>NC_040079.1:16250000-16875000 GCF_003369695.1 Bos indicus x Bos taurus
AGAACTCAGGAATCGATCATCTGAATATTCTGATATTTCTGATTCAGAAGACTCTGGACCTGATTGCACTGTACTGGTACGCCTGGGACCCTGTAACTTACAGTATGTGATGGAAAGATGAACACCCGCTTTCCTTTATGTGGGAGGAAAGTGGATTACAGCTTTCCCAAAGCCTGTCTATCTGACCTTTGTAATTACACACACACACACACACACACACACACACACACACACACACACACACCCCCTGTGGGAGGAAAGTGGATTACAGCTTTCCCAAAGCCTGTCTATCTGACCTTTGTAATTACACACACACACACACACACACACACACACACACACACACACACACACCCTGTGGGAGGAAAGTGGATTACAGCTTTCCCAAAGCCTGTCTATCTGACCTTTGTAATTACACACACACACACACACACACACACACACACACACACACACACACACACACCCTGTGGGAGGAAAGTGGATTACAGCTTTCCCAAAGCCTGTCTATCTGACCTTTGTAATTACACACACACACACACACACACACACACACACACACACACACACCCCCCCTGTGGGAGGAAAGTGGATTACAGCTTTCCCAAAGCCTGTCTATCTGACCTTTGTAATTACACACACACACACACACACACACACACACACACACACACACACCCTGTGGGAGGAAAGTGGATTACAGCTTTCCCAAAGCCTGTCTATCTGACCTTTGTAATTACACACACACACACACACACACACACACACACACACCCCCTGTGGGAGGAAAGTGGATTACAGCTTTCCCAAAGCCTGTCTATCTGACCTTTGTAATTACACACACACACACACACACACACACACACACACACCCCCTGTGGGAGGAAAGTGGATTACAGCTTTCCCAAAGCCTGTCTATCTGACCTTTGTAATTACACACACACACACACACACACACACACACACACACACACACACACACACCCCCCCTGTGGGAGGAAAGTGGATTACAGCTTTCCCAAAGCCTGTCTATCTGACCTTTGTAATTACACACACACCCACACACACACACACACACACACACACACCCACACACACACACACACCCCCTGTGGGAGGAAAGTGGATTACAGCTTTCCCAAAGCCTGTCTATCTGACCTTTGTAATTACACACACACACACACACACACACACACACACACCCTGTGGGAGGAAAGTGGATTACAGCTTTCCCAAAGCCTGTCTATCTGACCTTTGTAATTACACACACACACACACACACACACACACACACACACACACACACACCCTGTCACGTGACTACTTACATCTGATCAACAAAGCTTCTGTCTGATTTTGGAAAGGGTAGAGGGAGATACAGCTCTCATGTTTCTCATATTTTCTCATAGGTTATATTTCATTTTGCCTTAAAGAAAGCCTGTACTGTGGTTTGTTTTTTTTTAAACTAAAAAAAAAAGCCTGTGGTTTTTTTTTTTTAAACTAAGGAATTATGTTACTGCAGTAACTAGAGATTTCCACTTTTTCTTATGAAACACAGAAATAATTCCATGATAATGAAGTTCTCACTTTCCCTTTAGATGGATAAAGTGTTTTTGGTTAGTTTGTACAAGCGTGTTCCAATTTTTTATATAGATTTCCCTCTATTTAATTATCTCAGAAAAATAATTTTACCACTGAAGAGTCTGAAAGTTCAGGTGATGAAAAGAAACAAGAGGTAACATCAAACTTTAAGGAAGAATCTAATGTGATGAGGAACTTCCTTCAAAAGAGCCAAAAGCCATCTCGAAGTGAAATTCCAGTTAAAAGGTAGGCATGCTGATGATGATAGTCTTATTACAATGTTATATAAATGATAGGAAAACATTTGTTATTTTTTGTTTGTTTTGTTTGGGGGTTTTTGTTTTGTGTGTTTGTGTATGTGTTTGTTTTGGTTTTAAAATTTACCAAATATTTCCTTAGAGTAAAAAAGTTCTTGTCTTTTCTGCTGATCTGCCCTTCAGGGAATGTCCTACCTCGACGAGCACAGAGGAAGAAGCTATTCAGGGCATGCTGTCTATGGCAGGGTTGCATTATTCCACGTGTTTACAAAGGCAGATACAAAGCACAGACTGCGGTGGTGAAAGACCCTCTCTCCAGGACCCCAGCGGCTGCCACAGCAGTAACCATGAGGTCAGGCAGTTGTATCGCTGTGATAAGCCAGTGGAAAGTGGTAAGAAACATAAATTGTAAGTCTCTGAAAAATAACATAGAACCCTCACCTTAATAGCCCTGTAATCCTAGCTTGAGATTAAAGATTATGAACAAGAAATGTTTATTAAACATCTTTAGTTGGAGATGGTATTAGACATATTGGCAGATATATATATATATATATATATATATATATATATATAATGTTGACAAATGTCAGCTGCAAATAGAATAACTCAAAATGTAAATTAATGGATTAAGAGGAGTGTTCACTGACTTGCAAGACAGTATTGTTTCCCTTTTATAAGCTGATCAGAATGGAGGGAATGTTTGTGTCTTAATTGATGTGCTTAGTTTGAACAATCCACTCTTTTTCCTTTTATGGAAGGGAAGGCAAGCTTTCAGCTGTTTCTGCTGGAGGGTATCCTCT
The DNA here is from genome assembly GCF_003369695.1 of Bos indicus x Bos taurus. Classification (NCBI taxonomy): domain Eukaryota; kingdom Metazoa; phylum Chordata; class Mammalia; order Artiodactyla; family Bovidae; genus Bos; species Bos indicus x Bos taurus. Next base: position 16,252,642 of record NC_040079.1, read on the forward strand.
CCTATTTGAAAAGGAGACATTGGGAAAAAGAGACTTGCTGGCAATATCAGTGGTGCCACAGAGGGTTTCCTTCTGTCTGCTTTTAGGGAGAAGTTTTGTTTCCCAAAAATCTGAGGAGGATTAGGGGAAAGATGGTACTACATTAAAACTGAAGTCTACTGTAGGAATTATGTTCATTCCCACCTAGCTGTGTCAACTATGTGCCAGGAGCTTGGCATTCATTTCACTTAATTCTTGACATGTTGGGTGTGTGTAACGTAGCTTTAATAGGTAAAGGAAAAAAGATTTAGTGGAGTTAACTTGCCCACACTTACATGGCTACTCAGTTTACTGGAATTTGAATACAAGACTAGATCATGTGGTCTCAAAATCTTTGCTTATTGTATAAGAGGAAACTCAGGTTTAAAGAGGTTATATAACTTGCCTAAAGATGTATTGGTAATGAAAGATCTCAAGTTCAAATCTGGATTTTTCTGTCTTTCCACTTACCATTCTGTCTTCCTATAATCTCTTTGGCCCCTTGAAAAGAAAGCTTCTCTGGAAATGCTGCCAGATTCAGGCAAACATATGCCTTTATTCTGTATGGGAAAATATACTATTTTTAGAGAAACTGTATTGCACTTGGTTTTACATCTACAACAGATGGCCACAGAATTTGATCTAGATCCTCCAGCATCTGGCCCAAAACCTGCCGTAGAAAGAAAGACAGTCTTTGAGAGAATTGAAATAATTAACATGTTGGATTGCAAGCTGGTGACTGTTTTGTTTTTGAGAGGGAAAGGAGTATGGTGAAAGTATATGAATAAAGAGTTAGCATGCTCATTTTTTTAAAGAAAATGTCAACATAAATTTACTTTCAGTTTTAAGCAGCAGGCTAACTTTGTTCTTTAAGATCCAGTTTGTGAGAAGATTTTTAATTAAAATTTCTCTTTAGGATATCATGTCAAGACTGAAGATCAAGACTTGAGGAGTTCTTCCTGGATTAAACAATTTGATACAACTTCCAGATTTAATCTTCAGGTATATTCAAGGTTTGAAATATTGAAATAGGATTGTCATTAGCTCTGCTTTTGCTTTTGTTTTTAAAACTGCCATCAGTAATCAACCCCCAGATGTAGAAAGCTTAACAATTATCATTAAATGTACATTTGAACAGCTGTCCACTTTTAGGCATTCTGATGTACTAACCAATGAAAGGCTTATGTATAGAATGTTATCTGGAAAAGAGCAACTTATTTAAGAAAGCAGTTAAAAACTCCTGGCTGCCAACACCTTTAGGTTATGTCTGGCTAGAATGAAACATGAAAGGAAAAAAGTACCACAATACCACAAGGATCCTTTTAATCTCTGCTGTTGTTGATTGAGCATTTTTAGATACCACATTTCTTTGAGAATTTGATGACAGTTACAGGAAAATGTTTTCTTTCCAAAAAATGTTCTCCATAAATATGACTTGTGCTTACATTTTTCTCATGGTTTGTACCCCACCCTCACCCCAGACCATTCATTAACTCCAGATTAAGAGTCACTGCTCCAAGAGGAGACATTGATGTCTTAGGATTCTCGTGTATGAATGCTTATACCAAACAAAATGAACCCCCAAAATACCTTTTTGAAAAAAAACATTGCCAGTAGCACCAAAAAAGGAAGGCTATATGACCTTTTTTGGAGAAGGAAATGGCAACCCACTCCAGTATTCTTGCCTGGAGAATCTCAGGGACAGATGAGCCTGGTGGGCTGCTGTCTGTGGGGTCGCACAGAGTTGGACACGACTGAAGTGACTTAACAGTAGCAGCAGCATGACTTTTTTGCTGCAGACCTTGGAAAATGACAACCAAAGAAAAAATCAAAACTCTTAGGTGGCACAGTGGAGTCTCCAAGCCTCCCCAACCCCATTTGCTCTCTGAATAACAGAAATATAGATGGTTTTAACGTTCTTCATTTGGTTTATCTATATTTTATAAATACTTGTCAATTACTTTTATAATAAGAGAAAGAACCAAGTTATTTTTTAAAGGCAAGTACAAGTTCTTTTAATGGGAGAATATGCTCCAGAGACAAAGGTCAGGTAAGAAATTCCTTAACTATTAAGAATTCACTTATTAATGTATGATTTTATAGTGCCTCACTAGTTATAAAATTTATAACTCAGTAGCATTATAGGATTTAGTATTAAAAGGTAAGCTGTTATTTAAATCTAGCTGTTGCTTTTATAATTGTCTTTGAAAATAAAGAAGTAGAAGACATGATTAGCAAGATCACCTTAGAGAAAATAGAATTTCTGGTTCTTGTAATCTAGAGAGGTATTAGAATAGTGTGTCAGATTGAAAAGCTGTTTCTTCATGCTCAAGCGTGTTTGTAAGACTGTTTCAATGCGCAAGTGTATTTGTAAGACTGTTTTAAAGCATGTCTGTGTTTAATGCTGTTTTTAAAAACTTGACCATTATAGAATCAAAAGTTCACTTTAATACACACACACAAACACACACTTAAAACTAGTTTCATGAAACATTATATCTACAGTATGCTCTTTTCAAGTTTATCTTTTCCTTTTCTCTTTTTAATTCTGGTTGGGACCCTGTTTCGATTTCAAGACACACCAATCATCTATCTATCTATCTATAATGTTTTCTTCTCGACTTGAAGATGTCTCAATTTAAGTTACGAGGCATCTTTAAAACCTGAATCCTTCAGAGCTACTAGGTTTTAGAATGAGATGACCATCAGGAGGGGTCATCTATAGCCACTTCATGTTAAAAAAACCCAAGTTCAGTAACTCTATTTCTTCTCTCTCTTAAATTGTTAATACATTACTTCTCGTAAAGAAACCCTAAAAATTCGGCCTTATTTTCTTCTTTCTTAGGATCTAAATAGAGGCCAGAAATGCATCAAAAAGGAAGTTTCATCAGAAATCAGTCACAAAGTACAAAGTAGGAATTCTGTGGACAGCAGTGGCTCAAGCCTTCAGAATGCAAAGTATACGCAGAGTTCAAGCTTGATATCAGGGGTGTGCCAGCTAAGTAACGGCAGTATAAGCCCAGAAAGGCCTGTTGGTGAAACTTCCTTTTCAGTGCCCCTTCACCCCACCAAGAGACCTGCGTCAAATCCACCACCTATCAGCAACCAGGCAACAAAAGGTAACATTACACGTGTGTAGGTTAAGTTAAATAGACATGTCTCCGCACTCACATTGCTCACAGCCTGCTGGGTATGGACACTGCATTGATAGGTGCTCAGATTACTATAGGGACAGAGAAGAAGGTATCTCAGTCAACCCTGAGGAGCAGGAGGGGTTTTCTGGAAGGGGAGGTAGATCCTGGAAAGGCTGTGACAGGTTAGCCGTGCTGAGGCAGGGGAAGGCACAGGATCGACAGCACTGACGGCAGAGGAGACAGCGTGACCCAGGGCAGAGGGGAGGAACAGCACAGGGTGAGGACGGAACAGGTGCATCGCTGAAGCAGTTTGAGGCAGGATGGTAAGAGCTGGTGCTGAAGAGATAGGCAGGGCTCGGACTGGGGGAGTGTCCTGTACGTCTTAGGAAGGAGGTTGGCCCTCATCTCGTGGGTGAGCTGGAAGGGTTTTAAGCAGTGGACTTCCAGGCGTGTGACTCGACCCATTCAGGACGCCTAAAAGCCTTTGCCTGCCGTGTCGCTCTGCTTTAAGTCTTCCAGGTGCTGTCAACTGTGATTTTCACTGTTACTTACATTGCTGTTGGTGTGCTGTATTTTGTAGGTAAACGTCCAAAAAAAGGAATGGCAACAGCCAAACAACGTCTCGGGAAGATCCTTAAACTGAACAGAAATGGCCACGCACGTTTCTTTGTGTGACGGAGCTGCGGCTGTGGCCACTATTCCCTTCGGAGACTGGTCTTGGGGTGCGGGAGCCTGGAGCTTCCACGTGCCCCACTGAAGCAGTTTGCATGTACAGTAGGGAACACTGCCTGAAGAACAAAATGAACCTGATGCTGCATTTTCACTGTGCCACACCCACTCAGCAATAACCATTTTGGACCTGGTGGGGAGAGGAAGAAGGAGGGTAGAACCTTAAAAAGAGACCTTGAACTGGAAAGGGTCTCTTGTCAGGGCTTGAATTTCATTTTGTTGTTGGTAGTGTTTTGATTTATTTTCAGTGATAGGGTAAAGAATTATCAGTAATTTATTTAACAGATTTTTTTTTAAAGTTAACAGCTTTTAAATTCTTTCTTTTTTAAAGCTATTTATTTGGAAGATTTCTGGAGAAATATCTCACTAATTTAGATTTAAGAATGTGAAGGTTTTTAAATTATTTTTGATAGTGTGTGTGTTACACGTGGGGAAGAGCCACGGTAACAGTAACTAGTCTGGACTCTTAAATTTGCTATTCAGGTTAAAGTCTTAAACAGGGATTTGATGCATTAATTATTTTAAATTAAGATGTATATGAAAATCATTTTATTTTATATATTTCATGTGTTTTTTATAAGCTATTAGCTTCGCTTTTGCTAACATCCAAGGTGCATACTGTTATCCAGGTCGATTACCTATGTCCCACCTTCCCTCTGCACTCCCCCTCATTTTGTGACGACACAAGACTCTTCTCTTTGCAGGGAAACACTTTCATAGCCAGTGTGTAAGAACTACATTCAAGACCCCACATTTCTCATTTCGTTTGACATTGCAGTTTTCTTCTAAATAGAAAAATAGGCTTCTTGCATTTTCACTTTTGCTGATGATATCTGGGTCCCAAAGAGTACAGCTTTAATATCTTTTCCCTACTTGTGGGAAAAGTATTATAAGTTTGGTTAAATTGTCATGTTTGTAGTTTTCCAAATACATTTATAACTCCAGAGGGCCTTCTTCATACTGCTGGTGTTGGAGGGCAGGGCCAGCACCTGCCACAGAGGTTATATTTTATGATGCTTTTATTCTGTATACCTAATCTGTTGGAAAATATGAAATATGGTTTGACTTAGAATATTCAAATCTGCATAATAAGCCGTAATATAATAAGACTATACTATATTAAGTTGTATAGAAGCAAGCATGTTGGAGTAGATGAATTGGGTGTGTATGTGTGTGTGTGTGCGTGTGTTTAGTTTTTTATTTCTTAACCTTCTAATGAGTTATTTAAGATGTGGATTTGGAGTAAAATGGGTGCTTTTTGCAGTTTCTTCCATCTGTCCTAACTTAACCAGTGCATAGTGAGGTTAAGTATCCAGTTGAGCTTTAAGGAATCATTTATCTCCTTTGTGCACAATTTTTACTAAATGCCAGTTTTCAGCTGCTTGCAATAGCTTATGTTTTCCTCTCCGCCTGTGACATAAAAACAAGTAATTTCTTGTTTTTTGGGGGGTAGGGTGGAGATATTTCCAGTTCTGACAATAGAGCATTTTATAAGTTCCTACAAAAAAATACAGGCAAATTGGATAAAATTTATTTTTATGGAAAAGAAATATGGCCATATTATGGATTTGTCTTTTTTTTTTTTTTCACTCAGCAAGGTAGCAGGATTTTCCCTTTTAAGTATCACTTGAAGAGCTAAGAAAAAAGAAGTCTATACCATTGTCTTTCATGGTTACATTCAAATGTATTTTCAAAGAGAAATATTTCTTACTCTGTTTCCATTCCAACATTTCATGGAATATATATATCTTATGAATTAGCCTTTTTGGTTTAATGACTGGACCACTGTCTGGGTCTTATCTGGGTTTCAGGAAGAATGTTTTTGGAAGTACTAAATGTCGATAATAGGCTGACTCAAAACTGTCTATACTATGCCAAAACTAGGTAAGAAGTAGGTACAGCCCGTCATTTGTTTGGTCATCAGATCTCAAGATATCAAAAATGTGGGTTTGCGTGATTCTCCCACCTTCCCTACACAATGTAGTGCTGTGATGTTTTGGTTTTCTGTAGATAAACCATTTTAGTGTTATAGTACACATGTTTTGGTTTTAGTTTAGAAATGAGAATTATAATTTCTTTTTCCAGCTACATTATGATCTGGGTTCTTTTGTTGTCTTTACATTTTTCACAGCTCTCAGTATTTTTAATTACCTTTTTTTTCTTTAGCCATAAAAATGAAAATAATTTATTTTTATGAATTAAAATGGTGGCCAGTATCTGCCCTGTGTACTTAGGCCAATAAGTACTAATTTTAAGTAGCCAGTATATGGAACTTCTAAGTGAAGGTACTGTGGATTCATTTTTGGCAGTGTTAGCCCATTAACTGGCTAAGTTTTTAAAACTTTCAGTAAGATGAAATAACCACTAAAATAGTACATGTAAACTTTTTGTGAATTGGTAAAAATTCAGCCACTGAATCCAATGACCTCCATCGTCAAAGCTCTTACAAAATCACTGACTGTGCTGCATCCCTGTATCTCGTGGAAATGACTGAACTTTGAAGTGACTGCCACCAGCATCTGGACTCGACTGTAATAACCTTTCGTCTTTCCCTCAGTCTCATTTATAAATAATACCACCCTACAGACACTGCAACTTAGGAAGACAGCAGTGGTGGCATTTAGTTAGTTATAAGCAAATACAAATAATAACCAACAATTATCATTTAATATATGCAATTTTAATTGTAGTAGCAGGTAATCATTTTCCTTTATTGATTCAAATAAGTGACTTCTGTTAACCTGGAATCCACTGTACTCTAATTCATAATATCACATAATACTAAGTTCTCCAGTATTGATTAATGATGTAAACTCTACAAAGCTGGCAGTTCATAATTGTCCAATATCCTAGAAATACTTTGAACTTAATGAAGCATCAGTTGATTTTTAAAGCATACAAAATTGAAAATTCTGACCAAAACCATCTTATAAACTCAGAAAACAAGCTCATCTGTATCACTACTTAAGTACTCAGCACTGAATACTGCTCTAGTTTTTAATCCAATTATTGCCTTTTTAATGAACTCTACTGTATTTATTCATATGAGATCAGATATTTATCACTCATCTACTGTGTGCCCAGCACTACTTAGTACTGTGGGAGTGGGGGGATATAAAGTTGGGAGTTGTGATCTCTGCTTTTGAAGGTATTCTTCTCTAGGAAATAAGCAGTATTATTTTCACTTCTAAGCAAACTTAAACAAAAGAGGGCCCACTCATAGAAAAAACAAGACATAACTTTATTAGTTTCAGTGGAGATACACTGTGCAACTATTGAAGTTAAAAAATTTTTTTTCAAAATTTAAAAGACATTTTAAAAATTAATAATTTAATGTTCATAATCACAGGGGCATGTTATAGCATGAAAGGAGCAGAAGACCTGGGTGTTCGTCCAAGTTCTGCCCTTTATATTTTAGTTGTGTGACCTTGAATAGGTCACTTATTCTTTCTGAGTCTTAGTTTTCTCATTTGTAAATTTGGATCAAAACTCAGTTAAGAAAAACATAGAAAAGTATTAATCTATTTACACTTCATATTTGCAGAGAATTTATGATAAGTTACAACTAACAACGAATGCACATTTATGTGCATTTTTAAATGAAAACTGTTACTCATAAAATTTGCTTCATATCAAATATATGCCCAGAGCATGCTACCTAAAAAAAAACTGAAGAATCTCTTACAAGGTGCTGAATTAAACTCAGAATCAGTGCGTGAAGTGAAAGAAAAAGGAATGAGATAGTTTGTGGAGAAGAGTGAGAATGTTTATCCTCAAGTAAACATTAAGACGATTAGATGATTTAAAGTAATTAAAATTAGTTTTGAGTTCTTTGCAGAGTACTGCTTCACAGATTCTGCATATTCTTCAAGGCGCTAGAATAGGGTAAAATAAATCATGAAATTAGGATGGCTTAGCAACTACTCACAGTAGAAGGGCAGGAAAATAAGGTGGAAGAATAATGGGGGATCAGCAAAGACAGCTCTGAGCTGGCCAACAATGGCTCATTGGGTAGAGAGAAACCACTGTAGTGTAGGAAGGGTGTCTTGACTGGAAGCTTCAGAAGAAAAGATTCTACTTTTTGCAAGAAATGCTCTCTAGTGATGTCAACTCCCCAAAGAGTTGATGAATAACTGGCCCAGTATACTGCTGTCATAGTAGATATTGCAGTGTATAAGCATTTTATGATTTCATATTAAGAGATGAGGGCTTCATTATAAATTTGAAATTTTTTCAAAAATTCATTTTTCTCATTAGTTGTTAAGCTAATTGCTTCCTCCAAAAAGAGAAGTTAAAGGTCATCAGTCATTTTCAGATGCCCCAGATTTTCATTTAAAGCAGTTTTGAGAAGGTTGAACATTTGACCTTTAGCTTAAGAAAAGAGACAGATGAAACCCAGAGAGGGCGGTGACCAGCTGGGGGCACAGTGGATACTAGACCTCTGGTACTTTGCTCCCTACGGCAGCCCCTGTTCTGTGACACTGCAGCCTCGGCTCATCTGTGGTGGGTGATGTTGATATGCTTCCTAGAAGCCAGGGGGAAAGACAGAGGAAGTGACATACTCACTACCATTGCTGTTGAACGTAATGGAGTTTTAATGCTGTAGCCTTACTAAACAACCTTATTTTTTTATTTTTCAGTGAATGTCATGCTGTAAGTCAAATATTTGATACCCCTTACCTAAAAATTTAAGTTAAGGACATTAAGAAGCAAATGTCTATTTCCAAAACAATTAGCTTATCATGACTGTAGTTTTATTCTGTTATGGTATTTCTTTTCTTCTTCAGTGGGTAGAGGAAACTTAATACTCATTTACCTGCATTCTACTCCTTAGAGTCTCCGTCTCACCCTTCCTGTTCTTTTCTAATGTCCTGAAGCTTTGTCTTAACAAGTGTAATATTGATTTTTTTGTTGTTGTTGTTAAAGCCTTTTTGAAACTGTGTTCAGTGATTCTTCCAACAAGTTTTATCTGCTCTGCACTATTTCACTAATAAACCTTGGCTACCACGTAGCCCAAGACCTCCAAGTAGTTTACCTATGCAAGACCTGTGATGTTCTGAATTCACTTTTATTTCAGAAGACAACCTTAAATGGAACTTAATCATAAAGATAAACCTTGCCTCCACCCAGTTTATTTTGGCCATTTCCTTTTCAAATTGTCAGCTGTTTTCCCCCAAGATTTTTCACCAAAACAATGATGATAAGTGCTAGAAAATATAATATCTTGCAGGAAAAAAATAACCCAGAAATACTCATATTTCTTTGGTGGATTTTGGTGGGTAACCATTACCAGCAGCAGGTGTAATATATAATAATGAGTTGATTCCTTGCCTAGAATGATTTCTTCCCTCTAAGATTCATAGGATTCACCTTTTATTTTTGCAAAGCATACATATAACTTCCACATTATAGTCAGGGACCTGAGGTGTAACTTGCTAAGTGAACCCCAAGGTTATTTTATCTTGCAAAAGAAACCTAAACCAAACTAAGGGCCTTACATTTATGGTTAGACTGAATCAAAAGCTATAACCTCAGTTTTTCCGAAAACAGCTTCTGACTGCAAAGCAAGTCATGCAGTTGTTAGGTATGAAATAGCACTGATCAGGAAATGCACATGCATCTTGGCAGACCGCGTTTCCTTCCGAAAAGACTTTTCTACTTTTAATATAAATTAAGCCATAACAGTTTCATGCTGTGGAAAGAGGGTGAAAAGGTTCATTTTAAGAGATTATATAATATGAATTTTCACATTTGCTGTGAAATGTCTAACTTCGCCAGTGCTTCAGCAGGTTTGTTTGATTGGGGGTGCTGGGGGGAGGGTAGAGGGTGGTGACAGGGAGGGGTAGTCTTGGTTTTAGGGGGTTGAACTCTGTGAAATTTGAAAAGGGACAATTGTTGGCTCTGGTATTTACTAGTTTTGTAGTAATGTTTTGCTAGCCTGACTGACTTTCCTGACCTGATTTTCATGTCCACGGTCCCAGGTGACTGGTAGCCTTTCTCGTTCGGGGTGTCTGCAGAGTAGTGTCTTGTTGTGTGGGTAGGCAGTCAGCATGTGTGCACACGTGTGTCCTTTGAATACAGAAGCACACTGTGACGGCAGAGTGGGGTGTGGCTGGGAAGTGGGATGCTGAAGCTTTAAGAGCATTTTTTTTTTTTCCGATTCATAACAGTATTTCCCATCTTTTGCCTGCAGGCAGGGAAAGTGTACAGTATTTATTTTGTTTGTTTTAAATTTGTAAGTTTTTAAGTAGTTTACATTGATTATTATAGAGAAGGACAAGTGACTTGTTTAAAGTTGTATTTGGTATTCCTACTTTTCAATTTCTGTATTTTAAAATATTGAAATTAAACTTGTATTACTTCAGTTTGATTTTTTTTTTTTTAGCAATCGGTGTATTTTTTGCTCCTTTTGTTTGAAAGTATAAATGTTGAAAGTTGTATAAAATGTGTCTTTGAAAGAAAAAAATCTGAATTCTATATCCAGTTCTGACTTCCTGTTCCCTTTTTCTGCTTATTGAGTCTTGAGAGATTAATTTGAGAATGTGAAAAGCTGTGTCAAACTTAGACTCCTTCTAGTTCTGATGGTTTCAGTGTGAAAAGTTTGAATGTCTTATTACCTTATTAGATGTGTTGTTGGGGAAGCAGTTGCCGAAACATGGAGGAACACAGAGGTGTGACTGGCTGTGCCGTGGTCATGGGTGAGGGTGCTTCCTTATGGTCACTTAAGAGCATGCGCACGCACACACACACTCCTCTTAGAGCACCCACGGTATCACACACACACACCCTTTAGAGCACCCACAGTATTTCACACACACACACACACACACACACACACACACACACACACACACCCCCTTTAGAGCACTCAGTGTCTCTCACACACACACACACACCCCTACCTTAGAGCACCCGCAGTATCCCAGCCGCTGCTCTACTTACAAGGTGAACAAACAGCAGACCTGTTCTCTTCCTCCGGAAGCTTCTGTGGCGGTGAAAGGCGAGCGAGAACACGGCACCTGGGGCCTGGCTGCCTCGTGAAGGCGGGAGTGGAGGTGCAGCTTTACTGAGGAGAATGTGGTCCCTCTGGACAGGCGCTCTGAGGACGCTGAGAGCCAGGCCTGGCGGGATCTGAGGGTGCCAGGAGAGAAGAGCACAGAGGCAGGAGCGCTTCAGGGCGCAGGGCAGGAAGTGGGCGGAGAGACCACCTTGGAGGAGGATCCTGGAGACCAAAGCAACAGAAGGGCAGAGGCTTCTGCTCTGCCCCTGCCCAAGAGCGTAGAGGTCCCCAGGGCGCACACCCCCACAGCCTTCCCCGAGTTTTACCCAAGCCATGTTTACACCACCTCTTTCTGTGACTGGCCTGCTTTCGTCCAACTGATGGAAACCTAGATCTTAAAAAAGCTGTTGTTTAAAAAAAAAAAATCTACATACTCTCTATAAGCCTGTGAGGTGTTTACCCTTCCTCCAGTTTGTCTGTTGGGACTGATTATCAGGACTTGCACTCTAATACTTTGAGCCTGATTTTTGTGTTTCTACCAAGCGGTGAGACTGTGAGATACACCAGTGCAGGATATGGGTGTTGAGAAGCGGGGGAACAAGTACCACACGGCAGGCAGGGTTTTGAACAGAAGCCCTCATTATCTGTTTCATTAAGTACTTACTGTAGGCAAGGCATATTTTCATTTCTTCCTCATAATCACCCAACGAGGGAGGTGCTGTCCTCCCCACCCTACTGATGGAACTGAGGCCAGAGGGTAAATAACACACCACTAATGAGTAGAACTGAGATTGGAATCAAAGCCCAAATCTAAAAGCCATTTTATTTCTCTCGATTATTTTAAATTATTATATACTTTGAATTACTGAAAAGGAGTAGATGGTCTTAGGAATGGTTCTGTTCTAAAATTTTCTTTGTAGGCACCCATTTGGGATCCAAAACATTTTTTAACAGAAGTTTCCTGTCACACAACTGAAGTTTTGAGTCTGTACTTTCCCAGGGGCTGTGTACACATGAAAAGACTGAGGTTTCTCTTCTAGGAACCCATGGTCTGGCTGTAAACAAGGGGCACGTGGTGCAGGAAGCAAGCTTGAATCCCCACAGTCGCAGCCCCCAGGGTCTGCGCGTAAAGGCCATGCCTGTGCACCCTCCACCAGCCTGGCCAGCGCCCCCTGCGGGATGCGCTGCCCCTGCCACTGCAGCCCTTCCCTGTGGCCTCTCTGCCATCCTGTTCAACCCCTTGCTGCTGGCTCTGTGAGGGGATTGGCCCAGATGAGGATGGAGAAAGACTGTCCACTCTGCCTGCACCTGCTAATACCGGGGCTCTGATTTCTGGAGCCTGGCTCCCTTCCCACTACCCCCCCCCAACAATCACCATCCACATACCATCACTCACTTTTGAGTTCCCCATACTGTCCTTCCTTGCTGGATTCTTGCTACCTTTGGGCCCAGAAATACGCTTTATGCTTTATTAAAAAGCCAGTTCTGAAGTTGTGTAGATTCATATTCCTTCTATGCCAGAGTTGGACAAAGAGGAAAAAATGAAGGGCTTAAAAACAGAAAGTAATACATGTGGCAGATATAACTTGGAACAAAAGTTTCACAGTAATATTAAGATGGTATTTTGACCTTCCCTTAAGCATTTATTCTAGAAGCTGTCCTACCTAGGAAACTTGAGATACATTTCAGGTTCTGGAGTAACTCCCATAGGTGGCGGATGACCTCTGGGGAATGGGAATAAGACAGAGGGGTCACTGAAGCTGGGAATCTGCACACACTCTGATTTTATGATTTGGGTTTTTTTTTTTCCTAATTCAAATAGCATTTCAATTTTGTAATTAAGACAAATCACGGGTTATGGATTAGCTGCCCCAAGATGCTAATTATACCATGTATCTATTCACACCCATCAGAAATGTGGCCCTTCTGAAACCATTAGGTGTCGTTTCAGGGGCTCTGAAGAGCTCTGCTATACCATAGTCCTTAGTGTTAGTGCAGAAAAGAATTCAACCAGAGACAGTGATAAGTGATTCATCAGAACAGGACGCTTGTGAAGCTTACAAACGGGTGGGCAAGAAATGTTAGGCCACAAGAACTTACTGGGCTACAGTTTTACAGTCAGAGGAAAAGTGGGGAGGGGGAGAATAACTTTTTCTTGAGTAGACTTCATGCTTCCATCATCAGCTCCTCCAGGTTGAGCAGGGGAGTTTTCTTCTCTCTACAAGGCCAAGCTAGGTCCACAAATTGTTTTTTAAGTATGTAGAAAGTATATCCTAGGGATCATTAACTTACTGAGCTCACTGGGCAGTATGTACGTCTCATGCCACCATCGTTTTATTGTTTTGGGGCATGTCTCATGCTTCTGCTGCATTGTTGCTAACAAGCTTCTTAGCATTTTGTTGCTAAGCAAACCTGCTTTCTTGAGTAACCATTAACTTACAGGGGTTTCCCATATTTTTTCTACTTACAATCCCCCAGTGGGAATAACTATTTAATCACTTACTTTGTCCCTTTACTCTGGCCCTATCACTTCTGCTCCCCGGGGTGCAGTCTAGCAGCAGGTGCAGCCTAGCAGGGATGGGCTGGGTCAGGATGCTGAATGGGACACAGAGCCAGTCACCGGGGGGGAAAATACTCCCTCCACCCCTGTTCTCAGCCATGTCTGTGCTCCATTTCTCACTCCGCAGAGTCCCTTGTTTTGTCTGAACTAGCAGCCTGAGTTTAGGGCTGGGACTACATGTGTTTTCTATCATCAGCACCTCCCCAGAGTTTCAGTTCAGTTCAGTCCAGTCACTCAGTCGTGTCTGACTCTGCGACCCCATGGACTGCAGCATGCCAGGCCTCCCTGCCCATCACCAACTCCTGGAGTTCACTCAAACTCATGTTCATTGAGTCGGTGATGCCATCCAACCATCTTATCCTCTGTTGTTCCATTCTCCTCCCGCCTTCAATCTTTCCCAGCATCTGGGTCTTTTCAAATGAGTTAGTTCTTCGCATCCCCAGAGTTTAGCATACTAAAAATACATTGAATAAACAGGTGAACAAATATGGATAGTCCTCATTTTCATCATTCCCTCCCCCAATCTCTCCCTCCCTCAGAACTTAAAACTGAAAATTTTATGGTAATGCTTTGCAAACTTTATGTGACTTGATTTGAAATATAGATTATTCTAATGGTTACTGTGTAAAACTAAACAGATTAGATTATGGGAGGACTTTTTTTTCCTATCAAAAGTAGAGGAAAAGGTACTTCCTGAAGGTGTTACTGGGTTCCACAGAGCAGTATTTTCAGAGTTTTGAGGCAGGGCCTTTCATGGGGGCTGCTCCTTCTGCTTTAATTCCAGGGCATGGTGATGATCAAGGAAAGAATTGCCGTCCTCTCCTCCTCCCCAGAGACCAGCTCTGTGTAACCCAAGGTATTGGGAGGGCAGTGTGGTCAAGCCACTAAGTAACAAGGTCTTGTTATAGGGTTGCTCAGACAATCAGACTCCCATGTTCCCTATAATACACACTACAGAGGGGTTACACAGTGATTGTTCCTAGAACAAATGAGGTGACTTCAGCTTCCCATAAACAGCAGCAGGACATTTCAAAACAAGTTCATTCCCTATATAAGGATTTAATTCCCTCATATACAAGTTTTACTAAGTTTCAAGTCACCACTTTCTGCTCACCATCTGCTATCCTCCCAACTCTTTTTACTTTCTGTGCCTTCACTATTGTCGGTTGTCTTTATTTACTTATTTATCTACTCTGTGTCATGTATTCCCCAGGTTTTCATCCCTGCAATTTTTTTTTTTTTTTTTTGGCGGGGGTCGTTCTAACTTGGATGTCCAATTATTATCTCTTACACTCCCTTCACCTTCGCTCTCCTTTCAACCCAGACTGGTTTTCATAATCTATTAATACAATTTATCGTTTGCAAAAACCCTCCAAAACGTGCCCTGATCTCCATTCACGTTGAATTCAAAGGGCAAAACCCAAATCCAAGCTGAACCCAACTTGCCTGAAAATTGGAAGCAACTAATCTAGCCATTGATATGATCCCTGGCCCCCACTCTAGCCCCACGTGCAGCTGATAATCCTTCTCCACGTCTACTGGGAAAATAGAAGCCTAAATTAGTTTCCTGAGCTGCAATAACAAAGTACTGGGCTCAACACAACAGAAATCTATTCTCCCACAGATCTGGAGGCTAGAAATCGGAAATCAAGACATCGGCAGGGCTGTGTTTCCTTTGAAGGCTCCAAAGAATCCTTCCTTGCATCTTCCAAGCCTCTAATGACTGATGGCAATCTTTAGCATTCCTAGATTTGTACATATCATTACAACCTCTGTCTCCATTGTTATCCTGTAAGCAGATAAGGTAGGGGATCCCTGGGGAAAGAAAACCAAGCATGGCTTCCTTGACAGAAGAGAAGCCATTTTGGCTGAAGCCATTTTAGGCCTACGCTATTTTGAGATCTAGTTCTGGGCACAATGCTTGCCCTTGAACAGATCTCAGTAATAATGATCTTAAGGGAACAAAAGGACAAACTGTTAACAGGCAAGAGAAGTAACAACAGCAAAGATAACAAAGCAGTTGTAAAGACTCCCAGTTCTGTTTCAACAGTAAAGACGAGTCTGAAGCACTTTCTTGAGCTGTTCTGAAGAAGTTAACCACTCCTCAGGTGCTCAACCTGGAGAAGGAAATGGCAACCCACCTTGGTATTCTTACCTGAGAAATCCCATGGATAAAAGAGCCTGGTAGGCTACAGTCCATGGGGTTGAAGAGTCAGACACAATTTAGCGACTAAGCAACAACAGGTGCTCAACCAGCATATCAACCGGAAACTAAGGCCTGATCCTGTTGACCTCTTCTGAACCTCATGACTGCAATCAATTAAAGCTTGGGCTCTGTCAGTCTACCCTAATTCTATGCTGACTTCTACTCAAGTCCTTTCATGAATATGCGTATACCCTTAGCTTAAACCTTCCCCAATTCTGCTGTTTGAGGAGACACTGCCTTGGGAAAGATCACCAGTGTTCTTACTTGTTGCAGGTAGTAAATCCTTCTTTCTCCTGATGGATCTTTGACTTGGTTGTGTCTTTTGGCTCAACACCCACCAAGAGGCAAACCAAGCTTTTGGATAACAAAATCACCTTAAAAAAAAAAATGTTATTTTATTGTCAAACTGTACTAAAACCACAATTAAAATTTTAAAGTTCAGTAAATTTCCTGGTGATTCAGTGGTTAGGACCCAGCACTTTCACTACGGGGGCCCAGGTTCAATCCCTGTTCGGGGAACCAAGAACCTGCAAGTCCCATAGCATGGCCAAAAATAAACAAATAAAACTGAACTTAAAATTTTATTAAAAAATACACAATGACAAGTTTTTAAGCAATTAAAATCCAGGAGAAAAATTGCTCCTCACCCCATCCCCTAACTCATTTTCATCTGTCCCTGTTATCTACTCTTCATACACTTAATAGATCTTTGGTAGCTTAACAGCACTTAACAGCACTTTAGTAGTAATATTAAAACTAGAATTTTATGTTCATTTTAAGTTAATTGAATACGGTAAGTATTTTTTTCCGCACAATCTTTCTGCCCCTCAACTTTCTTTCCCACTTTTGCTAACACCTACTACTGCATACTTCCTACAATATCAGTGCCCACAGCCATGGTCCTGCCTCAGCTTTCTCCGCCCGTTCAAAAATATTCCACCACATTCACACACACACACACACACGGGATTCACTTCTTGCTACCGATTTAGACATTTTTATACAGCTTTCTTTTTTCACTTCACATCATAGATGTCTTTCTAGGTCAATAGGCAGAGATTTAATGCACGCTGGTTAGAGCTGTGTCCCAGTCTGGATAACGATCAACCGCGTTGCTCCCATCGCCCTACTTCCTCCACACAAATGCTTCTGTACGTACCTCATCTACCGTTCCTTTTACTTCTAGAAGATTCTCAGAAACATGGCTGGGTCAAAGATCACGCACATTAAACACTGTAATAACTTTTTCGGGATTATTTTCCCAAAGGGCTCTAACACGTCACATGTCAGTGAGCCACGCCCGTGAGGTGTTCCTGTGCCCCCATGGCCTTTAATATAGTCCATTCAGCAGGCGCGGGGAGAAATGGCTTTTCGTTTGAAAAGAAGGGATTTTCACGTTTAAAACAAGGGAGTCACAGCCTGAGCTGAAGAGAAAGTAACACTGAGGCCGCCTTTGCTTCCACCTGAGGGGGCCCCAGGGCGTCTTCCCGGTTTCCCTCAGCGTCTAGCGTTTGACTCGCGCGACGCCGCCTGGCGGTTCGCAAGGGCGCGTCCCAGGCCGCTCCGCCCAGCGCCCGGCGCAAAGGTGCGCGGTCCGCCTGCCGCGCTATTTCCCGACGCCCGGAGTCAAAAGCGGGCGGCGCGCGCTCCCGGGCGGCCCCACCCCGCCTCGTCCCGGCGAAGGCGCTACCGGAACGCCAAGCGCGACCCCTAGGCTGGGTCGACTGTCTTCCTGTCAGCACTCTGAGGGGACTCGTCGTCGAGTCCCCCGGACGCTGAAGAAGCTCCTGCGGGCTTCCGACGGGGCGAGCGTGCACAGCTGAGGGGCCCGGTGCCGGAAGGCGCCGAGCTCTGCTCAGCTGAGAGCCGGAGGCGTGGCGAAGCCACCAGGTTCTGTTTTCCCCTGGTCGGGGGGAGCTTTCAGTTTCGTTTTCGGCCGCAGTCTCCTCCCCGCGGGAGCCGCCTGCTCCCCTCCAGTCGCGGGCCCGACGACCATGGCGCCGGCCGCCCTTCTCCGTGAGGTGACCCAGGTGTTGTGCGCGGCCGGGGGCGCCTTGGAGCTGGAGGAGCTACGGCGCCGGGTGCGGCCGAACGTCGACTGCGACGTGCTGGACCGGCTGCTGCGGGAGCGCGGGCGCTTCCTGGTGGCGCGGCGGGCGGCCGGGGCGGGCGCGGCGGCCGTCGAGCGCGTGGTGCTGGCCGTGTCGCCGCTGCGGCTCTGCAGCGCCCATCTGGGCCCGAAGCCGGGCTGCGCGGGGCTGTGCGCGCAGCTGCACCTCTGCAAGTCCTTGTTCTACGGCAAATGCAAGTTCCTCAGGGACGGGTAAGGCGCCGCGCCGGGAGCCCGACGACGAGGAGGGCGTCTTCTTCCCTCCCCGCCCTTCGTCAGTTTGGGGGAGAGACTAAGAGGTGGCTGTTCCTTGGCCTGTACTCCTCCCCCTCCTTTCTCTTCAGCGAACGTTTATTGAGCGCTTTCTGAATACGTGGAACTGGGCGTGGGGCTCCGCGTCGAGCGGTGACCTCGGGGAGGGACAGCCTGGGAGTGGCCGAACCGGGGTGGGGGTGGGCCCACGGCCCGCCCTGAGGGCGCTTCAGCGCTCTCTGCCCCGCCACAGAAGGGATCTTTTGAAAGCTCTTCACCTGCTGACTAGACGCCAGCGGCTTCCGTTGCATTTGGAATACAATGCAGGCTTCCAACCCTGGCCCCCAGTGCCCCTGAGGGAACTGAACGGGTCCTCGCCGGCCCTCCATCCTGGGCTCCTCAGGGTGCCCTTCCAGCCCGGGTATAACTCCAGCCTTTGCTCATCGGGTGACCTCTGCTCTCCTGGACCGCCTTTCCTAGTTTGCCTCGTGTATCCTTCAGGACTCGACTCAGGCATCTCTTTCCTTTGGAGCCCTTTTCTTTCTTCTCCATCACGTTCTGTTTACTTTTCTCATAGCGCCCTTCATGGGCTCCCCACTGTTTTCAGTAGAACGTAAACTCAGGAGAACAGAGAACCCTCCGTCTTCGTCCTGGCTGGGCTCTCCCGGCCCTCAGCTCTGTGCTCTGCACCTGGCAGGCGCTCAGTGAGATTTGTGGAGTAGATTCAAGAGGTAAATGCTAAAGAATTTGGACCTCACCCTGAAGGTAATGGGGGCCCGTCAAGTAGCAGAAGAGAGCAGCCATCAGGTGTGCATTGTAGGAAGATAGCTAAGATAGTGGTACGCATTCTCATTTAGAGGAGGCTATGATGATTTCGTTTGGAAGCTAGTCCAGTCATCTGGAAGAATGACTGGAAGAACAAATAATTTTAGTTATTTTTCTTTTTTCTGCCTTAACAGGGTAGACCTTATTTCATGCTCACATCAGGTCTAATTGTGAGATTTAACAGCGTGAAGTATGGACCTTGATCCATATAGTCATTTAGGGACCCAGGCTGGCAGACCTAGACTCTGTCTTCTTCAACCCATGACTCTTAAAGGCCATCTGGGTATCAAGTTCCAAGGAGCAGGTAGAGAAGATGGATAGTAGAGGGCTAGTGGGAGATTTTTATGGGCCAGTTTTGGAATGGTAGCTGTTTTTCTGTCCATGACCCAAGCACCACAGGATGTCTGTGCCTGGATGCAGAGGGAGTTGGAAAATGTCCCTGAGAAGCAGCTCCCCAGAAATCCTTAGATTCGAATATTTCAAGACCCAGATAAGGCCTTAGGAACGGATGTATGTATGAGAAATTTGGGAGAGTTGCTAAGAGGAGGGTAACAGGATTCAAGAGTTGATGACTCATTTTTCTTTATTATTGTTCACTTGGAGATGACATTTTTCTTACTGTTGACAGAGAGTGGGAGAGGGTTTTGTTTTGAAGAGTGCCCAGAGGGTAGCTCTCCAGGTCTGAAACTTGGGAGGATTGCCAGGACACTGAGATGCAGGTTTTGGGAGTTTGGGGGCAGCATTTACTATGGCTACAGCAGCAAGAGTGGGTCTTATCTGAGGTGGAAGCTGAGGGTGGAGCGCCAGGGCAATTGAGCCTTCAGGGGCTGGTGGAGAGGCCGCATCTCAGGGTGGAAGGGGGAGCAGCATGCAGAGAGGAAGGTAGATACAGTAGGTGGTAGATGGAGGGATCTAATGACAGAGATCACTAGTGGGTCTTGTTGATATCTGTAGTTGATAAAATAAAGATAGCAGACCTATCTTTAGATAGGCTAATTCCCAAAGTTGGGGTCAGATTTTGTCTTGGAAGTCTAGTATTTATAGGCCTGGATGATCCTAAATTCTTTTTTTGTTTGTTTGTCTTTGTGGTTTACACAGGACAGTTTCTTGAACCTTCCTTCTTTGACTGTTTCCGGATCACATAAGGGAGAGTGGGTGTGGTCAGCTGCATGTTCTGTGCTTTCCCTGCGAAGCTCTCTGTCCTCCTCAACTGCAGGATCAGCTGTCACAGACATAGATCATCACTGCTGCTTTTGTTGGTGACCTCTGGAGAGGGTCCCAGGTCCCTGATTCCATCCTTTGCTTAGGGGACAGTGAGCAAGTGGTCAAGAACCCAGCCCCAAGACAAGCCGCCTTGGCTCTGCCCCTTGCCAGCTGAGTGATCTTGGGCAAATTAGTTTTTATCTGAGGCTTAGTTCTCTTATCTCCAAAATGGGATGGTATTACCCACCTTATAGGCTTGTTGAGGACACTATGAGTTAACTCACAAAACATTTAAGCAAACCCTGGCTTGTGGTAAATGCCCTTTTAGTAGTCATTATCATCATCATTATCTTTGTGATTATGAAGCCCCTTTGCCTAGAATGGGGCTTCCTTGGTGCCTCAGATCTTAAAGAATCCGCCTGCAGTGCAGGAAACCTGGGTTCGATCCCTGGGTCAGGAAGATACCCTGGAGAAAGGAATGGCTACCCACTCCAGTATTCTTGCCTAGAGAATTCCATAGACAGAGGAGCCTGGCAGGCTGCAGTCCATGGGATCACAAAGAGTCAGACACTACTGAGTGACTAACACTTCCTGCTCTCAGTACCTAGTTCTTCAGCCCTTAGTATCAGACTCAGACTTATACCATTCAGGCATGCTCCCTGATTGCTTCGCCACTCCTGTCAGGATCAGGTGCCGCTGTGTTTGCTGATGGATCCTGAGCACAGCTGACCTTGCGCTTCCCACATTTTAGAGTCATCTCAATGTCTGTGTATCCACTAGAGAGGAGCGGGGTTGGATGACGCCATGGTTTTTGGCCTGTGCAGTGGAAGAGGGAAGTTGCTCTTGACTGCATTGGGGGAGCCCAGGGGAAGTACGGATTTGGTGAGTGATTCAGTTTTCTTTTGAGATGCTTATCATAGGTGTGGCAGTGTCTGAGTCAAGCAGATGTAATTTACCTGACTCTGCTGGGTTCTGTTGATCACCCAGGTGATCATTTGAAGGCTTATCTTTGGCTCTTTGGGGGCATACTGCCAGTTCCTGGTTCACAGTGAGTTTTCAAGAGGCAGTTGTTGATCAAAACAATGGAAGAAGGGAGCAGAAAAAAGGGATGGGCCTCAATGGTGTGTTTGTGTGTGTCTGTGTATGTGTGTGTGTATACACACCTGTAATCATAAGCCATCCACACTCATTTATGACTGGCACGCTGACTGTTCGGGAAATGGCCCTGTAAGTCTCACTAAATACCTGCTGAGAGGTGCTTCCCTGGGCCTAGAACTCACAAGGTACCATCTCTTCTTTTGCAGATGAGCACTATGATTTTTCATGGACATGCAGGTTTTCTCTGATGTTTTTAAACAATGTCAGGAACTATTCCTGAAAAATTATCTTAAAGATTGATTTTGCCAGTCGTTTCAGTTTGCTCAGGCTGCCGTAATAAGGTTCCACAGACTGGGTAGCTTAAGAAACTTATTTTTTCACAGTTCTGGAGGCTAGAAGTCAGAGGTCAAGGTGTCAGCATATTCTGAGGCATCTCTCCTTGGCTTGTAGATGCCATCTTCTCCTTGTATCTTCACATTGTCTTCCCTCTGTGTCCTGATCCCCCCGCCTTTTTTTAATAAAGACACCAGTCAGATTGGATTAACCCCCGCTCCCCCCCCCCCCGCCCCCCCGCTGTGACTTCATTTTTTTTTTTTTTTTTTTTTAGCTTAATCACTTTTTTGAAAGACCCCAAATTCAGTCACTTCTGAAGTACTGGAGGTTAAGACTTCAGCATAAGAGTTTGGGGGGAAACATTTCAGCTGTGACCCTAGCCCTGTTTCTTTGCAGGAAGGACTGTAGGAACGGTCACAACTTGATGTCCAATCACAACGTGAGCGTGCTGAAAACACATGGCTTGGACCACCTCAACTACGGTGAGCTCTGCATGCTCCTGTTTCAGAACGACCCCTTGCTCTTGCCAGAGGTGAGTGCCAGGAGGGGTGGGCCCAAGGGTAAGTGATGAGGAAGAGGCCAGGAGGTTGGAAGACAGGGAAACACTATGGCAGAAGAGGTGCCAGGGGCCCAACAGTGATCACTGCGGTCTGCCTGTTGGGAGCCCTGGACTGGATTCCCGCCTCTGGTGATTTTTAGATCCGTGACCTTGCACCAACCTTGCCACTTCTTGAAGCCTCCTTTCCTTCTATGTCAGTTGGGCTGGTACCTCCTTTGCAGGGCTTCTGTGAGGTTGGGGGGGCTTGTTTGGCCAATGACTGCAGGCAGTTGTTACACAGAGCTTAGAGGGGTTTGGGATTCTAGCCAGCCCCTCCCTGTCTAGCAGGACTTAGAAAAATGCAGGTACCACGGGGCTCTGAAGGTCTGTGGGGCAGTTTTCTAACTTGGGTCATTGTAAATTCTCATGCTGCATTTCAGACAGAAACTACTTGTTTTGAAGCTCACTGCAGTGGTCGTGGACGAGTTCAAGTCCTAAGAGAAGTAGACACCAAGATGGGATTGGAAGTGGGAGAGGTTTATTTCGGGGGAGCAGAGGAAGGTGGGGGCCCATGTGGTGATGGTGCCCTGAAATCTGTGTCAGGAGAGGGGAAGGAAAGGAGACTGGGTCGGAAAGGACCCTGACTATGCTGCAGTTCCCCAAAAGCTTCTGCCCAGCCAGCACAAAGTTCTGAGCTGAAGTCCCTGTTGGCAACATCTGTGTCTCCCCAGAATGGCCTGCCTGTGAGGGCGGGGCCTCTGTGTGCGGAGGACAGCAGCCAGGCCGAGGGTTGGCTGTGCTCTGCAGCAGATCTGAGCAGTCATTCTCTGGCCAGCTTGGGTTCTTTGGGCTGTTCTGGCCCTGCTTCTTGGATGAGGCGACAGAGATGAGATGGATATATGTTAATGACATTTAATAACATAAAATATTTATATTTTAATGAATTACTATTCAATTGAAATCACTATTTGAGAAAGATGCTATAGAGCAAATGACTGGTGCATAATATGTATTGTTTTTCTTTGCCTTTTGAAAATTAGTATCAATTTAATTCAGTTAACCTTTATTGCATATCCACTACAGGTGAGGCACTGGCATTAAGGAGATGCAAAACCCCTTCTGCTCTTCCAGGCGGGGCACAGCTACTGGGTGGGACAAGTTGGCGGTTGATAGCAAGGTGCTGTTGGTTATCAGTGCTTTAATGGGATTGTCAGTGCTTTAGTTGGAGTTGGTGCTCTGGTCTCAGGGGCACGGTTTGGGCACCAGGGAAGGAGTCCTGGAGCAGATGGTGGTTGCTCTGGGTGCTGGAGGATGAGTGGAGGATGAAGGTCTGGGAAGAGGGAGGCAGAGAGCCTGCCTGGTCAGGGCACAGTGTGTACGTCAGCATGACCTGGATTTAGGGTGGGAGGGAGAGAACTAGGTGGGTGGAGGCTCATCTGCACAGCCTCCTGTGTCACAGGAGGGAGTTGGAGCGAGGTTGTGTTGGGAGAGTAGGCATTAACTTTTTGGAGCAATCACCTTGTTAGTGGTGTGAGAAGTGAATCAGCAGGTAATCCATCTGGAATGTGCAGTCTGTCTCCTGGGCTGTGTGAGGTGGTTCAGGACACAGTGCTATCACATGGGCTATAAGCTCGGATCTAGTGCAGCTTTCCTTCAGGACTACTGCTCTCAGGCTAGTCCCCTCATCATCAGATGACCGTTGAGGGGCTGCCGCCATGAACTGAGCACCCACTGGTTCTAGTCACTTTGTATATTTTTCATTTAATTCTCACAATAGCCCGGCTTTGTAGGTGGCATTAGTCCCATTTAGGGGATTAAGAAACAGAATCTCAGAGCTAGTGAGTGGCCTGCTTGAGATCAGGCAGCTTGTAAGTGACAGAATCAAGGTTAGGGCCCAGCTGTTGCTGATCTTCTCCCTGGGGCTTCCATCCCCAGAAGGTGGTCCCTGATGATCTAGGTCTGGGTTCTGCAGCCCTCTGTTTGATATGATGCCTGTGAGTTGAGTGGGTGGGCCCATGATGGTCTCTGGCTTGGTTCCCAGCTCCAGGAATGTGCAATGTAGAGAAGGAACAGCTGATTGAAGTTCAAGCCCCACTTTACCAACAACCCAGTTCAGCAGACACCACCTGTGCCAGGTGTACTAGATAACTGTGTGACTCAGAGCAAGCCTGTTAACTTCACTGAGTCTCATTTTGAAAGGGCCGTATTTGGCCTTCTTGAAACCCTCAGAGCCTCTTTGACCTTGAATTGGAGAAAAAAAGATTTGGGAGAAGCTGGGTCCTGGGTTAGAGGGAGTTGGTTAATCAGTGAAGTGGGGGGCGGTCAGTAGAATGCAGGGATTGTTAGGATGTTCCTGTGTGAGTTACATTAAAATGTGGTCTCATAAAGAGCAGCTCTGATCAGCTGGAAGTTCCCCCCCCCCCCCCCCAACCAGAGAGGCTTGCTCTGGGCAGTCTGCTGTCCTCCTGGTTCCCATTTACCAAGAGCATGTGCTAGCAGTTGTCCATCTATAGTGAGGGATGGTCTCAGAGCTTGTGACCCATGGCATGAAAGGGTCACAGCCTTGGCTAGGTCTCTGGAGGAACATCAATTAACCAGAGACTGCTCAGTAAGGAGGTAGTGTCATGTGAGGCCTTTCTAAGTTGCTGTCTTTTTCCTTCTTCGTTAACAGATCTGCCTTCATTACAACAAAGGAGATGGACCGTACGGCTCTTGTTCCTTTAAAAAGCACTGTATCAAGCTCCATGTCTGCCAGTATTTTTCGCAGGGTGAATGCAAGTTTGGCACTGGCTGTAAGAGATCCCATGATTTCTCTAATTCTGAGAACCTGGAAAAACTGGAGAAGTTGGGCATGAGGCCGGAGCTGGTGAGCAAGCTGCCTTCCATTTACAGAAATGCTCATGACATCAAGAATAAGAGCTCTGCTTCCATCCGGGTGCCACCTCCACCCTCGCAGTCACAAGGGACTTCCAGTAAGGCTCTGGGCTGGGGCTCCTAGATTCCAGCTGGCTGCCAAATGGAATGTGTGACTTTGGGCAAGTCTGTGCTGCTCTGAGAAAAAGGGAGTTGGCCACCCCTTTCCAGCCAGTGGGGGCTGTGAAGATGAGTTGAAATCAGAGCTGTGAACAAACACATTTTAAACAAATTTGGGTTGGTGTGGACGGTGGGTGAATTCCCTCTGGGCCTGAGATCTGCGTAGAGATGAGTGATGCTGCTTCTCCCTATCTAGTCTTCCCTCTTCTGCCCTGGAGAGCTTGTTTTCCTGTGAAGGACCCCACAGTTAAGAATGCCATGCTCTACAATTCTGGGGCCATCCTTTGCGTTATGTTCTGTTGAGATTTTTTTTTTTTTAATAAGTGCATGAGGCACATTTTATCTATTTTTTTGAATGAAGCATATTTTAATTTTGGCTCTCTTTTGACATGAATGGAATTTTTTTTCATCATTGCAAATTTACTTTGTTCAGTGCTCATCTCTAAATGGTACCTGCTGGGCTACAGTTGGCACTGACTTGTTGAATGGTGAACCTGCCAGGATACTTTTTATTTTTTGAGGAATGTCATGCTTAGTGACAGGCATATGGGGGGATTTTGAGCAGAGATTGTTTCTTTAGTAAGCATTTCTTTTTTTATATAAAGCTTGTAATTAGACTGTGTTGGGTCTTAGTTGTGGCACATGGGATCTTCATTGTATCACACGGGATCTTTTGTCACAGAGCATAGACTCTCTAATTGCCTTGCATGAGCTTAGTTGCTCTGCCACACATGGGCTACTAGTTCCCTGACCAGAGATCAAACTCCTGTCCCCTGCATTGCAAGGTGGATTCTTAACCACTGGACCACCAGGGAAGTCCCAGTAAGCATTTCTTGAGTACCTGTTATACTGTGGGAAGTGAATACCATGATTCAATACCAGGGAGGCTACGATGCCTTGGTGTCCTGTGAATTTCACACTATCTGCTGCTGGCTGGTCATCCTGATAATCCGTTTTTTCATTCAACATGAGTCCTTGCCATGTACTGGCCAGTGTCCTGGGCCTTGGTTCTAGGTGTCTCTGAGGCACGGCTCCCCCAACTTGTTAGCTGTACTGATAATCTAGGATTTTTAATAGATCACTTCCTAAATTATTAATGCCAGGATGACCAGCAAACTAACTTACCACTCTAAACTTACCTGAGATTTATATTTGAGAGGTGTCCTCGCTGTATGTTTCCTTTACATTTTCTTCAATTACTTTTGGTTAGTTTCTTCTAACAGTAGGAAGCCTAGAAGCAAACGATTTTGCTTTAATAGATTGTTAAGAGTGTCAGTTGGATTATGGCCTTGTTAGAAAGGCAGGGAAGGATACCTGCCCCTGGAGGGAGAGGGAGGCAACCTCTAAAGTGCCACAGGTGTGAGCTTTAAGGTCCAGCCTGTGGATGTCTGCTGCTGCTAAATCACTTTAGTCGTGTCCGACTCTGTGCAACGCCATAGATGGCAGCCCACCAGGCTGCCCCGTCCCTGGGATTCTCCAGGCAAGAAAACTGGAGTGGGTTGCCATTTCCTTCTCCAATGCAGGAAAGTGAAAAGTGAAAGGGAAGTCGCTCAGTCGTGTCCGACTCTTAGCGACCCCATGGACTGCGGCCCACCAGGCTCTTCCGTCCATGGAATTTTCCAGGCAAGAGTACTGGAGTGGGGTGCCATTGCCTTCTCCAATCTAAGAGTATAGAAGCTTTCAATCTCAAAAATAAGATCAAATTAATACACCGAACTCTGTAGCCTGAAAACAAAGTACATTTTCATTCAAGTCCTGTGGGGTTTTAATTTAGGGAGGTGATTGAGTGATGACAAGGAGAGTTTTATAGGTTTACATGGTGGTAGTTGGGGCATGCCCAAATGTAATTATTAAGTAATGGCTCATTGAAGCAATTCTAGTAAAGGTAGACTTTGAAAGCATGTGCATCCTCCTGGTTACATTAACATCTGTGTGTGTGTGTGTGTGTGTGTGTGCATGCGCATGATCAGTTGTTCAGTTGTATCCAACTCTTTGTGACCCCATGGACTGGAGCCTGCTGGGCTCCTGTGTCCATGGAATTTTACAGGCAAGGATACTGGAGTGGGTTGCCATTTCCTACTCTAGGGGATTTCCCAACCCAGGGATCAAACTGGCATCTCTTGTGTCTCCTGGAAATGGCAGGTGGATTCTTTACCATTATGCCATCTGGGAAGTTCTTATAGTTAACCTAAATAAGGTTTCATTTTGAATTATAGGCTTTCCATTAATTTTTTTTTTTTTTTGGTATTGGAACCCAATTCTCATAGTTCATTTGCTTTTGGAATCAAATCTAGTTTATAAAATGCAGCCTTCACTTGTTCTCTGGGGTAATCACGGCTGTAGATACAGAAGGAAAATGTGTTGGTTAGTGGTTCCCCACCCCTCCCTATTAAAGTGTCCCAGGTTCCACTGTTGAAAGCTGCTGATTGAGTCAGTCTGAGGGAGAGCTGAGCACTTGTGTTTATAAACAGGTCTCCTAGTGAATTGGGTGCACAGCCAGAGCTGAGAAAAAGCTCACCCCAACCATGATGTCCTGGATTTGGCAGCAGTCATATGGCCTTGGGCTCCTGGATTCCTCCATAAAAGGCAGAGAGGGTCCACCTGTATGTCTGAGGGTGCTTTCATCTAGAACATTATAAGATTTTGTGATGTTGCCTTGCCCACTTTTGCCTCATGCAGAGGAATGAATGAATTCTGTTCTCTCTCCTTTGTACCTTGAACTACTCCAGCCCCATATCAGAAGCACTGGTGACATATCTTTGTGGTCTTTCTTTGTAGAAAGAAGAGACACAGGTTCTGTGTCCCTAAACACTGCCACCCAAGAGGAGAGTGATCAGATCTGCTTGTTCCATATCTGGAAGAGCTGTAGCTTTCAAGGTGAGTCGGGGGGAAACCCCTTCATCCACTTGCAGGCGGGACAGCTGCTCCTGGTTCCCAGAGCTCTGCTCTGATGTCACCCCTCAAGGTCCTCTCACCCATCCAGAGAGGTTCGGGCATTCTTAATTGCAAGCTGGTGGCACTTCAGTGATTTTGTTGGGGAGTTGAGAGTGGTAAGAATTATTGAATACTTGAGTTTCTAAAAATCAAACTGTAGATGAGTTTGGGGGACTGTTTGTTTCATGCAGCAAACGAATGTCAGGTGTTGTCCCTTGATTAGCTTAGTGTGAGGTCACAAACCCACAGAAACACTCGGATGCCCAGTCTAGTTCCCTTCTAGAAGGAGGTTGTAGTCTCAGAGATGCCTCAGAACCTAGGAACAGGAGGAGACCCCTCTGTGTACTCTTGGGGGATGAGAATTTGTTTAAGTTCAGAGTTTCTCTCAATACTCTCTTTTTTATCAGATGTAGCAAATGTTTTGTGTGTGTGTGTGTGAGAGAGAGACTGTATTTTTACTAAATCTTTGTTCTTGCTGATGTCCTGGGCTTTGACTAAAGAATGATTCCTTCTCAAATTTGGTGACTCTTCTTAAAAAAAAGACAAACACCCAAACTTCCTGTTTTGTTTTCAGTCTTTAAAAAACTACCCAAGCAATTCATGAATACTTTCACTTTGTAAATGAGTGAAATGGTACAGAGTAAATCCTGAAGTCTTCCTTCAGCCTTCCAAAGGTAAACATGGGACTGTGGTCATATTTGTTTTACATATTTGTCAACAGATGGGAACATGTGATATGCATTATTTAACCTACTTCTTTTACCTAATGGTGTGTCTTGGTGATTTTTTCTATGTTAGTACATATGTGTATGTCTACCTGGATTTTAAAAACAACTGTGTAGTATTTGATTAGAATGATTTTTCCTTGAACATCTGAGTATACATGCATTTTACCATGGATAGATTCCTGGAAATGGAATACTAGGTCAGGCAATGTGTGAGATACACACATACACCACACACACACGTTTGTGTATGTATATATATGTTTTTAAAAATCAGCATTATTAGATATAATTAATACAAAATAAAATGCACCCTTTGAGTTTTGGGGAATATGTTTGCCCATATTACTGGCACTATAATCTGGATGTGAAACAATTCTCTCATTCCAAAAATTGCTCTTATGCCCCCATACAGTTGATCCTCACCACCCAGTTTCCTGACCCAAGGCAATCCCTGATCTGCTTTTTGTTGATGGGGACTACTAGACTTGCCTTTTCCAGAATTTTAAATAAACGTAATCATGTATTCTGTTGCATTGATTAACTACAATTTGTTTATACATATGTACGTTGATGAACATTTGGGTTATTTCCAGTTTGGGGCTTTTATGAATAAAACCTCTATGTCAGTTTTCATGTACAGGTTTTCATGTGGATATATGTCTTCATCTCTTAAGTAAAGACCTCAAAGTGGAATGTCTGATCGTATGATAAACATGTATTTAACATTACAAGTTACTGCCAAACTGTCCTCCAAAGTGGATCCATTTCACTTTCCCGCCAGCTGTGTAGTAGAGTTTTGGTTGCTCTGCATCACTGTCAGCACTTGGTATTGTCAGTCCTGTAAATTTTAGCCATCCTAGTAAATGAGTAGTGATATCCATTGTGACTTTCATTTGTATTTCCCTGATAAGTAATGATGTTTAGCGTGTATTTTCATATGCCTTTTGGCTGTTTGCATATCTTCTGTGAAGTATCTGCTTAAATCTTTTGCCTATTTTGCAGGCAAATAACAGCTTTGTTAAGATATTAAGTATATTTCACATAGTATACAATTTATTTAATGGTTTTTAACATAGTCAATTTGTGCAACCATGATCACAGTTAATATTAGAACATTTTCATCACCCACAAAGAAACCCATTAGCAGTCACTACCCCTTCTCCCCACCCTCAGGCTCCTGGTAACTACATAATTTACATTATGTCTCTATGGGTTTGCCTGGATATTTCATATAAATGGAATCATACAGTATATGGTCTTTTGTGACTGTTTTGCCCATTTTTTATTGGGTTGTTTGATCTCATTATTGATTTGTAATAGTTTTCAATATTCTTTATTCACTTCACATCTTTGTCAGGTGTCAAATTAGCCAGACTTCATTGTTATTACTTTGAAAGATGAATTAAGAATGTACAAAAGACAGTAAGAAATGTCTTCCTCACACCCTTTTTCCCAGCACCAAGATTCCCTCCATAAACAGTCCTTATTACTAGTTCCTTGAATATCCTTCCGTAAAGATTTTATTCAAGCAGAAGTGTATATCTAGTCTCTTTTTGCACAAGGTCACTATGCACACTATTTTGTACCTTTTTTCAAATGATACAGATGTTTGACTTTTGTAGACTATATTTTCATTTCAAAATTCAAATCTTTCCTCATACCTTTGTGCCCAGCCACCTAGTCTTCCCTCTCCCATTCCCACATGTGTATTTAGTGAGAATATATCTAATCCTGTCTTTTCTATTTTTTCACCCAAATAGAGGCATTCCATACCTGTGTATCTTTCTACCTAATAGTATATGGATCCTGCAGGTATCAGAGTGTGGAGATTCCCATTGCACTTCTTTCCTGTCTCCCTTTCCTCTCACAACATTCCTCCTTCAGGATGTACTAGAACCTCTGCAGGTAGAGGTGGGTGTGAGCAGCGTTCCAGGTGAGCTGCTGGCATTGGCCAAGGCACAGCAGGCAGGAGGTACTAGGAGGGACAGACCTGGGGAGCACAGGGAAGGCAGTGGGAGCAGTTGGCTGGCAACCACAGATCCAGGCCATGTGTATAATACATTCTAGGAGTGGGGTATGTTGAGAAGGGGAGAGCATGTTGGTAGCCACAAAGATCAAGGCAGACTGGAACCGTGCTGCTGACCCACCTGTGGTAGGACCTGTTT
Organism: Bos indicus x Bos taurus; assembly: GCF_003369695.1. NCBI lineage: Eukaryota > Metazoa > Chordata > Mammalia > Artiodactyla > Bovidae > Bos > Bos indicus x Bos taurus. The sequence goes on from NC_040079.1 coordinate 16,283,508, forward strand.
GGGTTTGGATGGTTCTAGTAGAGATGGACCTGCCTCCATTTCTGGTGTGATCGCTCTCCATCCAAATATCACATATATGGCAATAATGCATGGACAGACTGCCCCCTGCAGGGATGGAAGCTTTGACCATCTCATGATCAGCTGCTTTACTCTCATGAGATGTAATTCATACATAATGTAACCTACCAACACACAGTTTTAAAAAATAGGTTTGATGTGTTTAATGTCCTGTTAAAAAGGGAGACATAAAAGGCAAGTGTGTATAATAAAATTCAGTATCTAAATGCTCAGGTATGACGTCATTAAAAAAGGCTCCCTCACAGATTTCTAAAATGTTGCCAGGTCAGCAGGCAGCACCACACCCATTGGGAACCACAGGGCTGGGCCATGCTATGTGCTGCCAATGTGCTTACCTCCTTATATTTTTATTTCAGATAAGTGCAGTAGAGTTCATTTCCACTTGCCATATCGATGGCAAGTCTTAGATGGAGGCAAGTGGAAGGATTTGCACAAAATGGAGCTTATTGAAGAGGCATATAGCAATCCTGCAAGAGACAGGTATGAAATACGTCATCTGTGTCTGTTTGTGCCTGGGCCTTTGTGTGCAGTATAAGAAGTTTAGACATAGTGGGCTTTAGTTTTGATGGGCTTCAGACAGACACACACACATGGAGTAAGCAGGCTACCTGGTCTACAAGCAGAGGCTCTGGGCTGGAAATTGAGGGCTGATGGTCATGCTGGTGGTTGACGCCTCTGTTCCCTCATCTTCCTCTTTTTTCAGGGAGGAGCTATGGGGAGAGGAGTGAGGGAGGGGTACCAAGTAAGTTTTGAATGATTTGATTCTGGGATCGATTATGTAAATGTATCCTCATTGATTAGTCCAGAAAACCAAAAAGTAGTCATTTGTGAAATTTCTTTAGCCTTTGCCTGTAAAGTCATGCAGCTGAACTGCTGTTTATCATTCAGTCTTTTTTATTTTTCTACGTATGTCCTAGAATTTTCACTTAGAGTAAATGGGGAAGTGTTGAGTAACTTTATTTTCAAATGCTTACCGTATCTTGGATTCCTTGGAACATATGTTGCCAAGAAGAGAATTTGAGCCCGTTTTTTGAGTGGGTAAAATAAATTTGTGCTTAGGGTACAGTTATGTGCAACTTGATGCTGGTAAAGTACGTGAAACAAATTATCCCCCTTTTGGAAGATTAAGTGGCTCATGTAGCCAGCCCTTATCTAAGTCTCCCCCTTCTCTTCCTCTCCTTTTCTGAGGCTTTTTAAGTTAAAATGGATACTTGGTGATATGCACAGCTACTAAGCATATAGGTCAGTGAATTTTGAGGAAGGCATAAATTGTGCAGCCAATGCCCTGATCCAGCTGTAGACCATTTTCATCACCCAGAAGCCCCCCTTCCAGCCCTCTTCCGGTCAGTGTCCATGCCACAAACCACTGCTGATTCAGCGTCTGTCAGCACAGATAGTCTTGCCTGTCCTTTAACCTGGTCTGAAGGGAGCTGCTGTCGACGGTTCCCATGTGTTTATGTGTTCACATGTGCTCCGGCTTCTGTGACTTAGGTGTTGGGGGTGAGCCTGCTGGGAGCCAGGCTGGTCCCTCCTCGGCTCTGTTGGCGGGTGCCAGGTTGTCTTCCACAGTGACTGTACCGCTTCCCACCCCCATTAGCGGTCTGTAATGACGTGGCTCTCTCACATTTGGTGCAGTCTGATATCTGTGCTTTTCTGGTCTTCAGTGTAAAGTGAGGTCTCTGTTTGCATACCCTTGAATCCTTGTGAGGAGAGGTGTCTCCTCAGTGCCCACTTGTGCTTTCTCTGCTGTGAAATGTCTGTGTTTGTAGTTTGCCTGTTTTGTTGAGGGGAAAGGTTGTGCTTTTCCTTAGTTTTGGAATTCTTCAAGTGTCTGGGTATTAAGTATATATTGAAAATAAATGAACTCCCCCTGTCAGCTTAAGGTATCTGTTAATGAAGAGAAGTATTTTTCCATCGTCTTCTTTATGGTTTTATACTGTTTTTTTCTTTTCCTTTTTTTTGGAGGGTTTCTACTTTTTGTGTCATAAGAAATTCTTCTTATCCTGAGACTGTCAAAAAATTGTCCTGAATTTTTCTTTAAAAACTCTTAACATTTTAAGGACTGCATTAACCTCTCCTTGCCTGTGATGGAGTATATGTCCAATTTCATTCTTATGAAGATGAATTTCCAAAGACCACTTTAAAAAATATATTCAACTAAAAATTTAGAGTTTGGGATTGCCATGTACACACTGCTGTATTTAAAATAGATAACAAGGAACTACTGTAGAGCAGAGGGAATTCTGCTCAATATTCTGCAATAATCTAAATGGGAAAAGAATTTGACAAACAATAGATAAATGTGTGTGTGTGTATGTGTGTGTATATAACTGAATCACATTGCTATGCACCTGAAACTAAGACGACATTGTTAACCAACTACACTCCAACATGAAAGATTGTAAAATAAGTAAAGCATTAAAAAATAAATAAAAGGTTAAGATTAAAAACATAAAAATATATTCAAAAAGTAAATCGCAATGAGGCAGGGACTTCTCTGGCAGTCCAAAGGTTAGGGCTTCACCTTCCACTGCAAGAAGTACAAGTTCCATCTGGTCAGGGAACTAAGATCCCACATGCCTTGTGGCCAGAAAACCAAAACATAAAACAGAAACAATATTGTAACAAATTCAGTAAAGACTTTAAAAATAGTCCATGTGGAAAAAAAAACACCAAAATAACCAAACTGAGAAAAGTGAGCCAAAATATATTTGGGATATATGTAAATATATATATAGAGAGAGAGAGAGAGAGGTATTTCAGGTGATTTAAAAAAAAAATACATTTGTAATTCACCTCTGTCTCTTATGGACAAAAGAACAACACCCGCTGCCAAATGTTAAACTCTACTCAGCAAAAGAAAAAATTGTGACGAAACAGACATAAAATTTACCTACCATCTTAACCATTTTTAAGTGTAAGGTTCAGTAGCATTAAATAGGTTCATGTTGTTCAGCTATCTTACATTGTTCATTTCCAGAAGTCAGTCGATTTTTAAACCCACCCAAACTGAGTCAGATTTGACAAAATGTAATATATTGTATAGGTTAATTTCAGACTTAGATGCCAAGTACTACTTTTGTAAGTAGGCCATCTTTTTTCCACCTGTTTTCAATGCTGTCTGTGTTAGGTGTTGAGTTAGCAAATACACTTCTTTTTCTGGCCCCTTCTGCTTCATTGATCTGTGTGTCTCTTATCAGTATCACACTGTCTCATGTAGAAGAGCTTTACAGTAACTTTAGGTGTCTGGTAAGGCAGTTTCCCACTGTTTTCCTTCAGATTATCTTGCCTCTTGGTCTTTTTTTCCTCTTCAGAAATTTTAAAATCTGCCTGTTGGTTTTCACAAAAAAACTCTGGTGTGATTTTTTTTTAACTAGAAATTGCATTGTCTATTACGTTTGGGGAGAACTGACGTCATAATACAGCAACTCATTTAAATGTACTTTAATACCTTTATTTTTCTTGTGATGAGAATTTTTTAGGATTCATTCTGTTAGCAACATGCAAATACTGCTATACAGCATCATTAACTATAGTTAATCATACTGTGCATTGCATCCCTCAGTTCAGCTCAATTCAGTCACTCAGTCGTGTCCGACTCTTTGGGACCCCATGAATCATAGCATGCCAGGCCTCCCTGTCCATCACCAACTCCCAAAGTTTATCCAAACTCATGTCCATCAAGTCAGTGATGCCGTCCACCCATCTCATCCTCTGTCATCCCCTTTTCCTCCTGCCCCCAATCCCTCCCAGCATCAGGGTCTTTTCCAGTGAGTCAGCTCTTCGCATCAGGTGGCCAAAGTATTGGAGTTTCAGATTCAGCATCAGTCCTTCCAATGAACACCCAGGACTGATCTCCTTTAGGATGGACTAGTTGGATCTCCTCGCAGCCCAAGGGACTCTCGAGTCTTCTCCAACATCACAGTTCAAAAGCATCAATTATTCGGCACTCAGCTTTCTTCACAGTCCAACTCTCACATCCATACCTGACTACTGGAAAAACCATAGCCTTGACTAGACGAACCTTTGTTGGCAAAGCAATGTCTCTGCTTTTTAATATGCTGTCTGGGTTGGTCACATCCACAGCTGGGTATTGTTTTTGCTTTGGCTCCATCCCTTCATTCTTTCTGGAGTTATTTCTCCACTGATCTCCAGTAGCATATTGGGCACCTACTGACCTGGGGAGTTCCTCTTTTCAGTATCCTATCATTTTGCCTTTTCATACTGTTCATGGGGTTCTCAAGGCAAGAATACTGAAGTGGTTTGCCATTCCCTTCTCCAGTGGACCACGTTCTGTCAGATCTCTTCACCATGACCGGCCCGTCTTAGGTTGCCCCACGGGCATGGCTTAGTTTCATTGAGTTAGACTAGGCTGTGGTCCTAGTGTGATTAGATTGACTAGTTTTCTGTGAGTATGGTTTCAGTGTGTCTGCCCTCTGATGCCCTCTTGCAATACCTACCGTCTTACTTGGGTTTCTCTTTCCTTGGGCGTGGGGTATCTCTTCACGGCTTCTCCAGCAAAGCGCGGCTGCTGCTCCTTACCTTGGACGAGGGGTATCTCCTCACTGCTGCCCTTCCTGACCTTCAACGCAGGATAGCTCCTTTAGGCCCTCCTGCGCCCGCACAGCCACCGCTCCTTGGATGTGGGGTTGCTCCTCCTGGCCTCCACCCCTGGCCTCGGGCGTGGGGGAGTGGGGTAGCTCCTCTCGGCCACTCCAGCATCACTGACTCAATGGACGTGAGTCTGAGTGAACTCTGGGAGTTGGTGATGGACAGGAGGGCCTGGTGTGCTTCGATTCATGGGGTCGCAAAGAGTCGGACATGACTGAGCGACTGAACTGACTGAACTGAGGTTGGTCATAACTTTCCTTCCAAGGAGTAAGTGTCTTTTAATTTCATGGCTGCAGTCACCATCTGCAGTGATTTTGGAGCCCCCCAAAATAAAGTCTGACACTGTTTCCACTGTTTCCCCATCTATTTGCCATGAAGTGATGGGACCGGATACCATGATCTTCGTTTTCTGAAGCTTGAGCTTTAAGCCAAATTTTTCACTCTCCTCTTTCACTTTCATCAAGAGGTTCTTTAGTTCCTCTTCACTTTCTGCCATAAGGGTGGTGTCATCTGGATATCTGAGGTTATTGATATTTCTCCTGGCAGTCTTGATTCCAGCTTGTGCTTCTTCCAGCTCAGCATTTCTCATGATGTACTCTGCATATAAGGTAAATAAACAGGGTGATAATATGCAGCCTTGATGTACTCCTTTTCCTATTTGGAACCAGTCTGTTGTTCCATGTCCAGTTCTAACTGTTGCTTCCTGACGTGCATACAGGTTTCTCCAGAGGCAGGTCAGGTGGTCTGGTATTCCCATCTCTTTCAGTGTTTACCACAGTTTATTGTGATCCACACAGTCAAAGGCTTTGGCATAGTCAATAAAGCAGAAATAGATGTTTTTCTGGAACTCTCTTGCTTTTTCCATGATCCAGCAGATGTTGGAAATTTGATCTCTGGTTCCTCTGCCTTTTCTAAAACCAGCTTGAACATCTGGAAGTTCACGGTTCACGTATCGCTGAAGCCTGGCTTGGAGAATTTTGAGCATTACTTTACTAGCATGTGAGATGAGTGCAATTGCACAGTAGTTGGCATTCTTTGGCATTACCTTTCTTTGGGATTGGAATGAAAACTGACCTTTTTCAGTGCTGTGGCCACTGCTAAGTTTTCCAAATTTGCTGACATATTGAGTGCAGCACTTCCACAGCATCATCTTTCAGGACTTGAAAGAGCTCAACTGGAATTCCATCACCTCCACTAGCTTTGTTCGTAGTGATACTTTCTAAGGCCCACTTGACTTCACATTCCAGGATGTCTGGCTCTAGGTCAGTGATCATACCATCGTGATTATCTGGGTTGTGAAGCTCTGTTTTCTACAGTTCTTCTGTGTATTCTTGCCACCTCTTTTTAATATCTTCTGCTTCTGTTAGGTCCATACCATTTCTGTCCTTTATTGTGCCCATCTTTGCATGAAATGTTCCCAAGTAAGATGGTAGGTGTTGTGAGAGGGCATCAGAGGGCAGACATACTGAAACATAATCACAGAACACTAGCCAATCTGATCACACAGACCACAGCCTTGTCTAACTCAATGAAACCAAGCCACGCCATGTGGGGCCAGCCAAGATGGACGGGTCATGGTGGATAAGTCTGACAGAATGCGGTCCACTGGAGAAGGGAATGGCAAACTGCTTCAGTATTCTTGCCTTGAGAACCCCATTAACAGTATGAAAAGGCAAAATGATACGATACTGAAAGAGGAACTCCCCAGGTCGGTAAGTGCCCAATATGCTACTGAAGATCGGTGGAGAAATAACTTCAGAAAGAATGAAGGGATGGAGCCAAAGCAAAAATAATACCCAGTTGTGGATGTGACTGGTGGTAGAAGCAAGGTCAGATGCTGTAAAGAGCAATATTGCACAGGAACCTGAAATGTTAGATCCATGAATCAAGGCAAATTGGAAGTAGTCAAACAGGAGGAGATGGCAAGAGTGAATGTCGACATTTTAGAAATCAGCGAACTAAAATGGACTGGAATGGGTGAATTTAACTCAGATGACCATTATATCTACTACTGTGGGCAGGAATCCCTTAGAAGAAATGGAGTAGCCATCATGGTCAACAAGAGAGTCAGAAATGCAGTACTTGGATGCTATCTCAAAAACAACAGAAGGATCTCTGTTTGTTTCCAAGGCAAACCATTCAATATCACAGTAATCCAAGCCTATGCCCCAACCAGTAATGCTGAAGAAGCTGAAGTTGAATGGTTCTGTGAAGACCTACAAGACCTTTTAGAACTAACACCCCAAAAAGATGTTCTTCTCATTATAGGGGACTGGAATGCAAAAGTAGGAAGTCAAGAGACACCTGGAGTAACAGGCAAATTTGGCCTTGGAGTACGGAATGAAGCAGGGCAAAGGCTAATAGAGTTGTGCCAAGAGAACACACTGGTCATAGCAAACACCCTCTTCCAAGAACACAAGAGAAGACTCTACACATGGACATCACCAGATGGTCAATACCAAAATCAGATTGATTATATTCTTTGCAGCCAAAGTTGGAGAAGCTCTATACAGTCAGCAAAAGACCAGGAGCTGACTGTGGCTCAGATCATGAACTCCTTATTGCCAAATTCAGACTGAAATTGAAGAAAGTAGGGAAAACCACTAGACCATTCAGGTATGACTTAAATCAAATCCCTTAATGATTATACAGTGGAAGTGAGAAATAGATTTAAGGGACTAGATCTGATAGAGTGCCTGATGAACTATGGATGGAGGTTCGTGACATTGTACAGGAGACAGGGATCAAGACCATCCCCATGGAAAAGAAATGCAAAAAAGCAAAATGGCTGTCTGAGGAGGCCTTACAAATAGCTGTGAAAAGAAGAGAAGCGAAAAGCAAAGGAGAAGAGGAAAGATATAAGCATCTGAATGCAGAGTTCCAAAGAATGGCAAGGAGAGATAAGAAAGACTTCCTCAGTGATCAGTGCAAGTAAATAGAGGAAAACAACAGAATGGGAAAGACTAGCGATCTCTTCAAGAAAATTAGAGATACCAAGGGAACATTTCATTGCATCCCTAGTTAAATTTTTTTGTTTATTTTCTCCCTGCTGATGTGTAGACAGGCAGTTGACTTTTCTACCTTATCTCCTGCAACTTTACTGAAATATCTTAGCTACTGATAATTTATTTGAATTATCTGTATAATTCTCAATATACTTGATACATGTTTAGAAATTAATATCTGTGAATAGCACTCTAAGTTTTCCTTTTTAATTCTTAAAAATTTTATTTCTTTTGATTGCCTTATTATAGTGGGTAAGACTCCTCATGCTGAACAGAAATGATAATAACTGGAAGATTATTCTTCTTTTTTTTTCCTAATTTTAAAAGGAGTAATTTAAAAATGTTTTCCCTTAAGCATATGTGAATGTTTGGAACCTTTAGCATTGCTAATCAATTCTGATTTTATGCCTAATATGCCAGGAGTTTTTCTTTAATTGTGTATGGAAATTAAATTTTATTGAGTACAATTTCTGCATTAAGAGCCTATGTTTTGTTCTGTTTTGCTTGTTAATGCAGTGATTTACATTAATTTTCTAATGTTAAGTCCATTTCATTCCCAGGCCTAAGTCATGCCTGTGCGTATGTAGACACACACGTACACAAACACACACACACACATAATGGTGAATTTGGATTGCCACTCTCTGGTTTAAGACTTTTGAATTTATGTTTGAATAAGATTGGTCTATAATTATTTCATGTTGTCTTTGCTTGTTTTTTAAAATTGAAGTATAGTTGATGTACAGTATTATATGTTACAGATGTACAGTATAATGATGCCTGGTTTTTATCTTATGAAATTACTAGCCTCATAAAAATGAGATTGGGATGGATATTTTTTCTATTCTCAAAAGGCCATGTGAAATCAGAGTTATTTTTTTCCTGAATGATTATGCATCTAAAAGTTTCTAGTCTTGATGTTTAATTCTTGGGAAGATTTTAAACTATTGACCCAATTTCTTATTATAGGACCAGTCAGGTTTTCAGTTTTTCCTTGAGTCAGTTGGTAAGTTGATATTTTTTCTAGGAGTTTGGTCATTGTATTTATTTTAAAACTTACTGTCATAAAGTTACTTGTAATATTGCTATTAGTGTCTATGCCATCTTTAATTTACACTTTTAATCTTTTTTTCTGCCCTCCCTTTTTTCTTCATCAGTCTTGCAGAGATGTGTTACTCATATTTTTCTTTTTTAGAGGAACAGACTTTTGTCCTTTTTTGACTCCATAGATTAGATGACCTATCATTTATTTCTAAGTATATTTTAAAATTAATTTTAAAATTTAAATTCAAATGAATTGCATTGTGGTCAGGCTGTATAGTAACAGATACTTTGAATTTTGTTGTAAAAGTGAAAGTTGCTCAGTTGCATCTGACTCTTTGTGACCACATGGAATTCTCCAGGCCAGAATACTGGAGTGGGTAGCCTTTCCCTTCTCCAGGGGATCTTTCTGACCCAGGAATTGAACTGGGGTCTTCTGCACTGCAAGGGGATTCTTTACCAACTGAGCTACCAGGGAAGCTAGTATATCATTAACTTTGGTAAAAGTTCTGTGTATACAGAGTGTTTTGAATGTGGTGTTAGATGGGTGTAAATTGTGTGGTTCTAATTTTTTGTATCTTTATTGATTTCTTTGTCTGCTTCTTGTATCAGTTAGCCAGAAAGGTATGTTAACAATTCACTATGAATTTGTTGGTTTCTCCTTGTAATCCCATCAATTTTTATTTTATATTTTAAAAACTATTATGAAGTATATAGAAGTTAAAAATTTTATCTTCCCAGTAAATTGAACCTGGTAGTACTATAAAATGAGTGCTTTTTATTAGTATTTCTAGTAATGCTTTTTTTGCCTTAAGTCTGTTTCATTTGATATTAATATAACTATGTCTGCTTTCTTTTAGCCCGCTTCACTATTTTACTTTCAAGCTCTTTTGTTTCTATTTTAGATATAGTTCCTGTAAACATAACAAAACTGGATATTTTTTCAGTTTGACAATCTTTGTCTTTTAATCTTTTTTTTATAGTGGTTTATTCATTTGTTGGGATTGCCTATTTACACATTGTGATTAATTTTGAATTTATTTCTACTGTCTGTTTTTGCTATTTGACCTGCTTTTTCTGTTTTTCTTTTCTCTTTTTGGTCTTCTCTTAGATGTTTCCTCATTTGATTTTTTTCCCCCCTCATCTATTAATTTGGAAGTTATATAGTGACTTTCTGTTCTTTTAGTGGTTACTCTGGAAAACAGACCCTTTAACTTAATAAACTTTAGCTTAACAACTTAAGCTAATTAATACATTTTATCATTCTCTCGAACAATAAAAGAGTCTTGAACACTTGAATTCTGACTAGTTCCATTCAAACTCATTTACCACTGTGTGAATTTGGGCAAATTACTTAGTCTTCTTGTGTCCCAGTTTTTCCTTATGTCAAGTGTATAAAAATAATAGTTCCTACATTAAAGGATTAATTGTTTTGAGAATTAAAAGAATTAATGTGTAGAATGCTCAGAACAATGCCAGGCATATAAAATGTGTTGTATAAAATTGCTTCTGTTATTTTCTTAATCCCAGGAGTTAGAAATTAACATTGTTTTATATAGTCAGTATTTGTTTAAATTTAGACATTTATCATTTTGTATTTTTGCACACAATCCTTTGTTCATATGTTTCCTTGTGGATCATTTTCTTTTAAATTCATCTTTTAGAAGTTGGTTTAGTGAGGGTCTGGTGGCAGATGTGTTTTTTGTTTATCTGAAAGTGTTTATTTCATCTTCATTCTTGAAAAATAGTTTTATTGGGTGTTTTCTCTCAATTCTTCAAAGATTATTCCATTGTTTTCTGGCTCCCATTGCTTATTTAGAAGTTAGTTATCAGTATAAATACATTGTTTGGCCTGGGGCTGGGGTGCTGTCGTAACAGATGACTGCAAATTTGGTGTCTTAGGAGCAAGAATTTATTCTTATGTTTCTGGAGGCTAGAATTCCAAAGTCAAGGTGTCAGCAGGGCTATGCTCTGTCTGTAGACGCCAGGGGAAGATCCTTCTTGCCTCCTCCTAGCTCCTCGTGGTTGTTGGCAATCCTTCATATTTCTTGGCATTCCTTGGTTTATAGCTGCGTTACTCTAATCTCTTTCTTTTTTGTCTCATGGCTTTCTCCTATGTGTCTTTGTGTCCAAATTTCTTTTTATGAGGACACCAAGTCATGGGATTAGGGCTCAGCCTACTTGAGTATGACCTCATCTTAATTATATCTGAGAAGACCTTATTTCTTAGTGAGGTCACATTTCAGCTGCCACGAGTGAGGATACAGTTCAACACATTACAGTAGGTAATCTGTTTTTTTCCTCTCTGACTAAACATACAGTCAGCCTCTGGTGCTACAGTTTCACAAAGATCTGTCTATATGTGGACTTATTTTTATTTAGTCTGTTTATAATTCATTCTTTTTGAGTGGAAGGTTTTATGTTTAATCATTTCTGAAAGTTCCTCAAAAATATTGTTTCTCTGGACTTCTAATTAGACATACATTAAGATCTTCTTACTCTGTTTTTTATGTTTTTTGACTTCTCTCTCACGTCGTCCTTTGTGCTGTATGCAGGGGAATTTCTTCACTTGGTTACCTAGTTCATTAGTTCAGCCTTGTCTGAGATGAAGTGTGTCCTGTCTACTGTGATTTTAAGATTATAATTATTTACTTCTAAAGATTGTTTTTTCCTGCTTAATTCTTACAGTTTCTTAATCCATACTCATACTTTTGATACTCAATATTAACTTTAAAAAACACTTCATTCATATTGTATATTTATATCCAACAACTCTTAACATCTGTTGTCTTTAGTGGACTGGTTTTGCTGGATTTTGCTTATGGTGTCTTGTTTCTGGTTTATTTGATTATAAGCTTATGTTTGCTGAAACTTTATCTGTAGAAATTTTTAAAAGTTTAAACTTTTATTATGTATTGGGTTGTAGCTGACTAACGATGTTGTTGTAGTTTCAGGTAAACAGCAAAGGGACTCAGCCATATATATATACATGTATCCATTCTCCTCCAAAGGCACCTCCCATCCAGACTGGCATCTACATAACATCTACATAACATTGAGTAGAGTTCCATGTGCTATGCAGTAGGTCCTCGTTGGTTATCCATTTTAAACATAGCAATGTCCATGACCTTACCAAAGTCCCTAACTGTCCCTTTCCTCCAGCAACCATAAATTTGATTTCTAAGTCTGTGAGTCTTTTTCTCTTCTTTAAGTTCATTTGTGTCATTTCTTTTTAGATACCACATATAAGGGATGTCATACGATATTTCTCCTTCTGTCTGATTGACTTCACTCAGTATGACACTCTGGGTCCATCCACCCAGAATAATGCCATATTGTAAATGGCATTATTTCTTTTTTAATGGCTGAGTAATATTCATATATATATATATATATATATATATATACACACACACACACACACACCATATCTTCTTTATCCGTTCCTCTGTTGATGGACACTTAGGTTGCTTCCATGTATTGGCTATTATAAACAGTGAAGCAATGAATATTGGGGTTCATGTATCCTTTCGGATCATGTTTTTCTCCAGATATATGCCTGGGAGTGGGATTGCAGGATTATCATATAGTAGCTCTATTTTTAAAGGAACCTCCATACTGTTCTCCTGGAGAAGGAAATGGCACCCCACTCCAGTACTCTAGCCTGGAAAATCCCACGGACGGAGGAGCCTGGTGGGCTGCCGTCCATGGGGTCGCGAAGAGTCAGGCACGGCTGAGTGGCTTCACTTTCACTTTTCACTTTCATGCATTGGAGAAGGAAATGGCAACCCACTCCAATGTTCTTGCCTGGAGAACCCCAGGGACGGGGGAGCCTGGTGGGCTCCCATCTATGGGGTCACACAGAGTCGGACACGACTGAAGCTACTTAGCATACTGTTCTCCATAGTGGCTATACCAATTTAAATTCCCACCAACAGTGTAGGAGAGTTCCCTACTCTTTATACCATCTTAAGCATTATAGAAATTCTTTTGAGGCCTGAGTTGAAGGTAAATTCCTTCCAGAGAGGATTTGTGTTTGCCACTATGGGAAATGCCACTGTGGGTCTCTAAATTTAATTCTCACAAAAGAAGTGTGAATCAACTTAACTTCCTTGAGGCATGAGCAGTTTATGAGTTCTCAGTGGAAGTTTTCTTCCTTTCCTTCCAAAGCCAACTCTGACATAGGCAAATTTCCTTGCTGACTTCCTTTGCAAAGCAGATTCCTTTTCCAGCTCCCTTCACTAAGGATGTGTAGTCTTTTAAAATCATGATTTTATGCTGAAATATCTCTTTGGAGATTTAACCCTTGACCATATTCAGATACTACATTTGTTTCCTGTTTCCTCATTGCCACTAAAAATAGGGCTGTTTGTCATTACTCACTGACATCGCCTTTGGACAGCCAATGGCTTTAGTTTTCATTCACCTCACTGGTTCCAGACCTTCCCTTTGCTCTTGGGGCAGTACAGCATTTGGAAAGCGAGTAGATCGTGGTGGCTCAGAGTGCAGGCCATTCTGCCAAACTGCTTAACTTAAACTCCAGCTCTGCTGTCTATTAGCTGTTTAACTTTGAACAGGTTTCTGAACCTCCCCGGGCTTCTGTTTTCACATCTGTAAAAATGGGGATGAGTCGCAGCTTTGGTACAGTGAAGACTTAATCCCTTAAAATGTATAAAGTACTTAGTAGGGGGACTGGCCCAGCCCACATACAGTGTATATTAACTATTTTTGGCTTCTAAGGATTTTTGTTTTTTGTCAGCTCAGCAATGCATTTTTTAAAAAGCTGTTTACCTAGCATTTTTGTGTAATGAAAGGAATGTCATGATAACAAGTTCTCCATGGTGTGTGTGTGTTTGTGTGCTTAGTTGCTCAGTTGTGTCTGACTCTTTGCAACCCCATGGACGGTAGCCTGCCAGCCTCTTGTGTCCATGGCATTTCTCAGGCAATAATACTGGAGTGGGTTGCCATTGTCTCCTCCAGGGGCTCTTTTCCATAGTATTGTGATTTTATTATTTTCACATAGCAAAATGGATCTTAAAGCAAGTCCCCTCCCACCCTGACGCATTGTTTTAAATGTGCAGGTCCCATGTATGTTCACATCTTTCAGCCGAGTGACTCGGAGACCACGAAAGAAGCTGAGGGGCCCACGTTCACGTGGCTGGACTTTCAGTTTACTTCTTGTGTTCTTTTGCAGGGTCAGGTGCACTGAGACATCCAGTAGCTTTCTCATTGGTTTTCTGAACTTTGAAACCATGAAGTTTGGTGCCACCCAGGCTCGCCGTCTCTCCACAGCCTCCTCGGTCACCAAACCTCCACACTTCATCCTCACCACCAACTGGGTTTGGTACTGGACTGATGAGTTTGGCTCTTGGCAGGAATATGGACGACAAGTAAGTGTCACGGAAAGAGTATGAATGTTTCTTCCTGTGGGTCCATGATGGAGGAATCTTTGCAAACATGGGCACAAGGACTGCTCCAGGGAGCCCTTGACAGAGCCAAAGATCCCCAGGTCCCCTTATGACTCACTTGCTTTGGGGGAATTATGGCAGAACTGGATAATTTAGAGTTCATTTGTATGAGGTCACATCTTGGAACAATTAGCTATCTGTTAGTTCATGAGGACTGAGTAACTTTGGTTGTAGTGATATCATAGTTGGTTAAATGGGGGTAGAAAAATGTCTCTCTTACTGTTGAACAGGTAACTCCAGAGCGAGTGCCTGGGTGTGCAGGAGTGTTTGTGTAGCTGTGGACTAAAGCTTAAGGCTTTTCAGAGCTGGCTTTTTGCTTTATCTATAGTAGTCACGTTACAAAAGGTGGAAAAGTATATGAAAGTAACTTGTTTCAGCTATTGATTTGGTATTTGGGTCAAGTAACTGCTGCTGTCAACTATTCAGAGATGTTCATAGATGAATCAAGATTAGAGGGAGCTTCCCCCTGACCCCGGTTATCTGTAGAGATACATGTGTAGGGAAGTCACCATTTCTATAATGACAGCTTCTCCCAAATGACAGGTGGGCTATGTGGTCTAATAGACATTTGTATTTTTCTGGGTTGTGAGAGGCTATATTAAAGCTTTAGTTTCATGCTCTTGACTGCACTTGAAATGTTTTTTTCCCTGGGAACTCTGTAACGTGAGCTTCGTGGGGGCTTTGGCCACTGACGTGCCCCCAGGCTGAAGACAGTGTTTGCACATAGCAGGTCCTCAGGAGAAAGACACTGGCCAGTTGAAATGCAGAGGTATTACCACTCTGTACCCACTGGCCAGGTGGATGTGGGCACTCTCAGCAGATGACTTGAGCCCTCCTCCTTCCCTCTTCTTCCAGTGCCAGCCTTCCTGCCCCACCTGCCTTCCCCCCCGAGCATCCTGGGATTTTTTCTGTCTTCCCTGGATTTGTTCAGGGAGGCTCTCTAGTGTGGCTCTGGGTTTGGTCAGGAGAGGGAGGGATGAGGCCGAAACAATGGACAGAAGAGGCTGCAGTGCTCAGGCCCTCAGTGAAGTAGCATTTGCGAGTTTACTTGTACTTGAAGGGTTGTGTTATCCATTACAAGTAATTGAACACCCTCTCTTCCATTGCTCCTGTCACGGTTATCCAGGTTAGTTGGGCCCATGTGGGCTGTCTTCCATTTTCCTGAGCAGTTTACAGCAGGCAGTCCTGTTGGCTCCTGTTCTGTGCCTCTCTCTCCTACCACAGCCCCACCCCCAGCTCCTCTCATCTGCCTCCCCAGGACACGGACACGCACTGTGGGCTTGTTTGCCGGTGTGTGGATGGCCCCCAGTGTCTGTCTTCTTGCCTTCACCATATATCTATCTGGCTTTCCCTTCACAGGGCATGGATCACCCTGTGACCAGCGTCACCAGCAGTGATTTGGAGAAGGCCTACCTGGCGTACTGTGCCTCGGGGTCTAACCCCCAAGCAGCCACCCTGAGGTTCCAGGCAGGAAAGCACTCATACGAGTTAGACTTCAAAGGTACTTTTTGGGGTTCCCCAGTGGCCTAGTGATTAGGATTCTGGACTTTCACTGGTTGGCCTGTATTCAGTCCCTGGTCAGGAAACTGAGATCCCACAAGCTGTGCAGCATGGCCAGGGTGAGGTTGGGAGAAGGTATTTCCTGATCCACCGCACTCACCCAGTAGGGTCTGATAATCTGCTGGCCCTGCCTTTTCCATCTTAACCGTGGAGAAACTCCGCACACACACTGAGGGCCAGGAAAGAGAAGGATGCAATGGTCCCTGTTCTGAAATGCTGCAGATCTAGAAGGGAGAATAGACCTGTCAACAAATGAGCCAGCCAGCAGGATGCAGGGGGAGCTGCCTGGGGTAGATAGCAGGCGACAGGAACCCCGTGTGGAGGGACAAGTAGCATCAGCCTGAGGCAGTGGTGGTGTAGGCAGCACTGTAGCAGGGTCCTGTGGGCCATGGGCAAGTCCCTGTGTCTGAGGATTAACTTTAGTCACTGACACGAGTCACAGTGGTTCTGCTGTGCAGCTCCTCCTCCTACTCCCAGCTGCAGAGTCCACGTCAGCTTTTCTGTAGGCGCCTTCAGCACTGGTGGCTGGCTGGAAACACATGGTAGACACACATCAGCTGAAAACTGCTGTGAAGCAGATTATCAGGTGCTCTGCTTGTGGTAGCCTGAGTCCGGGCCTTAATGGCTTGTTCTGCTTGCCTTGACGGACAGACAGAAGCAGACCAAACACCCTTTGGTCAGGTCTTCCAGTGACTTACCTGTGAGGTGTGGTGTTTTTCTTTCCTTTAGTTTCAGTTTCTTGTGGCTTCTTTCAAGCCATTTTCACATGGATTTATCAGTTCATTCTTGTTCAATTCAGTTTTGCCTTTAAATTCACATTTTAATCTCTGAATCCTTAGCAGTTTTCAGCATTTTTTTAAGGAAATTAAGTGGACCTCCTTTTAAGCACTTTTAAACAGCACTTTAAGCACTGTTTATTGTTTACTTTTGTGGACCATCTGTTTGGAGGGCAGCAAACTGTCTTTGGTGAATTATCCTAGGTCCACTCTGCCTACTTTTATCCAGTTAGTTTTGCTTGTGGTTTTGTACTTGTACTTATCCTTTTGGTTAAGGTAGAATCGCTGCCCCCTCGATGTGCCTGTGCAAAGAGCCTAAAAGTTTCTTCTACTTTACAGTGAGAACTGCTTACAGCTTTCAGTATCTGCTGGGAAATATCAGTCATGTGTGAGGTGGTTTTACAATCCACAGTCTGATAAATACAAGTGCAGTCAAGGGGATTGTGAGAAATCTATGGAATAATAAGTTGGGACTGGCCTGAAGATCAAGTCTATACAAGTAGCACCCATCTGACTGCTGCTGACCACAGTTTAAAATATTTCTTTAAAGTATCTGAACACTATCAAATCAACTAGAAATGTCAGATGCAGCCTCTCAACCCAGGCAGCTCCCCCAAGGGACAGAATAGTCAAGATGAGGGTGGGGAGGAACACACACTGAGTTTACTGCAAACTTAAGAAAAGCATATTTCCTGCAGACTGCCCCAAGCTCACGTGGTGGGCAAAACTCTTTGGTCTGTGTGTTGGTAGATGACAGTAGCCACAGTGGTTTCAGGTGACTTCTCCCTTCATAACCTCACTACTCGGCAGAGTGAAAGCAAGTCTCAGGCGGCAGTCTGCCACTCAGATTTATTTACTAAATATTTATTAGGAAGCAAGTTCGTTTAAAAAACACACACAGCAGGCCAAATGACTCATTCTGTAGCATCAGGGAAGGCTTGACTCTGTCCTTTCAGGGACTTCAGTGACCCTGAAGGACTCTGTCCTTCAGTGACAGAACAGTCACTGAAGGCAAATAAATGCCAAGACTCCAGAGCCAGAATTCTGATGTCTGTTAGCTGGTATCGGTTGGCAGAATCCCCATGGTCAGGGCTTGTTTAGGACTTCGCCTAGTGTATTCTCTTTAATGGTAAATTAGGGAGATGGCCTCATGCTTTACTCTGTTCGAGGGACATAGGGAACAGGTCTCACAAATACTTAGCCCATTCATGTATCTCGAATGCCTTTTAATTTCACCTACAAAGCCTTTGACTGTGTGGATCACAATAAACTATGGAAAACTCTGAAAGAGATGGGCATACCAGGCCACCTGACCTGCCTCTTGAGAAACCTGTATGCAGGTCAGGAAGCAACAGTTAGAACTGGACATAGAGCAACAGACTGGTTCCAAATAGGAAAAGGAGTACATCAAGGCTGTATATTGTCACCCTGCTTATTTAACTTCTATACAGAGTACATCATGAGAAACGCTGGGCTGGAGAAAGCACAAGCTGGAATCAAGATTGCCGGGAGAAATATCAATAAACTCAGATATGCAGATAACACAACCCTTATGGCAGCAAGTGAAGAAGAACTAAAGGGCCTTTTGATAAAAGTGAAAGAGGAGAGTGAAAAGTTGGCTTAAAGCTCAGCATTCGGAACACTAAGATCATGGCATCCGGTCCCATCACTTCATGGCAGATAGGTGGGGAAACAGTGGCTGACTTTATTTTTCTGGGCTCGAAATCACTGCAAATGGTGCTTGCAGCCATGAAATTAAAAGACGCTTACTCCTTGGAAGGAAAGTTATGACCAACCTAGACATCATATTAAAAAGCAGAGACATTACTTTGCCAACAAAGGTCTGGCTAGTCAAGGCTATGGTTTTTCCAGTGGTCATGTATGGATGTGAGAGTTGGACTGTGAAGAAAGCTGAGCACCGAAGAATTGATGCTTTTGAACTGTGGTGTTGGAGAAGACTCTTGAGAGTCCCTTGGACTGCAAGGAGATCCAACCAGTCCATCCTAAAGGAGATCAGTCCTGGGTGTTCATTGGAAGGACTGATGTTAAAGCTGAAACTCCAATACTTTGGCCACCTGATGTGAAGAGATGACTCATTGGAAAAGACCCTGATGCTGGGAAAGATTGAGGGCAGGAGGAGAAGGGGATGACAGAGGATGAGATGGTTGGATGGCATCATCGACTCAATGGACATGGGTTTGGGTGGACTCCGGGAGTTGGTGATGGACAGGGAGGCCTGTCATGCTGCGATTCATGGGGTCGCAAAGAGGTGGACACGACTGAGCAACTGAACTGATAAAAGGTTATTTAAGAGTCATTGCATTGCTAGTCAACAGACCAGTGAAAAACCTGTTTAAGTAAGCTAATTAGCAGAGTATTGCTGAGAGGCTGAGTGATGGGTAACTGAAGGGGTTGTGGTAGCCATGTCTGGAGTATGGTCTCCCGATCAGAATGTTGGGGACTGCCCGGGAGTGCCCATTCTTGACTACCTGGACTCTGGCATGAGGGACACACGCCTAGGTGATCACAGGGTATATGCTCAAATGCAGTAGGGTGAATTAGTTTTTCAAGTCAAATAAATTGTTTATGTGCAGAAAGTAAGACTTGACAGAGATTTCCTGGTGGTTGGGACATGTAATCTATAGGTTTCATGACTTTTCAGCCTGAAAGATAGGTTCCCCTCTCTGCCCTCAGGATGAATATAAGAATCTTGGGGGTTGGCATAGAGTAAGAATTTCATTTGTTAAAGACTATACAGGTTTTAAAAGGTTGAGAAATATTGCTGTTGAGTAAGTTTAGTCAAACTAAGAAAAACTTTACTCGTAAAATTATTATATTAACTCTAAATCCCACTGGCTCAAGATGTGGTAATTTGGTCTCAGGCTGGGCTGGAGCTTTTTTATATCCAAGCTGGGAAAAATTGCTGAGCAAAATAATAGTTTAAACAAGATTGGAAGGAACAATTTAAAAGCACTCATGTATAATTGATATGTCAATTACTAATCATTCATCTATTCATTAAATCCAGTCTCCTACAGATACCTATTATGAATATTTGAAATGTGTAAAACTGCCTTATTTTTAACAGACTGATTGTGGGCTTTAACATTTGAATTAGCTTTATAACCTGTTTAATTTGTGTTGATAAAGCACTGCCGTCCTGTATGTATATTGTGTTTTTTTTCCACCAGCCTTCATTCAGAAAAATGTGATCTATGGCACAGTTAGAAAGGTTTGCCGAAGACCCAAATATGTGTCTCCCCAAGATGTGAAGATGAAGCAGACCTGGTAGGTGGCATTTGGGGAATTTGTTATGTAATATGTGTATCAGCTGATACGTGCTCAACTACATGTACTAAACCTACTCAGACTGGCTGTAGCATCAAGAGGGTTAGTTGGCTTGCAATCTTATGCCCTGGCACTCTGTCTCTATTTCCTGTGCCTTGCCCTCTGAGTATATTTGTACTTTGCTTCTTAATACCGGGCTTACCTTGTGGCTCAGCTTGTAAAGAATCTGCCTGCAGTGCCAGAGACCTGGGTTCGATCCCTGGGTTGGGAATATCCCCGGAGAAGGGAAAGGCTCCTCACTTCAGTATTCTGGCCTGGAGAATTGCATGGACTGTATAGTCCATGGGGTCGCAAAGAGTCGGACATGACTGAGCTACTTTACTTTTCACTTAATACCAAAGTGCTACTGTTTATATGAGTGATCTGTAAGAAGGTTGAGGCTTCATGAAATGGAAAAATCTTTACCATGGAATGGTAAATGGTAATATGTTTACCTATATGGTAAATGGAAATATATTTACCATACTTCAAGTAAAAATGTATTATAAAGGTATAATATTTAACAAAGTTATAAAAAGGTAAATGCTTGATGTATAGTTGTTTTAATGATGATACAGATATAATTAACAAAGCATTAAATGATAAGCCAAACACAATAGAAAGGAAAAGATATCCCCCAAATCACTTAATTAGATGTTTTATCTTTAAGATTGCCAGTGATGTTACTGTGACATGAAGGTATTCTTGTGCAGATTTTTCCAGAAACCAGAAAGTTCTTTCTTAGTTTAGACTTAACTTAGAGAATGTGAAGAAATAATAGTGATCTAACTCTGATAATTTTCTGGTTCCATTTTCAAGTGATTGTATCTTTTGCTTTATGACTTGGAAGATATCTTTTTGAACAGCTCGGGGTTTTTCTGTTTGTATGTTTGTTTTTATTTATTTTTTAATTGGAATATAATTGCTTTACAACATTGTCTTAGTTTCTGCTGTACAACAACTTGAATCAGCTGTATGTGTACATACACCCCTTCTCTATTGAGCCTCCCTCCATGCCCATTCTACCCCTCTAGGTCATTACAGCGCACAGAGCTGAGCTCCCTGTGCTCCACAGTGGATTCTCACTAGTTACCTGTTTTACACATGGTAGTGTATACATGTCAGTGCTATTCTCTCAATTCGTCCCACCCTGTCTTTCCATCCTTGTGTCTACAAGTCTGTTCTCTACATCTGTGTCTCTGTTCCTCTCCTGCAAATAGATTCATCAGTACCATTTTTCAGGGCTGGTTTTTTTCCCCCACTGGTAGTAAACTGTGGTTTTTGTTTCTAACAAAGCATTTAAAGTTCCTCTTTGTCCTCCAGTTGTGTTACGTATGAATGGCAGTTCCAGTTCAGAGTCATCTAGAGCAGTTTGATTACTGGCATACGTATTCCACTAGTTGCAAAGGCATTGGACCAGAGAAAGAATTATCCTTATGGGTAGCAGTGTTGGGATATCTAACTACAAGGCTGCTTGTTGTGATCTGCAGGCCAGTCTAGACTTGAAGCTAGCTTATCAAGTGTCTTTTCAAGTGAATAATTGAATCACAGACTTGAATTTTTGTAAATGTTGAAATAATGGAATATGCCTCCAAAACTCCATTATTTTAATACTTGAATATCATGGAAAATTAAAAATACCAAAAGCAGATGCTGCAGGCACGAATTGTCCCCCGAGTGAGCTCCCTTATCAGACTACCAGAAACCAGTAGGGCTGTGCCTGGCCTTAAGAGCATTTAGGAGCAGGACCCTCCTGCTGCTGACAGGAACAAATTTGTGAGCTCTGCACTGATCAGACACCTCTGAATTGGTAGTTTTAGGTTTGAGGCATGTGGGCTGGGATTGGAGCTGGGGGAGGGGTCAACTCTCTCCAATCCCCATTGCCAGTTACTGGGGGATGGTGGCTTGGATGGCGAGAGGTACCACAGTGCCCATTAGTTTGATGTGTGACAGCCCAGGCCAGGACTGTAGCCAGCGTTGCTGTCAAGAGAACTGCCTCTTCCATTAGCTGGAGAAATCTGGCTCATTTCTGTTTCACAGAGGACCGAGAGTGTTTCCGTTTCTTATTTTAAGATGTCACATGTGGACTTTGATGGTTGTACTTGTGGAGCATGGCAAGGTCATTTAAAGAAGCTAGAGGGAAAAGGTTAATATCAAGCAGATAGAGTGCCTGTGAGTCTAACAGAGTAACCTCCTGGGGTTGCCCATCCCTGTTTCCTTGAAGCCAGGTGTGCCTTCTTTCCTCCCTTTCTTAATAAATTTATTTTTGGCTATGTGTAAAACATGATTTAGAAGTCAGAACTGTGAAAAGATCTACTCAGTAGTTAGAATTCTCCTTTCTATATCTGCACTGTTTCCTTGGCGGACAACCATTTTCATCAATTTTTAGTTTATGTTTACTGTGTTGCAAAAATGAGCAAATGTACATAAAAGTGTCTTCTTTTGTTGGATAAACGGTAGCATTCTATCTCTACTATTCTGTACCTTTTTTCACTTAATACATCATTACTAGACTTACTGTGGTGATCACTTCAGTATGTGTATTGGTTGCTCAGTCTTGTCCAACTCTTTGCAACCCCCTCCAGGCTCCTTTGTCCATGAAATTCTCCAGGCAAGAATACTAGAGTGGATTGCGCATTTCCTTCACTAGGGCTGACTCAAGGATCAAACCCAGTCTCCTGCATTGCAGGCAGATTCTTCACTGCCTGAACTACCAGGAAAGCTTCACTTAGAGTATTGTACAACTTTTTGGGAAAAAGAAATTACTCTCTTTCAGTTCATTGAAGTCTTCTGAATTCTGTTCCTGTCTTCATGATTCTCTGTCATGTGTATTTGCCATGGTTTAATCTGTCCCCTTTTGAGGAATGCTTTGCCTTTTTGTGATCTGCTAATATGAGTATGATACCACAAAGAATGTCTATTGTATGTGCTGTTTGTTAGTTGTGGAGGTGAGCCATCAGGTTGGAGTCCTAGATGGTAAATGCAAGTTCCTGTTTGTGGGGCTTAACCATGTACACTCATCCCAGAATGTGTGAGGTGCCTGTTTCCTTCAGCCTTGAAAACAGGAAGTCATCAAGCTCTTCAGTAAAGGTGGGAAAGGGTATTTCAGTGTATTTAATTCGTTTTCTCTTATGAGTGAGGTTTAATATTCTTTCCTAACATGTAAGAGCCATTTGCATTTATTTTTCTGGGGACTATTTGTCTTTTTGTCCATTCTTCAGCCAACATTTTGGTATGTTTCTTAAACATTGAGTCTTCTTTCTGTTGGGGAGATCAGCCCTTAGTTTGTCATGTAAGTTGCAGTATTTTTTCTTTGCTTGTTTTTTGCCTTTTGGCTGTGTCTATGAAGTATTTTACCATGCAGAAATATTTATCATTTAGTTAAAAGATGAGCTCGATAAAGGACAGAAATGGTATGGACCTAACAGAAGCAGAAGATATTAAGAAGAGGTGGCAAAAATACACAGAAGAACTGTACAAAAAAGATCTTCACAACCCAGATAATCACGATGGTGTGATCACTGACCTAGAGCCAGACATCCTGGAATGTGAAGTCAAGTGGGCCTTAGAAAGCATCACTACGAACAAAGCTAGTGGAGGTGATGGAATTCCAGTTGAGCTATTCCAAATCCTGAAAGATGATGCTGTGAAAGTGCTGCACTCAATATGCCAGCAAATTTGGAAAACTCAGCAGTGGCCACAGGACTGGAAAAGGTCAGTTTTCATTCCAATCCCAAAGAAAGGCAATGCCAAAGAATGCTCAAACTACCGCACAATTGCACTCATCTCACATGCTAGTAAAGTAATGCTCAAAATTCTCCAAGCCAGGCTTCAATGATATGTGAACTTCCTGATGTTCAAGCTGGTTTTAGAAAAGGCAGAGGAACCAGAGCTCAAATTGCCAACGTCCGCTGGATCATGGGAAAAGCAAGAGAGTTCCAGAAAAACATCTATTTCTGCTTTATTGACTATGCCAAAGCCTTTGACTGTGTGGATCACAATAAACTGTGGACAATTCTGAAAGAGATGGGAATACCAGACCACCTGATCTGCCTCTTGAGAAATCTGTATGCAGGTCAGGAAGCAACAGTTAGAACTGGACATGGAACAACAGACTGGTTCCAAATAGGAAAAGGAGTTCGTCAAGGCTGTATATTGTCACCCTGTTTATTTAACTTCTATGCAGAGTACATCATGAGAAACGCTGGACTGGAAGAAACACAAGCTGGAATCAAGATTGCTGGGAGAAATATCAATAACCTCAGATATGCAGATGACACCACCCTTATGGCAGAAAGTGAAGAGGAACTAAAAAGCCTCTTGATGAAAGTGAAAGAGGAGAGTGAAAAAGTTGGCTTAAAGCTCAACATTCAGAAAACGAAGATCATGGCATCCGGTCCCACCACCTCACGGGAAATAGATGGGGAAACAGTGGAAATAGTGTCAGACTTTATTTTTCTGGGCTCCAAAATCACTGCAGATGGTGACTGCAGCCATGAAATGAAAAGACGCTTACTCCTTGGAAGGAAAGTTATGACCAACCTAGATAGCATATTCAAAAGCAGAGACATTACTTTGCCAACAAAGGTCCGGCTAGTCAAGGCTATGGTTTTTCCAGTGGTCATGTATGGATGTGAGAGTTGGACTGTGAAGAAAGCTGAGCACCGAAGAATTGATGCTTTTGAACTGTGGTGTTGGAGAGGACTCTTGAGAGTCCCTTGGACTGCAGGAAGATCCAACCAGTCCATTCTGAAGGAGGTCAGCCCTGGGATTTCTTTGGAAGGAATGATGCTAAAGCTGAAACTCCAGTACTTTGGCCACCTCATGCGAAGAGTTGACTCATTGGAAAAGACTCTGATTCTGGGAGGGACTGGGGGCACAAGGAGAAGGGGACAACAGAGGATGAGATGGCTGGATGGCATCACTGACTTGATGGATGTGAGTCTGAGTGAACTCCAGGAGTTGGTGATGGATAGGGAGGCCTGGCGTGCTGCGATTCATGGGGTCGCAAAGAGTTGGACACGACTGAGCGACTGATCTGATCTGTCTCTTCTCTTTGGATTGCCTCTGGATTTAGTTTTGGTTAATTATGAGTGGTCCTACTTCTGGATATCATTTTTCTAAAATATTAGTTTTACTTGACTGTCAGGTCTTGGTTGCAGCATGTGGAATCTTTGATTATGGTGTACAGGTCTGGTAGTTGTGGCACATGGGTTTAGTTGCCCCAAAGCATATGGGAACTTAGTTCCCCAACCAGGGATCTAACCCATGTCTCCTGCGTTGGAAGGTGGATTCTTAACCACTGGACCACCGGGGAAGTCCTAGACATCTTTTTTTCTTTCCTTCTCTATCCAGAGCCTACGTTTGGTACAGTTTAGAAAAACCTGTCTCTTTTCTGAAACTGGATCTCTTTTGTCCTCACTCTACTTTGTTTTCAGGGGACCATGGCAGACACCACATGTCAGAAATAAGAGTGGTCATTTTGTTGAGATTCAGACTAAGACACGAGGGATTGGGATCTTCCTGCTCTCTTGCACATGTTGACGCAGGAAAGTGCATGGTGCTTCCCTCTATCCTGTGTGACGGAAGCTGGTGGTCATGACTCTAGCAAGTGAGTCTGCTTGGTCCTCCATGGCCACTGAGACTCTAGTGTGGGTGGCTTTTAGAAAGAAATGCTTTATTTACACAGTTAGTGGGGTCACACAATATGATTTCCACATTGGATCTACGCAAGTATAGATGTTTTACTTGTTTCTTTTTCTCTTGGAACATTGAAGATATCACTCCACTGTCCTTTGGTTTCCATTGCTGTTTCTGAGAAGTCAGCTGTTGGTCTAACTGAAGCTTTTTGCCAGAATCACTTTTTTTCCTCCCCTTCTGGCTGCTTTTAAGATTTTCCATTTGTCTTTGTATCAGGCACTCTCACTCTGGTGTGTCTAGATATGCATTTTTAATTTGTCTTGTTGAGGATTCTTTGTGCTTCTTAAATCTGTAGGTTGTTGTTTCTCATTAGTTCTCTTTGAAAATTGCCTTCACCCTGTTCTTGATACTGTCTTTTTAGAGCTTCAGTTTGGCTGTGACTAAATTCAAGCCTTCTCACTGTGTTTTCCACGTCTTGGCTTCTTCCCCTCCTTGCTCATCTTCTTACTGCTCTGCCCCACATTCTGGATAATTTCACTGCCCTTACCTTTCAGCTCACCCACCCTCTCTTTAGATTGTCTGATCTGCTAATAAGCCTATCCATTGAACTTATACTTAAAAGATTTTTTTTTTCATTTCTACAGTTTTTTTTCCAAATCCTTCAGGCCTATTTATAGTTTTCTGTTCCTTGCATATGTTTTTAAAGTTTGTCTTAAATTTCTTTAAACATAGAAAGAAATTAGCAGGCAGTTGTTTTATAACCTGCCTGCTAATTTTAGCATCTTACATCTACGTGGGTCTGTTTCTGGCTGATTCTTGCTTGTGGGACCTTTTAAGTTATTTTTAAATTGTGCCATTTTCCTAGGAAAGTTATTTGTGAGAGTTCTTTGAGGCTTAGGAAGAAGGTACATATCTCATGCCAGCAGAAACAGAAGGTAGATCTATTGTGGGAAGAACAGAGCCTTCTGAAACTGACTAGGAATGATTTGGAGTTAGTTTCACAGTCCTTATTTCTAAACCCTTTGGTCCACATTTTTTTAGAACTCAGTTTTTATTTCACTTTTAAAAAGAGCATGTGCTGCTTGTATTATGTGATCCATGCAATGAAACATGCTAATATTTTTTGCATAGTCACTTTAAGAAGGGATGAGAGAGACCACAAGTAGCCTCTTAGCAGTTCAAGTCAAATTTCTACTGCCAAGTGAATTTTGACATCAATTTTATGTTTTAAAAAAATGTTTTTAAATATTACATATGTTTATGTAAACATATGTAGTTCTGCCAACTATACATCATTGAAGCTGAGTTTTTTTTAACTTAATTTGTTTTTTATTAGAGTATAGTTGATTTATAGTGTTGTGTTAGTTTCACTGAGGCTGTTTTTTAAAAAAATTATTTATTTAGTTAATTTTGGCTATGCTGGGTCTTCTTTGCTGAGTGGACGTTCTCTCTTTGTAGCAAGCTGGGGCTACTCTGTGCATGGGTTTCTCATTGTAATGGCTTCTCTTGTGGAGTGCAGGCTCTAGGACCCAAACGCTTCAGTAGTTGAGATGTGTGGGCTTATTAGTTATGGGACACAAGCTTCATTGTTCCATGGCATGTGGAATCTTCTTGGACTGGCAATCGAACCAATATCCCCTGCATTGCAAGGCAGACTCTTAACTGCACCACCAGGGAAGCCTTGAGGCTGTTTTTAATGAAAGTTTCAAGGCTCTTTGAATTTTATAAAATTATGGGGAGGGTTTATGTGTGCAGCTTTAGTCATAATGCTCTCTCCCTTATGTGGTAGAGGTATTTGGGTACAGGTGAAAAACAGATCCCTTGTGCCCGACTGGTTTTGACCACACAGGCCAAGATGGAAGTGCTGTCCCGTGGTGGAGAGTGTGCTTATGTACTTCCTTGCCTCCTCCCTGACTTTACAGATGATATGCTGAGACTCGAGACTGATGGCCTAGGTTGCTGGAGGCACCTCTGAGAGGCCTACTTATGTCTAAGAACAGACTAAGTGTTTTTCTTTACATTTTGTAGCAGCATCAATTCTCAAGGCCTAAAGAACATTCCTGACCATTGGGATCGCTCAGCCCTGCCGGACACTGGCTTTAAGGTATGAGACTGGCACTGCCCTAGGCTGGGAGGAGGGTGTTCTTAGACACAGGTAAGCAGACCGTGCTGTGTCCTTTGCCACTGAGAGGTGAGTCCTAAGTTTGGTGTCTTTCAGATCTTGGGGCTTATTTACAGCTAAATGACTGCTCAGGAGGTGGCTGTGGCCTGAGGGGAGAAGGATGTATGGTGGAGGGAGGAAGATGAACTGGAAGTTTTCTAGGAAGGGCGTAATTATAAGCTGCTTAGCTGATAAAAGTTTTACTAAGAAGAAAAGGGAAAGAAGCCAGGAGAGGGTTCAGTGTGATGAGAGCCATCTAAAAGAAGAGTTGCAGTTGGGAAGTGGATACTAGGAACTTACTGGAAGACGAGAGAATGAAAACTCTGTTTAGCAGCTTGCAGTGGGCACTGTGCTGAGTTGGGTAAAGAGCTCAGGCCAGGGTCTGATGATGCCAGGTGTAGGTGGAGGTTCTGGCCTCTGACCCGGCAAGCACTGTGCAGACTGGCTTTTCCAACTTGACAGCCCCTGCCTGGGAGATGCACAAAGCACACCCAGACACCAGCAGCCCCGGTAGGACGTTGGAGGGCTGGGCGACTGCAGATGCAGTACTTGGCCATCAGGGACCAGGCGGCTGTATTTCAGAGATCAAGGAAGGCCTCACTGGGTCCATACCTGGTGACGGCTGGCGCTTACACAGGAGAGGTTGGGGAGGAACATGCTGGTGGATGCGAAATGGATGAGGAAGGAACCCAAGACAGGACACAGGAAGTGTCTCGGGTGGAGGGCGTGCATAGATGTGGGGGCGCAGGAGAGGGAAGTCAGGCCCTGCTGTGGAGTGCCCTGGTCAGGGGGCTGAGCTGTGACAAGTGTGGGAGTCCTTGTTGTGCTCTGGGCTGGGAGGGCAGGCTTGAGGGAGAGGGCATGGTGGCCTCCAGAGAGACTGGAGCAGGGAAACCAGAGTCAGATTGTAGGTTGCAGAGAGCCATGTATGTTCACACAGAGCCCTGATAATTCAGGGTCTGTGGGGGATGAGGTGGTTATTATAAGGCTGCACTTGGGTGGAGGAAAGAATGATGCAGAGAGAATCCCCAGTGATCCTGGAACAGGGTCACTGAGCCCAGCCTCATGGACCTGAAAACAGGTAAGCTGGTTGGGGACCAGACAGCAGGATCAGGGATTTGTGTGTTGTCCCTCTGTGTGACAATCAGGGGCCTCTGTGGGCTCGTCAAGAGTACTTTCCTAGAGCCAGACGCTAGGGGAGGGGCGGGCTTCTCTGGGAGGGACGGGTGCCCCTGGTCTCACTGAGCTCCTGAGCTGCTGTGTGCCATCCGCCAACCTGGCCTTTCCCTCAGCACGTGTCGTGCATGGCCTGTGGCATCACTGCCTGTGGCAGGGTTTGCCCCTTCTCTGCCAGACATGTGTGTTCCACATCCACTGGCACCAGCTCTGGGTCTCATAGACCCTGTAGTTGGCCCTGAGTGGGGTCGGGAGGAGAGCAGGGACCATGCTTGAACTCCTGGGGTGGTACTGACATAGCAATGCCTGCCTGTCCTTCAGGCTGGCTGGCTTTGCCAGGGAAAGGAGGGAAGTGACCACAGATTGCACACATCCGAGCCTGGAGAGATTGCCCCTTGGAGTTAAGGGGAGTGAGGAAAATGCTCCCCTTTACTCTGAGACACAGAAAGATGTCTGTGTTTGCTTGTGGTTCTGGCATTCCATGAGCAGCCTTGGGAAGAGAGCTGTATTCTACACTTTGATGATAAGAGTAAAAATGTTTGCCTGTTATAGAGGATCACCGTCCCTTCATCCTCAGAAGAGTTTCAGAAGGTCTGGAGCCTCTTCACCAGTACAATGCCTCTCTACTCCATTCAGAAGATTGAACGGGTCCAGAACCCCGCCCTCTGGGAAATCTACCAGTGGTGTGTCCAGGGCTCGCTCTTGGTGGGCTGGTCCCTTGTTCCCTCAGACAGCTGCTTCCCAGACATGCCGGTGTGACAGCGATAATCCGCCGCAGCAGCTGCTGCTTGCCCCAGGCTGCAGGGATCGGGAGCTGCGCCCCTCTTCTGTCCCCCCCTTCACTTGTACAACTCAGTGCCAGCATGTCCCTTCAGAGACAGGGTGGAGTAGGGGGTGGGTGCTGTGGCTTCCCCAGGGACAAAGCCAGCTCTTGCAATAGACACTCTGCCTCCCTGGAGATCAACAGGAGAGGGTCCATAGAAGCCACCCCTCACCCTGGGGAATGTAAAGCTATTGTCCTGGCAGCCAGAGGGCAGGGGCCTCCTTTTTGTGCCCAAGGGCTGGCATATCCCCGGGCACATGTCCGTGTGGGAATGAAATCCACAGCAGGTCCCCGTGGTGGGCCTGGGGTTCTGCTCCCCTTTCCCCACAAGAGGCTGGAGCAGGGTCATCTGTACTCTGGCCCGGTGATGAGATCAGGGAACTTAGAGGAGAGGGAGGAGGATGCCCCTGCTGTCCAGCATCTTCCAGCTCCCTTGGCTAGGCTCCAGGCGGGAGCAGGATACTGGGAAGAAGCAGCCTGCCTTCTAAGGGCTCGTCTGTCTGCTTTGGGGATTCAAGGAGCCGTGGAGGCCTGGAGCCCAGGAGGGAGGGCTTCTCTCTGCTCTCATCCAGGTCCTACTCTCAGCTTTCCAGGCTCCTGGCCCGTGACTGGAGTCTCATGGCTCTTGGTCTCATGGCATGTCTAATAAGACATGTTTTCTTGGGTTGGGCAGCCTGTGTTTAGTGGCAAGTGCCCTCTGCCTCCAGCATACGTTCCCTTCATGATTCTAGGCAAAAAGAGCAGATGCAGAAGAGAAATGGTAGGAAGATGGTGGACGAAAGGCAGCTGTTCCATGGCACCAGCACTGGTTTAGTTGACGCCATCTGCCAGCAGAACTTTGACTGGCGGGTCAGTGGTCTCCACGGTACTTCCTATGGCAAGGGTAAGCGCCCCTGCTGGCAGAATCATCTTGGCCTCACTGTCCAAGCCCCAGAAACCACCTTAAAACAAATTGACAGAGGGTGTGTGGGGAACCAGCATGGGTTGGACCAGTAGTTCAGACTTGGGGAGGACGGGCTGGGATGTGGGGGACCCAGATGTCAACACCTGACTCTCCCTCCCTGCCGTGTGCAGCCCCAGGCCTGACCCCCTGCTTAGGCTGGGGTTTGGCTTCCCTTGGAGATGGGCCTGCGTCCCTGTGGGGGAGTGGGAGGAGGAGACAGCGCCTCCTCCCCAGCCCCGAGTCAGGTCCCCACCTGTCCACGCTGTTACCTTAGAGTAAAAATCTGAACACTCAGATACACTCAGGTAAACATGTCACTCTTGCTATAATGTGTTATCTGGTTTTGTCTCTTAGTTATTTTTAAACTTTATTTGAAAATAATTTCTAGCTCACAGGAAAGGTGCAAGAATAATATTTAAAAAACCCTCCCAAATGAATTTTACCAGTTCATCAGCTTTAACACTTCACATTGGATTTATCACCCTGTCTCTTATTTCTGAACCATTTGGAAGTAGGTGGCATGTATCATACCACTTTACCCTTAAACACCTCCTGAGAACAGGAACATTCTCCTCTCCTCTTCAGTGGCTGCTAAATTGAGAGAACCTCGTAGTGGTGTGATCTGTAGTCAGCAGCTTCTTGGCCAGGTCTGTGCGTTAGCTTCAGTCTGATGGCTGTGGGGTCAGAGTGCATGGGAGCCGGTGGTAGGTCGTAAATCTGAATGTGCAGGCAGCAGCTTCCAACTCAGATTCTCATCCATGAATCTATGTACTGGGCGGCGGGTGTCTGCAGCGTGTTCTGTGGGTGGGGTGTTGGTCTTTTTCCACACTAACCCTGCGAAGTTGGGGCACAGCCCCATTTTATGGCTCAGGAAGCTGACATTCTGGGGGAGGGAGTCAGTAGTGAGGGGCCCAGAGACCTTTAGAGTTGGAGTGACAGATCTTACTTGAAAGGAGTTTTCCATCTCAGAGTTTCATGATCCCTCTGAAGCCCTTCATGAGGAAGAAGCTGTAAAAACCGGGGGCGTAGGGAGGGTAGAGGCTGTAGGTCTTGCCCTGTTGGCAGGAGGTGGGCTCGCATTTTCCGGCCACAGGCTCACCCTGGTGTCCTTGCAGGGAGCTACTTTGCCCGGGACGCTGCGTACTCCCACCACTATAGCAAAACCGACAGCAACACCCACACCATGTTCTTGGCTCGGGTGCTGGTGGGCGAGTTCGTCCGAGGCAGCACCGCCTACGTCCGCCCCCCGATCAAGGAGGCCCAAGGCAACATCCTGTACGACAGCTGCGTGAACAGCATGTCGGAACCCTCCATCTTCGTGATCTTCGAGAAGCACCAGGCCTACCCGGAGTACGTCATCCAGTACACCGCCTCCACCAAGCCCCCAGCCGCCACCCCCACCTTCTTCTCCTTGGCTTCTTTCTTCAGCGGCCGGCAGTGAGCACCCCGATGGTTTTATGCCTTTCTGGCTTATCTTACTTGAAATAGCTGTTTAGGGAAAGTTTTTTTTTTTTTTAAAGAAAAAGAACTTTTAATGAACTGTTCATTTAACATTGACTTGGTGATGAAGTTACGAAGATTCTTAATCTCTGGCTGATGATAATATTTTGACTTTTAAATCACTTTTGGACTGGCCAGTAATGATGGTAGGCGAATCCATTATTGCTTTTTACTTGGGTGTTAAAGTTTTATTTTTTACTCGTTGTTGACTTTGCTGCAGATTGGCATCAGGCACAGAGTTCCCAGACACTATTTTATGGATTAGTTTTAATTTGCAACAATTTCTGTCTCTTCAGTGGTTTGACATTTCAGGGTCTTTGTGGCACCTGGATTTGTTTTTGTCAGAATGACACAGTAGCCATTGGTACAGAAAGTCCTGGGTTGTGGGCCTGGCATGGCACAGTCATCGTGTCTGTTGCAGTGTGTCTAATCCGGGCAGCATTTCTGCTGCTTCTCCTGGGCTTCTGGCCTTGAAATTGGCCCATGTTAGACCAGTGGCTAGACCAGTTGTTAGACCAGTGGTTACTGAGTAGTGTCATTGAGCCCCTGTTGGTTTCCCTTAGTCGTGGCAGATGACAGGAATGAGTGGCTCCCCCAGGACCTGGCCTGGCGTGTGAATGCCTGTCCCTGCCTCTGCACAGAACACCCTCTGAATAAGGCTTTTATGTCCGCATGAGATCTGAATACCTGTGCTGCAGTGTCACAGCAGAGTCTGAGAATAAAAAAAATACTTATCTGACATGGGTGACAGCTGTGGTTCATTTTTCAGTGTCTGTTTATTGGGCATCTGTAGGGTAAGTCACTTTTCTGGGTGTCAGGATAAAACAGAGCCCCTGTTTCTGGCCTCGAGGAGGGCTGTGCTTGGTTTTATCATGAAGGTGATAAGGCTGAAGCTTCACAGCCCCTCATTCACTGGGACTGCTTCTACAGCCCTCAGGGGAACCACTGCTTTGAAAGTTACATGTTTGTTTCTTTTTCTTTCCCTCAACTCAGATTTCAAGCCCCACAAAACCCAGATCCACTATTGTACACTGTGTTCTGGACATGGAGTGGATGTTCTGTGTCTGCTGCACACACAGCGTTGGTAGGGTCTCTGGGGGTGAAGGGGCTGGCAGGATGGCTCCACCTCTTGAGGCCCTCCACCCACTCCTGGGTGGCTATGCCTGCTGGCCTCGGTTCAGTCCTCAGCAAGGTGTCTTCCCTTCCCCTGCACCCTTCCTTTCCATCCCCCAGCCTACTGATACAGTGTGTCCAGTTTCCACATGATGCCTCTGCCTGCGGTTCTCAGATCTGAGACTGCTAGGAGCTGAGTGGTGGGAAGCAGCAGGAGTGGCTTCGTTGGGGGAATGGGTGAGGAGAACAGCAGGAGGTGATCAAATGCTCCAGAAAAGTCAAGTGAACTGTGGAGTCTGCCAAGGCCTCTACCCTTGCTGACCTTTGAGAAAGCGCATTGCCACCTACCTGGACTGGACATTGAGGAAAGGGCTGGGGTCCATGAAGCTGGATTGTGGGTGGGAGTGGAGGGCAGCTATTCCTGCGGGCATGGGAGGGGAGTGGGCATTGTGATGGGAAGAAGTCAAAAAGACCTCTCAGAATTCCCATGCAAAGAGGTAGTGGGATGCAGAGCATGCGTATGTGTGTGTGAGAGAGAGAGACTGACAACAAATAGTCATGAGGCTGGCAGCTTATATTCTAAGAGGCCAGACAGAGAAGGGAACTCTGCAGACGGGGCACTTTGGGGAAAGCATGGGGTGCTGGGGGTGGGAGACAGGAAGAAAAAACAGCAGAAGCTGAAATCAGAGTGGTGGACAGTCGGGGAGGCTCTCCTGCAACAGCCTGCACTTCCTACTGGAGGCTCAGCCTCGGTACCACATCCTTGCAGATTCTTGCTCTGTTACCTATACAGCATCAGCCCTATGATGCTGCTCAGGTGTTGCACAGAGGAGGGGGCTGTGATCTAGGTTAGCGTCCTCATTTTATATATGAGGAAAAGGCACAGAGGCAGATCTGAGATTCAGTTTGCGAGTGTTTGTTACATTTGAACTTCTCAGCAACACAATAATTACTGTTAATAACTTCAGCTCTGAATTTTGATTCTTTGATCAAAATAATGATAGGATGGGGACCTCCCTGGTGGTTCAGTGGTTAAGAATCTGCCTGCCAATGCAAGGGCCACGGGTTTGATCCCTGATCCAGGAAGATCCCACATGCCTCTGAGCAACTAAGCCTGCGTGTCGTAACTACTGAGCCTGTGCTCTGGAACAAGAGAAGCCCATGTGCTGCACTGACGAGTAACTCCCCACTCACTGCAACTAAAGAAAGCACACAGCACACACAGCTACAAAGACCTAGCATAGCCAGAAACAGAAAATTATAATGCTCTTTTTAAAATTTTGGAGTATAGTTGCAGAGGAGCCAGAGATCAAATTGCCAACATCTGTTAGATCACAGGAAAAGCAAGAGAGTTCCAGAAAAACATCAAACATCTATTGACTATGCTAAAGTCTTTGACTGTGTGGATCACAACAAACTGGATAACTCTTAAAGAGATGGGAATGCCAGACCACTTGAATCTGCCTCCTGAGAAATTTGTATGCAGGTCAGGAAGCAACAGTTAGAACTGGACATGGAACAACAGACTGGTTCCAAATTGGGAAAGGAGTATGTCAAGGCTATATATTGTTACCCTGCTTATTTAACTTATATGCATAGTACATCATGTGAAATGCTGGGCTGGAGGAAGCACAAGCTGGAATCAAGATTGCCGGGAGAAATATCAATAACCTCAGATGTGCAGATGACACACCCTTATGGCAGAAAGCAAAGAGGAATTAAAGAGCCTCTTGATGAAGGTGAAAGAAGAGTGAAAAAGCTGGCTTAAAACTCAACATTAAAAAAATCTAAGATCATGGCATCTGGTCCCATCACTTCATGGCAAATAGATGGGGGAAAATGGAAAGAAACAGTGGCAGACTTTTATTTTTTTGGGTTCCAAAATGACTGCAGATGGTGACTGCAGCCGTGAAATTAAAAGACGCTCCTTGGAAGAAAAGCTATGACAAACCTAGACGGCGTATTAAAAAGCAGAGACGTGACTTTGCCAGCAAAGGTCTGTATAGTCAAAGCTATGGTTTTTCCAGTAGTCATGTATGGATGTGAGAGTTGGACCATAAAGAAAGCTAAGCACTGAAGAATTGATGCTTTTGAACCGTGATGTTGGAGAAGACTCTTGAGAGTCCCTTGGACTGCAAGGAGATCCAAACAGTCCATCCTAAAGGAAATCAGTCCTAAATATTCATTGGAAGGACTGATGCTGAAGCTCTAGTACTTTGGCCACCTGATGCGAAAAGACCCTGATGCTGGGAAAGATTGAGGGCAGGAGGAGAAGGGGATGACAGAGGATGAGATGGTTGGATGGCATCACTGACTCAATGGGCATGAGTTTGAGCAAGCTCCAGGAGATGGTGAAGGACAGAGAAGCCTGGTGTGCTTCAGTCCACGGGGTCATAAAGAGTCAGACACGACTGAGCAACTGATCAGCAACAGTAGTTGCTTTACAATGTTGTGTTAGTTTCTACTGTACAGCAAAATTAATCAGCTATATATATACATATAACCTCTCCCTTTTTAACTTCCTTCCCATTCAGGTCACCACAGAGCATTAAGATAGGATGTACTTTAAAAGAGAAAGTACATTTTGGCCTCATC
The DNA here is from genome assembly GCF_003369695.1 of Bos indicus x Bos taurus. Lineage (NCBI taxonomy): Eukaryota > Metazoa > Chordata > Mammalia > Artiodactyla > Bovidae > Bos > Bos indicus x Bos taurus. The sequence goes on from NC_040079.1 coordinate 16,319,325, forward strand.
ACTTTTCTGTGCATTGAAACTTAGAATGTTGGTAGTACTCTACCTAGAAAAATCAAAGCATAATAAAGCTCTTGAACCACTTTTAAAGTTGAGCTTCTGGTCAACATTATTCTCTTAAGTTAAACATCACAATGCAGCAGACACTGAAAAGATTCCCGTACTTGGGCCATCAGGACCTCTTGAGCATCTGTGTGTCCCCTACGCTATAGATGCCTTCCATCCGGAGGCCAGAATTTCTTCCAAAACCCCAAGTTCTCAGTCATTTTGTCCAAACTATGTTTTAACTCATTTAGTACCAATCCTTTATTGAGAGGAGGATCTGTTTTTTAAATACCATTAGCAAAGTCAAAACTAAGTGCAATACACATTTATTAAGCATTTAGAAAATGTTACATAAATGACCACTTTTATATTCATAGGCCTGGCATGCTTTCAACTGCTTCGGTGGTGTTTTAACAAAAATCCACATTTCCACACAAGGATTTTCTTTGGATGAGAAGGTGGTGTCAGCGAGAGACGATTCTGATGTAGACGCCATTTTTTGGACCTAGGGCAGATTTGGATTCTAGCTGCAGTGGTACCTAAAATAGAGGAAATTAAGATATCTGTCAGAATTAACCCTATTGACAAGAAAGTTCCCTGGGAATGGGCCTGAGGCAGGTTGTGGGAATTGGGCTGAGGGAGGGCAGGGCTGAGACTGAGCAAAGTGGCCTCCCCAGGGGGACTCTGAGAGGTCGCAGAGCCTCTTGGTGTCTTGGGCCTGGTTTTGGACAGGGACTCACCCCTTTCCTATGTTAATAATGTCCCGCAGAGGAAAGTGAAAGTGAAAGTTGCTCAGTTGTGTCTGACTCATTGCAACCCCATGGACTGTAGCCTGCCAGGCTCCTCTGTCCATGGAATTCTCCAGGCCAGAATACTGGAGTGGGTAGCCATTCCTTTCTCCAGGGGATCTTCCCAACCTAGGGATTGAAGCTAGGTATCGCACCTTGCAGGTGAATTCTTTACCACCTGAGCCACCAGGGAGGTCCCAAAATACTGGAGTGGGTAGCCTGTACCTCCTCAGGGAATTTTCCTGACCTAGGAATCAAACAGGGGTCTCTGCCATTGCAGGTGGATTCTTTGCCAGCTGAGCTACCAGGGAATCTCGCAGAGGAGGGGTCCCCCAGTTATCCTTCTAACAAGTCTGCTTGTAAGGTGGGAGCAGAGCACTGCAGATGAAAACATACAGGTTCAGAGAGGCCACCCGACCTGCCCAAGGGCACAGAGTGCAAAGTGGTGAAGAAACCCCAGACCTTCCTCATCTCCTCTCATCTCTCACCCTGGCACCCAGCCAGAAACTGAGTAGGACCCCCTCTCCCTTTCTCAGGGGCTTGGGGAGAGGTCCCTGCTGAAAGTCCGCTGCCATTCAGAAGGCTTTCCTTATATCCAATTTAGGAAAGATGGATGGTGGGATGGAGATTAGGAAGAAAAGCCACAGAATTACTCGAGAAAGGGTATCCTCTACAGCCGCGTGTGAAAGGACTGTTCGTGGCTACCATGGGACCTCCAAGGAGAGAAGTGCCACCAGGCCTTAGTGCTGGGGGCAGGCAGGCTTTCCGATCGATGTCTTTGAGTCCTGATGGAAGACCAGTTACAGGCTCAAGAAACAAGACGGTCTAGACTTGTCCTATCCCCTGTGGCAGCCACTAGTGAAAGTGGGTACTGAGAGCTTGAAGTGTGGTTAATGCAAATGAAGGGCTGAATTTTTAATTGTATTGATTTATTACTAACATCGGAGAAGGCAATGGCACCCCACTCCAGTACTCTTGCCTGGAAAATCCCATGGATGGAGGAGCCTGGTAGGCTGTAGTCCATGGGGTCGCTAAGAGTCGGACACGACTAAGCGACTTCCCTTTCACTTATCACTTTCATGCATTGGAGAAGGAAATGGCAACCCACTCCAGTGTTCTTACTTGGAGAATCCCAGGGACGGGGGAGCCTGGTGGGCTGCAGTCTATGGGGTCGCACAGAGTCGGACACGACTGAAGCGACTTAGCAGCAGCAGCAGCATTACTAACATAAATAGCCACGTGTGGCTAGTGGCTGTAATACCAGACAGTGCAAGTATGCAGCACACTTGAAACAGGACTTCAAAAAAAGTAACGGTCTGTTGTGGCTGGCAAAGTCGTCAGGGAGGGCTTCCTGGAGGAACTGGGGTGGGGCTAGGAATGGGAGACACCCAGTGAGCAGGACTTCTCAGTGGCTACTTTGGGGTCTGAGGGAACACCAATCTGGATTCGGAGGATGGGATTAGACTGGGGGTGGGGAAGGGGGAGGGATGGCATTCCGGAAAGGGAAGAGGCCTGAGCAGGCAGGAGGTGCGACGGGTGGAAGGCTCTTGGAGTGGGAAGTTGGGGTGCGGTGGGTACCCCTGCGCCCGGAGCAGCGGGCGGGGCTCACCTGCGTCTCGGGACAGGCTTCGAACCGGAACTTGCGCAGGATGTGGAGCAGCGTCAGCTTGAGCTCCAGGAGCCCCAGCCGCACCCCGAGGCAGCTCCGGGGGCCCGCCCCAAACGGCAGGTACGTGTAGGGCCGCCGGCGTTGTTGCGCCTCGGCAGTGAACCTGCAGGGCAGCATGGTCGTGGTGAGCCCGGAACACCGCTGCCCTACACAGGGCTTCACGCTCCTCCTACCAGGCAGATGGGGCCTCAACCCTCCAACCCCCTGCGCCCTGCCCCCCGGGGTCTGCAGGATCGTTTTCTGCTGGACCCGTCAGTCCCCAAGGCTCCGGAGCAGGTGGCCACCCTTCCACATGCTTCAGTCCAGGCTCCGCTCCTCCTGTCCTGCCAAGCCCTCCAGGCACTGTTGAATTCAAAGAATCACCGAACATCAACTTTGCCCTCTCTGCCTCTCCTTATGAATTCACTGCGTGGTTAATGTGCCCACAGACTCACTAGAATCCAGGATGAAGGTCTCCAAGAAACCACAGCCCTAGCTTCACCTATGGCTCCAGTTTCCCCAGCAGCCAGAAGGTGACCCTAGCCGGTGGGCATCCACTTCCTAAGCAGAGTCCCTGGGCACCAGCCCCTTCTGACGGCTTTGTCCTACCAGTTTGTCTCTTGATGCCATGATGGGAGCTGTCTCCCTGCCCACATTTGCCGTTCTGGTTCAAGAACGCAACTTGAACCTCTGGGGGTGGCAGTATTTGACTCACTGGAAGCTCTTCTTCAGCTCCAAATGACAGCATTTGCCATACGTGTTCCATGACAGTAACGCTAGGTGACAACCACTATTTTGTAATAGTGGCCAGCTCACTTATTACTGCCTCTGGATCTCCTGGGCCCAAGAATCTTTGATCCACTTTTCACGTTAAGGCACTTTTTGTTTTCAAGTGAAGTCATTCAGTTGTGTCTGACTCCTTGCGACCCCATGGACTGTAGCCTGCTAGGCTCCTTTGTCCATGGAATTCTCTAGGCAAGGATACTGGAGTGGATTGCCATTTCCTTCTCCAGGGGATCTTCCCAACCCAGGGATCGAACTCAGGTCTCCTGCACTGTGGGCGGGACTCTTTACTGCCTAAGCCACCAGGGAAGCCCTTTTTGTTTCAAGGCCATTTGTTTTCAAAGGTGATGCTATAAACCCTGCAGCTGCTGTTTATGTGTCTGGATCTCTACTGTAATTCCAGGAGCTGCTGAGCAGCACAGTGTTACTTATCTGGGTCCTACTGCCATTGTTTCCCAGGGACCGGGGTTGTAGAGTCAGGGCTGCATTAACAGGAAGATGGAGCCACTAATGGTGGAAACACAGCTGCCAGCTGGCCAGCCCCTCACTTGCCAGATCAACCAGGAGGCGGCACGCATCCTCTCTCATGAGGAGGAAGTGCAGATGCCTGCTCAGACATTTTAAATTGGGAGTCTGGAAATGAAATTTAGACAATGGACCAAATCCATGCGGGGACGGAAGAGGGTATTCAGGTCTACCATGTTAGCATAGCCAGGCTTCATGAATTCCTGAAGAAATTGTTGATACTCTTGTTTTGGAACAGGCATTCATTTTTTTAAAAAGGAAGTGATATCCTGCTACATCGTAACGTGTTTCTGAAAGGTGTCCTGTTTCTAAAGTGCCTTGTTACTTGCATGCAGTGCTGTGGAAATGGCCAAACCTCTGGATTGTGTTTTGATCTCTTCAAAAATGGTACACTTAGTTCCTTTAGAAATTATGCCTCAAAAACTTCTCTCTGATTGCCGCAGCTTTGGACTTTGGGGGCACTTTACTAAATCTCTGTCTCCTGGCAGCTGCCTCCAATCCTCACACTCACTTCCCCCACCAGCCCCCTTGAAAGGGCAGTACTCACCTCTCGGGGTTGAAGTTCTCGGGGTTCGGCCAGTGCTCGGGGTCGTAGTGCAGAGCACCCACGGCCGTCTCCAGCACAGCGCCTGCGGGGATGCGCTGGCCCAGCACCTCGCAGTCCTGTGCCGCCACCCGCGTGAACCTGTGGGGACACACGGGTCACCCCCGCCTTGAGGCAGAGCAGAGACGAGATGGAGAACCCGGGGGGCGGCTGTGCTGGGGCTCAGGTCTGCAGTGTGGGAGGGGGCTGGCGGATGGGAGGTCCAGCCTTCTTCCTGGGGTGACCCGGACAGGGACCAACCCCACCCCTGCTTTGGCTATTAACCCTACGTTGCTCTGGACCCTGGGGTCTCTAGGTTCATCCATCCCTTCCTTCAGCCTGAAGAACCTGTCTTATGCCTGGTGTTGGGGTGCATGAGGGTCTTGGTATTGGAAGCCGTGCAGGGATTGTCCCCCGGCCACCATGCTTTCTTCTTCCCATTCCCATCGGGGCCACACCCTTGCTTTACCTACAGGAAATTTGGGTTTGCACATCTCTTCCCCTTCATTGTCTGTGTGGCTATGGAGAACTTCTACTGGAGAGGAAAGCATCTTGATCAGATTGTTTCTTTTACCAAATGACAATGGTTTAATACCATTTACGTCTTATTTGAAAAGGCTAGACCATATGTGTCTGCCTATGAACATAATGTTTACGGAAGAATACCTAAACTTCTACCATGACCTCCTGTAAGGGGTGGGTGGCACTAGGGCGGAGGATGGTGGGCGACCGGGGTGGGGGGCCAACTTTTTCTTTGGATCCTTCTGTATTTCTTCATTCTTTAAGTATAAGCAATTTTATTTTGGTAATATGAATAATTACTTTAAAAATTAAAAATAATTTGTGCTGGCTTTTACTTCAGGTTGCAGAACTAGGTTTCCCTAAATATCTCAGAGGAGATAAAGTTATTACACAAATCACTGTTGTACCCCGTTCCTGCTTATAAAAGAAATTAAGAGTAACTCGTGGCTCCTTGCTGCATTTGTCACTCTGTTATCCTGCTGCTAAGTCGCTTCAGTTGTGTCTGACTCTGTGCGACCCCATATACGGCAGCCACGAGGCTCCCCCGTCCCTGGGATTCTCCAGGCAAGAGCACTGGAGTGGGTTGCCATTGCCTTCTCCAAAGCAGGAAAGTGAAAAGTGAAAGGGAAGTCGCTGAGTCTTATCCGACTCTTAGCGACCCCATGGACTGCGGCCCACCAGGCTCCTCCATCCATGGGATTTTCCAGGCAAGAGTACTAAAGTGGGGTGCCATTGCCTTCTCCGATCTGGCTAGACTAGGCCGCATTTTTTGTTTGTTCAGTTGCTAGGTCATGTCCAACTCTGTGACCCCAAGAACTGCAGCACACCAGGCTTCCCTGTCCTTTCCTGTCTCCCAGAGTTTGCTCAAACTCATGTCCATTGAGTCGGTGATGCCATCCAACCATCTCAACCATCTCGTCCTCTGTTGTCCTCTTTTCCTCCTGCCCTCAATCTCTCCCAGCATCAGGGTCTTTCCCAATGAGTCAACTCTGCATCAGGTGGCCAAAATATTGGTGCTGCATACCAGGCCAGATTCTGCTGAATTATACTGCATAGATTCCTGGATCAACATTAATAATTCTTCAAAGAGAATTGTTACATTTTCCACAAAGGCAATTTTGAGGGTTTATTTTTTAGGAATAAGGGTATCAGTCAAATGTGTCAGTGCTTGGGAAAAGTCAAGCGTTTTTCTGAGATGAAAATAATAAAGTAAAATAAAATTAAAAAGCAAAATTCTATGTTCACCCCCAAATCCTATGCCTGGGCTAAAGCAAATGGGCCTCTTGTCTGCCTCTCTCACTTCTGTTGTTTGATGACAGAAGGCAACAGAATGATGGGGTTTAAACCACCAGTGGAGTAGGTCCGGAGGAAGGGAGACCACGGCTTGCCTGAGACTGGAGCCGCACTGGGTGGAGGCCATTCAACTCAAATGCTTCTTGCTCTTTACTTCACACCTCGCACGACACCCTGCCTGCAGGGGTACATGTTTCCACGTCTGCTGTCTCACTGATCCTCCCAACACTTCTGGAGTAGGCAGAGCGGGTGCCGTGTGCCCTCTAAAGGCACAGAAGCCCAGGACAGCCTGGAACTTAACCAGGATCACACAGTAAACTGTTGGCAGGACCGAGACTGTCTTGACTTTCCGTCCAGACTGGCTCTGTCATTAGGGAAACCTGTATCTATTGTTTTTATATAGTGGGAATTTTAACAAATCCATCTAGATACTCTGGGTTCTGTCCTGCCCTCAGGTGAGATCGCAGCATCCTAGTTCCCCAGAACCATGCCTTCACTGACTTCCTTTTACACTTTGCTTCTTATAAAGGATCAGGATGAGAATTGCCTGCAGAATTTTGGTGCTGAGGAGACTGTGGACTTTGTCGCTCAACATGTCATCTATGCAAGGTCTCATGTGATGAAGGCTTGATTGGCTTTAGATCCAGGAAATGATGTGTCTTTGATCAGTTTCTACACTTTCCTCCCAATAGAGAACAGGATGGTTCAACTCAACCAGTTTTCCTCTCTCCTGGGAGCCTCAGCCACCAAGCCTGACCCCAATTGTCACCATCTCTGGCGTGCCATCAAGGATTCTTTCCTTTGAACAGTCTTTGATCTGTTATATCACTGAATGTCTTATTTTGAATTTCATGTGTATAGCAGCTGCCCACAGTTCCCTTGGAAGGAAGCTGGTATAAATCATTAAAAAACGAAAACAAAAACAAAAAATAGACCGGATGACAGTTTGCTCTGAGGCTCCCAAGGATGTCAGGTAAGGCCTGTGAAATTGGGTCTTTTATTTTGTTTGGCCACTCAGCATGCCGACTGTTAGTTTCCCAGCAAGGGGTCGACCCTGTGCCCCCTGCAGTGGAATCGCAGTCTTAACCACTGGACCACCAGGGAAGTCCCGGGATCAGGTCTTAATACTGGTGTCAGCAGAGCAGCGAGGCGAGCCCTGGCGTGCCTCTCTGCTCCTGGACCGGGAGACTGAAAGCATGTGTTCTTGAGAAGGATGTGATCTGACTCACACCCTGGGAATTCTCTCTTGGCTCTGGGTCTGAACGTTTTGCACAACATCTACAATCACACTCGCTAGGATATTTTCGGTTTGTAATGTAATTTTGAGATACCTTCACATCATCCACATTTTCTCTTTTTAAAATGGCAAAAGTTACCTCCATATGGTTTATGTGGTACAATGCTTCCTAGAGATGCAGAGTAGAATTTCTAAGTTACATGCTTTGGGTTGCCTCTGTTCCTAGAGCCTGAGCTCTGGCAACGGTTCACTCTCTGAGGGTCTAGAGACCGAAGTTAAGACCCTGTGCTCCATGGGCCACCTCTGAAACTCAGGGTAGTCCTCAGTTAGATCCATTCAGCTTGCCTTCATTGATGAAGCTTGCTTTAATTGTTGCTACACAACAGCCTGCCCGTACTGTAAAGACCAGGCAGCTTCAACAGTAAGATGTTTTTCCAAGTTGTTTTTTTTTTCAGGAACTTGGAGACAGCTGTGTCTAGTTGGAGCTTGAGCCTGTTAAGACTGGTAAAGACCGCTGACGCTCCAACTGGGCATGTGCAAGTGGCTTCTTGCTGACCTTTTGACCTCAGAGGGCTCAAAACTACCTTTTGTTTTGACGCTAAGGCCGCCATATTCTGAACTTGCTTCCCGTGGAGACACCTATAGCTTCCTTGCACCTGCTTAGAACTACAATTGCCTCACCTTTTTCTCATCTCCCATCATTACCTTTCCCCGTGCTCCTCAGCTGCCACTTTATCCCATGAATACCTGGGCCACTTGAAGTGGGGGAGGCAGCCTGGAGATTTGTTCTGTCTCCACGCTTGGCTGCCTTGTGAACGTGTCTGTTCTCTGCTGCAAACCTCAGCATCTCAGCGCTTGGCTTACTGTGCTTGGGGTGAATGAGCCTGGAATTTGGTAGCATCTCATTTAGGGGGAATTTGAAAGAAGCAGAAGACCTGATTCCTGCTCTCAAGGCATTTACAGGTTGGTGTGGCTGGATGAACTTTGGTGAAATGTTGCAGAGCAGTTTAAAAGTGTCCAAAAATATAATATGAGGTAGAGTCAGTGTGCAGAGTGCTGTGGTGGGGAGAGAGCCAGTGGGGAACAGGAGGCTGGCTGAGTCAGACCTCCTGGAGCACTAAGTTCTGGGTGGGAGCTCTGAGGATGGGGTGAGGTGTGGATCGTTGGAGAGAATGAAGGAGCATTCCAGGCCTTGGATGTTCCCCTCTGGACTGTCAACTCCAAAGGCAGATGCTTTATCTGTTTTGGCTGATTTCCCAGCGCATGGCATAAAGTAGATGCTTAATAAGTAGCTGGTGAATGAACAGGCCAGGGAAAGAGCAAAAGTCATCTGAGGCTAGGAGGCCAAAGAGATTGGCTTGGGTTGGGGAGGAAGGTTGTGTTAAGAAAACAGCAATGACGCTTTGAAAAGATAGTTAACATATAGGAATATAGGCCAGACATTTACTTCCATGGTGACCGTATGTCCGGCATGGTGTCCAGTGCCCCTGGAGATGACCCCCAATACTCAGACCTTCCCCTCCAGGAGCTTGGGTCCAGCATTCTTCACAACACAGGTGGTGACAGACTGAAGACCTGGGGTGCAGGCTTACCTGAAAGCCGGTGGGTACATCCTCAAGGTCTCTTTAATCACCATGTCCAAGTAGGGCAGACCTTCCTGGAGGCTGCAGTACTCAGGGGCCAGCTGATGGAGGGGTGGTAACAAAGGAGGAATGCTGAGTTAGATCGAGTCACACAGCTTTCAGTCTTTCCCACTAACTTTAGAGCAGCTTCAGTGCTCGCAAACGCTTACATGGAAACCCCACAAGATGAAACATGATCCCATCCAAATGGCATTAGATTAGCACTCTGCAGAACAGTCTACATATTCTATTACGCTGGTTTCACGGTGCTGCGTGTTACTGAAGACCAGCAGGCCTGGGACTGCGGGGCCTCTGGGTGTCAGATGTATGTTATAAAACTACGGCGGCGGCTGCCCTGATAGCAATTATGAGAGCGGATGGTGTGGCAGGCTACGTATTGTACACACTCCCTTATGATAAAAAATTATTTTTCATATCAGGATATAGGGAAGTCATTCTGGCTTTATACATGAGTTCACTTGAATTTTACGCTAACTAAAGTAGCCCCTTTGTGGCCTGTCAAACATACACTGTACAACTACTTCAATTATTAAAGAAACCAGCACATTAACTGGGAGTAAAGAATGTCTGTGTTAAAAATAAAGATTAAATGCCTTTCTTCCTGGGAAGCCAATGCTGGTTCTCCTTTGATGATAAGACTCCCTTCCCAGGTGCCAAGGCCATGTTGACTTGCTATGTATGCGCTGGTCTTTTTTTTTTTTGAAACCTTGAAGAAATGTAACCCTGACTTGTTTAATGTTCTTTGTTCTGATGAGATATAAAACCGGGCTGAAAACCCTACTTCTCCAGAGCAATTTCTCAGAATAATCTGGGAAGTGGGCTTCTGGACTGGTTTGGCTCAAATAAAACTCTTTTCTATTCTTATTAGTGATCATTTATTGATTATTTTTGTCAACACTTGTCCTCTAGCAAATCTCAGGGAGGCTACCACAGGGTAGTAATGGGCACATCATGAAGTTAAAAGACAAATAGTAAAACAGCAAAACAAAAACAACTGCTGTGTCTAAAAAGGATCAATGGTAACAAAAACTTGAAAAGAAAGATAGCGCTAAGTCATGTTCGACTCTTCCGACCTATGGACTGTAGCCTGCTGGGCTCCTCTGTCCTTGGGATTTTCCAAGCCAGAATATGGGAGTGGGTTGCCATTTCCTTCTCCAGATGATCTTCCCAACCCAGGAATTGAACCCAGGTCTCCAGCATTGCTGGCAGCAAACTGAGCTATGTGGGAAGCCCCAAAACTCCATGAGCTACAATAAATCAGTAAGAAAAGAAACTCATCAGAAAAGTGGTCAACAGAAATGAAGAGGCAACAAGTATGGGTTGCCTTGATGAAAAATACAAATTGATAGCATGAGATTCGGTTTTCACTCATCAGGTTATAAAAAGCTGGAAAATATTGATTAGGGCAAAGATGTGGAGAAGCACAATTCCAGCACCCAGGGTTGGGGAACCCTAACATCCCCTGGATGATTTCCATGGGGTGACACTGTCATTCTCTGCCGTCACCCCGTGATGCGAGGAATGGGTGATAGTGAATTGGTGGGATGTTGAGAAGCTAGGTGTGGGCACCCCTGTGGGTGGGATGAGTTAGGGCAGGGTTACAGGAGTTTGTTAGCTGCTCTGCTAATTGGAGGATATCCGCCCCCCCACCTCCCCATTTCTCCCATCCTGTCTGTCCGCTCCCTACAGCGCTTGAGTTAAATTACCTGCTTGATGACAGTCTCATCTTTTTAAATCAGTTGCGGGCATGCTCAGTAGCTAAACTGTGTCCAACTCTGGTCAGACTCTTTGTGACCCCATGGACTGTAGCCCACCAGGCTCCTCTATCCATGGGAATACTGGACTGGGTTACCATTTCCTCCTCCAGGGGATCTTCCTGACACAGGGATCAAACCCACATATCCCATGCCTCCTGCATTGGCAGGTGGGTTCTTTACCACTAGTGCCACCTGGGAAGTCATAAATCAGTTAACGATGTTCAAAGAGAAGTCCTCAATTTGGGAGGACTTTTCTCCTCCTCCTCCTCCTCCTCTTTAGCTTGCTTCTGACTTCTCCTCTCAGGACAGCAGGGGGCAGCACTTGAGGCAAGCCCATTCTGCAGGCCCCATCTTACCCCTGGGAGCTGCTCACAAGCCTGCAGCTGCCGCCTTGCATGGGATCTAAACCAGTGATTGTAAGACAGAACTCCCTGGATCAGCAACATCAGGGTTGCCTTAGAAACATCTGTCCTTGGGTAGCATCACGCATCAGGACAGAACCAAAACTCTACGGTAAGGCCAATAGGCTGTCCCCATGAGAGAGGGGACCACGCTGGCAGGAGCAAATGCGTAAGCACTAAATGCTTAGTGTGTGAGGGGCAGACAGGCAGAGTGGAGAGTGATGAGCCAGAACATGTGGAATTCTGAAGTCCATGGTAAATACCTTAGCTAATCTGTTAGAGTATCGCTGTTCAATATAAGGTAGCCATTAGTGCATAAAATACTGCTGAGTGAAAAATGTTCCTGGTGGCTGAGATGGTAAAGAATCTGTCTGCAACAAGGGAGACCCGAGTTGGATCCCTGGGTCGGGAAGATCCCCTGGAGAAGAGAATAGCAAACCACTCCAGTATTCTTGCCTGGAGAATTCCATGGACAGAGGAGCCTGGCGGGCTACAGTCCACAGGATCACAAAGAGTTGAACACAACTGAGTGACCAACATACACACACACACACACACACACACACACACACACACACACAAAGTCAAGTTGCTGAAAACATGTGCAGCCTAATGTTTACAAATTTGAAAGGCAAAAATGAAAACAGTTGGCTTTCCCAACATTCTCCATCTTCGTTTCTGGGAACTGTTTATTTAGAAGGTTATCTCCTGACCCCACAATTCCACCTCCATCCCAGGCCACCAGGGCCAGGCCGATAAACACATGACTGGAGAGAGGGGCTCTAATGCTTGGGGTTTAATGCTCTGTGGTTGCCAAGTGGAGATTCTTCTTTAAAAAAAAAAAATTTTTTTTTAAATTGTATTTGTCACAATACTGTTTCTATTTTATATTTTGATTTTTTTTTTTTTTTGGCTGTTGAGGCATGTGGGATCTTAGCTTCCAGACCAGAGATGGAACCCACACCCCCTGCGTTGCATGGTGAAGTCTTAACCCTGGACTGCCAGGGGAGTCCCCTGTGGAGAATCTTAATCGTCATATCTTTGAATTTGTGTTTAGGGAGCAGAGTCTGAGGGGATACTGGAGTGAGCAACGGGGCTTGGAGCCTCACCCATGAGGGCTCCCACCTTGGCTTCTTCCCCAGGGCGGGTTCTCAGCTGTCTGCTCTCCTGCCCCTGGTGCCCTGGGCCCAGCCTGGCCACCCCTCTCTGGTTTCCCTTTGACCACCATTGCCCTCCATTCCTCAGGGGCTTAGGCTCAGGTGTGGAGGAGGTAGGCATGGGGTGCATTCACCCTGAAGCATCTTGGAGTGGGCATGGTGTTGGCCATCCCTGCTCTGGGCAGGCAGCACTGTGGCTGTGTGCTGCCCTGGACAAGCCTCTGCCCACTCCTGGTCTAATACTGCATGTTTCCTGGCACAGAAGTTTAAAGATCTTTGGGGAGTGACAGCCTACTGTGGGTTTGGGGGCTGGATCTGGGAAGGGGGACACCTGGCTCATCTTCCCTAGACCCTGCCCCGGGGTCTAGGGGTGCCATCCTGTAGGTGGGCTTGGTGGCTGGAGGAGGGGCAGAGACCCCAGGCTCCTGACTCTCCCAACTCATCCTGTGCCCCCACACTCTGGGGGAACCTGGCACACCCCCTCATCTTCCTTCCAATCTTGAGGAGTTTGGTTTGTCTTTATCTCTTCTGGCCCATGAGTCACAAAATACTAGTTATGTAATTTCAGTGGTTCTGCATGTGAGTTAAATGCTCTGATATTACCATTTAAAAGTGGCATTGCATGATCCAGAGATGAGTGGTAAAATTCACACTGATAATTTAAAATTTAGAGTTTTCTTTACTTAGACTGATGTTAAATAGAAAATAAAACACACTGTGATAATTTGAGAGATGGGAGAAGAAAGGAAGAGCCTTTCTATATACTGTTAATGGCACTTTCCCTTGCTTTTTTCCATTTGGCATCAGGTTGGACAAATTACATAGTCAGCCCTGCAGGCCACAGTTGATTGGCTCCTGAGTGGGGCTCTGACCTGAAAGTGTCAGCCTGGACTTTTAAAGGACCTAGGCAGAGGAAAAAGGAGTTTTTCTCCAGCAGCTGGAAGCTGAACACAGGTAAGTCATGATCTGTTGGTGGCCATGTACCGCCATGCGGATTAATGAGCAGTAAACACGTTTGCCGTGAGAAAGCAGCCATGAATTAGATGTGCGGAGAACCAGAGGCAAAGGACAGGATCCATTTCCTTGTGTCCTGTTTGCCATCTGCTCCTGGCAAGGAGCCCTGTGGGTGGCGTCTCAGTACCCTTCCAGCAAGTTCTCATTTTTGACCTAACTTAGTGACAGCCAAATTCTGTTATCTGCAACGAAAGGAGTCTTAACAAATGCAGACATGTAAAAAGCCAGAACAGAACAGTGGTACTGTTCACCCAAATGTAGAACTATATCTCAAAAAAGAAAAGGAAACCAGATCTAAGAGTAGCATCCCTAGCAAGTCCATGGTATTGGTTCCTCAAACAAAAGTGTCTGGCCGGAAGCTGTCAGCACTTGGAAGGGACTTTTTAAGATAGACCAAGGGTAATTTGTATTGTGAGGTCAAGTCTTCATTTATTCTTTTCCCCGATGAGCTTTTTTTTAAAAAAATCACTACTTCTTAGCTTTGGGCTCAAGATGCATACCAACATCAGCGTGTTGGCCCAGCAGTTCTTGACATGCTTGAACATTAGATGCAGCCAGGGGGTTTTTAGTATATAAGGATGCTTGATCCCTGGCCCCTCAGGGATTTGACTGTTGGTTCAGGGTGGGGCCTGGATGCTGGTTTTGTGCAGCCAAGGTGGTGAGACTGCTGCAGACTATCTGTCTGACCTGCCCTAGTGATCTTTTCTGCATGGATGTATGGATGTGGTTGAAGGGGGGCGCTCAGGTCTCAGCGTTTTAACCAAACCCAGGCGAGGCAGTCCCCACCCACCCACTCAGACTCCCCTTCACCCCTTAGAACCCGGTCCCCTCCTCCCCGCCCTCCACCCGCGCCCCGCCCCCCCCCCCCCCCCCAACTCCTGGGTTAAGTTATTTGAGGAAAATCTGGGCCAGCATCGAGGGCAAAAGTGTCCTGAGCCAGCCCGGCCAGCAGAGGGCAGCAAGCGTATGGCAAATGGGGACTCCCCGGGAGGGAACCTGCGCTTCTGCTCAGAGTCAAACTGAACCTAAAGGACCTCGGCAATCTTGAATCCAAATTCTTCACAACAGATATGAAAAACGTGAGATGATGTCCGGGATCTAAAAGCCAAAAAAGAAAATGGCAGAGTAGGAGAGGGCGAGGGAACCAAAGTGGCCACCATTTGACACTTGAAGCTGAGTGATGGGTACACAGGGGTTCACTCAGCTATTTTTCCAACTTATATAGCTTAAAGTTTTCCTTCATAAGAAATTAAGGTAGTAGATAGAAATTTAAATAACAATAGAGCATGCAACAGCCTGTGTAAAGACTCTGAGATGCGTGAAAGAATCTGAAATGGTTGTGTTAGGCTGTCTGAGGGGGAGACGGGCTGTTCTGGGATGTCTTGGAGGCTGGAGAGCAGAGCTCCGGGTACAGAAGACAGAAGGGCCTCTGTGCAGGGCACCCGGGTCTGGGGCAGACGTGAACGAAATGCAGCAGGCATGGATCATGGTGGGGGAAATGAAATGGAAGAGGTGGCATGTTTTTCTTTGCCATCTAGAAAAAAAAAAAAGGACACATTAAAAAAATGGGATTGGGGGACTTCCCTAGCGGTCCAGTGGCTAAGACTCCACGCTCCCAATGCGGGGGTTCCAGGTTCGATCCCTGGTCAGGGAACTAGGTCCCACATGTTGCAACTAAGACCCTGGGCAGCCAAATAAATAAAAATATTTTTTTAAATGGGGGTGGGAGTAGAATTTATTTGAAATAAAAGAGAAAGAAGTGAAAGTTTAGTCAAGGAAGTGCTTTTCCTTGGAAGAAAAGTTTGGTGAGCTCGGCCCAGATGTTTAAATAGAAGCCGAGGCCTTGCAGGCAAGATCCTGGGGACCTGGGGCTGAGATTTGCACCAGTCAGCCCTGGGCTGTTCCCCTCGGCATGCTCAGACCCTCTGTCTGTGCTGGCAAGGGCTGAGGGGGTCTGCTTGGCCTGGAGTGTTGGGGAACTTGCGGGGAGTAGGATCTGAGCAGAGTCAAGCCAGGAAGCACTTCAAGCATCTGGGTTTCCAAGAGATAATGTTAAAATTGGATCCCCAAGGGTACCCACTCCCCCCAAAGCCTGTAGCAAAGCCCAGGTTATCAGAATTAAGAGTTGGGAGAGCCCTTACAATCAATCTGTCTCTCACCCCACGAGGATGCCCCTGCAGCCTCTCTGGCTGGCCTGGGCCAGGCCTCGGGGTGGTCACCATGTCCCGCCAGGGGTTCTGCCCTGCATCCATTGCCCAGCAGCCCTGGCCTTGGGCCAGTCACCAAGGCAACATCAACAGGTCCCCTAGTCTCTGAGTTCCAGGTCATGATTTTTCCCTACCCGTCTCTTGGAGCAGAGCCAATGACATGGTAAAGGTGAAAGGTCTCTGGAAACTAAAGTACCAAACAGGCAGACAGGACTTCTGTTTAAATGTAATATTCAGAGGCCAGGAGCACGTTTCATCACAAGGCCCTCTGTTCTCCATGTTAAACTACTCTCGAAGGATGTGTCAAGAAGGAAAGCCATTCTACAATCTTACAGAATCCCGTTCAGCTGGCACCTGTTCTGCAAAACAAGTAACTGTACTCTTAGACGGTCTTCCCAGGTGGTGGTCGTGGTAAAGACCCTGCCTGCCAATGCAGGAGACATACAAGACATGGATTTGATCCCTGGGTTGGGAAGATCCCCTGGAGGAGGGCATGGCAACCCACTCCAGTATGCTAGCTTGGAGAATCCCATGGACAGAGGAGCCTGGAGGGCTACAGGTCATAGGGTTGCAAAGAGTCAGGCATGACTGAAGGGACTTAGCATACACACACATACTCTTAGACGGTTGAAAATAAATTTTAAATATTTACTAACATTTAATATTGGGAAATATTGATTAAATCTTAAATATTGGGGGAAAATAGAAACAAAAAAGTGAATGGAATCTTTGCCTTATGGTTTGCATTCTCAATCATTTTCAGAGAGATGTTTTCATCTCTATTTGATTTTTCAATGGGCAATAACTGCTACTTTTATGTCTAAGTAGCTCAGTCTCTTGGTCTTTCTATCATTTAGTTTAGCCTCTGCAAACCAATATTTAAATGTGGTAGCTAAATCTGATAGGTGGCACAGTGGTAAAGAATCTACCTATCAAAGCAGGAGATGCAAGAAATGTGAGTTCAGTCCCTGGGTCGAGAAGATCCCTGGAGGAGGAAATGGCAACCCATTCCAGTATTCTTGCCTGGGAAATCCCATGGACAGAGGAGCCTGGGAGGTTACAGTCCGTGGGGTCACAAAGTATCAGACATGACTGAGCAGAAGCACACACAAGGGAACGCTATGGGAAACTATTGATAAATAAATTTAAGTGGGAAATACTCTCCTTGCCTGTTAACCTCACTTTGCTACATTTGGATTTTTGTGTACCATTTTCTCTGCAAGTTACAGACACACACTCTGAGTCACTCACACCTACATGTACACCTCAGTCTGGGTGTGTGCTGATACCATGTGGAGTAGAATGATAAAAAGAAAATTAAAATGTCATTGCTTTCAAAAATATTTTTCCTGGAGGCTCAGGGATCTAATAGAAAAATTTATGTTTTCTTATTTTTCTAAAGGAAATAGAAGTGGGGGAGGCCTCAATTTTGTTCCTCCCAAGAAATACCAGCATCAGACAGTTTTGCTAAATGCTCGCACACATGCCCCAGACTTGGTGTTGCACATAATGCGTGGGGTCAGGTCAGGCCCCACCTACTAGAAGCTGGGATCCTGGTGTCCCGTAAGATAAGGCCAAGGGAGTTCAAGCCTAGGGACAGAAGGGAAGACAGAGACCCGGGAAGACTCAAGGTTTCCACTTGCACTCATTCTCCAGGGGACATGGACCACGAGATGGAATTCTCCCAGGGAAAATGTGGCAACTCTCACTTTGCCCTTTTGCCCCCTGACCTGGAAGAAAACCCATAGTCCCCTGGCGGCCAGTCTCCAGGCAGAGCCCTGAGTCCCCAGGGCGAGGCTGAGCCCAGGCCTGGGTTCCTCATGGCCCACTTAAACTGGGGCACTGGGGTTCTTCTGGCTCAGCGTTGACATCCATAGATATTCTGAGAGAGCTGTTTCAGGCCTGGAGCAAGAAGTAATGAGGGGAAAGCTGTTGGGGGTGGGGGGTTCTTCTACGTGGCTGGCTTGCCTTCCTAATACCCGGACAGTCCTGCATATGCTAATCTAAAGAATTTGGCAGGTTTAGAAGTAGACAAGCGTCTTACCTTAGGAGAGGTAATTAGGAGGGTGTGTGTGGCATCTATTTATATCCACTTTAAAAGGAATGCGACAGACCCATCTCACATAAACACAGGGATTATTCCAGGTGCTCTTGTACACTGAGGCCTAGGCCATTAAGGGATTAGATGAGGAGATGTAATGAACGACCCAAAACCAGCCTGCCTGTACCCACACACACACACATACCCCGCCACCATGTCAGCCCTCCCTGCTGACTGCCCTGGGTTCAGCTTTATTGATGGTACTGACGCTCTGCAGGAATTCTGTCTGCAGAGCTCTATTATGACAATAATAGTACTCCTCTCCTGCAGTACTCTACTGCCTTCTGAAGAATTTTTATATCCCTTACATCATTTGGTCCTCACAACTGCACTGTGAAGCAGGTAGGCATTTTTGTTTCCTATTTCATAGATGAAAAAAAAAAAGACTCAGAGAAGTTAGTGGCTAGTCCAAGGTCACACAGCTAGCACGTGGCAGAGTGAGAACTAAACGCAGGTCTTCAGCTTCCAAGGATTTTACCTTCAAGCATTGCCACCCTTCCGCTCTCCTTTCATCCTCTCTCTCCCCTCCCCTCCTTCCTCCCTTACTTTCCTTTGTATATTTTCTGGAAGAATAACATGCACACAGGAAAATATTCAATATAATGCAAACCAAAGCGCAGGGCTTAGTAAATTTTCACAAAGTGAGCGCCCCTGCGTCACCAGCATCCAGATCAGGATGCAGAACAGTTCCAGCGCTCCCACGGACCTCAGTGACCCCTTCCCATCATTGCTCCCCCCAGAAAAAGTAAGCATCGTCCTGACCTCTAAAACAAGGGGTTATCTTGCCTCTTTAAAAACTTTACGTAAATGGAACATCCAGAACCTCGGCTTTTGTGCCTGGTTTCCTGTGTTCACTGTGTGTCTTTGAGACTCACTGGTGGTATGGTGTGGAGTTGTGTGTCCATTCCATGTCTGTTCATCCTTCCGGCTGTGGGTGGACATTTGCATTGTCCCCAGTTCGGGGCCCATTATGAAGAAAGCGGGACACTGTTATATGTGGCTTTTGGTGAACGTAGGTCACAGTTCTGTTGGGTATGTACCTAGGGGTGGAATTGCTGGGTCACGGGATGTGTGTGGTCAGCTTTAGCAGATACTGTGAACAGTTTGCAGGCTGGTTGGGTGTACTGGCTACGGTTTAATGGTGGATCCGTTGAAGGGCGGTCTGTTGACAACCCCCCATCCCATCCCCTCTATTAACTGTCACTGCGGGTTTCTGCCTTCTTTCCTCTTCCTGCCCCCTTCAGTACCCTGGAATGTATCCACTATCTCTATTTCAGGAAAGGGTTGAGAGAAAAAAAATAGCATATTATTTTGGGAGCTGAGTTATTTATTCCTTGAGTGTCTATGGGGACTGGGTAGGGGGAGGAACAAATAAGACACATCTAATTACCTAATTTTAAAATCATCTCCGTTATCAGACGCAAGCCCTCAGAAGCGTAAAACACATTCCCAGATCAAGCAGATTCAAGTTTTTGAATTATCTGCTGTGTTGTAATATTTAGGATTTGGTTCTCTCCATTAGCAGGGATTGTCCACAGTTGATTATAGGTGATATTTAAAGAAATAATCCCCTTAGTAAATGATAGGCAAACACCCAGCCCGTTTTCTCAGCCCTTGTGGAGGGAGTTATGGCATTAATTTGCAGATAAATATTTTTTTGTTCACTCTTCTCTCCCCTGAGATAGACATCGAGTACCTGGCCTGCACTTAGCAGAGTGTTGGGGGCGGGGGTACAGTCCCATACCTACCACTTACTATATGTTCAGGAATCGGTCTACTTGTTCAAAGATTTGTTATTTTGGTACTAGGGAGCCACTGAAGGTGTTTGATGTGTGGAGGTGACACACAGAAGATGATATCTTGTGACCTGATCATGACATGGAGGGATAGTTGGAAGTGTTGGGGGGGTTAGGCAATAAAACGGGGGACTGTGTGGGAGTCCAGGCAGAGACAATGAGCTCTGAGGACAGTGTCTGCTATCAGAACAGGAAATGGGGTAGGAACAGGAGGAATGTTAGCAGTGACTCCCCTCGTGGTTGTTCTCAGCTGATGCCCAGCACCACTTAGAAACATTCCACTTTAATTGGTCTGGACTGGGAGCAGGAATTAATATGGTTTTAAAAGCTCCCAGGGTAATTCTCAGCATCACTGGTGCAAAGGATGACTAGCCTGACTGGCAAGTCTGGATATAAGGGGTCAAGGAACCAAGAGATAAAAGCGATTTTCAGATTTCATCCCGGGGTGGCTAAAAAAAAAAAAAAAAAATGAGGGAACCAGAATGGCCCCGGCTGGGGCTGCCTCTTACAGGATCTTGGCAGGGCAGCATCGGGGGCCCCAGCAGGGGATGGTGTCCACTCCAACCCATAATGGGTACACAAGTCCACTGGTATGAGGGGAGGAGAGAAAAGCAGGGCATCGTGGACTGACATGTAACTGAGACTGAAATGTGAGGACTGTCCAGGGGAAGATGGCAGAGGGGCTGGAAAGGCCATTGGGCCGTCATCTGGGGAGAAAGGTGAGGCCAAAGTCAGCATCTGTGAGGCTGAGCAACGGCAGGGAGAGAGGTGGGACCAGGGCGAGTAAAGTGGACCAACTTGCTTCAGTGAGGCACTCAGAGAACTCAGGAGAACAGAGCGAATCATGGGGAGACGTGAGGGCACAGCCACCTGAGTGGCAGGCGTGTGACAAAAAGGACACACTGCTCCTACCGTGACTGAGGAGGGAACCAAGCCCAATGGTAAGTCCCAGAGAGAAAAAATTATGCCTCAACATACACGGAGGAATTTTCAAATGGCTACTGCTGCTGCTGCTAAGTCGCTTCAGTCGTGTCCGACTCTTCGTGACCCCATAGATGGCAGCCCACCAGGCTCCTCCGTCCCTGGGATTCTCCAGGCAAGAACACTAGAATGCGTTGCCATTTCCTTCTCCAATGCATGAAAGTGAAAAGTGAAAGTGAAGTCGCTCAGTTGTGTCTGACTCTTATCGACCCCATGAACTGCAGCCTACCAGGCTCCTCCATCCATGGAATTTTCCAGGCAAGAGTACTGGAGTGGGGTGCCATTGCCTTCTCCTTTCAAATGGCTAGAAGTTAGCAATAAAGCAGCCATGCTCCATGCCCGCTGGAGAGATGTTGAGAAGCTATTATTGAGCATCAGAAAAGGTCGCTCTAGGATATTTATGGCTCCCTCATCAAGGAGGTGGAAGGCTTCATGGTCCTCCCCGATCTGGGATGGTCTGACGCATCACGACCTCACCCTCGCCTGCCCAGGGACGGCCTGCAACGTCACGTCGGGTCACTCGGGCAAATGTCCCATCAAGGTGGGGAGTGGTCAGCTTGCCCTGTTTATCCCCCTGGCCCAGCCCCCAGCATCCCATCGCTCATTCCTGCGTGCATCTTGGTTGCTAATTCAGGCTGAAAGCAGAGCCCAGGTCACTTGCTGTTTGGGGAAATGGTAAACAAAGATAAGAGCTTTAGGGGCTGGAATTTACTCTTCATCCACTTGGCCTAAAAGCAACTGCATGTTAAATTTAGAAGGCTGCTTCCAGACCTCTCCCTCCTCTCCTGTTTCCTACCGCCTCTTTCCAGCCCATGCTCAGAACACCGTCTCGCTGACTGTGGATCTGAAATGTATTTGTAAAGCCCAGGAGTCTTGCGAGGCTGCCCTGCCTGGATGTTTATAAAATGTATCAGCTGAGGGTCTGGGTGAGGGGCTCCTATCCTCCCGTAGCGGGCTCTGCCCCCGACCCCGCCAGCAGACATCTCGACCCAGCTCTTCACCCAAACACCCTCCCCAGGTGAGGCCTGGTGCTTCTGCCTTGCACTGTCAGGAGGTGAGATGCCCCCCCACCCCCCACCCCAGGGAAGAAGCCACGTTTTCAGCAGACTACCTTACAATTTATTTACAAAGGTCTCCCTCATGCCTGGGAATCTATAATTGAACAGCTCTCTTTTCTATGTAGGTTAAACCCCTTTGCAAGCAACTCCAAGAATCTGTAGAAATCCTTTTGTGGGCCTGGAATTCCGCTGTATTGAATATTGTTGGAAATAAATGAGCCATTGTCTGGGCTGAGAATTTTCTGGTTAGATAGAGATCGCCACTGTGATGCGATTTATTGTCGTAGGACATTTTTTTCTCCCAGCTCATTTTAAATTCTCTGTTGCCTGCTCAGTCCATTTTCACAGTTCAGGATGTAAGTGGGAAAAGCTAGGCTGGAGCTAAAAAAAAGAAAAAGAAAAAAAATCTCTTTTCCTAAGAACGATGTCCAGAGGTCCAAGTGGCATCTGGTACCAGACTGTAACAAATGCTGGAAGTAAGGCTTATCTGGTGGCCAGTTCAGGGGAAAGGAGAGTCACCCAGTACTCTCAGCTGGCACGTGACTGGGAGGAAAGATCAGAGACTTAAGAAGCAATGAGTTCAACCTTTCCATTGTTCTAATGAGCAGCCACGCCTGGACAGCTGAGGGGACCTGCCTTCACTTTTGCCCACACAGAAATTCTCACTTATTATTCTTTAAAAAGATCTACTAGACCAGCTCAGCTTTAATATAAACCCAACCCTAGTTAAGCGTAAGTTCTGAAGTAACGAAAAAATCTAAAGAGCAATTTACTGTTGTTTGCTTGTTTTGTTTATTTGTGTAATAACTAACTCCTGAGGGCTTCCCTCTTGGCTCAGATGGTAAAGAATCTGCCTGAAATGTGGGAGACCCAGGTTCCATTCCTGAGTTGGGAACGTCCCCTGGAGAAGGGAATGGCTACCCACACCAGTATTCTTGCCTGGAGAATCCCATGGACAGAGGAGCCTGGCGGGCTACAGTCCTTGGGGTCACAGAGTCAGCCATGACTGAACGACTAACACTCTCACCCCAATTAACTCCTGAGATTTTGAAATTTATGAGCGGCAGGCAGAATTATAAACAGGAAGAGCAGAGATGTGAAATTCATCAGACATAGCTGGAAGACAGCCGGCAAGTTATTAAGCCACATCAACATTCAGTTTGCTCATCTGTAAAATGGGGAGAAACCACACCTTGGAGGTTGTAGTGAGGATTCCTCATGAGTGCCCTCTAGGATTTTTTCTTAAGAAGTTGGGTCTGTAACTCTCCTGCTTTGGTACATGAGCAACCCTATGAGTGGTAGCTGCGAGCCTGGGGTCATCTCAGGAGATATGGAAACAGCTGTGCTGATGAGAATTAAGAAATTACCTGGGGGCAGTAGGGGAGAGGCTGGTGAGAAGTCTCCCTTCCTCTCATCAGAGGAGGCTGGAAGATACACCCTAGAAGATGCAGCAGGGGCAACAGCCGACCTGCGGCTGATCCTCGGAAATCCCCCTCTCAACTCTTGCCTCTGCCAAGCTCCAAGCCGGGGGCTTCCCCGTCATCTCGATGGGTCCTCAGAAGACCCCACTTTTCTCAGGAGGAGTTGGGCTTTCTGAAGCTCACGTAGCTTGCCCCGAGCCACACAGCCAGGCCCTGGGAGAGCTGGAGTTTCCTGAGGACCATCTTACCACCTCCTCCTCTCTCCCACCCTAGGTGAGCTTAGCCATATCCCCTTTTCTGCAGCAGGTGGCTTTTAGTGAAAAGGCTCCCTTTCCTGGTGGCTCAGCTGGTAAAGAATCTACCTGCAATGCAGGAGACTCTGGTTCGATTCCTGGGCCAGGAAGATCCCCTGGAGAAGGGAAGGGCTACCCACTCCAGTTTTTGGGGGGCTTCCCTGGTGGCTCAGTGGGTAAAGAATCCACCTGCAGTGCAGGAGACCTGGGTTTGATCCCTGGGTTGGGAAGATCTCCTGGAGAAGGGAAGGGCTACCCACTCCAGTATTCTGGCCTGGAGAATTCCATGGACTGTATAGTCCATGGGGTAGCAGAGTCGGACACGACTGAGCGACTTTCACTTCACTGCCTTGCCAAGAATGTCCTTGATAGTGACAAAGTGTATGAAAATGGCACCCAGAGTAATAGCTGACGTGAGTATCCTCACTGCTGTGGGCCCAGGTACACAAAAACACATTCCTCTCCTTTACTGGGAGCTGGAGGAGTAGGTTTGGATAAATAAGAATGAGGTCCATAGGAAGGAATTTTTTTTCTTTTAAATTGAATTAGCATGGGAGGAGACTTACTAAATCACAGATGGCATGTGCTTAGAGCCTTGAGAGCTGATTGCTCTTCAGAGGAGCTGAGACCAAGGCATTTGTGCTCCGGCTCTGGTCTGCTGGGTGCAGGCTGGGGCCCCAGGTGGAGGGGGTCTGCAGAGGCCAGACGGCCAGGCTCCTGCCAGCTGGCCTGCAGGTGGCCCCCCGCTACCCCCTGCACCCGGCCTCTCAGGAGGGGCCTGGAAGATCCACCCCCTCTCACCACATTACAGATGTGGAGGGCTCACCCCTCCAGGGTGGGCATGGGGGCAGATGACAGCTACTGCACTCCATCCTCTGCCCTTCAGGTGCCCCACCACGCCTGCAGTAGGGAGAGAAGGTCACAGAATGGCTTCCCCAAAACGAGAGCCATGCACTGCATCTCATGAAATCGGGGGTGGGGGAGTGGGGGGCGCGTGGCATCTCATGAAACAGCTCCCAGCCCATGCTCCTTGCCTCCCTTTGGAGGCATCCAAGGAAGGTTGGGTTAGGAGCCCTCCTGCCCGCTCTGCCAGCAGAGCTGCCCAGACCCGGGGGGCTTCCATCCCTCCCCACCCTGGCCTCACACTTATCAATCAGGTTTTGGTTTTCTTACCTCTGCTATTGGGCCATACTTTCCATGTGGAACAAACCCCAGAAGGGTGACTGTGGCCACAAGACGGCAAATCACCCCTCCCATCCCTCCTCCCATGAAAATAAGATTGTGTTGAACGTGTTCCTATGTTTCTGCTTTTATTTTTAGTGTTAGTTTAGGGAACTTTCTAATAAGATCTCTTCTATTAAGGAATTTCCCCGGTACTGCAAGCGTCCCCCTGGGCCACCTCTGGGGTCCCCTTGATGTTTATAAAGTGCTGCTTCCATGACCGTCATTCTTCTGGGCTGGCTGTCACCTCGTGCCTGCTTTGTATCCTGCAGGGTCCCGGGGGCGGGTCCTGGGGCTGGGGCAAAGATGGGCAGCGGTCAGTCCCCGGAGGCACAGAAGCCCAGGGGACACCTGGGTGCCAAGGCTCTGTTGGAGGGGAGCGTGGGTGCCCTGGGAACTTGGAAAGGCCATCCTAGGGGCCACGGAACCTGCCCGGGGTAGGGGTTAGGGGGTCAGAAAGATGGGGGTGGTGCGGTTTCTTTAGCAGCCGTTTCCAAACAGCTTTTCTGTTCTCTCACACAGAAACAATAAAAGCACTTAAGCAAGGTTTTGGAACCAAATTGAAGCACGTTCCATCACAGCCGCACCATTTATTGCCATTTTACTGGAGTGTGTGCTCTCTGCGGCTCACGCCTCTGCCTCACGCCAGCCACGTCTCAGCCGCTAGCTGGTTGCAGTGGCACGTGTTAATTACGGCAATTTGTTTTGGCCGTGGATCTTAAGGAATCGTTTGTTTCTTTTGTCTTCCGTGCCCGCTGCTTCGTGTCAGTCAGTCTCCATCAGCCTCACGGCCTGACTGCCTTTCCCCCTGCACAGCAGTGAGGCTTCTCAAGGGGGACTTAACCTTAGGGTGGGGACAGGCTGGGGTCCCTCCAGGTGCCAGTGTCACACTAGGAGGCCCCCAAAGCGACGGGACCAACTGGCTGGAGTGGTTTTGTGGGATCATAGGTGCAGAGGGCCCTGGGGCCAAGACCTCAGCTGTAGACCAGGTGGGGACGCTTGTGAGGGCAGGGATGGACACTTGGACACCCGGGGGACAGAGAAGCCGCCCTGAGAGGGTGGGCACAGGGGAGCCGGGCAAGGTCATTTACATCACCCTTGATCGGGTGACGACAGAGCGGCCCCTGGGAGCTCCTGGGCTGAGATCCTCACAGCCTGGAAGCTCCCGGGGGTCAGGACCAGAGGTGGTGGGATCCCCCTGAAGCAGACAAAGGAGGCTGGGCTCCCCGGAGGACACCATGAGGGCCCTGTGCCTCATGGTGATGGGTCTGGGGGCCAGCTGCCACCTCCAGCTCCCTCCTCTTAAGGCCGCCACTTGCTCCGGAAGGCCCAGGCTGCTGGAGGCTCTCTTGCTGGAGCCGGTGAATCTGCCCGTAAACGCCGGACCCATGTGTGCGTTTATGAGGCAGGGGAGGTGGGCCAGGCAAAGCGCTCCCCTGAGCCCCTGAACACCAGCTGTGCCCTCGAAGCTGGTCCGTCTCCCCCTGGAGCCAAGGCCCTGAGTGAGGGCAGGGAAGTGGGGAGATGTGGAGGCAAGGCTGGGGAGGGAGATGGGAGAACAGCAGCTTCGCCCAGCATTCCTGACCCAGTTCTAGGGGTGGGCACAGGGTGAGTTTCAGTGGATCATTTCACTGAGCCGTTATTAAAAAAAAATATATATATATATATATATATATATATATATTTGGCTGCATTGGGTTTCAGTTGCGGCTCAAGGGATCCCTAGTTGCGGCATGTGGGACCCAGCTTCGCAACCAGGAATAGAACCCAGGGTGCCTACGTAGGGAGCACAGAGCCCCAGCCACTGGACCACCAAGGGAGTCCCACTGAGCTGTTATTTTACAGCTGAGAAAACAGAGGCTCAGAGGGGTTTGTGTGGAAAGTCAGTAGGCAGAGAGGGGATGGAGCCTGACAGAAAGACGGGCTCATAGGGCCCATTGGCTCAGACGGTAAAGAATCTGCCTATAATGTAGGAGACCCTGGTTCCATCCCTGGGTCAGGAAGATCCTCTGGAGAAGGGAATGGCAACCCACTCCAGTATTCTTGCTGGAGAATCCCATGGACAGAGGAGCCTGGCGGGCTACAGTCCACGGGGTCGCAAAGAGTCAGACACGACTGAGCGACTCACACTTTGATTTTCATAGGGCCCACTGAAGGACCCGTCTACTCAATTCCAGAGGCCATGATAAGGCCGAGTAAAGATAAACAGGAACAAGGCACTCTGCTCTATGTTATGAGGCAGGCTGGATGGAGGGGAGTTTGGGAGAGAAGGGATACATGTATATTCACGGCTGAGCCCCTTCACTGTTCACTTGAAACTATCACATTGTTAATCGGCTAACCCCCAACACAAAATAAAAAGTTTTAAACAAAAATACACACACACAAAATTTAAAGACAAACAGGAAAGGTAGGCTTTTTCCTTCCTTATTCAGTAGGGTGTTGGAGGAGGAGGAGGAGCAGCTGGGATCAGGGGTGGATGCTTCAGAAGCAGGGACAGAAACCCAGCAAGAGCGCACGAGGGGCAGCTGGGAGAAGCTAGGAAGAGGGAGGACCTGGGCACATCCTGAGTGTCCCCAAACCCAGGCCAGGAGCAGACGGGGCCACACAGAGACCTCCTGGTTCCCTGGGTGCTGGCAGGGCGCTCTGGCTGGTGAGGCCCCGTCTCACCCCTCTAACCCCTGGAAGGGAGAGGAAGCCACAGAGAATTTCTCGGGCAGCTGCTCTCACATGTTAGATCTGGAGAGTCCCTGTCTTATTGCTTTCCTTGGACTTGACCTTTAAGCGCTCTGAGCGTCTGGGGAGGCACCCGGCCCTCAGGCAGCCGTTGCTGTGTCCACTAGTCTTCTCAAACAACAAGGGGCCAAAGGGCCCACCCTTGAGGATCATGGCCAGACCAGTGAGCCTATTTGCAAAGTTTACTGAAAATAGCATAGCATAGTGCCCAGCTGTTCTTAATTTCTGCTAAGGGCTTGGCAGGAGGAAATGGACTTAAATCTAGCCAAAGGAGGGGCACCCTTGGGAACTTCTCAAGGCTTGTGGACCCCGCTAAGGAGTCATCAACTTCCCCAGAAATTGTGCTCGTATCTGTTTGCTTGGCCCAGCCCACAGGATGCTGTGAGCGCCACCCCAGTGAAGAAAAGAGAGTCCTTTCCAAAAAACCTAGCCGAACGGGAAGCAGAGTTGGATTTCTGGTTTGGGAGTTGAACTACATAAAACTGGGAAAATCTGCCTGAAGGAAATGCACCATTCCTTTATGAATGCCACTACCCTCGGAGCTCCAGGAGGGCCTGTGACCCAGAGAATCTTCTAGGTCAAGGCAAAAAGTGCCCTGGTCAGCCTGCTCCGATCTTTGGAACCCCCAGATCACTTATTTTCCCAGTGACTTTTTAAAAAGATAACTTAAAAAATAGGGCAACATGACATGGATTTAAAGTCAAAATGTCTGGAACTGATTTCAGAAAGCTCTTAATGTCCCCGTGGGTTACCTTTCTGATGAGTAATCTTAGCAGAAGGCTCGTGTTATAATCAAACATATGTTTTATAATTAGGTGACTGTTTTAGGCTCAGAGGCCCTGAAAACCGACTTATGGCGAGTGAAACCAGGAAGCATGGGGTGAGGCTTTATATGTATGTAGCCATGGAAGGAGCCTTTAGTCCTGGGGTCCCTGTGAGAATAATGGCCAGATGAATTGAAAAGAGTGAAATACGGTTGAAAGAAAATGCATTCAGTCTCCAGCCCAGGTTATCAGAACTGTTGGTCAGCCTTCAGGGCCGGTAACTCTGGCCTCTCAGCGTGTGTGGATTTGAAACTAGCTTCCGCTGGGGGATGGAAGTGAGACCTGGGTTCTGGACTCCCCCGGGCCTCTGGGCTCTGCTGTGGAAAGAGCATCACAGCGGTTCACCCCTGGATCACTGGGGACCCTGCGCTGTCCTGGAGGGAAGCCTTGAGAAAGACCCAAGCTCAAGGCTGTACACGTAACCTCCTGGGGCACTGCTCAAGCCCACCGCTTCTGGAACATGGTAGAAAGTCTAGCCCTATGCAGAGAGCCTGAGGAATTCTTCTGGGCCCTGACCCCTGCTTCCCACTTTAAACTTCCACCCTGGGAGAAGGTCCCACGGCACTTAGACGCACACAGGAGCCATTCTGCCCAAGTCTGAGTTGGTGTCTCACCACCACCCTGCTGTGCAGCCTCGGTCAGCTTAACCGCCAGCCTCGGTTTCTCACGGGTAAAACGGGGACTGTACCGGCTCTCCTCCGTCAAGTCGTAGTCGGCCAGGAGCCTGGCTTATGGATAGCACTTAACGTGGCCTGGGCTGCCCAGGCCTGGCAAACGTTTGTTGCTGCGGCAGCTGTAGCCTTATGGGGCCTCCCCGGGTGCATTGAGGCTGGTCCCCTCAGTTCCGCCCCTTGGCCACTTGGTTCAGGCTGGCCACATCTCTGGTAGGCCTGACCAGCTCTTTGACTTGGTTGCTCCCTGAACATGATCCTAGAATGACTGCTCGGGTCTCACACCTCCCTGGAGACCAGGCTGAGAATGGCATCGGGCCCTGGGTGCTTCCCCAGCCCAGGGCCTCAGGCCTCGGACCCCGACTGTCTGGGACACAACACAGAAGCAGATGGAGTTCATCAGAGTCTAGAGGAAGGATTCTCCTGCTTTTCCTCAGGGTCCTCCGGGCGCCCCCAGTTCTGTCCTTGCATGGGGGGCTGCTGTAATGAGTCCCTCCCTACGTGGTGCTCCCAGCCCAGTGCAGGAGACGTCAATTCTGTCGATGAATGTAAAACCACAATGGAGCTAAGGGTTTTGAAGAAAAGATCTGAGGAGGGTAAAATGTGTGATTGTTTGCCCTGCTTCATGTGAGGGCTTCCCAGATGGCGCTAGTGGTAAAGAACCCGCCTGCCAGCGCAGGACACATAAAACATCGGGTTTGATCCCTGGGTTAGGAAGATCCCCCAGAGAGGGGCATGGCAACCCTCTCCAGTAGTCTTGCTTGGAGAATCCCCATGGACAGAGGAGCCTGGTGGGCTACAGTCCATAGGATCACAAAGCATCAGACACAGCTGAAGCGACTGAGTGCACAGGATGCTTGAAAGAGTTAACTTTGGGAAGCAAATAAAAGAAGTTATGCTTTCCATTCAGTGTACTTTAAACTTACAGGACTTACTACACTACAGGGTTGCAGTGATTGAGATAGATTTTGATAAATTCCGGGGAGGTAACTAGATGGTTGGTTACTAACGGGGCCACTTTGGCCCTGGGAAACTGCTCTCATGGAAGTGGCTGCCACCACTCCAAGTGTGTCACCCCAAGAGGGACAGAGCCAGTCAGGCTGGCGGGGGCCTCAGGTAGGCAGGGGGCTTGAAACCTCGCCACATGGGAAACAGGGCAGAAGCCAGACGGGCTGTAGCCTCCAACTATTAAAAAGGCTGTTCTATGTGGTCCCAGAGTGTGAAGCCATGATCGGAAGCTATAGGATAATGGATCAATGGATTAATGGTCTTGTCCAGCCATGTGACATGAGAGAGGGGAGCCTGCATTCCTGGAGCAAGTGGCAGGAGGATCAGTCTCCTGCAGGGCCTGGGGTCTGGGACCAACCAGCGATCTCTGAAATCCTTCCAAGTCCAAGTGGAAAATAATGTCTTGGCAACTGGGATATTGAAAGAGTGAGTCTTGTTGGAATAGAATGAGGGCAGAAATGTTCTGAGTTGAAAGTGGTAGTGGGGGGCCGGGGGAGCTCAGAGGAACCATGCCATGAGGGACCTGGGAGTGGCAGGGGTGGGGAGCAGATGCTGAGACCCTGGGTGGAGTAGCAGCTTGGCTGTAGGATGGGGAAGAACACTTGGAGGGGACATGTGACAACTTAGGGTTTCTGAGGCTTCCATGATGGCTCAGCAGGTAAAGAATCTGCCTGCAATGCAGGAGACATAGTAGATGCAGATTCGATCCCTGGGTAGGGAAGATCCCCTGGAGGAGAAAATGGCAATCCACTGCAGTATTCTTGCCTGGAGAATCCCATGGACGGGGAGCCTGATGGGCTACAGTCCATGGGGTCGCAAAGAGTTGGACACGACTGAGCGGCTGAGCATGCACACAGGCAGGGTTTCTGAAATGATTCATAAGATGCGGATAATGGGAAGATTTGAAACAACAGCAAAATAGAAATGAGTGTTTCTGGAGAGCACCTAGGTGCCAGGCTCTGTGCTGAGCACTTACATGTTATCTCACTTAATCAGATACGATTATTATCCCCTTTTATAGCTGAGGAGACAGGTTTAGGGTCACATGGCTGCTTTGTGGGCTCTGCCTGGCTTTGAGATGGAGAGTCTGACCTGGAGCCTGTGTTCTTAGCCGTCAGCTTGGCTCCATCCAGGGTGGGTGAAGGTCAGTTGGTGAAAGGGCAGTGGAACCTGCCAAATGTTGTCTGTGGGTCTTGCTTTGCACCTCCCTGGAGGGATGGCTGAGGCTCTCTGCCCTGAGCCCTGTGGGGTTGCCCAGAACCACCTTCTCCACTGGCATCTCAAGAGGAGCCAAATGGCAAGCTCATTCCATGGCATGGGAGAGCGCCAGACTGACTTCCTGTGTAAATTGACTGACTACTGAGCTAACAAAAATATTGGAAGGAGCCCCTGAATTTGAATTCTGCAAGCCAAGATGTACTCTTGCAGAGTTGCAAGAGGAGGAATGGGAGCATTGCTTCAGAGACCATGCATTTCTCTGGAATTTGTCTACTATAACTAGGAAAAAAAAATGTGTGGGGTGGGTGGCCATGGAGAGGATCTAGAGGATAGTAAACTGAATAAGATACGAAAACTTCTGTGTGTACTTTCAATATCTAGACTTAGCATGTGAGAAAAAGATGCAATATATGGGCATCTCTTAGATTGATGTCTTTTTCCTGCCAGTTTGCAGGCATCTTAGCCTACCTCCATGTCCTGATGACAGAGCATAAAAGTCAGGACAAGAAAATTTGAGTTCTGTATTTGCTGTGTGACTCTGAGCAAGATACTTAACCTTGCTGAGCCAATGTGTCTCAACTCTGTAAAAGGGAATATTCATAACAGATAGTCTATCAACTTCATAGATTAGGGGGAACGAAAGCCAACAACTAATAGTTAATGTTTTCTCTACATCTCTGCCGTGCTTCTTCCCTCATAGCTCAGTAGGTAAAGAATCTACCTGCAGTGCAGGAGACCCAGGTTCGAGTTCTGGGTTGGGAAGATCCCCTGGAGAAGGAAACGGCAACCCACTCCAGTATTCTTGCCTGGAGAATCCCTTGGACAGAGGACCCTGGCTGGCTACAGTCCCTTGACTCGCAAGAGTCAGACATGACTTAGTGACTAAACCACACACCACACATCTCTGACAGTGCCAGTCCCGGGGGCAGGGGTGCCAGGGAAGAGGTACTGAAAAGAGGTCCTGAGACATTTTTCTCACTAGACAAGGTTGGGGTCAGTAGGGGAGGAGGGCTGCTGCTGCTGCTGCTAAGTCGCTTCAGTCGTGTCCAACTCTGTGTGACCCCATAGACGGCAGCCCACCAGGCTCCCCTGTCCCTGGGATTCTCCAGGCAAGAACACTGGAGTGGGTTGCCATTTCCTTCTCCAATGCATGAAAGTGAAAAGTGAAAGTGAAGTCGCTCAGTCGTGTCCGACTCCTAGCGACCCCATGGACTGCAGCTTACCAAGCTACTCCGTCCTTGGGATTTTCCAGGCAAGTGTACTGGAGTGGGGTGCCATTGCCTTCTCTGGGGGGAGGAGGGCAGTAAGATGCTAAATACCAAAGGGTAAGTACCAAGATGAATTAGTTTAAATGTCGATATATGTCAGATGGATGTCACAA
This sequence comes from Bos indicus x Bos taurus, assembly GCF_003369695.1. Lineage (NCBI taxonomy): Eukaryota > Metazoa > Chordata > Mammalia > Artiodactyla > Bovidae > Bos > Bos indicus x Bos taurus. The sequence continues at coordinate 16,351,634 of NC_040079.1, forward strand.
GCAATGATGTCGTCAGTTTAGATCAGAAATTGATATAAATCTTGGGAGTTTTAGAAGAACCTTAAGTCATAACAAAATGGTATAGATGTAACATAATTAGAGAAAATAAAACCAAAAAATGTGGCTATCAGAATGTGGATTATAACCCGGAGATTAGGCAGATGGATGCTAGAAAGTGTGATAGAATGAAAGCAAAACACAGGCCTGGGAGGTGGCAGACCCAAGTTTCATGCCTGGGCTTCTCCTGTGGCTCAGCGGTAAAAGAATCAGCCCGCAGTGCTGGAGACACAGGTTGGATCCCTGGGTCAGGAAGATCCCCTAGAGAAGGGCATGGCAACCCACTCCAGTACACTTGCCTAGAGAATCCCACAGACAGAGGATCCTGGCGGACTGCAGTCCATAGGGTCACAAAGAGTCGGACACAACTGAAGCGACTGAGCACGCACACACACATGCACGCATAAGCTTCATTCCTAGTTTGGCCACAAATCAGTGAAATGACTTGGAAGGTCTCTTAATTGATCTGACTCGTTTCCTCATCGTAAAGTGGAGTTTTTAATCTCCTCATTCACTTTCCTGAGCTGTCACCATCTAACCCAGTGTTTTTCAAAATGTGGGCTATGATCCTTTAGGGAATTATGAATTCAATTTAGAGGATTAAGACCAGAATTTAAAAAAATGAAATAGAATAGAAGACAGAGTCTATCACACGGAGAAAACTGCTTTTGTGTATGTTCAGTTGTGTCTGACTCTTTATGACCTGATGGACTCCAGCTCACTAGGCTCCTCTGTCTATGGGATTGTCCCAGCAAGAACACTAGGGTGGGTTGCCATTTCCTCCTCCAGGAGATCTTCCCAACCCAGGGATTGAACCCAGGACTTCTGCATTGGCAGGCAGGTTCTTTACCACTGAGCCACCCAGGGATACCAGAAGACTACTTATTGCTTCATAAAAGTTTTAAGTGACAAAGCTATGTGTGTATTGGGATGAATTGTAAATTATATTTCCATGGACTTCCCTGGTGGTCTGGCGGCTAAGATACTGTGCTCCCATTGCAGGGGGCCCAGGTTCAACCCTTGGTTAGGGACCTAGATCCCACATGTTACAACTATGAGTTTGCATGCTGCAGCTAGGACCTGGTACAGTCAAGTAAATAAATAAATATTTCTTAAAATTTAACAAATTTATCTTAAAAAATAAAACAAATTATATTTCTTATGATGGGTTGTGGTCAAAAGAATTTGAAAAACATAGCATGAACACCCCCAGCACTCCCAGAAAAGCATAGGTGTTTGCCTATCTCAGTTTCTCCCTTTGCACTGGCTATGCTATAACCTAATCCTTTTGAATCTGCATGAAGATACAAAGGGCCCAGAGATTCCTCCACAGTAGCCCCTCTTCCCCTGCCAGCCAAGGAACCAATGGAGGCCAAGGTGTTCATGAAGCAAGAATCAAGGTACCAGATTTATCAAATAAAAATACAAGCATCTAATTAAATGTGAATTTCAGATCTGCGATGAATCATATTTTAATATAAGTATGTCCAAAATACTGCGTGAAACAGACTCATACTAAAAAATGAATCATTGTTTATCAGAAATTTAAATTTAACCAGACACCTGTATTTTATCCAGCAACCCTAAGTAAGTAATAAATAAAAAGCAAACAGGAGAGAAAGTTGCAAAAGAGTAAGATTTTTAAGTGCCCCAAACTACAAAACTTTGTGCTTTAATATGCTCATAAATTAACAGCTGTATTGTATTATGCAAATTTATGTTAAGTTATTCACTATCTGTCATCACGCTCCAATAAAAATTGTATATATGACATTTAGAGAAAAATGACATCTTCTGATCAGATATGGCACTGCATTTCGGTGGCACTGATTTCCTTTGGCTTGCCTGAATGCTGCAGCCACAAACTCACAGAGCCAGGGTCTTTGTGAGTGACTCACTGAATTACTTATAGTGTGTCTAGAATCCTTGAGAACAATCCCAGTGAGTGGCCAGTGGTTGTTTTCCCTCCAGTATGCCTTTCAGAAGAAAACACAGTTTGGTGGTGAAATAACAGGCCAGGAGACCCCTGCCTCTCAGCTAGAAGTTGGCAGTTGCCCACCAATGACCTGCCAGGCTTCCCCGGTGGTGCAGTGGTAAAGAATCCACCTGCCAATGCAGGAGACGCAAGAGATGGGGGTTCGATCCCTGGGTGGGGAAGATCCCCTAAAGTGGGAAATGGCAACCCACTCCAGTATTCTTGCCTGGAAAATCCCTTGGACAGAGGAGCTTGGTGGGCTACAGTCTACAGGGTTGCAAAGAGTCAGATGTGGCTGACCACGTACATGCACCAATAAACACTGCATTATGAAGGTTAGCTTGAGTGGACAAGCAGGAAGGGAAGCATGTTTTCATTTTTAATCTCTGCCTTCATGTTTCTTGGTGATTATACACACAGGGGGGAAGAAGCGATTTCTGCTGTTTCCTTTCTATAGCATCACTGTAGAAATGGCCACCAGTTGGCTAATTTAATATTTAGAGCATAATAGATGTGCCTTATCTTTAGGCTGATTTGCTGAATTTTTTACCTGATGATCGTCATCCTCTTGGAGGCTCCTGGTATACCACCAGTTTTTTGTTTTTTTTTTTTAACATTTATAATTTTTTTTGAAAATGTGGAATACTATTTGTGGATGAGTTGCCTGTGTCTGTTCTGGAAAGGAGGGGTAAAATCTTGCTAAGGGTACATTACATCCCCCAAAGGGGTCCTGACAGCAGAAGCTTACAGGAGGACACGGGAGCCAGATGGCCTTAAGGAATCTTTGAAGATTGCCAGGCCAGGCTTGGAAGGCAGGCTGTTTGCAGCAGAAATTACAGGAGGAAGGCAGGTGATGCCTACACAATTTAAAAACGATTCTTTGTTCATTCACAGTTTCCCTGGTGGCTCAGATGGTAAAGAATCTGCCTGCAATGCAGGAGACCCGGGTTTGATCCCTGGCTCAGGAAGATCCCCTGGAGAAGGAAATGGCAACCCACTCCAATATTCTTGCCTGGAGAATCTGATAGAGGAGCCTGGCAGGCTATGGTCCATGGAGTCACAAGCAGTCGGACATGACTGAGCAAATGACATTTTCACTTTTCGCTTCTTTGTTCATCCAGAAGAGAAAATACAGATGCCAAGGAAGGGCTCAAATTGGCGTTCTGGGGTTGGGCCGTTCTCACTCCCCCACTGCAAATGCCAACTCTCTCTGCCCCAGTGTGGGGGTAGGGACAGGAGTGCATCATCCATCTACACTCTGTCCTAGGAGAGAACAGGCTATTAGAATGCATGAAGAAATGAGGACTGGCCTGGGAGTTCAAAACCTCACCCAAATAGCATGGGTAGTTTCCTAACTTCCTTTATTCTAGTTTCCTCATCTGCAAAATAAAGGGGTTAGGTTGAATGATTTCTAAGTTTTTTTTTCCGTGTTAGGTTTCATTCATTCATTCAACTAGCATTGGGCACTTACAATGTGCCCAGAGGTAAGGACCAAGAGGACCCTGCACTCAGGCTGTCAACAACTGAGCTTGTCCAGGGGTCAACAAGCAGAGCATGTCATTCTGCCTAAGAAAATGAGAGGAGGAGGAGGAGGAAGGGGAGGATGTGTGAAATTCCTTCTAAGGTTGCTGACTCCTGACTTTCTGAAAATGACTAAGGAAGACAAGTTCTAAGGGGGAAATCTGTTGCTTTTCTGATCACTGGTTTTCCCAGGTGATGAGGGAGAGGCCTCTATGACCTAACCTGGACAACTAGGACGTGCTGATATCTAGAAATTTCTGTTCAAGAGGGAGCACCTGATGAGATGGATTAAACCCATAGGCCACTTCTCAATTCAATTGATTCACCTGGACATGAATGACCTCTTCAGAAGAAAGCTGATTGCATCTCCAAGGCTTTCAAGTTGTAGGAAAAAGATTTGGAGGCATGGAGGAATAAGGATGGAGGAATAAGGAAAAATATTTGGAGTATAAGGATGTTTTCATCCTTATTCCAATGTTGAAAAGGAAAGTAAGTATGGACATGTTAACAGGATACTCTTTAAATTTTTTTTTCCTATTTTTATTTATTTTTAAAAAGCTGGCTTAAAACTCAACATTCAGAAAACCAGCATCATGGTATCCAGTCCCATCACGTCATGGCAAATAGATAGGGGAGAAATGGAAACAGTGATTAACTTTACTTTCTTGCACTCCAAAATTGCAGCAGAATGTGACTGCAGCCATGAAATTAAAAGACACTTGCTCCTTGGAAGAAAAGCTATGATAAAACTAGCCAGCGTATTAAAAAGCAGAGACATCACTTTCCCAACAAACGTCCATATAGTCAAAGCTATGGTCTTTCCAGTATTCATGTATCCTAAAGGAAATCAATCCTGAATATTCACTGGAGGACTGATGCTGAAGCTCCAATACTTTGGCCACCTGATGAGAAGAGCCGACTCATTAGAAAAGACCCTGATGCTGGGAAAGATTGAAGGTGGGAGGAGAAGGGGCTGACAGATGATGAGATGGTTGGATGGTATCACTGACTCAATGGATGTGAGTTTGAGCAAACTCTGGGAGACAGTGAAGGACAGGGAAGCCTGGCATACTGCAGTCCATGGAGTCAGAATTGGACATGACTAGGCAACTGAACAACTATTTGTTTATTTGGCTCTGTCAAGTTTTAGTTGCTACCTGTAGGACCTTAATTCCCAGACCAAGGATCAAACCTTCGTCCCCTGCATTGCAAGATGGATTCTAAACCACTGGACTGCAAGGGAAATCCATGGATAGTCTTTTGATGCCAGTAAGGGATAGGATTCATTTTTTTTTTTTTTTTTTGCTAGATTATGGTCTGTGTCACCAGAAATCTCATGGCACCTAAGAAGGATGTTTGTCAGGATATTCACAGACATTATTAAGTGGTCTTGAAGCTAAAATTTGAAGGACAGGAAGAAAAACTTTACTAGACATGGTGATAAATGACAAGCTTGACACATGACTTATTCCCAAAGGAAGAATCTGTCTCTCTGAAACTCAAGGGACAGAATGATAGAGGATTCATGATGTAGTAGATTTTACATGGAAAAAAATTTTGTACATGGAAATATCAATAGAATTTTATTTTAAGACACCCAAGGGCAGATGAGGAGATTGTAAATTGGTCAAATGTTAAGTAAAAAGAAATGTACTTCTTGGCTTAGGGTTTTTTCCCCCCTTTATTTTGCTATGGATTTTTATGTTGTTTGATCTGTTTATTTGTTGTTGAAGTAAATTGATTTATTTGTTGCTTTTATGGTAAAGACCAATACATCTTGACTTACTAGGATTTCTTAGTTTCTCAAAGCAAAGATCCAAGTAAAAAAGGCATTTATTCTGATAACGTCCTTAGGTACTTGGTAGAGGACAGGGAGGGAACGCCCAAGAGAGGATGACTTTAGGGATTCCCGAACACCCTGGCAGAGACCCCACTGTTACGATGCTAGTAAAATGGTCACAGATGTGTTCCAAAGGTGGCTAAACCACTCTGGCCAACCATCTGCTCTCACAGAACAATCTCCTGCAGACCAAGTGGCCATTCCCAAGACAGCACCAAGAAATGCTGAGCCCATGGATCTGAGTTCAAATCTGGATTCTGCTTCCACTTTGAGCGAGACACGTAATCTTCGAGTTTCAGTTTCCTAATCTCTAAATTGGAGATTATTTTCTGTATTTAGAAAATATCCAATTGGTTGTTAGAATTGCTTGGCCAAGCACCAGACAAAGAGCATGTGTCCAGTGAATAGTGATTCTTCTTATTTCCATCATAATTATGATCAATATTAGTCAGTATTGAACCCTTGACCCCTAAGGATCACTCCTAGACAGAAACAAGTTGGATGGATTTCCCTGGTGGTACAGTGGATAGGAATCCAACTGCCAATGCAGGAGACGTGAGTTCAATCCCTGAACTGGGAGGATTCCACGTTCCGGGGAGCAACTAAGCCCGTGCGCCACAACTACTGAGCCCACATGCCCCAACTACTAAAGACTGTGCTCCACTGCAGTGAGAAGCCCTCACGCTGCAGCTAGAGAGTAGCCCCTGCTCTCCGCAACTAGGGAAAGCCCCAGTGCAGCCTCAGAGGTCCAGTGCAAGCATAAATAAAGGAAAAGAAAAAAGCAAGTTGGCCGTGAATGTTTCTGCAGCGGACCTTAACACAGCTCACATAAACAGCAGAGGGTTACAGCTGGCCACAGGCCACAGACTGAGAGCGGGGAAGATGGACGATGGCCCTGACACTGTACAAGGGACTCACCGGAAATCAGGCCCAGAAACAAAACCGCCGAATGGTAGGTGCGAATGTCATGGAAACCGAGGCATTTCCTGTGTTCCGTGTGTCATGGAACCTGACGCGTTAGAAAACTTCTGGGAGTTTTCTAATTAATGTGATATTCTCGGTTTGCAAGGGCCTCTTTCTTTATAGAGTTAGATCAGGTTTATTTACCATGTAAAATTTATGATGAATAATTATGGTGCTCCATAAATGTTTACTGTTACGATGATGACAGTGGTGACCACCGTAATTAGTATCTTGCGGGTCTACAAATCACTAATGTGCGCGCAGGCTGGGGAATCATTAAAGGAGCTTTTCAGGGGAAGGTGAGAGGAGGCAGGAGGGGAAGGCTCAGAGCAGCCAGAAACACACCCCTTTCATTTCAGAGATAACACTTGGCCTGAAAGAACCTCCCTGGGGCTCCGTCCTCTTGTCTGTATGATGGAGAAATAGCCCATCCTGCCCCTGGAGGTGGGGCACAGACCAGATGACCTCTTGGGTTTGGTAGCCTCCAGATCCAGGGACCGTAACTCTAGGAGGTGCTATCAAACAAGTTGGTCTGTTCAGTATTTCAGAACAACCACTGAGTGGTTCTCTCCAGGCATGGCCTTTGTTTCTTCGCTGTCTAGATGGGCTGGATCTGAACGACAGCACAATCACAGAAAACTCACTACTTTCTGGTGGTCTGATGAGTGACTTGTCTAAAAACCAAAAAGCAGCTCCAGTCATTATGCATTGTTTTTATAAAATTAGTCTTATCCTTAAGAAAGTAACCCAAGGTCACTATTAAAGTTAAGTTTGCGTCAACGCTTGCTGCTTGGAAGAAAAGCTATAACAAACCTAGAGAGCGTGTTAAAAAGCAGAGACATCACTTTGCCGACAAAGGTCTATATAGTCAAAGCTATGGTTTTTTCAGTGGTCATGTATGGATGTGAGAGTTGGACCATAACGAAGGCTGAATGCCAAAAATTTGATGCTTTCTAACTGTGGTGTTGGAGAAGACTCTTGAGAGTCCCTGGGACAGCAAGGAGATCAAAACAGTCAATCCTAAAGAAAATCAACCCTGAATATTCATTGGAAGGACTGAGGCTGAAGCTGAAGCTCCAATACTTTGGCCACCTGATACGAAGGGCCGACTCATTGGAAAAGACCCTGATGCTGGGAAAGATTGAAGGCAGGAGGAGAAGGGGCGACAGAGGATGAGATGGTTGGATGGCATCATTGACTCAATGGATGTGACTTTGAGCAAACTCTGGGAGATGGTGAAGGACAGGGAAGCCTGATGTACTGCAGTCCATGGGGTTGCAAAGAGTCAGACATGACTGAGTGACTGAACACAACAACAAATACACCTCACAGGAGTATGGCAGTGGCTCTTCACCTGGCTGCATCTTAGAGTCACCTGGGGCTTTTAAAGAAAGGGATGCCTGATCCAACTAGTCAGAACCTTGGGGGGGGTGGATCCAAGCAAGTGAGATTTTTTAGGACATTCTCGGGGAGGTGGGATACCCCTGGGCCATGATTTGCACTGGGTCCTCGCTCCGAGCTGCCCTATGGGTAAGAGAAGGAAGTGTGAGGAAGTCTCTAGTTCCCGTAAGTCTGATTCTGCCTAGAGGTGGGCTGGGCTGTGCTCTGTAACACCAGGGCTCAGCCCACTTCAGTCAGAGGCTCTGGGAATTTGGAGAGGGGATGGTCCTGCTCTGATGGCCTCTGAGGAGAGCAGCCACGTGCAGCGTGATGTCAGGGAGGGGTCAGATGAGAAGAGCCTCCTTCTGGGTGAAGGGAGGGCAGTATCTCCCCAGTCTCAGGCTGCAGGGCTGTTCCCTGGCTCCTGACCATCCAAGGACTCTCCTTAACTGAAATGAAAATGAATGGCCTCAGCAGCTGTTAGCGATTGGCTGCAGCCGGGAGAGCATCGGATAGATGCTCTAATAGCATCTAATAGAGACCCAGGGAGAGAGAGGACAGTGCTCCTCTCCACTGCAGCACCAGGGACTGACAGACGAGTTGGGGGCGTGGGGAGCAGACTGGCTGTGAGGCTGCAAGACAAACATCTCAGATGCTCATTTCCTGCTCTTTACCAAAGAATACGGGGCTTCCCTGGGGGCTCAGCTGGTAAAGAATCCGCCTGCAATGCAGGAGACATGGGATCGATCCCTGGCTCAGGAAGATGCCCAGGAGAAGGAAATGGCAATCCACTCATATTCTTGCCTGGAGAATCCCATGGACAGAGAAGCCTAGTTGGCTACAGAGTTGGACATGTCCTAGCTACTAAACAACAGCAATAAACACACACACACACACACACACACACACACACACATCTATACCCACATACACATACCCAGACACTGTGCCCAGAATCATACATGGATTTGGTTCAATAGCCCTTTCAACAGCCTTACGAGCTACACATTGTTGCAATTCCTATTTCACAGATATGGAAAATTGAGGAACAAAGAGATGATGCCAGTCACCACATCACACTGCCAGCAAGTGGCAGCTCTGTGTTTCGTGTGAACACTGGGCAGGGCTGAGCCTAGCCCTTCCTGGTGGAGCGGCATTGCTCCTGGATCAGAGAGAAGTCGAGGTTTGGTCTGTGTGTGCTCGGGAGCCCCTCTCTCAGTGAGTGATTCTTGGCTCTGCCACCTCCAGGTGTCCAGGTAAAAGGTGATGCCTGTCCCCCAGGAAGGCTGAGAACCACCTTCAAGAAATGGGACCTCAAACACAGAGAATGACAGGGCACAACACCTAGCTGTGCCGTTTCCATGAAAAAGTCTGTCCTTTGTCGAGAACCCCCTCCGACCGGGCCTCCCACCTCCTCAGCCACTTGAACCAGTTTCGCGTGGAGCTGAAGTCCCTGTCTACTGCTAAAGAGGTGAGGAGTTGATCCTCTTTCTTGCAGTCTTAAATGACTAATTAAAATGTCTTGGAGACTAAGCCCATTGCAAAAGGAGCCTGGGTGGCTTTCTAAAGCATCTTGTTCATAACTGAGGGAAGGTGATTCTCTTCTCATCTTTATAATAAGGCATCTTTTCACAGGGTATCTGCCTCATGCTTCCTACAGCTCTGGCCCCAGTTTAGTCCCAGCAGGGGGAGGCCAGTGGAGTTTAATTACATTCCTCCTATAGGGAACATTCAAGGAATGAGGCTTTGAAAAACAACTTGTGCTACCAAAAAGGAAGGAAAAAAAAAATCAAATTAAGCAAGCGAGAAACCAGCATTGCCTTTTGTGTCCTAGAGACCCAATCTAAATATTTAAATTTTAAAGACAGAATTCTTAAGTGCTTAACTTTATAAACCTTACACATTGCAATTCCTAGGGGAGCCAAATAGTCCCTGTGATCTGGAATATTCCTATGCCTGGAGTAACAGGCTCACGTGGTTGATATTTTTCACACATACCATATTCAGCTATAATGCTGGAAAAAAAAAAAAAAAAGCGACCCATAATACTGCCCACAGTCCTGGGGCAAAACAGTCTTACCAGAAAACAGAGTAAATTGAATGTCTGGACCACAAGCAAACATTTTAGAAAGGTCTCTTTATTCTCTACTGATTTCTCAATTTTCCTTCCTCCTTCTGTCTCTGAGATGCCCAGTGACTGGCTATTAGTGAGTGTGGAAGTTGCCTCCTGGCAGAAACTATTAATTTGCTGACTGCTAGTGGACAAATACCATGAACTGAGAGAGAAGTGGAACAAGGGCTAGTGGGTGGGCTGTCAGCCAAGGCAGAGTTCAACCCTCTATAAGGAAGAGCTTTATCAAGGCTAAAGGGAAGATGATAGAGTGTGAGTTCCCTGTTCCTGGGAGCATTCAAGCAGAGGGGCATGATCTTCTCTCAGATACTAGTCCTGGGTGGGAGGCTGTTCTACCTAACCTCTAAGGTCCCTTGCAGCCTGAGGGCTCAGGTTCCATCCTTTCCTTGGCATGACAGGCTCTGGGCCCCATGGGAGCCTTGCGGGAACAAGACTGTAGGTCTACAGGGGCCTTGAGCGCTGCTCTCATCTGCCTGCATATCCCTTGGCAGTGCCTTCTCTCTTTGACTCTGGTCTGCTTCCTTCCATCCAGCATGCAGGACTTCCCTATGCCTCCCCACCTCAAGTTTGCTTTCAGTTAGTCTCCAGTTAGAAAAGAAGCAAACATTCATTCGGGCTTCCCAGGTGGCTCAGTGGTAAAGAATCCACCAGCCATTGCAGGAGATTCAAGAGACGGGGCTTTTGATCCCTGGGTTGGTAAGATCCCCCGGAGAAGAAAATGGCAACCCATTCCATTATCCTGCCAGGATAATCCCATGGACAGAGGAGCCTGGTGGGCTGCAGTCCATGGGGTCACAAAGAGTCAGACACAACAAAGCAAGCACTCACACACAAACATACATTCATTCATTCATTCAACATTTATTTGCCACAAGCCTCCTGCGTGCCAGGCACTGTTGGAGTGCCTGGGATACACCAGCATGCCAAGTAGAGCCCCTGCTATCATGGGAATAACAATCTGGTGGGGACTTGATTACAGCACCCCTCCCAGGAGCAGTGGCATTTAATAAGGGATAAGCAGTGAGACAAAGGAAGCACCTCCTAATGGCAGAATGTGATGCCCAGTGATGGGTGGATCAAGAAAGTCTTTACATTTGCCCAGGATGTCACCATTCTGAGGTTCCTGCTCCACCACTGGCCAATAGAGTACTGAAGTGTGTTTTTTAAAAAGTGTGTGTTTATTTATTATTTAAGAATCTAATTGTTGGGAATAAAACACAGACTTTTGATGTCTTAAAAGCCCATAATGTGAGCAGTAGTTAAATAAATGAGCTGTGCAGTTGAGAATCCAGTTCAGTGCCAAGTGGACCTGCCGAACACTGAGCTTCACCTGTGGCGTTCACCTTCCCAAGTTTATTTTTAAATTCTTGCTTTTCTGGATTGATGTGAACCAACACCACTGGCTTATTTGCTTTGCAAAGCCCGGCCCCTCTAGAGGCCCAGATATTGAATATAAAATACTCTGAGTCACCACATGAAAGACACCAAAATCTGTGCTGATTGGTGTGGCCCATTCCCGGGGGAAGCATCTCTTTGCAGGTCACCTCTCCTCTGCCAAGACGGAACTGCTCTGCAGGGACTCAGGGGAGGTGGGAGTTGGAGCATTAATTGCTGAAAATTCACCACACTTCACTGTGCTGTCGTGCCACACTTGGCCGGGCGGCCCAGAAAACACACTTGCAAGTCCTTCCAGATCTCAGTCAGCCTTCCACTTGCCCACCCACAGTGCACGCACGCAGGACATTGCCGTGTGGGTATAGGCTTCTGGGACGACCAGAGGCTCCCAAGTGGGCAGTGGGTCATGGGGTGGAGCGAGAAAGCTTCTGTATCTCTCTGGATCTGGGAAGAGAGCCAGAACAAGACTCAGAGAAAGAGAGAGAGCGAGAAGGCTAAGAGGTGCTGTGGACGTTGAAGAGAGGAGAGGAAACAGAGAAATAGGGTAGATGAGAAGGGACTGGAAAGAGAGGAAGAGGCCAGGGAGCCGCCCAGATCTCTGAGTTCTGGATGGCACAAGTCCTGGGGATGTGGCTGCCATTGCTGAGGTCCCTGGGGGCAGTTCAAAGTCAGGGCAGGTCAGTTTCCCCCCGGGTCACTTTGGCCATCAGATGGTAAAGAATCCACCTGCAATGCAGGAGACCCTGAGGGTTGGATCCCTCTGTCGGGAAGATGCCCTGGAGAAGGGAATGGTAACCCAATCCAGTATTCTTGCCTGGAGAATTCCATGGACAGAGGAGCCTAGTGGGCTACCGTCCATGGGGTCACAAAAGAGTCAGACACGACTGAGCAATTAACACATGCTGTGTCTTTGGACATCTTCAGTCAACGTGGAAGCATTTGAGCCCTGGGTGGTGTGTGTATCTGAGAACTTGAAAACTGGAGTCTCTGTCCCCCTGATCCAGGTTGGCTGTTCACCTTGCTCTGGGGATTCTTGAGTTGTCTAATGATGGGCACAGAGATGCTTCCTAGCCTGTCTTCCTTCTTCTTTCCCAGAGTTGGTGCTTTGGAAGCAGTAGCCACAAATCCTAATTAACAAGATGGAGATCCAGGCACACACCAGGGAGACTGTCAAGACTTCTCTGCTCTAATATTAGTTGTTGGGATGCCAGGGGAGGGCGAGGGAGTCTGCTTCTCTGGGTCAGACACTTCCAGAAAGAAGGACAGGAAGTGGGCAAGTTGTACACATCCCAGGGTTCCCCACTGCAGCTCTTTTTCCTGCAGTGAAAACAATGTAGCCCCCTGGGGAGAGAGCATCAAGAACATTCTCTTTGACCAAGATCCTTTGCCATGGCCTCTCAGTTGGCACCCAGAGCTGCTGTATACACCAAGGGCTGGTAAGGGGTGTTTGTGGTCTAGCTGGTGCCTGCCCGAAAGGTGCAGCTGCTGGGGGAGGTGCTTACTGGATGTGACAGGTCCCCAGTCTATGCGTGCATCCAGAGAGAAGGCTATAGTTGCCACCTTCATCTGCCTTGGAAACAACTTTAAATCAACTCAAAACCTGCCCCCACCTCCAAAATATCCCCTGGAGGAAATTAAGAGTTGACCCTTGAACAACACAGGTTTGATCTGCGCAGGTCCACGTATAACCAGATTTTTTTCTAATAAATATTTTGGAAAAAAAATTTTGGAGATTTGTGACAATTTGAAAAAACTCAAAACCACACAGCTTAGTAATATTGAAAAAATTAAGAAAAAGGTATGTCACACATGCATAAAATATATGTAGATACTGGGACTTCCTTGGCAGTCTAGTGGTTAAGCCTCTGTGCTTCCAACACAGGGGGTAAGGGTTTGATTCCTGGTCAGGGAACTAAGATCCCACATGATGCATGGCACTGCCCAAAAAATGTATAGATAGATAGTAGATAGATGGATAGATACTAGTCTATTCTTCCATAGGCATAAAAGTGATATTTAATATAAAATCTTATCTTCATAGTGTTTTGTAACTTTGCTTTCAAAGAATTACATTATCTATAGTATGCTTCTCCCATAACTGAAGACACTGTATCAGGCTAGCATCACAGGTCAGTGGTTTTTCAAAAAATGTAACAATGTTTCCAATACTGTATTATGAACATGACTGTAATACTATATATGATAAAAACTTTATAATGATTAGTACACAGGCTAGGCTGTTGTGAAGCAGAGACATTACATTGCCAACAAAGATCCATCTAGTCAAAGCTATGGTTTTTCCAGTAGTCATGTATGGATGTAAGTTGGACCATAAAGAAAGCTGAATGCCAAAGAATTGATGCTTTTGAACTGTGGTGTTGGAGAAGACTCTTGAGAGTCCCTTGGACTGCAAGGAGATCCAACCAGTCCATTCTAAAGGAAATCAGTCCTGAAAATTCATTGGAAGGACTGAGGTTGAAGCTGAAACTCCAATACTTTGGCCACCTGGTGCAAAGAACTGACTCATTGGAAAAGACCCTGATGCTGGGAAAGATTGAGGGCAGGAGGAGAAGGGGGCGACAGAGGATGAGATGGTTGGATGGAATCACCGACTTGATGGACATGAGTTTGAGCAGGCTCTGGGAGTTGGTGATGGACAGGGAGGCCTGGCGTGCTGCAGTCCATAGCGTCGCAGAATTGGACACAACTGAGCAACTGAACTGAACTGTGAAGCAATCATATTGATTATGATGGGCTACCATACAGCAAGCATATTGACGCTTCTTCATTATTAATGCATGAATCATTATACCTGTAAATACATTTGAATTTCTTTTCCTATAGGTACAGCGTTAGCAGTACCTATAACATCTACAGTGTTTTGTATCAAATAAGACAATATCAATGTAGGTATTGACGGATGATTCATCTTGTAAACAGATGAACTAAACTTACAGTATTGATAAATACAGGACAGGATTATACATTTTTTAATGAATCTTATGAAAATAATTAGAAATCTTATGATTTTCTTAGCATTTTATTTTCTCTAGATTACTGTAAGAATATAGTGTATAACCTAGCATACAAAATATATGTTAATTGACTGCTTATGTTATCAGTAAGGCTTCCAGTCAACAGGAGGCTCTTAGTAGTTAAATTTGGGGGGTGGGGAGTCAAAAGTTCTACTCAGATTTTTGACTGTGCAGGGTGTTGGCAACCCTAACCCCCTCGTTGTTCAAGGGTCAACTGTATTTAAAGAACTGAGATGATTTTAGTATTATGGATGAAACTGAAAGTCACTCGGTTGTGTCCAACTCTTTGCATCCCCATGGACTATAAAGTCCATGGAATTCTCCAGGCCAGAAAACTGGAGTGGGTAGCCTTTCCCTTCTCCAGGGGATCTTCCCAACCCAGGGATTGAACCCAGGTCTCCCACATTTCAGGCAGATTCTTTACCAGCTGAGCCACCAGGCTTATGGGTAATATGCTACTAAAGACACATCCAGGACTGAGTAATTCCTGCATCACTTTATCCCTCACTCAATCAAGTGAGAGTGGTGCCATTGTTGTTGAGTAATTTTGAATCTGTTTTACTCTATTAACAAAAGGTTAATCATTGGCACAACATCAGTACTTTAACTATCATTAGGAATAAATGAATTTATTTATTTACTTATTCTTTACTGACTGAACCTGGTGGTTTAGTAAAGAATCTGCCTGCCAATGCAGGTGACTCAAGAGGTGAGGGTTCGATCCCTGGGTTGGGAAGATCCCTGGAGGAGGAAATGGCAACCCATTCCAGTATTCTTGCCTGGAGAATCCCATGGAACCTGGCGGGCTACAATCCATGGGGTTGCAAGAGTCAGACACGACTTAGCGACTAAACCACCACAGAGAATAAATATTTGCTATGTGCATCACAACAGAGGGAGAGCAGTCTTTAGGGTTTAAAACCTGGCTGCACAGAGCGTGGGCCATGAACTGGCAGCATTGGCATCACCTGGGAACTTGTTGGAAATGCAGAGTCTCAGGCCCCACCCCAGACCTACTGCACAGGAACCTGCAGCTTAGCAAGAGCCCCTGGGGATTCCGATGTATATTATACTCTGAGACTCTGAGGCTGGTACCACAATCTACCACCGCTACCCTCAGCCTGCTGAAGTCCCAGTTCTCATCTGTTTCACAGTGTGACTTTGGGGCATAAGCCATTCTTTGTTCCTGTCTTTTTCTCTGTACCCTGTTGCTTTGCATTCTGTTGTACTATTGTGGGATGTGTAGGAAAGGGAAGCTTACAGAAGAGACACTAAGCCCTGTGCGGCTGAGTAACTGAACTGTGGGGAACACCTCAGCTTACTTCCTCTAAACTGCCCAACAGCAGGACCCCAGCAGACCTGGACAAAGGCAGGAAACCTTCTCGATGGGGAAAAACCCATTTCCAGTTTTTCACTTGAATCTTAAAGTCACCTACTCCCTGTGAGGGCTTCCCAGGTGACGCAGTGGTAAAGAATCTACCTGCCAATGCAGAAGAGGCAGGAGATGTGGGTTCAATCCCTGGTCGAGAAGATCCCCGAGAAAAGGAAATGGCAACCCGTATTCTTGCCTGAAAAATTCCATGGACAGAGGAGCCTGGTGGGCTATAGTCCATGGGGTTGCAAAGAGTCAGACACAGCTGAGTGACTGAGCACACACTCCCTATGACAAGAATCCTGAGTGAAATACAAACTGGGAGACTTTTTTTTTTCCATAGTAAGAATTTGTGTTAAGATAGTCACATTTTTTTCCACCCAATCCTACCCACTATGACAAAGGACAGGTGGTTGGAGTGAAATCATCGTGTGTGTGTTTGTGCGTGTGTGTGTGTGTGTGTGTAGCCACGGAATATGCTTTTTTTTCTTTGAGATCCTCTGGCTACTTCAAGGAACAAATCCTCAGCCTTGCTCATATTAGCAGTATGAGCTAATCAGCTGAAATACCCAGCATGAAATGCTCTTTTATCCTTGAGAGAAAAAGAAAGAGTAAGTTGTATTTTAATTAGGTATTTATAATGGTTACAAAGCAGCTCCTCAAGAGAAGTTAAGAATTTGGCCTTCCTTCTAAGGCATAACTGTGCTCAAATTATCCTAAAGAGAGGCCGTATATCAATCTAGTCCAATTTGTGATAAATTTACAACTAGGTTCTTCACAGCAGATTTATAACAACAATTAAACAGAAGGAAAATGGGTCATAAATTTTGGCTGACACAGTCCGGCACCAACAAGAAGAGAAGAGAATGGTTTAGCCAGATCAAAAGTCAATAATTTCAACATAAAGTGCTAAAGCTATAGCAAAAACAATTTATATGGAAAGAAGTTTTTTTTCCCCTCCTCTCATCCTTGTCAAAATTAGATATTGGAGAACACAATGAAGCATCCATAGTACAGAGGTCTTATTAAATAATTGGCGTGTTTTCTCAATTTTATGAGTGGTCCAAATGGTACAAATTTTCCCTTACTCCTCCACTACTGAATTCAATGAAGGTTCCTCCCCTTTAAGATGAATAAGGAAACACACGGGGAAAGCAAGAGCTCTCCAAGAGATTGGTGAATTCAGAAAGAAGGTTTCGTGAAAGGAGGGGAAGCCCAATACACAATTCCAACGTCAGATGATTTTGGAGAAAACATACATGTTCTAGAAAGAAGTAGCCCTAGGCATGCATTAGAGAATGGATTGTAGCTATATTACAGGCTTCCCAGGTGGCTCAGTGGTAGAGAATCCACCTGCTAATGCAGGAAATGCAGAAGACAGGGGTTCAATCCATGGGTCAGGAAGATCCCTAGAATAGGAAATGGCAATGCATTCCAGTATTCTTGCCTGGGAAATTCCATGAACAGAGGAGCCTGGAGGGCTACAATCCACGGGGTCCCAAAGAGTCAGACATGACAGAGCCACTGAGCACA
Organism: Bos indicus x Bos taurus; assembly: GCF_003369695.1. Lineage (NCBI taxonomy): Eukaryota > Metazoa > Chordata > Mammalia > Artiodactyla > Bovidae > Bos > Bos indicus x Bos taurus. The sequence goes on from NC_040079.1 coordinate 16,368,836, forward strand.
CACAGAGCTGTTATACATCTGGAACAGAGATCTCTGCCCTGAAAAGAGAGAAGTAATCAAGGCCACTTGAATCAAAAAGGATGGTGAGAGGTGGGGTATTACCAGGCTAAATAAGTGGGTTGTAAAACATGTATTAAGATAATCCTCAATAGTGAAGGAAGACCTTCGAGTAGTCCTATATCTGCCAGACATTCAATCTGTTCAAGGAGAGTCCCTGTATCAGTGATCTTGCTGCTGCTGCTGCTGCTAAGTCGCTTCAGTCGTGTCCGACTCTGTGCGACCCCATAGACGGCAGCCCACCAGGCTCTCCCGTCCCTGGGATTCTCCAGGTAAGAACACTGGAGTGGGTTGCCATTTCCTTCTCCAACGCATGAAAGTGAAAAGTGAAAGTGAAGTCACTCAGTCCTGTCCGACTCTCAGCGACCCCATGAACTGCAACCTACCAGGCTCCTCTGTCCATGGGATTTTCCAGGCAAGAGTACTGGAATGGGGTGCCATTGCCTTCTCCATCAGTGACCTTACCACGGACAATTTCCCGTCTTCAGTGGGAAAGTATGCTACAAGGCCAACTGCCAACCTGGGTGTCATTCTAATCAATAAAGAAGCCTTGGCTGGCTTTGTGGACATCACCAGACATTTGGTATGAAGTGGTCACATCATTTGCTAGGAGTACACACCATTTAGTAATGCGAAAGAGCTGGCAGTACTGAGCACTGTTGGACTTGTACCTTCAAGTCTGGAAAACTAGTTTTTAGAAGCTCAGAGCAAAGGTGAGAGTGATTGCAGAACACGTAATTTGAAAAGAGGAGCTTCTAATCTGGAAACCATGGATTCTAGGTACAGGGATGGACGCTGTTTTCCGGCACCCAGCAGCCATTCACTCCACTCTAGTAAGCTGTGAGGCAGGAGCCCCTCCCCTGTCAGGGAACTGTGGGTTCCTTGTAGTGGGCATTTGGGAACTGACTCCATTTGAGTCCTCGTCCAGCATATTCAAAAGCAGAGGCACTACTTTGCCAACAAAGGTTCGTCTAGTGAAGGCTATGGTTTTTCCTGTGGTCATGTATGGATGTGAGAGTTGGACTGTGAAGAAGGCTGAGCGCCAAAGAATTGATGCTTTTGAACTGTGGTGTTGGAGAAGACTCTTGAGAGTCCCTTGGACTGCAAGGAGATCCAACCAGTCCATTCTGAAGGATATCAGCCCTGGGATTTCTTTGGAAGGACTGATGCTAAAGCTGAAACTCCAGTACTTTGGCCACCTCATGTGAAGAGTTGACTCATTGGAAAAGACTCTGATGCTGGGAGGGATTGGGGGCAGGAGGAGAAGGGGACGACAGAGGATGAGATGGCTGGATGGCATCACTGACTTGATGGATGTGAGTCTGGGTGAACTCCGGGAGTTGGTGATGGACAGGGAGGCCTGGCGTGCTGCGATTCATGGGGTCGCAAAGAGTCCGACACAACTGAGCGACTGAAATGAACTGAACTGAACCAAGGACCAGGAGAGTGACCCAGGTCTGAGCCAATCAAAGCGTCGTATTCCCCGAGCCCAGGTGATTGGCTGAGAGGTGCGCGCGTGACCCAATCAATCTCTGTCAGTGAGATGCTGCGAGACTTTCACTGAGATCCCCAGGAAAGAGACACTTCTTCATCCTGGAGCTGAATGGGCTCTCACACTGTCCCTATCCTCAGCCCATGAAAAGTTGAGAGGGATTTAAGGAAGACTTGTCAGAGCAAGGATTCTTCAGCCTAGAGAAATTTCTCCTGTCCTGAGTCAAACGGCAGTGGGCGGAAGGGGGTCCAAAAGAGCTGTACCTAGAGAGTCGGGCAGCCCCCGAGTCTGGCTGTGGTTCTCTAGGGAGCCGCCTGCCCATGCAGCACGGTTGTTCATTTTACCTCTGTTTATTTGAGCAAAGGCTAAGTAACGGGAGAGAGATGTCAGGGCTCAGAGAGGGGACAGCAGAGGGAGCAGCCCCTATTGGTACAGCCAAGGTGTGTGACCACTCAGATTCTGTGCAAGGCATCATGGGTCAGCTCGAGCCATCTTGCCAGCACTAAGAGGGTTGGCTGCCACCAGGACACCCCAGCACCCAGAAGCTGTGAGGCAGGAGCCCCTCCTCTGTCAGGGAGCTGTGGGGAAGGGGTGGTCTCAGGAGACGGCCTGCTTCCACTCCATACCAGAGGGCAACACAGGGGAAGGGCTGAGAGACGCCCCCTTTAGATAGGATTTGGGGATTTGTTAGAAGCCCACCCCTGAGGGGAGATGGAGGTCCAGGAATCAGAGGGAGAGAAAGGAGGGTGGAGGAACAGACCAAGTCCCCTCGCCTAGACAGCTTCCTCAGACCACAGGTCATCCTGAGCTAAGGGCATTGAATTGGGTCTGAGACTGAAGTTGTAAACTGGACCAGACTGTTTTGAACTATTTAATGCCAAAGGAAATTGAAACCTTTGCAATCTGTCCAAGATATCATCTAGGAGAGGGAAGGCAATTCATCAGAGCATTTTTAAAAGAAATAATTGGGGGGAAAAGCACAAAAGGATTCCATGTTTGTATCAATATTTCACTTAGTTCAGGCTATTGAACAAACTGGTTACACAGCTGTCTTGAGACCATTAGGGGAGATCTTATGTGAGAATGGCATATGCCCAGCATGATTGAAGCTGAGAAGGGGAGAGAGGACAACCTGGGTCTCAGTGACAGAGTTTGACCCTGTGTCAAGCCATACCTGAAGGTAGATTTATGCTACAGTTTTCAGTTATATGGGTAAATGAACTTCCTGAGCCAACCTGGGTTGAATTCTCTGTCAGCAGAAAGAATCCTGACACAGTGCACATAGGGTTTTTCATGGGGAGAAAACATAGCTTTCATTGGATTCTCATAGGGCTAAAAAATGGTATGGCTCAGGGAAGAGAAACTCAAAAGCTCAAATTTAATGATCTCATTGACAAATACAAGAGAAGACCATCTAATGAGATGCGTGGGGGTCTCAGGGATATTATGGAAGAACTAGGTCAGAACATTCTTGGGTGCAATGTCTGGAGCCTGACTCTGGCATTAACTGGCACTCAAAAAATATTTGTTGAATGGAAACCAGCAGGAAAATTATCACAAGTCATACTTTACATGCAAATTTTCAGGAATATTTTCAGGAAAATATCTAATGTGTGAACAGCTAATCTGCATTTCCATGTTCTGACAGATGGCCCATATTAACAGAACTCTGATTATAGAAAAAAAAAAAAAAAAGAACAGAAAAAAAGAGAACCTGAAAATATTTATTGCATGTATACCATGTGCAAGGCTATACAACTATTAACACTATTGTGACTGCCAAATTTATTTAATTTATAGACCAGTTCTATATATTCCCATTTTTCAGAGACAGTCCCAGCTGTTACCTGGATAGAGAAAATGACCTTGGAGCCTGCACAGCTGGGGCAGGGCATTGGGTACAAAGGCTGTATTCTCAAGGTAAAAACAGGGACTATCTGCAAGAAAATCACCTGGGACATGTATTTTAAATGGGAGTTCATTGGCCCTGGCCCAGACCTATGAAAGGAGAATCTCTGTGTAAAGGGCCCTGGACTCTACATCTTAACAGACTTCCTAGATGGTTTTATGTACGCTAAAGTTTGAGAAACTTTACCTCCTAAAATCTGTTTATTTGACTGGCAACATTCAGGGGACACAAGAGATGCAGGTTCTGTTCCTGTGTGGGGAAGTTCCCCTGGAGAAGGAAATGGCAAACCACTCCACTATTCTTGCCTGGAAAATTTCACGAACAGAGAAACCTGGGGGGCTACAGTCCATGGAGGTCACAAAGACTTGGACATGACTGAGCATGAACGCACATGCATGCATGCACACACACACACACACACACACACACACACACACATTTTGCACAGTCCCACAGGAGGTAGTTCTCTGAGGAAAGAAGCCCCCATCCTAGGCTGGGGGGATTTGAAGGAACGCAGGATAAAGTGAGATAGTATTGCCCTCCTCAAGGTCAAGGTCAGTTTAGGCCACCTCAGAGTTAAGGGGTTGTGTGTCTAAGTCCTCTGAATGCAGGTGTGTGGAAACTTGCTCTGTATCCTCCTGATGGATGAACATAACAAGATGGAATTACAGAGTAGCTGTGGGACAGACTCCTAGAGCCCCAAGCTCTCTCCATGACATCACTCATTCTAGACTCGATCAAGTGCTGCCTTCTTTTGCCCTGGAGAATTTCACTTGGAAGGAGGTACTGTTGTAATAGACACAGACTATTGTTTAAATTGGCAATTCCCTGAAGGTGAGTCATGACTTCTACCTCTCAGAGCTGTTGCCCCCTCTCCAAACCACCACCACGTTCACTACATGGCTGACCACTCTCCAGATGCTTGAAAGTCTTCAGTTTGACCTGCCTTCTGGTTTATTTGAGACCAGGGGGCCGAATTCCCTCTCCTGCCTTGACCACCTCCTGGAGTAACTGCTGGAGTGTCCGCTACCAAGTTCTTAGTCATAGGACTTGACTACAGTTGACTCTGAGGGTAGGATGGATTGACTTAAGCCCACCCATGCCCCTGTTCTCTTGGCCACAATAGTCTGTTCAAGAATGGGCAGTGACCTAAACATTCTGACCAGGGTGAACCCAATGACTCTTGCTGAGAATTTGGGGTCACAGACTCTTCTCCTTTGGTTATGAGTGGAAGCCTGTCTCCCAGATGTTCTCAGCAGGTTGCCTGGGGTTTCAAGAGAAGGGAACACCTGAGAATGGGACCAATATGAAGAGAGCTCAGCCAAGAAGTGGGGAGAAACTAGGACCAGAGCCCATCTTTGAGCCTAGATAAAGATTTGTTTGAAGCCACATCTATTACTGGACTTCCCTGGTGGCTCAGTGACAAAGAATCTACCTGTCAATACAGGCAAAGCAGGTTTGATCCCTGGGTCAGGAAGAGCCCCTGGAGAAGGAAATGGTAACGCACTTCAATGTTCTTGCCTGGAAAATTCCATGCACTGAGGAGTCTGACAGGCTACAGTCCATGGGGTCACAAAGAGTCAGATATAACTTAGAGACTAAACAATAACAACATCTATTCCTGAGCTGCTCAGTTATCTGTATTCATAAGCGTCTCCCTCCTTTTTTTTTTTTTGTCCTTAAGTCAGTTTGGGTTGGGGTTTTATTACCTACCCCTACCCAAAATCACTGCAGATGATGACTGCAGCCATGAAATTAAAAGACACTTACTCCTTGGAAGAAAAGTTATGACCAACCTAGATAGCATATTGAAAAGCAGAGACATTACTTTGCCAACAAAGGTCCGTCTAGTCAAGGCTATGGTTTTTCCTGTGGTCATGTATGGATATGAGAGTTGGACTGTGAAGAAGGCTGAGCGCCAAAGAATTGATGCTTTTGAACTGTGGTGTTGGAGAAGACTCTTGAGGGTCCCTTGGACTGCAAGGAGATCCAACCAGTCCATTCTGAAGGAGATCAGCCCTGGGATTTCTTTGGAAGGAATGATGCTAAAGCTGAAACTCCAGTACTTTGGCCACCTCATGCGAAGAGTTGACTCATTGGAAAAGACTCTGGTGCTGGGAGGGATTGGGAGCAGGAGGGAAAAGGGATGACAGAGGATGAGATGGCTGGATGGCATCACCGACTCGATGGATATGAGTCTGAGTGAACTCCGGGAGTTGGTGATGGACAGGGAGGCCTGGCGTGCTGCGATTCATGGGGTCGCAAAGAGTCGGACATGACTGAGTGACTGAACTGAACTGAACAGCATCCTAATATACCTTCAGCTCCCCATTTTTCTCTTGCAGAAATGTACCCCAACTATCTTTGTTCCTTCCTCCATCCCCATCTCAACTGAAAACAAAAACACAACTACGTATGAAATAGGATGAGATGGGTGATGGGAGGAGGTGGTAGGATTATTTGAATTCATGACTTGTTGAGACTCCCTGCCCAAAGAATATTGATTAATAGATCAATGTCAACCTGGAGGGAAGACTTGTCCTGTTCAACACTTTAATCAATGACTTGGATGAAATAGGAGACATGCTGAGCAAGTCCCAGATGACACAAAGCTGGAGGAATTATAATATGACAGATGCCAGAATCAAGATTCAAAATTATTTTGACTGACTTGAGCAGTAATAAGGATAAATATAAACTCTTGCATCTAGGCTCAGAAAATCAATAGTCCAAGCAATGGATTGGGGAAACCTGGCTCGGCAGATGTCAAAACATCACAGGACTTTAAGTTGACCACGAGCTCTTGGTGAGCCAGAAGTTGAGGCAACTAGTAACACAGTTAACACAGTTTTCAAAAGAAAAGCTAACCTTGCATCAAAAAAAACCAAACTTTTTGGCCAACCCAATACTTTCCCCAGTGGAAAAGGAAGTGGAATTTCCTAGGAATCAGTTTTCAGCTCAATATATGAAAAAAAAATTCTGACAGTTCCTATAATGGAACAGCTCTCCTCCCAACATTGTGAATGTAATAGTCCTTACATCAGCAGAATGTATTAGAAAGGATTCTATTACGGTGGTCTTCCTTTGAAAGCACAGATTTTTTAAATGACTTTCTTTAACAGCTCATAAGTTAAAGCAATGCACACATAAGCCTCCAGGAAAAAATGATGTGAAGAAGTAGCCGAGCTCTGCACCCTAAAGTTTGCTTCTGGTCCAGCAATGAGGAGCCCCATCTAGAAGGAATATCTAGAATCCAGCCCTGTTTCAGTCGCTCCATCCCCAGACCCCTTCCCTAGCACTCTCCCCATCTCCATTCCTGTGTTGACTTGGCCTATCCTTAGGCCTGCTTCTGTCTTCCACTTGGCTCCATTTTCTGGCTGACTCCCACCTTCCTGAGCATGGAGACTCTGCAGACAGAGTGTTGGGAAACCAGGTCTCCTTCCCTTTCCCTTACCTTTGACCTCTGACTGCCTGGGGTTCTGCATTTTCCCTGAGCCAGGCTTGGTTCATGGACCATCCCAGGCAGTGAAGGCATGTAACAATTCTTTTTTCTTTTTCCTCCGTGTTGTTCTGAGTACTCCATTTTACATGTTAACCCAGAAAGATGGAGAAGTTGGGCCACGGCATGCTTATACACTTAGAATGTGATTTTAGCAAGATGGTTATCAAAAATAAGTTTCACTTTGATGAACACAAAGCCACATAGATGACTGTACTTACATGTTCCTTGCTGAAACAGTCCACCTCTTCCAGAAGCTTCTCTTGGCACTCAGGGTTGGTGGCCAGGAGGTAGGTGGCGAAAGAGAGAGTGTTGGTGACAATCTCGTAGCCGGCGATGAGGAAGATGAAGGCCTGGCCCACCACCTCATCCACACTCAAAGGCTTGGACAGGGGTCTGGGTAAGTGTCGCCGGGGAGGGTTTGCTGGGCATTTGGTGGCAGAAAAGACCTGACGGACGATGTCAAAGTTCTCCACGCCCACTGTGGCAGCAGAATGGCGCACATCCTGGACCATTTGGAGGAAATCTCTCCTCCTCTAAGGGAGGAAAGAAGAAAACGCACATTTGGGCCTTAGAGTCACATAAGAGAGCGCTCTCATAGCACAAAAGAAGACGAGCACACGCCGCTTTCAAAGAGTCAATAGGAACGAGGATTTTCTTTGCGGGATTGTCTGAGATGGGGGAGCCTGGGACCCCACCCTCCCACCGTCCCTCATTACAGCACCGAGTGCAGCCAGCAGCGGGCTGTGTTGCTGCCGGTACAGCATGAGGCCATTCTTGCTGGGCTGATTCAGGAAGATGTTAAGCCACTTTGGTAAGTAAAGAGAGCAAGTTGCTGAACAGTGTGTATAGCAGAACCTCATGTCTGTAAGAATGGCACCTGGACAATGTCTGTGATTACATGTGTCCACATGTAGAAAATGTTTAGCAACATCCTAGCCAGCAGTTCCCTGGTGGCTCAGACAGTAAAGTGTCTGCCTACAATGTGGGAGACCTGGGTTCAATCCCTGTGTTGGGAAGATCTCCTGCAGAAGGAAATGGCAACCCACTCCAGTATTCTTGCCTGGAAAATGCCATGGACGGAGGAACCTGGTAGGCTACAGTCCATGCAGTTGCAAAGAGTCGGACATGACTGAGCAGCTTCACTCACTCACTCACCCAGCTGTTCATGGTGAGCTGAAGGAGCTGGGAAAACCAGGGAGGTGTTTATTATTTTCCTTTATCGTGTTTGTATTGTTGGTTGGTTGGGTTTTCTGATAATAAAGCAATTCAAGCATTGTATAGAATTAAATTAGGGGCTTCCCTGGTGGTCCAGGGGCTAAGACTCTGGGCTCCCAGTGCAGGAAGCCTGGGTTCAATCCCTGGTCAAGGAAGTAGAGCCCACATGCTGCGACTAAGAGTTTACAGGCCTCGACTAAGGATCCCGCCTGCCCTGGAGCAGCCAAATAAATAAATATTTAAAATATGAATCAAAGTAAGTGCTCCATTGTTCACATCCCACCCTCCAGGGTGGACTTCTGTGTCTAGTTTTTGTCACAGCAGGGAGTCCCCCCCACCCCCACAGGACCTGGGGGCGGGGAGGGAACTCATCTGAAGAAGCCTGCCTTCCAAGTCTCCAGCCTGCATTTTGCTCATCCTCATCAGGTTGGATCCCTTCTATCCTCACTAATCTCCTGCCCCACTTAAGTTAGAGCTTTCTTACCATTTCCCCCTCCTTCCTTATCAGTAGTTTGCAGATCCTCTCTATTTACACTACCCCTAAGTGTAACAATGGAGTGTTTATATATTACTTTAGCGCTGACACTGCTGGTAGCTCAGCTGGTAAAGAATCTGCCTGCAATGCTGAAGACCTGGGTTCCATCCCTGGGTTCAATCCCTGGCTTGGTAACATCCCCTGGAGAAGGGAATGGCTACCCACTCCAGTATTCTGGCATGGAGAATTCAGTCCATGGGATCTCCAAGAGTCAGACATAACTGAGAGACTTTTACTTTAACATTGACAAAGTGTGTTCCTGACACATCTCATCTTTGAACAGCTCTTGGATGTGATGAAGGATCACTGATGGGTTACTCTGTTCTGAAGTCTATGGGACTCAACACCAAAAGGGCAAGTATTAGAACCAAGAGAAAAAAATGATCACTTCAAAGTTCTTGACTTGTTGCATCATTTTCTCAGTCCTTTGGCTTCTGGACTTCTATCCAATCCGTAATCTATGTCACACACGTTAGCATCTTTTAAGGAGGTTGTTTGAAGAAGGAAATGGCAACCCACGCCAGTATTCTCACCTGGGAAATCCCATGAACAAAGGAGCCTGGAGGGCTACAGTCCATGGGGTCGCAAAGAGTCAGATACGACTTAGTGACTAAACAACAACGACAACAACAAAGGTGGTTGTCAGGTCACACAGGGCTGCTTGCGTCTCCAGGGCAGGATCCTGTGCCCCACCCCCAACCCCACCCCATGCCTGTACTGGGCCAAGCACATGTTAGGTTTGCAATCAACGACTCCACAAATACTAATAAACCTGCCTTGTCCTAAGTGTATTTTGAGGAAGGCTGTGTTGGATTTACTCGTAACTGCATGCTTTGGAGCAGGAATCTTGGATCATGAGACCCTTAGATCATGAGACCCTTGGGTCGTGACCCCCTTAAATCATGAGACCCTTGGGTCATGACACCCTTGCGGCTCTACTGGTTGGAAGGTGTCTTCTGCGGAGATTCCAGTGGGGCTTACAGCTCAGCCTGTGGGATGCAAGAATCTTGAGACTCAGGGAGGCAAAGCCCCACATACTGCCAGCCTGCTTGCATAGGATTGGCTGAGAGGATGGCCCTTGCCCCCCTCTTTCCACCCTGGCCCTACTCAATCTGCTTCCCAAACAGCATCCACAAGGGCTGACTTTCCCCAGCTTCCTTCCTGTTGCCTGGGCAACATCTGAGACTCTAACCCTGGTCCCAGGGCCAGGCACGATGGCATGAGTGGGAGGTGAGCTCTCTCGGCTTCCAGATGCCATTCGGGGACCCCAGAGCATCCCAGGCTCTCTCTTGACCCGCCCATTTGAAACTCCTCAGATGCTATATGGTTGCGATCCCCGAGGCTTGCTTGTGGCTTTGCTGGAGTCACATGAGGACAATGGTGGAAGGGAGGGTGAAGCCACATCCACCTCATTGGATCTACCCTAGGGCAGAGCTGCAGCTGGCATCCTTTCCTCTCATCCCGGCCCAGCCAGGCTGCTTCAGGGCCGCCGAGCCTTATAGAAATCTGTCTTAACCTCCAACCCCAGAGGCCAGAGGAAAGGGCGGCTCTCTGGGGCCTGTGCACTGGAGAGGAGCATTAGTGTTGATGGGTTCCTCTCATTTGTGCTGTATCACAGAGGCTATTTGAACACTGCCCATTTAGGCCTGCAACAGTGCTGGTTTATGGTTATATCCAAGAAAAATACGCACCCTGATAGATGTAGGTGTCTAATCCACCCATTGGCGAGAGCTTAGAAAAATATTTACCTTTTAACATCTGTGCTGCATTTTCCACTGCGCAAACACACATCTGCTTGATGGAATGTCTAAGGAGTTTAGATGGGTTTAAAGCAAGTTTTCTTAGTAACCATATAGCTCTGTCTTGACATGGGCAGTCCTGGATTCATGGTTGGGAGGTTTTTCTCAGATCAACTCGTTGTTTGAAACAAATAGCTCTTGAGTTTAAAAAAGGAAAAGCTTGAGGCAATCCTAGTAATTGGATCTTTAATAACCCTTCACCTCTTAGCAAGCTATTTGGTGCAAACAGTTTGAGAATTTTCAGCCTGATTCCTCCACCAGTGGGTTTCAGGCTGGGGGTAGGAGGGGTGTGTGACAAACCTCACACACATGAAGGAAGGCTTTCACAGTAGTATTAAGGTTTGAAAATGGGACTTTGCTCATCGCTCCTTCCCCAGGCTCAACCTGGAGGAGCACGGACCTGGATAAGAATGTTCTGTCCTTTCAGATGGCAGAGCTGGGCCAAGGACATCAGGAACTGATTCTTCTCATACCTCGAAGGGTGGCAGGTTGGGTTCCCAGAGGTATGGGCCAAAGGGCAAGCTTGCCTGCACCTTCCCCCACCTTCTGGACAAGGACACCTTTGCTGCACAGTGTCCAGAATGTGAAGCTGGGCAGGTAGAGGCTACTCCATGCGACTGGCCACTAACTGACTGCATCTGCCTTGATCTCATCTTCTGCCATCACGGCGACACTGGACCACACATCTTCCCTTGGTAATCTCTCTGACCTGCCCAGTCTTTGAGAAAACACTTTAAAAAATAATTTTATTTATGTTTTAAAATGTTTATTTGGCGGTGTCAGGTCTTAGTTGTGGCTTAGCTGTCAGGTGGAATGTGGGATCTTAGTTCCTCGAGCAGGGTTCAAACTTGCATCCCTTGCATTGGAAGGCAGATTCTTAACCAATGGACCACCAGGGAAGGCCCCTTTTATTTCTTTCTATTTTTGGTTGTGCTGGGTCTTTGTTGCTGAGTGGGCTTTTCTCTAGTTATAGTGAGTGCGGGCTCGCTACAAGAGTAGGGGGTTACTCTCTAGGGATAGGCAGGTATCCCTTTGAGGTGCCTTCTCTTGTTGCAGAACACAGGCTCTAGGGCACAGGGGCTTCAGTAGTTGAGGCACGTGGGCTCAGTAATTGAAGCTCCCAGGCTCTGGAGCACAGGCTTGATAGTTGTGGTGCACCGGCTGAGCTGCTCCATGGCATGTGGAATCTTCCCGGACCAGGGATCGAACCCACGTCCCCTGCATTGGCTGGCGGATTCTTTACCACTGAGCACCTCAGGAAGCCTCAGCAAACACTTTTAAAGCTACATCTTATGCAAGCCAATTCAGGAACAGACGTTTCAGCCCTGCTTTTTCCTTTTCAGCAGTTTCCTTGACTAGAGTAAGGCCCATAAAGAATAGTATTATACATGCACAAGCATATCCAATATTGAAACTATTTTCCTTAACACTGAACATTCCTATTTCTATTCTCAGCTAAGTTCAATCAATAAATATTTACTCGATTCCTACTGTGTGCCAAGCGCAGGGCATACCCACAAAGGGGAAAGAAATTTCTAGTTCTCTGTGAAGCACGCGAGGGCCCTCAACCATGCGTTTTGCCGAAACACCCTCCATCCCTCTGTGCAGAGAGGGATTGTGGGATTGGTGACAGCTGCCTGATCTCCCCTCTCAAAACGATGCTGTCCATGCTGTAGAGCTCCATCTTGCTGGTTTTCAATATAAAGAATATACTGATGAAAAGCACATGTGGGCAGCTTTATCTAGAAAATTCTCTGGGGTGGCCATAACCTGTGCTGGGGGTGATGCCTGAAATAAGGCAGCCTGTGAGCTTGAGGGGAGGGCAGCTTTAATTCTACTCCCCTGGGTCAGAGGGTGGACAGATTGCTCTGGGCTGCTGCTCCCCGCCGTCCTTCCTGCCTGTTTTCACCTCTCTCTCCTTATTTGTTCCTCCTCAGCCTCCCCCCACCACCCCCCTTCTCTCTCTTGGCTGCCCCGGCAAGCTCTAAGTGCTAGGCCACTGAAGGACAGCATGGCATGAGTGTGTGGGGCTGGGAGGGGAGGGAGAGAAAGCAGACAGCGATGCCAAATTAGCTTCTATTCCATTCCGAAGCCGTGTCCTATTAAAATACGTTACCTCTTCGGCTGCTTGCTGGTCCCGCAAGGCAATCACATTCCTAATGAGTTTGTTAAAAAAGCCATTCAGTTCATCTCGGTTCTTATTGGGCAAAATCCGGGCCAGTGGGACCATTATGGATGGAAATGATACTTGAAAGAGAAAAACAAAAGTGGCATTGAAAAGAGGGTGAGAATAAACCAGGGCTATTAGATGTCTGTTGCCAGGAAGCAAGCCCCGGCCTTGAATTAGTCTTTTGAAGGCCTGTCTTCCCCCTCTGAATCGCTGCTGCTCAGAGCGGGGTTCTCCCTCTGGACTCCTCACCCTTCCTTGCACGAAGTAAGCGCTCGATAAACGTCTATACGATGGAAGTGGGGCTTCAATTGAGGGTCCACTTCCATCTGGCCCTCAAGCAGCCAGTCTCATGTTTATAAGTTAATTTCCCTAGTCCTAGATAGGAGGGTCCAAGATTTCTGTATTTCATCAGGAAAGAAGAGATTGCAGGCCATATTTCAAGTCTTAGCAAGCAGTGGAAACCGATCTCCTTTTTTAACTTTCTGGTCATTTGCATTTTTTGTTTTTTCCTTTGGATCATGTTCCCCAGAGCTGCCACTTATTCCCTCCTGGATGATAGCCTGGACCACGGGGCCAAGCCTGTCCCTGGGGAGTGCGGCTCAGTTCAGATTCTCAGCATTCACGGTGGGTCTCCCGTGCACAGGCACACGTGGGAGCTGGGGGAGAGGACCCTTCTGATCCATGCATGTCTCAGCAGGCTCTGCCCATCTTCAAGAGCAGGGGCCTGCACCAAAATGACACAGCAGGGAGGGAGAGCTTGGAGGGGCAGCCACCATGGGAAGTGGACCCACGTGCCCTGCAGTGCACAGGATGACCTGTGGTTGATGGCAAGGGGAACCAGTTCCCCTGGGGTATAGAGGGTGAGGGGCGACCCTCTGTGCTTTGACTGCCATAGTGACGATTGCTATACAGTGTCAGTGCAGAGCATGGAGGTGATAGGGGCTTCCACAGAAATTGACTTGGAAATGGGAATGAAACTGACCAAGGAAGGAAATAGAATTTACCAGCCCAGCAGAATGGTTTGGAATTATGGCAACACTCAATAACCATAGTAACAACACTGCAGTGCTTCCATAAAAGCAAGAAGACACCAGAATTGGCCAGAGGGTAAACACTCACCTCTAAAATAGAAATGAGATCAACGGACTGGTCTCCCCACCACTGGGTAATCTGCTAGTCACCCATCACATGGTTTCCAGTTCACTATGTGCTAGCCTTCAAGCAGAGTAGTGCTCTAAAGAGGGCTTTGCTGGAGGGGAGGAATATGTCCTAGAAAATGAAAGGTTTTAGGTTCCCATCTTGACTCTGCCTTTCCAGCCTCAGTTTTCTCATCTGTGAAGTGGGGAGGAGAATGCCTTCCTCACGCGGTGGAAAGAAGCACTAGCAAAGGCGATGCAGCCGGCCTCAGCCCTGTGCACCGCGGCCGTGCTCACTGCGGCCGATGAGCTGAGCCAGGCCTGCCTGTGTGGGCAAGTGGCCCCAGGCTGGTGCCGAGGAGCCTGGGCATCTCCAGGGAGACCAGGGCTCTGCAGGGCAGACTCCACAGGGTGACTCTGAGAGACGCCCTGAGTGTCCTTTTCCTGGTGGCAGGGGTGGAGTCCCGAAGCTACCCAAGGCCACTGGGGTACCACGGGGTCTGCCCAACTTGCCCAGTTTAGCCCGGTTGGCAGGAGCTGCACTTACAGAGTAAAACCAGGAGAGGTTTGGGGATGGAGGATGCAAAGAAGCGCCTGCAGTGCTCCACGAAGGGGTGCTCAGGAGCCTCCTGGGAGTTCACTTCGGTGCCAAAGGCAACACTGGCCACCACATCTGTGGTGTAGCAGCAGTAGGTCCTGCAGGGGGGGAACCATTTGTGTTTAGGAAGGAGGTGGCCACTGGCCTCCCCATCCACCTCCTCCCGGAGTACACGACTCCACCATTTACCTGCTCAAAGCGGGGCTCCAGCAGACCTGGAGTGGGGTGGTAGGAGAGGAACCCTCCCCTCTACCACGTTGGGGTGAGATCCTGGGAGGACGACAGCAGAATTCAAGGGGAGTGTGTGTGTGAGTTCAGTCACTTCAGTCCTGTTCAACTCTGCAACCCCATGGACTGTAGCCCGCCAGGCTCCTCTGTCCAGGGGATTCTCCAGGCAAGGATACTGGAGTGGGCAGCCATTCCCTTCTCCAGGGGATCTTCCCTACCCAGGGATCAAACCCGGGTCTCCTGTGGTTTCTGCACTGCAGACAAATTCTTTATCCACTGAGCCACTTGGGAAGCCCATTCAAGGGGAGACATAAATACGTAACAGGGAGCCAATCTAGACAAAGATGGGGTCATCCCGACAAAGTCAAATACCAAGAAATACACTTTCCTTTTTCCTCCCCGTGAAGGAGGGAAAACACTTGACCCAGAGTCTCTGTGCTTTACTCCAAAGTTGTGCAGAGCCCTTCCAAGGCCAGGGATTGATATAGATAGAGCAAGTTGTGATTGATGAAATTATTAATAGCAAGCTGATTGTTTAGTTTTATTAACTCTGTCTCCCTCTTCCTCCTAATGGTTTTACAGTTTTCATTGGAGCAACAAATAAAAAAACCAGGGCCCTTTTACACTCAAATAAACATAAGACAAACTTTGGGAGCAGTTTCATGAACATATGTATATTATTACAGGAAACACACATTGCACTTTAGAAACAAACAGAAGGAAAAGTGTCTGGCAGTAGCTCCAGAAAAATTAACCTCTTAGGCTCTAGGAAACCTGCCCCTCAAATGGCCATTTTAAGCTCTAAGAGAATAATCTTTTTTTGTTTTCTTTGTAGGGGTAGTTAAGTTGCTTCTAAAAAGGCTAACAGCTGGGAATTCATATCCTTTACTAATGAAAGGGTCTATTTTTGTGGCTTGACGTAGGTATACACTTAGTTCCTCTTCTTCATAAATTCTATAACCACTTATCATTAAGGACTACATAACATCTTCAGATGACGTGTTTTATTTTGGCCTCTTTTACTGAGAACATCTCTACAATTGATTACATATTTCCCGGTGATAGCAAAAAAACAACGTGACTGCTGAATGTGATTTCATCTGATCCTAAACATTGACGATGTAAAGGTTTTAAGAGTTATTAATTTTGCTTTTATGGCTGCTGGGCCAACTGAGCAACTGAGTACCCAACTCAATGAGTTGGGTGAAGCCATACCCTCACCCAGCTCATGCATGTCATGACCAGGGAGAATGTGGAGGAGAGAATTTTGTAAACAATATGGTAGAATGTAAATGCTGGTGATGATTATGTTATGATTTTATTAACATTGATAATGAGAGCAAGTTGGCTTCTGGCTGATCTGCTATTTGACTCTTAATCTGATATAAACCATAATTTAGCAGAGGTCAATTAGGCAAAAAGCCAGACAATCAGTCGTTTAAACTGAGCCTCCACCACTAAGTCATGGCTTCCAGGCTGGGGGCAGGGGGGCCCACAGTTTTTCTTGAATTAAAACTGCATGGACTGTGTCCTTCCAGACCCTGTCCTTTCTGCCCAGACATATCTTGCCCGCTCCTGGGGCTACAGAGGTTGGAGGGCACGTCCCCTCACAAAGCACGCCCTCTCGGGGTTCCCTGCACAAGTCACAGCCCCCGGGGCTTCATTTGTATTTGCTTCACATTTTCCATGGGTCTCATTTCTTCTTCTTAGTCTACCCACACTTTTTGGAGCTTGTAAGCATTTCCATAGTTTCTTGGTCCCAAGATAATTGTTCAGCAATTATGTACAGTTACAAGAAGCAGCAGTTCAAAAATATGATTTCTCATCTATAATATAGCCGTGCGGTGCCCTTACCTCTGGATGTCAAAAGCCTCCCCAGACTGTGCGTGACGCTCTAGGTGAGCCAGAAGCACATCGCAGGCCCGGCTGATTAAAGGAGTCATCTGAGAACAGATAACAAAGCTGCAATTAGGACACCACGCAGAGAGCACACCTAAATTAGCAGCAAATGAAGAGGTTACGTATGGTGCTTCCTGCGAAAATGGTTATTATTTTGATGTGACTTTCGGGTACCTGAGAATAAGATCTAAAATTCACAAATATTGTAAAATACAATCGCTGTAAATGCCTATTTTAGCTCAAACAATCTGTTGTTTTTTTTTTTTGAAAGCAAAAAGAAGAAAGGATTTAGAGTAAATACTGTGAAATAATTATAAAAATGATCATTACATGCTTAGAAATGAGAATCAGCACTGAGTTTTCTGACATTTGGTTAGCATTAGAGAGTAAACAGACCACAATCTGTATGTACTAACTCGGGAATTAGCCCAAATCCATGTTTGCTTGATTCCAATTATACTTTAGATCTTCCACTAGAACGTAGAGTCTCAGTACTGAGAGGAACCTAAGGTTCATCCCTTTCTACTGCTTATTCAATACAAAGATCATTTTTAGAGCACGTGGATGGATGGTTATTCATTTCTGCTTAAGCTGTTTAAAACTTCGAATATAGGGAAGCCTTGATTTCAAGAGGCCTTTGATATCCAGGACTACTGCTGAATTTCTTTTTTGTTTTTTGTTTGTTTGGCTCTGCTGGGTCTTTGTTGCGGTGAACAGGCTTTCTCTAGTTGCAGCACACAGGCTTGGTTGCCTTGCAGCATGTGGGGTCTTGGTTCCCAGACTAGGAATCCAACCCACGTCCCCTCTATTGGAAGGCGGATTCTCAGCTGCTGGACCGCCAAGGAAGTCCCCTGAATTTCTTTTTGAATATGAAAATATCTGTCTTATGGAAAATACCTAACATACACACAGAAAGAATGGTAGGGATTATGAACATTCATGTAACCATGATCTGGCTTCAAGAAATTTAGTTCTCATTTTGACCGCCCGCCGCGTTGACCCTAAAAGTCTGACTGCAGTGAGTGGAATTCTTTGTGGAACCCAATGGGCACTCACATGACCTTTTATTTTCTCCTGTATTTTTGAAAAGCCAAGTTGGAAACATCAGGGGGATCCTTTGAACCAGGTCACAATCAGGACTGACACCATAGCTAAAGCAACATGCTGTGATCTAGTGTTTTGAGTATTCTTGTGGAAAACTTCCTTTGAAATGTTGCTTATGTTTAGATTTTACTTTTTTGACACTAAAATATCAGTTTCTGAGATCAGGGGAGATTTTTGTCTGTTTGTTCATTTTTGTATCCTCTGCACTTAGAACAGCACTTGGTACATAGTAATTCGTTGAATGAATGAATTTTAACAATTACATAAGACCACTTTCAATTAAGGCTTGAGGCGCTGGGAAAGGTTATAAAATGTTAATCTGTTTGTTAGAAGGTATACTGTATTGAGGCAGACTCTGATTCCCTCTAACACCCCCTGGCTGGTTTCATTTCTTTCTTCTTCCATGTGCGTGTGTGCATATTTGTGTCTGACTCTTTGTGACCCCATGGACTGTAGCCCATCTTAAGGAGACGGAATACCAGACCACATGACCTGCCTCCTGAGAAACCTGTATGCAGGTCAAGAAGCAACAGTTAGAACTGGACAAGGAACAACAGACGGGTTCCAAATAGGAAAAGGAGTACGTCAAGGCTGTATATTGTCACCCTGCTTATTTAACTTATATGCAGAGTACATCATGAGAAATGCTGCGCTGGATGAAGCACAAACTGGAATCAAGATTGCCGGGAGAAATATCAATAACCTCAGATACGCAGATGACACCACCCTTAAGGCAGAAAGCAAAGAGGAACCAAAGAGCCTCTTGATGAAAGTGAAGGAGGATAGTGAAAAGGTTGGCTTAAAACTCAACATCCAGAAAACTAAGATCATGGCATCCAGTCCCATCACTTCATGGCAGATAGGTGGGGAAACAATGGAAACAGTGAGAGACTTTATTTTCTTGGGCTCCAAAATCACTGCAGATGGTGACCGCAGCCATGAAATTAAGACGCTTGTTCCTTGGAAGAAAAGTTATGACCATGTTAGACAGCATATTACAAACCAGAGACATTACTTTGCCAACAAATGTCGATCTAGTCAAAGTTACGGTTTTTCCAGTAGTCATGTGTGGAAGTGAGAGTTGGACCACAAAGAAAGCTGAGCACTGAAGAATTGATGCTTTTGAACTGTGGTGTTGGAGAAGACTCTTGAGAGTCCCTTGGACAGCAAGGAGATCCAACCAGTCCATCCTAAAGGAGATCAGTCCTGAATATTCATTGGACTGAGGCTGAAGCTGAAACTCCAATACTTTGGCCACCTGAGTGAAGAACTAACTCATTGGAAAAGACCCTGACGCTGGGAAAGGTTGAGGGAAGGAGGAAAAGGGGACGACAGAGGATGAGATGGCTGGATGACATCACTGACTTAATGGACAAGAGTTTGAGCAAGCTCCAGGAGTTGGCGACAGACAGGGAAGCCTGGCATGCTGCAGTCCAAGGGGTCACAAAGAGTTAGACACGACTGAGCAACTGAACTTGAACTTGGACTGTAGCCCATCAGGCTCCTCTGTCCATGGGATTTTCCCAGCAAGATTACTGGAGTGGGTTGCCATTTCCTCCTCAGGAGGATTGTCCCCACCCAGGGATTGATCCTGCGTCTCCTGCATTGGCAGGTGGATTCTTTACCCCTGAGCCACCTGGGTGCTTCAGATACCTGGACAGCAAGTTTTGCCCCTCACCCCTCAGCATCTGCTGGACCGTCGTTCCCTAGCCCTTCAGCTACTCTGGGCACCACATAGTTTGCCTACACTCTCCACTCTTACTTCTCTCTCTCTCTGTCTTTTAATCAGCATCGCTCCTGAAAGGCAGTCCCATAAATGGAGCAGTATCTCAGGTGCAGTCCTATAAGTCACAAAGAGATCACTTCCCTGCATGTCAGTTGCAAAGCCAGGTATGTGTTGACTTTTTGAGAAGACACATAACACAGGCAAATACTGAGGTTCAGGTCAACGAAAACCACAGGTTTTCTTTCCGTGAGTCATCATCAGGTGCAGTCGGTTTTTTGACGCTTGAGTGTCTCCATTCATTAGAAAGGCTTTACATTTACCTAACGTGTACCTCTGTAGGAAGTTGTCCTACCATCTGTTCTGAGCAGAGCCATTTCTTCCCTGCCCTGAGACAGTCAGGTGATTGGAGAGGCCTGGCAGGGGGGACCAGCCTGGGCTGCTGCTGCCCAAGGTTGGAGGGGCATACGGTCTTGTTGGATCCCTCCCTCCTGTAACTTCCTCCAAGCCAGCCCTACGTGGTCTGGGGTGTAATGAAAGTGCTGTGTCCCCAGGGGCCCCGCTGCTGGCAGTGGGGGATGGTCAGAGAAGCAGAAGGGCACCTCTGTTGAGTGAGAGTGAGCGAGCTGGTCTGAGCTCAGGATTGCATGGGTTCCTCAGTGCAGGAACCTGTGGGCAGCCGGGCAGCAGGTCAAGGAGTAGATATTTAAAGCACAACCCACCTACACACCCAGTGGAGAGATGGCAGAGTATCTGAGACCCTTCCCATGTTCCCTACTGCAAAGACTCTTGGAGGGAGCATTTGTAGAGGAAAGCTAGGGAAGAATTTTCTGCTCATCAAGCCATAAGGGCTTAGAGTGCTGGTTAATTGTACTAGGCGTGGGTGGACCAAGGGGGTACTCATGCATTCAAAACTCATCTCCTGTATCCTTGGCTGTTCCTTCTTTGTTCCATTTGAAGGCTGGTCAGTGTGCCTTGTAAGCCTTTGGTTTGTCACTGTATACACAGGATCAGACACAGAGCTATGGCCCTCTACTTTCAGCAGCCATGGAATTGGTCCGTGTCACTGTTTCCAGCTCTTTGGCCAGCTGTGCATGAACCTAAATAAAGGTCCTATCAGACTTTGTCAAGTGATTTGCCAAAACAGAAATGTAATTTATCTCAACTGTCTATCCTGAAGTCCACTAAACAAAAGGAAAAAAAAAAGTGAGAAAGAAAGAAAGGGAGAAAAGAAATGAGGGTGACTATCCTGAATTGCTCTCTTGGGATTTATGAGTGGACTCTTATGACTACTGCATTCTTTTCTAAATTTTCACAAACCATCAATTTAATAATCCATTAGTACAAAAGTATGGGCCAAGGGGTCACTTCTAATAGCCTCTAGGCTGTAACTTTCAGTAAATCTCAGACTCACTTAAAGTTGGAAAACTCAATACTGTCTAAGCCACGTTCCTATGACTGGCTCACTGACCACCTTTCCTTCCATTATTTTTAATAAAATTAGTAGTTCAAGTGAACTGTGCTTTAATATAATTTCATATGCCAAAATATCTCTTCGATTTATTTCAGAGGAATAATAACATGGTAAAAAGAAAAATGCCATTTGAAAGGAAGTCTCTTTAGATATCAAGCTAGAAGCTTTCTTAATGCAACAAAACTGGGATGCAACATGAAATTTGATTTACACGCAACTCTTCAGAAGCATGTCCTGTGTATAAAGAAGGGTCTCCCCTTATTGACCCCAATCGTATGCCTGGACAGCACAAAATGGGGGCTGGACTGGCTGCCCACCCTCAGTTCTTCTGTGTGCTCATGATTAGAATGCTTTGTTGTCAGCTGGTGTGATTGTAATTTCTACCATACTCTGCCTGCTGTCTGTCGAACTGAATGGATAATGACATTTTTATTTAGGTTAATGTGATATGAGATGGGGCATGTAATACGAAAAATGTTTTAAAAAACAGTGCGGAGAAAATATTATAAGACAGTGGAGCATAATCTGTCTGTTTGCCAATAGCCACCATTTCAGGTTTTCTTCCTTGTACCCAAGCAGTTACGGAATATTTACTCTTACACGAGTTGCATACAAACAAAAGCTCTCTTTGCTGGGCTTGCAATCATCTTTATACAATCCACAAACCCCACAGTTCTTTCCCTAGATTTGCAGACAAGCAGGCCTAGGTGGCTTGTGCAAACACACAGGCACAGATGAACATACAATGCTATCATCTCACAGATCTGAACAAAAGACTCTCATTTGGTTGTTCTGTTTCATCTTCTTCGTAGGATAATGAATGCTTCCTATTTTTGTTTATCCCACATTTCTTCATAAAGCATACATGTTACATTTACAATCAGATAAAATATTAATGTTATTAATTTTTAAAAGAATGATTTGGGGGAAGGGTTATCGTCCAACAGCCAAGCCTGGGGAAAAATTTCCCATTCTGCTTCTCTCACCTCTCACATTGGCTATCTTTATTATAAGGTGATGCTGAGTGTATGGCTGCTTAGCTTAGTAGTCATCAAGGGCAAAGCACCATCGTCAGTCTGGGAAGGAAATTCCACAAAGAAGGAAGTCCTTGCTCATCTGGAGTTTACAGCATTATTCAATTGCCCAGTTAAAAACAAATGGTATCTTTATGGACTGAGTCTGAGGAATTGTGATTCAAGGTGTAGACAGAGCACAACAGAGTTAATTCCAAGAGGTAGAGAGGCCTTCTTGAGGCTAAGACTCTGAAGTTGTTAAATACACTTGACCTGGGGAGTGAAAACACTCAAAACCAATGAATAGGTTTCCTCTCCTTGGCCCTTTCTAATTGTGTGACCTTGGGCAAATCATTTAACCTCAGTCAGTCTATTTATTCATCGGCAGAATGGGAATAATGATATTTCTGTTGAAAACTTGTATCAAAGATTAAGAACAAAATGTGTAAAAGGTTTAGAATGCAGTGCGTACCCCGAGTGTCTTCCTCTGGAACAGTCCCACGCTCCCAGACTGTTTGGATGCCTGGCATCTCTTATTCCTCCCAGCAAAGTCCTTTTGGAGTCACCTGTTCTTTCCTCACCATGTTAACATCACTTCCATTCTGGCATCTGTTTCTTCGTTTTTATTGCCCCAGTGATCACTCTGATTCAGGCTTTGCTACTCATCACTTGGAATAGAGCTGACATCTGCTTCTTGAAAACAAAGACTGTATCTTAAGCATCTTTATATTAATAGTCCTAATGCCTTGTATTGGAGGAGGGCGTGGCAACCCACTCCAGTATTCTTGCCTGGAGAATCCTATGGACAGAGGAGCCTGGCGGGCTACAGTCCACGGGGTCGCAGAGAGTCGGACATGACTGAGCGACTAAGCATGCAATGCCTTGTATAGTGCCTGGCATATAGGTATACTAAGAAAGCAATTTTTGAAAGTGCCTTGTGTCTTTTCACTTTCCAATCTATCCTATATTCAGTCACCAGCTGGGTCTTCTGAAAATACTTGTCATCTGAGCAACATATTGCTAAGATTCTATGGAGATTCCCATTGATTGAAGGGCATAGAACAAGTTTCCTATTTTCCAAAGCCTGCTAAGAACTGAACACAGGCAATGACCATGTGAATAAGCTTGGAAACAGATTTCCTCCCGGTCCAGACTTCAGATGAGATCACAGCCCAGGCCAACACCTTGACTACTTGACCTTGATGCAGAGGTACCCCCCTAAGCCATGCAGATTCTTGACTCACAGAATCAATGAGCTACTAAACGGTTGTTTTAAACTAAGTTTGGGGATAATCTGTTACACAGCAAGAGATAACGAACACGCTTTCAGTGTCACCCTCTTCTGGCAACTGGTGTATGTTGTCACGTATGATTGAAGGTTTTAGTGTTTGCTCTGTTAGAAAGGAGCACAGGGCAACACGTTCAGTGGCTTCTCTAGAACGTGATGCCAATGTTCCTTAAGGGCTTTAACACAGAAGCCATGTAAGAAACATTAATAGATTGAAGTGTTCTTTCTGTTGTGGCAAGGATGTAGTGCAGTTTGCTGGGAGCCAGCCCTGAATGAAAGACCTGAGACCCATGCTGGTTCTCTTACTGTGGACAAGTCCTGTGACTCTCTCTGCAGTTGAGTCCTCACTCCCAAGTGAGGAGCTAATTGCAATAAGCTACAAAGTCCCTTTCCATGGACATTCTAAGATTCCAAGGTCACTAACAGCAGCTGAGACAGTTGCCTGGGGACCATGGGAAGAGCAGGCAGCTCCCTAGTGGGCCCAACAAAGCCTCCAACAACAACATCCTGAAGAAGGCCTTTTGATATCTCTTTGGTGCATTGACTTCAGAATTACATAAAGATCTAAAAGGAAGAAACTGGTTATATTTATGCTCAATAATTCAATGAAAGTGAGAGAATTCTAGATCCACTGACTCCTGGCTTGTTGCCTTTTTCTCCAGAGTCAGCATCCACATTCTTTTTGCTCCTCTGTTAATTAACTTCTAGGTTATCATTTTGCTCAGTGTAGCTCTGATGCCATGAACTTGAAAAGCAAACAAACACACGCCGTGAAGCCTGCGGAGCTCCTGGAAGTTTGGCAAATGGAGTAGGTCTGAGTGCTAAGGAAGACACAATTCCTGAGCAGGGGAAGGGAAGGAGAGGGTCCCTCCTGTGTCAACTGAGATGTCCCCCACATAGATGGTGTGTAGGCTAGGGGACACATGTGTCCACCCACGAAGAGGGACAGAGAGAAGAGCCTGAGCAGAGGACACCCCTCAGATTAAACACAGTCCCGGGAGTCTCTTGCCTGGGGACCACAGCAGAGTGGAGACTCTATAGACTGTGGCCTTGCGGTTCCCCTCCTCCACCCCAGGGTCCAGGGTGGCATCTTGGAGGTTAAACAGCTGAAGAGGAAGCCCCTTTTCCTCACTCCCCTGCTTTCAATGATTTAATAGCTCCTCACTCTCCAGTGAAGTTCACACCAAGCCTTGCCCTGGTACAGAACAGCATGCCTCACCCCTCCTTCCAGTCTCCCCTCACTAATCCCTTACGCGTACTTTGTGTTCCAGCCCATTTGTACTCCTCCAGTCCCTGAAGACACCCTGTACTTTCTGTCTAGATGTCTTTGTTCCTGCCTCTCATTCCGCCTGCCATGCACCTTCTCCTTTAGTCAAAACTCAGTAAGAGCATCAAGGCTCAGTTACAATGCTGCTCACTCCCAGCGCTCCTAAAGCGGCTTCCAGTGCTCAAGAGAAGACGTGTGCTCTGTCACAATCTGTAACAATGTAGGAATTTCTGCACCTCCTATATGATAAACCCCTTAGGGGCAGGAGCTGATATGTATTGGTTGAATTGTATGAATTCAATGTTTCCTTCTGTGTGGCATTCTTAGACCCGTTTGTAATGCTGTTTGGGAACAGATGTCAGAAGGGGGATTTCCTGAATAAATAAGAGTCAGCTAAGAGGGAAGGGAGATGGTATTTAAACATATTGTTGGATAATGGAAAAAGTAATATGTTAAGAGTACTGTAAACTGGTGACTAACAAATGTAAAATTAACAGCAGTTAATGAAACTTATGGCCTCCTTCTGCCACCCAGATTATTAAAAACGTCCATGACTTATGTATGCAAAATTTCCTGCTGATAAATATTAGCTCTAGCCATCTAGGTGAATAATCAAGTGTCATTTCTAACAAGTCAGTGGCTCCTGTCAAGAGTTGTGACCAATTAGGACTCACCCTGATGAGGAGGTGGCTGCTGGTGTTGCCAAGCAACAGGCAAGCTGGGAGGCATATTTAGATGCTCTTTTAGATTTAACCAGCGGCAAGTCGGAGCGCCATGATGATGCCGGCAAGGGAAAACCAAATTAGAACCCAGAATGGGGTGTCCGTGATGAGGAGTGTGTTTTCTTTTGAATGCAAATGGAAAAGGAACATGTTTAACCAGAATTTAAACAGTCCATCATTATACTGATTTTAATTAGGAGATTAGGTGTCAGCGGAATAAACTGTGTGGCAAGATAATGGTCTCTTGCTGCTAGATAAATACCTAGACCTTCTGGAAAATGGGCAATTGGTCAGGCAGGGACCATGTATTTTTGGACTCTGAAGAATTTATTACCCCAGCCACACTTGGTTATAATGACTTTCATGTTTATTGTCTGGAAGGATTAAGAAATAAAAGCAAATATTAAAAATAGGCTTCTTGAGGCTGATGCAGCCCAGAGAAAGCTGCCTGCTCCAACCCCACAGGAAGGCTGTGTTCTCTTCTAGAAGCTCTTGTGTGTTATTGTCTGAAGCGTTTACTGTGAAAATTTACAGGCCAAACGAAACTGCGACGATGACTGGAATTCTGCAAAGACGTTTGCTCTGAAACAGTCGGAGCTACGCACTTACTCGTAAGCTGGTGGTATCAACTTAAATTTTTTTAAATTGTAGTCATTCCCGAATCATATGTCTTCTCCAAGGCAGGAAAAGCCCAGAGGGAATAATAACCGCATCTGTCTCCGCCTTCAAGATTCATGCATTATTGACGGTGCCTTCCTGACAGGGAACATCTGGATGAAAGTGAACAATTAGGCATCGAGCTAGATTCGCAGCCACTTCCCTGTAGGTCTAACTTTTCTTTAACCGAGTCCTCCATGTGCAGACACATGATTGGCTCTTACTCCTGAGTGACACACCCAGCTTCAGGCTTCCTTGTATGGAGCTGCCAGGTCTCTTTCTATCTGCTCTGTGGGCCACCATGGGCTTAGTTATCTGGGTGATGAGCAAATACCTATGTCTTCTATTAGGCTTTAAGGACAGATGAGATTCAAGCTGCCATACTGGGTTGGATCCACGGTCCATCTAATTTGGAGCTTGGCTTCTGCTAAAGGTGCTTGGTCATGGAGTTCCTGGTAGAATCTACTTCCAAAGGCACAGTGCTCAATGCCTCATTTCTTTCCATAGTCAACTCTGATGTTAACTCCTTCTGTTTTCATGTATTAGAAACTTATTTGAACCCAGAATAAACAAAATTAAACATATTTCTTTACTGCAGTTTTCCCCTAAGTCTTTAATATGCATAGTGAATCCCTATGCATAGAGAAATCTGGTTTGCAATATTTTGCTGAATTAGATGACCATGGGGCCTTCCCAGTCCTCAATGATTTCAAATCCTTCTCCCTGGTAGTAATTCATAGCTTGAAGTTCTTCATCATATAAGTACCATTTAAATGCTTGTGTCCTAAATGTACTGTTTTATTCTTGCTTACACTGAAGGTTATCTGTCGCTTTCATGCTGACTTACACAATCTTAGAAGAGTCTTAGAAACTTATCCCAAATGATTTAATATTTTTCACATCAGAAGAATTTGGAGAAATATACAAATGCATAAATTTCATGGTGTTCTCCCTCTCAGATGAGTTATAAAATTTGAAAATAAAATTAGCACTAACCTGGGTCCCCAATGAATCCTATTATTTATATATTTCCCTCAGAGGAGGATTAATTTATTCCCAGTTTTGTTCCTTGAAATTAAATCTATTTACTTCCTAACCCATAATAAATTTTTACACAATCCCAGGGTTACTTATTAATAGTCTTTGGAAAGAATCTAGCAAAGAGTCTGTAAAAATTCACATAAATCTACTCATTGCACCCTTTAAAAAAATAATCTTTTAGGGTGAAAATCTGGCAGGCTAATCAGACAATATTTTCTCTAATAAAAAAAAAACTGTTGTTTTCCCAGTAACACTCAGCCATCTTTTAATATAAACCCCAATAACTTGTCTGTCACTGGAGCATGATTGCAATGGTGTCTTCTGAAACCAGGGATGCATCAACCAAATTTTCACTCCTTCTCTATCTATATTATCCCTGGTAAGAAGTAAACCAAAACCCAATTTTATTTTAAATAAAACTAAGGATTCATGAAAGAATGCTGATTTTAAAGGAACTTTCAAGCCTTGTTGGCCATGGCAGCCTAATATGCAACAAATAAAGATGGTGCCATCCAAAGCTTTTTGAATATTAATGACACAGACCCAGGAAGTGAAGGACTTAGGCTGCCCGGGGATGAAGGGAAAAGCCTCAGAATTCAAGGGAAAACAACTCTCTATTTCAGGAATAAACACTGAAGTGGGGCTTCCCTGGCAGTCCAGTAGTTAAGACTCCGCACTCCCGATGCAGGGGGCGTGGGTTCAATCCCTGGTCAAGGAACTAAGACCCTGTTTGTTGCACAGTGCAGCAAAATAATGATAATAATAAACTCTGAGGTTTGATAATAAAAGTTCAAAAGCAACTTACAAATTCAGAAAGGACTGGGGATTATATTGATATTTCAAAGCTATTTCTGGGAAAACTGAGTCAGGTACCCTTGTCTGAGTGGACTCATGGCTCCTTGTGGGTTCCCGAGCTTCTCTCTTCCATCTCCTCCACCCCAGGCCCTCAGTGAGCCTCCTTCCCCTCTCTGTGTCTCTGTGATCTGCTTTCTCTATTTCTGCATGCGTAGGCCTGAGACCCTCTAAAGAGAGAGCCAAAAATTGGCTGCATTCTCTTACATAATTGTTCTTTGATGAAACTCTTTCTCTTTCGTTTCCTTTTTATCCTAGTTGTAAAATATCCTTAGGTAGAAAGCTTCCTGGTTCTATGATTCCCCATCCATCCATCCATCCAGCAAATCATTATTGTGTACCCATCTTGTGCTTCATGCTATACAATGAATAATAAAGGAGAAAAATAAGTAAAATAAATGGAATGTTAGCTGGTGATAGTACTACAGAGAGAAATAAAACTGGGAAGGGAGTGGGGGGTTCTGGGGCCCAGCCCTTGCAAGCCTGGGGAGACTGCAGGTTGAGAAGGTCAGACAAGGGACCAAGAGGAAGATTGGAACCACCAGTGCATTCCACTTTGGCTTTAACCAGAATCCTGCCAGGGGACTTGTAAAGCATATAGATTCCCAGTCACCCTAGAAGTCCTTATTCTGCAGGTCCTGGGGTGTGCTGTGCTGTGCTAAGATGCTCAGTCATGTCCTACTCTTTGCAACCCTATGGACTGTAGCCCACCAGGCTCCTCTGTCCATGGGATTCTCCAAGCAAGAATACTGGAGAGGGTTGCCATTTCCTACTCCAGGGGATATTCCTGATCCAGGGATCAAACACGAGTCTCTTGCGTCTCCTGCATTGGCAGGCGGGTTCTTTACTACTCACTAGCACCATCTGGGAAGCCCATAAGTTTTTATTTCTTTATTTATTTGACTACACTGAGTCTTCATTGCCAGTGTAGGACCTCTTTAGTTGCAGCATATAAAATCTAGTTCCCTGACCAGGGATTGAACCTGGGCCTGCTGCCCTGGGAGCATAGAGTCTTAGCCACTGGACCCGCAGAGAAGTCCTTGGAATTAGCTGTTTTAAACAAGGATATTAGGTAATTTTCATACAGCTCCTGGTCACACAGGGCTTGAGAACCAGTGTCTAGAAAGCAAAAGCCAATGAGAGGTTAAAGTCCAGGGGAGCATCCAGAAACCTTGAGGGTCACGGAAGCTGGGAAAGGAGGCAGTCAGGACACTGATATCTGGCGGCCAGCTCTCTCTTTTTCTCTACTTCATCTAACTTCCATAGGATAGAAGAGCCTCCATCTGTCTACACCTTGGTGTAGAGTAACACTCCTTACTCAGAGCTCCAAACTCTTCTCTTCATATGCAGAGAGAGCTGCTTTGGGAATTAGGAAAACTTTACTCCCTACAAAGCTCCCAGCTCCAAGAATGCGCCTGCCACCTACTTCTGAAGCAAAGATTCAGTGGGGGAGAGAAAATCCAGGACACAGTTTATGGAGCATGAAGCACGCAGACATTGGTTTAACATTCGAAAAATATTACCTTTGTCACGTGCTTATTAGTCCTCGTGTTTCTTTCTGTTTAAGCAGCATTTAACACCTTTGGCTGCTGCTTCCTCCTCGAAAAACATTTTCCCACCCACACTCTCCTAGACTTCGATGTCAAGCTGTTCTTCCCAAGTC
This sequence comes from Bos indicus x Bos taurus, assembly GCF_003369695.1. Lineage (NCBI taxonomy): Eukaryota > Metazoa > Chordata > Mammalia > Artiodactyla > Bovidae > Bos > Bos indicus x Bos taurus. Next base: position 16,398,180 of record NC_040079.1, read on the forward strand.
ATCTTTGCATTAACAGATCTCTCCTCTGCCCCTCACTTATTTATGGTTCTCCCTGCGACTCTCTTCTCATTTTCTGTACACATGGGGTGACCTCACCCATGTCTGGGTTTTCTGTCTTTTTTTTAAACTTTCTTTTCTTTTTAAAAATTGAAATATAGTTGATGTACAATATTATGTTAGCTTCAGGTGTACTACATGCTGATGTGACTTTCACATTCATTATGAAATGATGACTATCCTACGTCTAGTAACCATCTGTCCTCATATGAAGTTATTACAGTATTATTGATCTTATTCCTTACACTGTATATTTACATCCCCGTGGCCCATCTTTCCTACCTTTCTCTCCTGAGCTCAAGATGTGCTGCCAACTTCTGCCTTAGATGTCACCCAGAAACCTTAAAGTCACCAGGTCTAAACTCTCCACAGGTGAGAACAAAGGTGACTCCCTCTGCCCGGAAACAGCATCCTTTCGATTGAAACCCAGGAACCTAAACGGAACTGTATTGAGTAGAAAGATGATTTCCAATGGAGCTTTAAGTTTACTTGTAGATTATGTTAAACAATGAGATAGATCTGAAGCAAAACCTAGGGAATCTATGAAATTTCTTCCCCCTCTCTCTTTCCTCCACTCTCCTCACCCTCCCTCTTATTTCTTACCAGCCCCTTTCTCCTAGACATCTTAGTGCTACGAACCTCTTAGAGGAACTCTGTTTTCTGCAGCTAATTCAGGCACTAAGAATTTGATTTCTGAACCAAAAGGAGAAAATGCATTGGATCCCAGGAGCACTAAATTTGTTTGGGCAATGACACTGTATCAGTTTCTAGAGTGCACCCTGTAAAATGTTAAAGAAATCGAGACCCTGATAAGGGTCTTATCGTTTCTTTTATATGGACCATTTTTAAAACTTCTTTATTGAATTTGTTACAATATTGCTTCTGTTTTATGTTTTGGTTTTTTTGGCCCCAAGGCATATGAGATCTGAGCTCCCCAACCAGGGATGAACACACACCCCCTGCAAATTGGAAGTCGAAGGCTTAGCCACTCGACCACCAAAGAAGCCCCTCTTTTTTCTTTTGTTCCTTCAAAGAAACAGGGCACAAAACTGTCAAAAATAAACAAAATCTTTTTTTCTTACTTAGAAAAAAATCAGATACCCTTCATCAATTTCTTTTTTTTTTAAGGAATGATGAGATTCTTTCTGCATCTACAGTCATTGTTGACTCACAAATAAGGAAGTGTGACGTCACAACCTGTTTGAGCTCCTGATGTGAGCCCATGGTTTACCTAACTCTGCTCCTCCCTCCCCTCCTTCTGGTTAACTCAACATTGTTGTGACCGGGTGTAAGAAAGGTGATCCAGATAATGCTTTACAGCTTTTTAAAGAAGCAGGCCCTTCCTTCAAACTAATTCTCACATGAATCCTCAGTCTATATAACACAGCTGACTGTGGAGCAGGGCTCTGGGCTCCACCTGTAGAAGGACAATCCCCTTCTCATATTTCCTTGTGGGGAATTTCTCTACCAGTGGTGGTTCCCAATTCCAGCTTTACATCAGAATTGCCTGGGGAGCTGTAAAGTCCCCTCAAAACCAGGCTGCATTCCAAACCAAACCAATTTCGTCTCCATGTGGGGCCCAGACAGCAATAGCTTGCAGAGCTCCCCAGGTGACATGACTGCATACCCACTCCAGCTCTACACGCCCTCCCATATCAGGCCCTGGCGCGGAAAGGAGGCACTGAGCATGCGCGGGCCTGCTCCTGAGGGACAGGGTCCACGCCCTTCTGCCGGGCTAGGCTGTTGGTGCCCCCTCACAGTGAAGCATTAGCAAGCCCACACTCCCTGAAGGCAGAGTTCATTTCTCAAACAGCTTTACCAGAGAGAAAGGAGGTTTCTCTCTGAAACAAGCGGGAACCCTTAGTGTTGTCTGGCACGTGTAAGCTTTGAAGCGAAAGTTAAAGTGTTAGTTGCTCTGACGGTGTCCAACTCTTTGCGACCCTATGGACTTTAGCCTGCCAGTCTCCTCTGCCCATGGACTTCTCCAGGCAAGATACTGGAGTGGGTTGCCATATCTTTCTCCAGGGGATGTGAGCTTCCATTGGTGTTCAGTTGCTCAGTTGTGTCTGACTAATTGTGACCCAGTGGCCTGCAGCATGCCAGGCTTCCCTGTCCTTCACCATCTCCTGGAGCTTGCTCAAATTCATGTCCACTGAGTCAGTGATGCCGTCCAATCATCTCATCCTCTGTCATCCCCTTCTCTTCCTGCCTTCAATCTTTCTCAGCATCTGGGTCTTTTCCAATAAATCAGCCCTTCATATCAGGTGGCCAAAGTGCTGGAGCTTCAGCTTCAGCATCAGTCCTTCCAATGAATATTCAGAGTTGATTCCTTTAGGATTGACTGGTTTGATCTCCTTCAAGGGATACTCAAGAGTCTTCTCCAACACCACTGTTTGAAAGCATCAATTCTTCACTGATTAGCCTTTTTTATGGTCCAACTCTCACATCCATACAAGACTACTGGAAAAACCATAGCAGCCCCTTAGCCATTTCTCTTCAGAAGGGCTCAAGGACTCAGTCCTGAGCTGTTGCAGAATTCAGAATAGACATCAAAGTCAGACCAGCAGTTGAGGTGCCTTCAGTGAGGATCAAGTGAGAGTACTTGGCCTGGAAGCAGGACAAACAGTAGGTTTTATTTGTACAACTGGTAGGGAAGGGTGGATCCCTGGTTGGGGGAAGGAGGGAGCCCCGGGTTTAATAGCATCTTGTAAATGAGACTCTTCCCTCTGACTTGGCCATGAAGATTAGCCTGGGTGTGCCTGGCTGCCTGGAGGTCTGCCAAGGCCATTCTCATACCCCTCCCTAATAATCCCTGGCCATTTCTTCCCTATTTCAGACTTGACTCAAAGCTCTCCTTTGTTTCAGGATGTTCTCTAGTTCCTTACTATATAAAGACTGAAGACAGGAGAAGGGGACAACAGAGGATGAGATGGTTGGATGACATCATCGACTCAAAGGACATGAGTTTGAGCTAACTCTGGGAGATGGTGAAGGACAGGGAACCCTGGTGAGCTGCAGTGAGTGGGGTTGCAAAGAGATGGACATGACTGAGAGACTGAACAACAACATGTAAAGTGTGGTTCACTGTTCAGAAGCATGTACATCACCGGGGAGCTTGTTAGAGATGCAGAATCTCAGGGTTCACCCCAGACCTACTGAATCAGAATCTGCATTTTAACAAGCTCTCCAGGTGATCTGTTATACAGGAAAGTCTGGGGAGAGCCCCTCCAGTTTTCTCCTGGGTGCCCTCAAAGTGCCCTGGCCAGAGCTTGGGACTCAGCAGGAGAGCCCTGTGTGCGTGCTGACTCACTACAGATTCATGGCAACTGGGGCTGTGATAGGTTGGAGAAAGGGAGGACTCTCCAGGACAGTTTCATGAGCTTTCTGGATAACAGGATTGAAGGGCACAGCGGGCAGGACATTGGACAAGTGATGCAAAGTGAACCCCCTCTCCTCACAATCTGTAGAGAGGAAACCTGCTCCTTACAGAAGATACTCTGCATTTCTTGTGTCTTACCTCACTCAGTTTTTCAGGACTGAAAGCCACAGTCAGGACACTTCTGACCTCTTCCCATCTTTTGTCACGTAAGAACAGGACACTGTCGGCCACTGGTTTGGGCTCCAAACCCGTTGCCTTTTGGAAAGAGACAAGCAGAGAGTTAGGACTCCAGGATGCCCAAGCCAGCTCGGTGGTCACAGAGTCCACAATAAACACTCTGGTTAAAGTCACCCATGACCAACATTTAGATTTCTCTTGCAAGAGTATGAGGAATATAAAGTCTCATGGACAGTGATCTCAAGATCCATGGCTGAGGCCCCCTGGGAGCAGACAGGGAGGCTCCTCTGAGCAGACGGGGAGGCTCCTCTGGCCCCGTTCTACCTCGTTACTCTGTGGTCATCACCCTAGACAACTCAGTGGCTTCTGTGTGTTCCGTAGCCCCTTCCTGAGTGAACACTCCCTGAAGACCCAGCAGCAGGCTTCTTGGAGGTGGGCTGGTCTTTCCTGGGATTGAGTGTCATGTCTGAACTATGTGGCAAGGGGTTTTGTGTGGCTAGATTGGTTAGGTTGGGCCAGATGTCTGGGTCCTTGGAATGTGGGTGGGAGAGGGGAAGGGAAGAAAGAGAGTCCTTAAGAAGCATGTGTCAATGGAGCTGCTTCCAAGAGAGGGCCTGTCACCATGCTTGTGTGTGCTTTCCCTCATTCATTCATTCATTGTTCTCATTCAGCAAATGTTTGTTGAATGTCTATGTGAGAAGTTGCCTCTACAGTGCTAAATAAGGAAGACATTGCATTGACTCTCACCGAGTTGGTAGTCTAGTGGGGAAGCAGACGGCTCCTAAACCAACAGATAGCTATCATTATAGTTCAAGGGAAAGGATATGTTATGAAGGGGGTGATGTCCTTAGTTGCTCAGTCGTGTCCAACTCTTTGTGACCCCATGGACTGTAGCCCACCAGGCTCCTCTGTCCATGGGGTTTCTCCAGGTGAATTCTGGAGTGGGTTGCCTTGCCCTCTTCCAGGGGATCTTTCCAACCCAGGTCTCCCATATTGCTGGTGGATTCTTTACCATCTGTTCACCAGGGAAGCCCGAGAATACTGGAGTCGGTAGCCTATCCCTTCTCCAGGGATCTTCCTGACCCAGGAATCGAACCAGGGTTTCCTGCATTGCAGGTGGATTCTTTACCAACTGAGCTACCAGGGAAGCCCCTTATCAAGGGAATGGAGTGGGGGCAGCAAGGTGAGAAAATGATAGGGGATTAAATGGCCAGGAAGGCTTCTCTGAGGAGGAGATAGTCCTGCTGAATCTGGAAGCATGCCAAGAATGAGGTCTTCTCATCCCTTTAAAAAAAAAAAAATATATATATATATATATATATTTAATTTATTTGGCTGTGTCCAGTCTTAGTTGCAGTGCACGAATTCTCTAGTTGTGGTGTGCTGGCTTAGATGCTCCATAGCATGTGGGATCCTAGTTCCCCGATCAGGGATCGAACCCATACCCCTTGCATTGCACAGTGGATTCTTAACCACTGGACCACCAGGGAAATCCCTTCTCATCATCCCTTCTTCCCACGCCATTTTCTTCCTTCCTAAAACCAGCCACTCTGACCAAGTGGTCAAAACTAGGGGGCCTCCACAGCTGTTAAGAGCACCCCTAGCCCTAGGGCTGCAGGGTGAGGGGAAGTAGGGGGACCGGAGGACCAAGCTTTCTTCAGAACCACACATGTGATGTACGGTTTTGCTATTTCTTTTCACTATTTTAATTATAGTTGAAACATGAAGCCAGCCACCATAACTCAAAAGCCTTGTAAGAACTCCTATTTAGAAGAAAATTATAATTTTCTGATAAAATATGAACACTCAAAATAAGCTATAAAACATAACTGCAAAGTATCTGGAGGAACTTAATTATATGTTATTAAATAGAACCAAGTTGCTGGGATATTTTTCTGCAGAGGAATACCTCTCTATATTTAGAATAAAATTCTTTAGGAGTACCGTGGTCACTATACAGAATTGTGGTTTTATGGAATTTTTAGAACATAACCCATTTGTTTAGGTTCCAGAGTCAAAGGAGAAAATTGTACATTATGTGTATTTATATGTTGGCAAATGCCAGTCCTGTGCTATGCTACATGTGATACAGCATTTCACTTCGAGGAAAGTTGGGTGGTAGTTTATGGGGTTCTGATGAAACAGGGTAAATTGGAGATGAGCCAAGGCTGATTGGATTTCATGTCTGTCCTTCAGACCTAAGGATTGTCTCCATGAAAATTTTTATCTTGCGCTTAGAGGGGAAATCCAGTCCCCATGCAATATGTCAGCATTGTTCTCCCTTATCCGCCTGCCACGACAATACTGTCCCCTGGGCCTACAGTTTCTATTAGAATTCTTCCTTCATTGATGGAGGATTTCAGGGGCATTGGTTAGAGTAATGGTTTCATTTCTAGATATGATATGGAAGAGGGAAACAGCCAATTGGTCATTCCAGAAGAGTGGTCGGATGGTGAGGGGACAAGCTGACAGATCTAGGAATGAATAGCTGGAAAGCTTGGGAGATCAGATCATGGCCCTTAATCTGTGCTCAAACGCTATTTCTTGAATGTATATTACATGGAAGAGGAAACTTGGCTTGTTTTTTGACCCTGGGTGATAGAATTGGGGTCAATAGTGGGAGCTGTGGGGAAAATTCCAGCTCATCTAAAGAACTTCCCAACAAAGTCAGAAGGTTCGAAGATAAAAATAACCTGCCTTGAGTGGTGAGCCCTGTTACTGGAGACTGTATCCTACTTCTTGGAAATTCTGCACGGGAGGTTTGAGTGGCCAGGGTGGAGCGGAGAGTATAAATGACTTTTAAGAACTCTCTCAGCCCTGAGGACTTAACCTCCAGATGACCACACCAGATATATATAGTTTAAAGGTATACATGTATCCATTCTTCCCCAAACTCCCCTCCTATCCAGGCTGCCACATGACCTTGAGCAGAGTTCCTGGTGCTATACAGTAGGTCCTTGTTGGTTATCCATTTAAAATATGGGCTTCCCTGCTGGCTCAGACAGTAAAGAGTCTGCCTGCAATGCAGGAGACTTGGGTTCGATCCCTGGGTCAGGAAGATCCCCTGGAGGAGGAAATGGCAACCCACTCTAGTATTCTTGCCTGGAAAATCCCACGGATGGAGGATCCTGACAGGCTACAGTCCACAGGGTCACACCGGGTAGAGTGGGTTGTCTAAATGACTTTTAAGAACTTTCTCAACCTCAAGGACTTAACCTCCTGATGACCACACCAAATATAGTTTAAACATATACATGTGTCCATTCTCTCCCAAACTCCCCTCCCATCAGGCTGCCACATGACATTGAGCAGAGTTCCAGGTGCTATCCAGTAGGTCCTTGTTGCTTATCCATCTAAAATATAGCAGTGTGTACACGACCTTCCCAAACTCCCTAACTATCCCCCTTCCTCCCATCCTTTCCCCCTGGGAACCATAAGTTCCTTCTCTAAACCACTTCAGCTATTTTAAAATTAGTTTGTTTCAAAGTGCAAGTTGCTCAGTTGCGTCTGACTCTGCAACCCCATGGACTATAGCCCACCAGGCTCCTCTGTCCATGGGATTCTCCAGACAAGAATACTGGAGTGAGTAGCCATTCGCTTCTCCAAGGGATCTTCCCCACCCAGGGATAGAACCTGGCTCTCCTTCACTGCAGGCAGATTCTTTACTGTCTGAGCCACCAGGGAAGCCAGTTTGCTTGTTTACACACACACACACACACACACACACACACACACACACATATAATACATGTATTTTTTAGTTGTGGCAAAATACACATAATGTAACATTTACCATCTTAACCATTTTTAAGTGGACAGTTCAGTGGTATTAAAGACATTCACATTGTTGTGGAACCATCGCCCCATCCATCCCCAGAACTTCATCCTGCATAACTGAAACTCCACACCCGTGTCACAAATAACTCCCCATCCATCCCCCTCCCCCAGCCCTGTCTACACATAATCACTGATTAGATGTACTGAGCGAGGCCTTTGAAAGGCACAGGGGGCTTGCCCTGCAGGAATGAGACTGGTAAAACTGATGGGGCCAGACTGTGGGTGCTGAGGCAGGAAGGGGAGACCCAGCTGAAGAAGGGAGGTCCAAGGGAACCAGGCTCCACTCAGACTCTGGTCAGGGGCTTCCGGACTGCAGGCCGTAACCGGTCATGAATGAATGTTGTGGATGGCAACCAGCATTGAAAAGAAAAGAGAGAGAAACAAGGAATGGGGCAGAGTAGAAAATATTAGAGGGACATTTTGTGAAGCGAGGGGAAGGGTTTTGTTGCCGAATTTTTGTTCAAGATCGGGATATTTATGGGTGTGTCTGCGAGAATGTTGGGGAGAGTATGTGAGTGTGTGTATGTGAGAGAGAAAGCGTTCAGTGTTGTGTCCTGACGTGAAATACATTTCTTACCGGAGGTCACAGTCAGAAACATTTGAAAACCCTACTCTAACCCCGAACCTGAGAGACATCCTCACCCTCAGCTGAAATCGTGTTGGTCACCACGCTGCCAAGCTGCGCACATTTATTGAGAACCTACTATTAATATGTGCCAGTGCCGTGGTGGCTCTGAAACTATTGAGTCAAAGAATGGAACCCTTGTCCTCAAAGAGCTCACAGCTGATTTGGAGATGGAAATGGGGTGGTTTATAACCAATACTGTGCATCTCATAAGAGTCAAAGTGCTTTTCACATCATTTCATTAGTTTGGGGATAATAATTAGGAAACTGTCCTGACAAGCAGCGTGGTTCAGCAGTGGCCTCATGGCTCCCTTGCTAAATTTCCCTCAGACAGTTGAAGGTGTCTGTCTTTTCAATTAAGATCTTTAAAAAAAAAATGTTGTGGCTGCTCTGGGTCTCCACTGGGCGTGTGGGCTTTCTCTAGCTGTGGAGATGGGCTCCAAAGCACGTGGGCTCAGTAGTTGTGGTGCTCGGGCTTGGTTGCCCCTCGGCATGTGGAATCCTAGTTCCCTGACCGGGGATCAAACCTGGGTTTCCTGCTTTGGAAGGCAGATTCTTAATCAATGGGCCACCAAGGAAGTTCCTCAGTTAAGACTCTAAAATAGAGTCTAACTCAGACCAGCTAAGCATAAACTTAAAACACTGAAGAATCAAACAATCCTGAGGAGCAGATTATTCAAGCCGATTCCTCTGCATTCTGTGCTCACATGAAGTGAAGAAGCATGCATGGGGTGATTTATCATGGGCCAAACCAGTGTTTCTCCACTGGCCCAGTGGAGCCACGTAAGAACTACCAGCCTCTTCCCAGAGTGCTGCAAAATGCATGCAATGCACATTTGCTGTAAATGGGCACATGTGTTACCATGAAAAAGGCATAATGGGATATAAAGCCATAGCCAAAAATAGTTTTCTTATGTCCTGGAATATGCCAGAGAGTTGACGAAAGGCCTGTATCAGCTCTGTGATATCCTGGCAGGGCAGTCCACAGTTCTCACATGACCACACGGAGCTGCAGGCAGCAGGTAAACAGAGCAAGGTGATTTAAAGACTCAAGAGATGCTGTCCTACTTCAGTGGTCAGGCTGAGAGTGTTGCTGATTTGCTTGGTGTTAAGTATGTCAAGGAGGCTGCAGAAATATTGCTATCAGAAAGGATGCCATGATCGCAGAAAGGCCAGGTCTGTGGTTATAGTCTTCCTCACACAACCTCGCACAGATAAGGATGCAGAGGGTTACTGCCCATCTTTCTCCTACCCCCAGGGGTGTGAAACACCGTGCCCTGCCCCTCAGTCTATTACAGTCAATGAAAACCCTAGGATTCTGTCACCTGGGGAACCCACAATCCTAGGCGTGAGAACATACACTATTTTCAACATATGACTACTGCTATCTGGCTGTACAAAGACTGAGCAACTGAGCCAACTGAGCAGGTGTTAATTTTGGTGTTTTGAAGTATTTAAAGTGTTGCATCTCCACAAGACAATTTTTGTCCCTTCACTCTTTGCCAGTAGAAGATGGCCATGAACATCACACCGTCTTCCTTCTCTCGGTTTCAGACTATGACCAGACCAAAAGCATGGCCTCCAAGTAAGGGATGTGGCATGTCCAGGGCTCAAGGGGACCCAGGACATTTTATTTAAGGTTCAGGGGACAAGTGGGGCTTACCCCAACTTGGGCTCCCTCTGCCAACTCAGCACCAGCCAATGAAAGGTGAGAGGGTGGGGAGTCTTCTAATTTGAACAAAGACAAGAACTGGGTTATGGCAGCCCTGCCTAGGAAAGTTCAGGAACACAACACTGAGAGACCAGAATTACTTCTATGGCTTATTTCCTGATCTCTTCCCAGAATTCTAGCTATTAATCTCCTAGTTTACACATTTTTAAATTTTTCGGTTGCTCTGGGTCTTCAATGCACAGGCTTAAGTTGCCCCACAGCATGTGGGATCTCAGTTCCCTGACCAGGGACTGAACCCATGTCCCCTGCATTGGAAGGTGGGTTCTTAACCACTGGACCACCAGGGAAGTCCCTACACATTTGTTTTTACTTCTGCCACCACAAAAGTCAGAGAGGGAAGATATGAATCTAAGATTTTACTTATTTCTCTTTTAAAAATTTAAAGATGGCTTCCTAGTGAACCAAAGGTTTAGTAAGACAGAAATATAAAATTATTTTCAACAAGATTTTGAAGTTTAGAAAAGCTCTGCAAGGCACTGATAGAACAGCTGAGGGTTTAGTCAATACCTCTTGGCACTGCTACTACGTTACTGAGGCTTCACGGAACACCCGGGGCCCTGCAAGATGTTTGAGATCATCAAGTGCAATTCCCCAGCTTTGGCTTTTTTAGAAATGGGAAAAGCTGGTGAGAGGAGAGACCTGCAGCTTGCAGGCATCCCACTGTGGCCACTCGCATGGGGGCTTCCTGTGGGTGGGGCAGCCCGGGAGGAGACGCGCTTGGCTCAGGATGCAGGGTTTCCTGTGCACAGTACAATGTTTCACATAAAACAGTAAGACCTGGGACTTCCTGGTGGTCCACTGGTTAAGAATCCACCTTCCAATGCTGGGGACTCAGGTTCCATCCCTGGTGAGGAACGAAGATGCCACATGCCAAGGGGCAACTAAGCCCATGGACCACAAGTACTGAGATTGTGCCCTGAAATGAAAGATCCCTCATGACACAACTAAGACCCAACACAGTCAAATAAATAAATATTAAAACAAACCAAAAAACCCAATGAGAGGAGGGAAGTGGGAGGAAGGCTCAAGAGGGAGGGGACATATGTACACCTATGGCTGATTCATGTTGATGTTTGACAGAAACCAATAAAATTGGTTGGTTGTAAAGCAATTATCCTTCAATTAAAAATAAATAAATTCAATTATATATTAAAAACCCAATGAGAACTGCCTCAAAACGGACAGGGGCCAGGCAAATTAGGTCACACACCTGTGCTTCTGGTTCTATGCAGTCTGTTTAGGCTTTAAGCAAGAATGGTCCCCAGAGCTATGGATCCATCATGTGAACTGACACTTCTTGAGAAATGCAAAGCTGAAAAAAGTAGTCAATGTTTGACTTGGTGATGAGAGCTTCCCTGTTATGGACCAAAACCATCCTCACAACTTAAATCTTCCTGCACCCACTTGAAAACCAGAATGTTTTCTCTGACTCAATGTTTTATTTAAAAGAAAGAGGCCCAGAAACTCTAGATGAGTGAAGATTCCAAAGCTGTCAGCAGAGAGGTGCTGGCTGCAGGTGGAGGGGACATGTTTGGGGCTAGCTGGCCGAGGCTCTTTCGTCCTCAGTGAGTGGCAGCAGGCTGGTCCCTGGGGGCCCAGCTCAGGTGGCCTGACCCACCTGGAGTGCTGGGTGGAGTTTGCCTCGCTCTTGAGCTCTGCAACCAGCCACACGCTCCTGCTCCTGGGATGGGGCCTGACTACAGATGCAGTGGGTTATAAAGGTCTGCAGTGACGCATTTGCCTCAGAACTTTGGCACTCTTTGCTGGTGCCAGGGGCTTTGTGGCTTCACACGAACTCATTCTAAGATTCCCGTGTCCTTGCAGTGAGACGGCAAAGGCAGCCTTGAAGGGGCTGCCTCCGGGGAATCAGGCCCGGGGTTTATGTGCGTGCTAAGTACTAAGTCGCTCAGTGGTGTCCGAATCTTTGTGAACCTATGGACCATAGTCCAACAGGCTCCTTTGTCCACGGGATTTCCCAGGCAAATATACTGGGGTGGGTTGCCATGCCCTCCTCCAGGGGATCTTCCCGACCCAGGGATCAAACCCACATCTCTTTTGTCTCCTGCATTGGTAGGTGGGTTCTTTACCGTAGTGCCATCTCAGAAGCAGGTTTTATGGTCCTGGATAAAACCACTCACCAACTCCATCATGTAGTTTTACATGTGAGTTAACAGTGTGGCTGGACCTGTGTCTGGATGGTTGACCCCAAGTTGCTTGCGAGGACCTGAGGGTTGGCACCCCCACCCCGCACACGTGTGACCACCACCACCTTCCAGTCCACTCCACAAACACATAACAAAACTGGGCAATGGGCACGCCTGCTGCCTGACCCGCTTGCCAGGTCAGACCAGAACTCAAGAGCTCCAGGTGGTAGCTTTAGTGGTTAAGCTCCTCCAGTCTGGATCTGCATCCAGCTAGACCAACCTCATGTGGGCCAAAGACCCCCCACCCCTTCCTCTTATCACCCTTCCCACAGCTTCCCAACCCTGAGCCTTCCTGACAAGCCAGGAATGAAATGGTCTACTACTGGTAAGACCATTTCTGCTGAGTCACATGGACCCAGCTCCAGTTTCTGCAGATTAAAAAAAAAAAAAGAAAAGAGCTGCCCCCCTGGCTTCACCAAGTACCTGATAGCCACAAGGAGCTAAGTAAAAATATCTGCATAAAAATAACCAAGACCGGAAGTGCTGGGAAAACTGAGGTTCTGTATATGTTAAAGAGAATGATTGGGGTTTAACGATAAAGTGTGGTTGCACCCAACCGGAAGCAACTTGAGGAAGTGCTGAAAGCGTAAGAGAGGCCCAAGGGGTCCAATTGGAAAACAGGAGAGAGCAGTTGCATTCCACTGAGTGCCTTGAAAATGTGAATTGGAAAACTTGAAATACTAGCTGCCAACCTGGGTCCAACCCATAGAGTTTGTTCAGCCCCGTGTTCTTAAGCTGGAAAAAAACGTATCATTAAACAGTTTTTTAATTCAAATATATGCTCAGTACTGACTTATGTCAGGGAGTTCCCCATGGTGGCACCCCACCTCCAGCCAAATGTGTCCTATTTAGTCCCTCATGGGATGCCTACAGCCGACATCCAAGTTCAAAGGTGAACCCATCCCCGCCACTCTCCACCAGGCTGTCATGCGTACACGTAAGTCAAGCCTGGATTGTGAGCAGAGACGGGTTCTCAGAGTTGGAACATAAAACCATGCATTATGTAAGTTCCTTTTCACTTAATGCATCAAACTAATATGCGGAGGTCTTTTCTGTATCACGAGGGACCATTTGGTAGAGGCTTGCATGGAGTAAGCATTTAGTGTTTACTGAATGACTGTGTAATAAAGCTGAATCGCTGAACACTCAAGTGAACATGGCTTATTAGAGGGGAGGCGGCATGGTGTCAGGAAGAAGAAATCACGCCTCACTAATCTCCTTGAGTTCTTTGAGCAGATACATAAGCATATGGATAAGAGGTAACCGCAGAGCCCAATTTAATTTGACTTTCAAAACCTATGAGAAAATCCCACTCTAAAGATGGTCTTCTAGAAACTGAGTCACTAAGGATTGTTTTTATCATGAATATGGGATTGGCTTAAAGACCATAAACTAAGCTGAAGATAAGTAGGTATATTCCCAGATGGAAAACTATAAACATTGGGATTTCCTAGAGATCTAATCCTTGATGGATCTTCTCACATGTTTGTGAATGACTTACAAGAGGAAGAGTATATATTGAATCTCCAAGTACTACCTCAATCATCTGGGGAGAATGTTAAGTTGATGGAGAGTCAATTCAGTTTGAACAAGGGTATATTGGATACTGAGGAGTCATTATGTGGTTGGGCCCTGGGGTATAAAAAAGAAGGATAAGCTTAAAGTTAATCAAGTTAGGGTGAAAGTCATGCATTCATTTAGAGCAAATAGTCAAAGGCACAGTGGGAGTGACCGTGAAAATAATGGGAGTGACGTGGTTCAGGGGTGCCCAACCTCTGGGATCTAATGCCTGATGATCTGAGGTGGAGCTGATGTAATAATAATAGAAATAAAGTGCACAATAAGTGTGATGTGCTTGAATCATTCTGAAACTATTCCCCACACCAAGCCTGTTGAAAAAATTATCCTTCATGAAACCAGCCCCCAGTGCCAAAAAGGTTGGGTACCACTGATGCAGATGATCGATGCTGTTAGAGTTAAGAGAGGGGGAATAGTAAATGAGAGTTGAAGTAGGGAAGGTTTTATGGGGGAGAAAGAATTTGAGGAGAGCCTGGAAGAATACCAAGGGTTGGGACAGGGGTAGGAAAGGTGGGGGACTCTCTTGTTAATAGCAATTGGACATGATGCTCTGGGACTGGAAGGTGAGTTTTGGGGGCAAGTAACCAATTACTGCATGAAGCCTTGACAATCCAGAAACATCACCTAGGCAGCTGTTAACAGTAGTGGCAGTAGGAAAAGCCCTGGACTTGGATTGGGAGACGGCACATGGGTTCTATTAGTCTTCCTCCTATAACCTGGGTCTTATTTCTTTGTCAGTAAAATACAGATGATAACTGTACCAGTCTCATAAGTTTCTGTGAAATTTAATGCAAATAAACACTCTGGACAGCTCAACCAGTACAGAACGCAGGCGGGCACTGCTAATTTCTTTAAGAAGACAGTCTCAGCCACTTCACCTCTAATAAGCCTTTCCCTTTTCCCATTCTGGGTGGAGCAGTGTTTTCCATGCTCACCATTCTATATTATCCTGGTTTCCTTCCTCTCTGCCTCTGTCATTAGACTATGAGCTCCTCGAGGACAATACTGAGTTTTCTATCTCTTTCTAATCGGTACCTAGGCAGTGCCTGGTATATATCACAAGTGTGCAAAGGTTGGTAAAATAACCAACAAAAGAGTGAATATATTCCTATAAGAATGTATTGGAATGAATACATTCCTATAAGTGAATACTATTCCTATAAGGATGGAAGATGAGTTTAATTTGACAAAAAAAAAAAAAAAAAAAAGATTGGCACATAGAGATTCTCTAAATTCTCACAAGCAACTGTTTATTCATTCACTTTAGACTATTTTCCGAAAATCAGCATGAAGGCTGTTGATAAGAATCCTTATCTCCTCGTTTTTTGAAAATATGGACAGCCCTGACCTGTGCCATTTTCTGTCATCTCTTCCATTCTTTGGGCTTTCTCATCAAAGACAAAGAGTAGGATATGTACTTTGCAAAAAAAAAAAAAAAAAAAGATGGAATATATACCTCCTTTAGTGGGTTAGAGACTTGTTACTTGGGGATGAATTTCCCTCATCATGTTACTTGTCTTCCTTTTCCAATCTTAAGACATTGATACTCTCTGGGAAAGATGTAAGCACAGGAGTCTTGAAACGTTACTTTCCCTCTGATATTTATTAACCTTCCTTGGTCTTCCTCAAACGCTTGACCTATGCTCTCTGGATTCCTCTAGCTTTGAACACAGCTTTAAAAACCCTCCCGGTTTCAGCATTTTTATCAGCTACCACTTCTCTTGAGTTTTCGCTTTCTTGAAGCATTTTTTAAATGTAAACGCTATTCTTTTGCAACAGTCCATCTCTTTTGAAAACTCGAATTCACTGGGGAGCTCAGTTTTGAGTTGAACTGATCTAAACCCTGTAAGAGGCCCAATCACGTCCCTGTTAGATGTGACGTGTGGTCCTTGCATCTTAGAAGGATTCCCCCTCCATCCATATGCAGAAAGAAAATTACATACCATTCTGTTGGTAAAGTTACTGAACTTCTCAACCAACACCTGCTCAATCATGTCTGGCTCAGAGATAACAATAAACATCAGACGACCAAGATAGTACCTGGGAGGAAGAAGAGAATTACTTTAAAATGTTTAACTTAAAATTACTTTAAAATGATAAATGTTGTATTTATCTGCTCTCTTCTCCTTTCCATAAAGAATTCTCAGTGGCTTAGAATCAGGGATCAAAGATAAATAGGGAGTAAAGGTGTGGAGAAGATGAGGAAATGCATGTGCTAAGCATGAGGAACAGCAGAGCTCTGATGACCTAACACTAAACTTCATTCCACAAACATTTATGGAATCCCACCTGGTACCAGTCCCTGGAGACTCTGGGATGAATAAGAGACAGTGTTTAGCCCCAGGAAACTCACCCCCTTGATGGGAAAGACAGATCTGTAAGTTTAAACACAATAATAAAGAATTTATAGGATCCAGTAGTAAGACCAAGAAGGAAAATGGTACAGGTCAGTGTTGTCCCTATTTTCCAAAATTGGGGAGACAAGCATTCTAGCAAGAGAAGATCAGCGACTTGTATATACTGATCCTTGGGAAAAAGCCTAAAGTGTATTGGCAAACCTTTGTGAGAATCCAGGGACGATGAAGCCTGCTGGGGAAAGACTGAACAGCTGGGTCTATATACCTCCACGTGAAGGCGCTTAAGAGATGCTATGGCGCTGACGAAGACACAGAGCCTCCCCTAGTGGTCCAGTGGTTACGGCTTAGCCTTCCAGTGCAGGGGATACGAGTTCAATCCCTTGTTGGGGAGGCTAAGATCACACAAGCCTTGGGGCCAAAACCCCAAAACATCAAACAGAAGCAATATTGTAACAAATTCAATAAAGATTTTGAAAATGATCCACATCAAAAAAATCTTAGAAAAAAAAAAGAAATGGAGGAAAGTCTCAGGCAGTCAGCAGTGGTGAATGCCAACGGGAAGCTGTTTAAGGACATACTGTTGTTTATTTATTAAATAGATCTTGCTATTTATTGAAGTTCAGGGGGGCATAAAAGCATCCAAGACCCCGTCATAGCCGTCAAGGGTCTCAGAGCCTGGTGGCAGTAGCAATTAAGTAATCACCATGCACTGTGACATCTGGCAAGGTTGGGTGACATTGGGCACAGCCCAATGAAAGCCTGGAGAAGAGAGAATGAAGCCTTCCTAGAGGTGGTACTTCCTAAAGTGAGTTTCAAAGGAAGGGCAAGAATTAGTCCAGATAGGTGGGTGGCAAAGGGGAGTGAGGGTGTGGCAAGCAGAGGAATCAGTTCGACAATTGCCCAGGGACAAGCATGCCTGGAGGAGCTATGAGCGCTTGACTGCTGCTGCTGCTGCTGCTGCTAAGTCACTTCAGTCGTGTCTGACTCTGTGCGACCCCATAGACGGCAGCCCATCAGGCTTCCCGTCCCTGGGATTCTCCAGGCAAGAACACTGGAGTGGGTTGCCATTTCCTTCTCCAATGCATGAAAGTGAAAAGTGAAAGTGAAGTCACTCAGTCGTGTCCGACTCTAGTGACCCCATGGACTGCAGCCTACCAGGCTCCTCCTCTATAAAGCCAACCAGAGTGATGACAGGTAGCCCCACTGCATAATGCCATGTTTTCAGTGTATAGGATTATTCTTCAGGATGTTATTTGATCACTGGCATATCCAGTTCAGAGCAGTAAAGAGCACAGCAGTTCAAGTCACATGGCATGAAAGCTTCAAAGTTTGCTCTGATTTCTTAGTTACTTAGAGCTTTTCATAAGCTAAAAGTGTCCTTAATGTTTTAACTCTTCCCCTTCTTACTAACTAGGGAAAAAATAATATTTGTCTAGCACATGTCAGGCACTCAGAAATATTCATCTGAGTGATCATATTTCCCAAACTGTTAGAGAAATCTTTGGGACACAGGAATTCAACAGATGTGGTAGAAGAAAAAATATTCACTAGTTTTTTTTTTATTATTGATTTTAGCCAAGAAGACCAGAAATAACCCAATAAAACCATGAACCAATGCTTTTATAAACTTTATGAGACATGTCATAGAATTTTCTTGAGAATCTGGTAAAAACTGTGGACATTTCCCTAAGACATTTCCCATTCACAGCATTTTAAAATGAAATTTGAGGGATTCTTTGACACCTGAAATGAAAAAAGCCAATCTAGGAAGGTTACATATTATATGATTTCATTTGTATGTTTTTGAAACAGCAGTGAGATTAGTTGTTTCTAAAGGAAAAGAGATGAGTAGATTCTAAACTCTAGGGATGCGGGGGTTGTGATGGGGTTGTGTGACTGTAAAAGGCAGCACAGGAGAGTCTTGTGGTGACTGGTTTTGTATCTTAATGTACAGTAGTGATTACACAAACCTACACATCTGATAAAACTTCAGAGGATTCTACATACACATACACACACACACACACACACGAAGGCTTGAAAGTCTGATAAAATTTGAGTAAGTGTTATGGATCATGCTGTATGTGCTCAGTTGCTTCAGTCGTGTCTAACTCTGCGATCCTATGGACTGTAGCCTGCCAGCCTCCCTCATCCTTGGGATTCTCCAGGCAAGGATACTGGAGTGGGTTACCATGCCCTCCTCCAGGGAATCTTCCTGACCCAGGGATTGAACCTGCGTCTCTTGCATTGCAGGCTGATTCTTTACCCACTGAGCCACCTGGGAAGCCCATTATGGAGTGTATCAATGTTAATTTCCTGGTTTTGATAATGTACTGTAGTTATGCAAGAGGTAACCATTGGAGGAAATAGGGTCAAGGGTATACAGGATCTTTTTGTACATTTCTTTTTGTAACTTCCTGTAAATCTATAATTATCTCAAAAAAAAATCAAATGTTCAAAAGTCACTTGGGCACTTAAACTGTAGCCACAGCTCTGCTCCTCCCCAGAGCAGATCTAGTAGGCTGGGAGGCGCCCAGAAATCTGCATCTGAACAGGCTCTCTGGATTCTAATGTAAAAGACTACTCCCACAATTCAAGAAATGCTATTCTAGGGCAATGGTTTCAGCCTCAAGGACTGGTCAAAGCACTGGCCAAGCATTCAAAAAGTAGTGATGCCTGACCTCTTGACCAGCATCTCTGGGATGGGACCCAGTCCCTTCTAACTTTAATAAGCTCTCCAGTAACCAGTACTGACAATTGATTGACAGTAACCAGACTGGGGGACCCACAAACCCCATGTTAAAAACCCTGCTTTTTTTTTTTTAATTTTTTAATTGAAGGATAATTGCTTTACAGAATTTTGTTGTTTTCTGTCAAACCTGAACATAAATCAGCCATAGGTATACACTGCTTTAGATTTAACTAAAGCTCATGCTGTGATTCTCATTTCCCTAAACTCTTAGTTCTAAAAGGAAAGCATTTACATTGAGATGCACATGTATTTTGGTAATGATTCATTTGTATTGATTTAGTTATTACCAAAATAATTTTACATCAGTCAGTTCAGTTGCTCAGTCGTGTCTGACTGCCACCCCATGGACTGCAGCATGCCAGGCTTCCCTGTCCATCACCAACTCCTGGAGCCTACTCAAACTTATGTCCATATAATCTGGATTTTCAAAGGAAAAAAAACCCAAAATAATACTTCTACATTCAAATGAAAGTTGTCCTTCCAAGTGAGCACCTTGGGAGCCTTTGAGCTTTTTTCTAGTAATGTTGCTAATGCTAAAAACAATTTTGTCACCATTTCTTTAGAATTGCTTCAGAGCTGGTTTATGAACCTCGTGAGAAAACTGGCCCCATTTTACACATAAATTGTGTAATCTTATGGATTTATATTTATACTAACACTCATCTGTAGCTTGAGGAGCTCCTGGAAAGATCTTCATCAGAGAAACATTTAAGGGAAGCTTGTTTTTCCTTTTGGATGTCTGGGTGGCTGACCTGTTTTTGTCTGCCCAGCCCTCCTTTAGGAAGCACCCTCCCCCATTCCACCAGTTCTGGAGGAGCTGTCGATGACAGAGCCTGCCCTTCTGGTCACGGGGGTGGACTCACCATCAGGCATGGCTGATTATGGTATCTCATCTCCTTGACAACAGTGACTGGTCCACAGGGTGGGTGCATGACTGTCAGGACCAGTCAGAATCCTTCACTGGGTGTATGTGTAAGTGTATACTTGGAGGCTGCTTGAGGAAAGCTCTACTTTTCTCCTGAACGTGCTTAAGTAGGAATATATGAACCCAGAACAGTCAGTGGCCATCTTTGTACCACATGCTGGCACAAACTCCAGGTCAAGGTATGCTTCCTGCAGTGTTCCTTGCATCTTCCAAGCTTAAATTAGCTTGCACTTTTAAGTGTGTTTGAGCTGGGTTTCTATCATTTGTAATCCAGAAGTCCTAAATATTGCAAGATATTCCTTTTCCTTTTCAATCTTGTGAATACCTAATGCCATTCTGCCTCTCAAAACATACTTTCCCAAGAGGCTCTGATCTCGGAGGCTTCCCCTGTGGTCCAGCAGTTAAGAATCTGCCTTCCGATGCAGGGGACATGCATTTGATCCTTGGTAAGGAAACTAAGATCCCACATACTTTGGGGCAACTAAGCCCATGAACTGCAACTACTGAGCCCCCATGCTCTGGTCCGTGTGCCTCAGTGAAGATCCTGCATGTCACAACTGCTGCTGCTGCTGCTGCTAAGTCGCTTCAGTCGTGTCCGACTCTGTGCAACCCCATAGACGGCAGCCCACCAGGCTCTCCCATCCCTGGGATTCTCCAGGCAAGAACACGAGTGGGTTGCCATTTCCTTCTCCAATGCATGAAAGTGAAAAATGAAAGTGAAGTCGCTCAGTCATGTCCGACTCTTCACGACCCCATGGGCTGCAGCCTACCAGGCTCCTCCGTCCATGGGATTCTCCAGGCAAGAGTACTGGAGTGGGGTGCCATTGTCACAACTAAGACCCAACAAAGACAAATAGATAAATAAATAAATAAAAGAGGGTCTGATTTCAGTTTTGTACACTGATATGAATGTATGGCCACATGTTACTGCCTCCTGAGGTGGGGTGAAAGTCATATCTGACTCTCTGTGACCTCTTGGACTATAGCCCACCAGGCTCCTCTGTCCATGGGATTCTCCAGGCAAGGATACTGGAGTGGGTAGCCAGTCCCTTCTCCAGGGATCTTCCCAATCTAGGAATCGAACCTGGGTGTCCTGCATTGCAGGCAGATTCTTTACCATCTGAGCCAACAAGAAGCCCTGACGGGGTGGAATACTGCAAAGCCGCGTGCCCTAGGGCCATGAGTCAGGATCCAGGATCACCCAGCTCCGCTGCTTACGCATACAAGCCTTATAGGTGGACTCCGGAAATTCTGCATTTCAGCTTCCTTGCCCCTGAAACGTGGGAGTAAAACCACACAATCTCAGCAGTTTACTCTGCTTTAAATCTTGTAGTTCTTATGAGTTAAAAAGGAAGTTAAATAATGGTCTTTGAATTTTAAGTCTACTTTCTATAGGGCATAGAGATCAAACCAGTTAGTCCTAAAGGAAATCAACCCTGAATATTCATTGGAAGGACTGATGCTGAGGCTGACGCTCCAATCCTTTGGCCACCTGATGTGAAGAGCCAACTCATTGGAAAAGATCCTGATGCTGGGAAGGATTGAAGGCAGGAGGAGAAGGGGATGACAGAGAATGAGATGGTTGGATGGCATCACTGATTCAATGGAAATTAGTTTGAGCAAACTCCAGCAGATGGTAAAAGACAGGGAAGCCTGACATGCTAAAGTTCATGAGGCTGTGAAGGGTCGGACATGACCTAGCAATTGAACAACTATAGGGCTTGAAAACACATCCTGTTAACAGTGGAATCAGTGAAGTATTTGAATGACTTGAAGACCCTTCTCAGAATCTTTGATAAGCACAATTGTCAGTGTTTATTGAGTGCTTACTACTACCAGCCATGTTCTGAGTGCACTGCCTGTAGGATTTAATTTAATCCTCATAGGAAATGGATGGGGTAGTTACTATACCCACTTGTCAGAATAGAAAACTGGCAAGAGATGTTAAGAGATGTTAGCGATGTTAAGTAATTGCCCAAGATAGGGATTTGATCCCAATCTGACGGCTCCAGAGCCGTCATGACGACGACGACGATGATGATGATGTCAAGACGATGGCCATGACCTCGCCATCGTCTATACCAGTGACACTTTTTCCCCAGGCCGAGCAGGTGTGTGAACAGCCAGACTTCTAGCTGTGCAGACTGTGTCTTTTAAAGGTGGAAAGTCAGAGCAGCTTCTTGTTTAATGGCCCAGAAACAACCCTCCACCCCAGCCCAATTACGAAGGTAACTTCTTGCTCCCTTCTAATTGAAATGTATGGATCATCACTTTAGGGGGCAAAAAATTCTTAGCCAGTTACTCATTTATACTTATTTAGGCACATAAGAATGTTCTTACTCAACTCTGAAGCACCTGGTGGAAAAGAAAATTTAGGCAAATCAGTGAAGTATTGTGCAGACAAAAATAATACTTGTTTGACTTGTTTAACTAGTTGTTTTCTTATTTTTTTTTTAAAAACTGACCAGTTGGTTCAATCAAAATTGTTCACAATTGGCTTCTGGGAATAGAGGCCTGGTGGAGTGCTGCTTTTAGCCTGTGGGCTGCCTGGCTCTGTTCTAGAAGGCCTGCCCCTGCTAGGGTGGCTGAGCTATAAAGGGTGGTTGATCTGGAGGTACCTACAAGCATCAGTATGAAAAGATGTCTAAGTCAACAGCTGAATGGCAAAGCACATTGGGAAATAATACATACAGTTGTGGAAATAAATAATAGTCCATTTGATGGTTAGCTCGTTCAACAAGCACGTATTGAGCACAAACTGTCAGGCACCAGGCTCACGTATGTTAACAGTATTCCTGAAAAAACTCTGGAGGAAGATGCATTAGCTAACGGTGCATATCATGGGGACTTTTACTTTTCACATTGTGTATCTTTAATAGGGGCTTCTCGGGTGGTGCAGTGATAAAGACTCTGCCGGCCAATGCAGGAAACATAGGATCAGTCCCTGAGTCAGGAAGATCCCCTGGAGGAGGGCATGGCAACCCACTCCAGTTTTCTTAGCTGGAGGATCCCATGGACAGAGGAGCCTGGTGGGCTACAGTCTGTGGGGTCACGAAAAGAGTCTGACGTGACTTAGCGACTGAATAACAAACAAATCTCTTTAATGTTCCACTAGTTTACAGTGAGTGCTTTTGTAATAAGAAAAAAAAAAAAAAAAAAGAGGTTTGTCTTGTCAAGAGCTGAGGAGGGCGTTGGCAGTGGTGCAGCTGTCAGAACTCAGGTTCAAGGCCATGTCCTTGTGATTTAACAGCTGTGTCACCTTGAGCAAACCACAACCTTCCTGAGCCAATTTCCTGGATAAAGAGGCTGTTATGAGGGTCAGATGAGAAACAAGAGAATGCTTTGTCTGTAGTAAGGTTTTAGGCAAATGCTGGCCATGATAACCTCTCAATCAGGTGTGAAGGCCCCTGCTCATGGAGGGTGGGTTGGGTGATTGCTGGTGTCACTTTGTAGGGAGTGAAGAAGCTGGGTGAGAAGTGTCCCCAGGAAGGTCAGGTGACATGCCACTCCCTTCCCTCGCTTTAGCACAAAGAACCTGAATGTGCTTCCGGAGACTTCAGGTTTCCAGGTAGAGACTGAAGAACTGATGGGGACCTCTTTTGTTGGTGTTCAGTCGCTCAGTCGTGTCCAACTCTCTGTGACCCCATGGACGGCAGCCTGCCTGGCTTCCCTGTCCTTCACCATCTCCCTGAGTTTGCTCAAACTCATGTCCCCTTGAATCAGTGATGCCATCCAACCATCTTATCCTCTGTCGTCCCCTCTCCTCAGGCCCTCAATCTTTCCCAGCATCAGGGTCTTTTCCAAAGATGCAGGCCTGTAGCATCTGACGACTGCTAAACAGTGAGCATCAGATGACTCCTTGCCTCGGTGTCAGGGCCACGTCCCAGCAGGTTGAGGAGGCTAATAGGGTAACTGTCGTCCTGGCCTTCAGTCTGACCTCTGACCCGGACTGTGGATGAGAAGGTGGTGGGCAGCTCAGTGGGGAAGGGTGGGCGTTGAGTGCTAGAGATCCCACGTGAGTGATCAGTCTCTAAAATGTTCCAAGGGAGCTAAGTAGGCATCCAAGGCTGGGAGTGGGCCCTGGGCGGGCTGGGCGGCCCAGAGTCCTGCAGAGAAACCATGGCCTCACAGTCCTGCGGCTCCTTCCCATCTTGGCTCAGCGGAGCATCCTGCCCTTTCTCATTAGCAACCTGAATCTGTCATTAGAACAAGGCAGGCTTGAGTTAGCAGAGAGGCGGAGCCCACTCAAGTTGCTGGGGACGCTTTTCTTGAGGAGCCAGTGACAGACATAGGTCCCTGGAGTCGGGAGCTGCTTTCTTCTGGCTACTTCCTACCGCTCAGATCAGGGTATGCGTTACCTGCCCAGGGAAGCCTTGGGGTGCTGGTGCCCAGGGGCGGACCCTGACCTCACAGAGCCCCTCGGAGCCACAAGGACTGAGTCAGCCTTTTCCCTCTCTGCAATACTTGGAGCCGGATCGGCTCTCCTCTCCTGCCCTCAGATGCTGGTGGACTCTCTGGTTCTTCGCTTCCCAGCTGGACATTGGACCTTGCACTCAGATGTATGCCTCCACCCCTCTGACTTGTCTTCCTGACCAGCTACTTATCTGCACATGGGCCCTGATTCTGTTTATCCACCAGGGCTTTGTAAAAGGCAAGTCTGGGGATTTGCCTGGTGGTCCAGGGGTTAAGACTGTGTTTCCACTGCAGGGGACTTGGGTTCGATCCCCAATCAGGGAACTTAAAATGCTGTGTGCCTCTTGCGGTCAAAAAAAAAAAAAAAAGCCAATCTGATTGTAGCTCCTTCAGTGGTTCGTCTCCACGAAAGACTTTGGGAGTCCTGAGCGCATTGTGCAAACATCCTTCACAGCCCGGCCCCTGCCTTGCTTCTGGCCTCATCCCTCCCTATTGCCCACCACTCGAGAGCCAGCACCAATGATCAACCTTTCTTCCTGACACGCTCAGTCACCTCTCACATCCACGGGGGCCTTTGCACAGGCTGGTCCCCTGCCTCCCGGGATCAGTCTTCTCTTTCTGTCTTGCCAGGTTAACTTCTGGCAGTACTCCACTAACTAGCTCTTTTCTTGGCTACATTTTTACTTGGTTGTGAGTGGTTTAAATGCAAGGATCTGGTCTTTTTCTAACATTGAGGTCTAACATTTGTATTACAGGGTTGAATGTATTATAGGAGTTCTGTAATGTTAGTGGAGCAGGCTGTATCTAGGCCCAACCTCTTAAGCCCCCAAGCCCAGGCCCATCTCTCTCACTAGGACACTGAAGTAGCTCCCTATACGGATTGCTGGTCCCAGACCAACAGCCCCATCAAGGCCAAGTCTACCTTTGTGAAACAGAAACTGACCGTGCTATCCCACTACCAGCAAACCTCTTATGACTTTCCAATGTTTGAAGCAAAAAAGTCCAAGCTTCTTAACTGCAATTAGGAACCCTGTAGGAACTCTCTCCTTGTCCCACTCCTCTTCCACCAAGGAGAGTAAAAAAGCTGGCTTCAAACTCAGCATTAAAAAAATGAAGATCATGGCATCCTGTCCCTTCACTGCATGGCAAACAGAAGGAGAAAAAGTGGAAACAGTGACAGATTTTATTTTCTTGGGCTCAAAAATCACTGTGGATGGTGACTGAAGCCATGAAATTAATAGATGCTTGCTCTTTGGGAGGAAACCTATGACAAACTTAGACAGTGTATTAAAAAGCAGAGACATCACTTTGCCAACAAAGGTCTGTCTAGTCAAAGCTATGGTTTTTCCAGTAGTCATGTATGGATGTGAGAGTTGGACCATAAAGAAAGCTGTGCACCAAAGAATTGATTTTCAAACTGTGGTGCTAGAGAAGACTCTTGAGACCCCCTTGAACAGCAAAGAGATCAAACCAGTCAATCCTAAAGGAAATCAACCCTGAATATTCATTGGAAGGACTCATGCTGAAGCTGAAACTCCAATACTTTGGCCACCTGATTCAAAGAGCTGACATTGGAAAAGACCCTGATGCTGGGAAAGATAGAGGGCAGAAGGAGAAGGGGATGGCAGAGGATGAGATGGTTGGATGGCTTTATTGACTCAATGGACATGAGTTTGAGCAAACTCCAGGAGATAGTGAAGGACAGGGAAGCCTGGCGTGCTGAGGTCCACGGGGTCGCAAAGAGTGGGACACAACTGAGTGACTGAACAGCAACAACAACACATGTTCTAACAACTAAGCAAACATTTGAAAAAAAGAATGCACATATTGCCCTGAAAGTAGTTCTCATCATGACCCACAGATGTCGCTGTGTTCACCATGAACATTGAAGATATCCCAGGAAGCCCCTGTGAATTATCTATGGCGCACAGTTTGGGAACTGTAACCATACATTGCTGCTATGAAACTGTTATTTGCGGTTCCCTTTGTTTGCACTGCTTCTCTATGTTTCCATTCCTTTGCACATGATTGTTGCTCTGAAGCCCTGATCTGCATCTTATCTGAAAAACCTTTCTGACCGTCAAGTCACCTGTCGCTTCTTCTGTGGAGTCTTCTCAGACCCTTCATTTCCCATAGTTTCCATGGCATCTTGTCCATTCATCTATTGATTTGCATCTCACTGTTTTATTTCTTGGGCTTCCTTGACAGTCTCCTCACTACTCTGTGAGTTCTTTGAGGACAAAGCCCTGTCTTGTTTGTCTTTCATCCCCGAGAAGCTGGCAGAGCACCTCGTACCAACAGGTAACTGGAAAGATGATTCTTTGGCTGCCTTTCTAGTTCTAAGAAATCACTTCTTATTCTCCCGGGTTCTCAGTTCCTGCTACTGGCAGATTGAAGCCAAACTTGAACCTCTTTTCTCTTTACTGGCCTTTATTTTGCATTCTCGAAGTCACTGGTCCCCATCCCTCTGAAATGTGTGGCTTACTTTGTCTTTCTCTTCTACCGCTTGGCAGGGGCATCACCTTTGTGTCCACCCTACTGGCTTCTTCACCTGAGCGCTAATATTTGTGGTCATCCCAGGTCTGGCTGTGTGTGGGGTCACCGTGGTGAGCCAGGCTCCTGTTGCAAGCCAACGGCTCTCTCAGAGATCTCGTTTGAATCAGGGATTTCCTGATGTGTTGGCACCAAGATCTTGCTCCAACAGAGAGTGAGGTCAGCAGAGAGCCTTCTGCGTCCCTTCAGGGTCACCTAACAGCAACTGGCCGCCCTTTCTGTGTCTCCATCTCTAGCCATCAGCTACCCCTCCTCCCACCATCCCACCCTAAGGTCCTTCTCTGACTGTTCTCACTGGGTAGACCATTGTTCTTTTCTCCTCCTCATCTCTCCATTATTCCAGACTGTACTTGACTACTGCCTCCTCCTGGAAGCCTTCTCTGCTTTCACTGGCCCATGATTCTACCCAATTCCTGGCTTCAGGTTGTCTGTTCAATGTGGCATATTCAACCCCTCGTTACCCAGCATTCTTGCATGACTTAGCCCAGGTCTGTGTTTCTCTTCTAAATTAGGTGCCAGATTTTCTTCAGGAAAAGAGATATGAGTGATTCTCTGGGGAGAAGAGTGGAGCAGTTTCTCCCACCACCACAGCCCAGGGATAGACACTCCACGGAAACCAAATTATCTGTTGAGTGGACAATGTCTGGGGCAGGGCCAAGAGGGAGCTAGTCCTTCAGATGCGGGGGTACCGTCTCGTCAGTATTTGTGCCATCTGAAGTCATAGACACAGATTGAAGTGAGTGTGGGAAAGCTCAGAAAGAGGGGAGGAATGGAGAGCCCTCCCCAAACGGGTGATGATCTGATGGTAGAGAGGGCTTTGCATTTGGAATGAGAACTGGGGCCAGTTCCTTAAGTCTTGGGGGTCACAGTCTATTCACCTGGCAGAGATATCGGGTGGAAAAGCAGGTCTCATTACTCTTCATTAGGGACCTTCTACCGCTGTGAACATGCTTGCGTGGTCCCTGTGTGGGTTTCTAAGTAGTGAGAACAGAGGCTTAATAAGGAATCAGATCTGAGTTCACATAAGTGGGCCTGGAAGACAAAGGGCCCTTCTAGTTCTTGGTGAATTGTGGCTGCGTCAAGCTCTAGTCAAGCTTTCTCCCAAACAGAGCTTGGCTAAAGGAGGGAATTGGGCAGCAATGGGGGAAAATTATCTGAAGCAAACCTATAATGATAAACCTCTCTACTCTATTGGGTACACCCGCCCATTTAATTTATTCAGTTAATAAAACTTATTCCCCAGAGGGGGACAGGCAGAGGTAAGCTACAAACCAATCTGCCCGTGTGAGCATGAATATATATGTATATCTCATAACAATAAAAATAGAGTAATTAAGAGATGTATTGAAGTGTACAGAAATCCTGAAGGACACTGAAGTTTCCAATTCGAGTTACTGTCCTTGGTGCAAATTTAATTCACTAGGGAACAGATAAATAAAAAGGAAGAAAAAACAAATTCAGAACAGATGTTAGGCAAGCAATTTTTTTCACAGTAAGAATCATAAACATGAAGAAGAGCCTATAAGGCAAAGTTGTTGATGCAAACAGCGTCAAGCTACTAAATAAATAGTTAGATGGCACCGCAGGGACAAAGAAACATTAAAATAGTCATTTGGCTGTCCCAGAATATTTGCGCCCACACGGTTATGCCCAAGTGTGTAGATTTGCAGGCATCAGAAGGAAGTGTGTGTGTGTGTGTGTGTGTGTGTGTGCGCGCGCATATGCCTACTATTACATAGAATATGTGCAGGACATATATTTGTGTGAGAGTATGTAGCAAAACCTCCTCTCCCTCAATGATGTGTGAACTCAGAATATGAATTGAGGGGCTTGGCAAGAGCTAGAATGAGCCCTGAAAAGACAGTGTGGCCTGGAACTCCATGCCACCCGAGGAATGTGCTGTCTTGGGCTAGGTATTATTAGAAAGCCCAGATGTGGAACTGTCAAGAAAGGAGAATTTAATGGCCAAAGAATTTTAGACACAGCTGGGGAAAAATAAGAGGTGGGGCAGTGAAGGGATGGAAATTAAAGCACAGATCATAGTATTTCAGGAACAGAAGGAAGCTTGACAATGATCATTCTAGCCAAACACCCCCATTTCATAGCTAGGAAAACAGAGGTCGCCAGAGGTGAGATGATTGTGTGGGCAGCACTTGAACACAGGCCATTGCCCTGGAGCAGCCCCTGTGCAGCAGGAGGCATGAAAGGCCAGAGAATATCCACATGCAGAAGTGGGGAAATTCACCCCAGAGTTAGCTAGGGCTCCTGCAGTGGGCACCCCTCTGGGATGGCAGGTGGCTGCAAGAGGACCTTTGAAAGCCCACCCTGAGGGGCTGAGGCGTCATGATCAGGATCCCTACTCCCTGCGGGGGTGGGGGCCATGCTGGTGGAGACCACTAACAGTTCCTTTGGTTTCACATCAGCCTGGGAGGCAGGCAGGCGCTCGGGTACCTGTTAAAAGTGAGGATGATGGTGAATCACTCATTCTAGTCCCACAGCTGGGAAGAGCTGAGCTCAGACCAGACCCAGCTCTGCTTCCCAATCCAGTGCTCTTTCTGTCACCTTAGGCAGACCCCTAAGAGTAGGGCTAGAGAAAAGGTTTCCCTGGGGAGAGAAACCAATGGTCTGAGAGCAGAGCCCAGCCCAGTGGAGTGCATCGTAAGAGTCTGCCCTTCACCTTATCTATGGGTCCCAAGATGGTCTGATGTGGGATTAAATCAATTCTATATTTTATGGGCTAATTCCTGGATGGATGGCTCATAAGTCACAGATGGGGAAAGATTACAGATGCTGCCACCCAAACGCTTGACTTTAGGATGAAAGACTTCCCCCAAGTCCTTTCATTATGTTCCAGGGAAATAATACTAATTACCAAAAATCACCAAAACCTAAGACCTTCCCGTTTGAGGTTTTATTGGGGACAAATTTGTCCTGAAAGGCGCATATTCAATGGAGATTCCTT
This sequence comes from Bos indicus x Bos taurus, assembly GCF_003369695.1. Lineage (NCBI taxonomy): Eukaryota > Metazoa > Chordata > Mammalia > Artiodactyla > Bovidae > Bos > Bos indicus x Bos taurus. The sequence goes on from NC_040079.1 coordinate 16,427,731, forward strand.
TGGTTATTCAGTAAATAGTTCCCGAGCACTTTTTGTGCAGTCTAGGCCCTGGGAGTATCCAAGCAAACAAGAGACAGAGTTCCTGTCCTCATGAAATTTATACTCCAGCAGGACAGTAACATGGCCTTGCTGTTAGGGCCATCATCCTAAGGCAGGAGTGTGCGGAGTGTCCAAGGAGCAACCAAGGGGACAGGGGAACGGAAATGGCTTTGGATTAACAAGGGCTTCCCAGTTGGCTCAGTGGTAAAGAATCTGCCCGCCAATGCAGGAGACAGAGGTTCAATCCCTGGGTCAGGAAGATCCCCTGGAAGAGGAAATGGCAACCCACTCCACTATTCTTGCCTGGAGAATTCCATGGACAGAGGAGCCTGGCAGGCTACAGTCCACAGGGTTGCAAATAGTTGGACATAACTGAGCACTCATGTGCATAACAAGGAGAACCTGCCCTCCCCCGTGCTTACCTCTTACTAACCACATGTCATTCTTGTCTTAAAGTCACTGATGTTTCCAAATATTGGACTGGCCAAAAAGTCCTTCAAGTCCAAAACAGACCTTTTGGTCACCCCAATAAATTGAAGCTAATGCAATTAGGTCAGGTAAACTTGAAGTGTTCTTGGGATAGTCACATGAGATACTGTATTGAAAGGCCAAGACCCAGACAGAGGACTGGAAAACGGTCATGGATTAATAACATTTTACTACATGTGGCCCCAGGGAACAAAGATCTCTCTTTCTTACGGTCTTAAAAGCAGGCCATACAGCCCATAGAATGCATGCACAGGCCCAGAAAGGGCCCAGAAAAGGATGTCCACTGCAGCAGTTGAATGACAGGCAGCAGTTGGAGGTAACAGACTTGATGGGTGCACAGCGTCATGATGGAGCTTCAAAGTGTAGTGTGAAGGAAAGAAACTAAAGGATAAATGAGTGATATGACACAACCATTGGCATGAGCTGAAGCGTCCCTTGGACAGAAAGTAGATCAAACCAGACTATCCCAAAGGAAATCAACCCTGGAAATTCATTGAAAGGACTGATGCTGAAGCTCCAATACTTTGGCCACCTGATGCAAAGGGTCAACTCATTGGAAAAGCCCCTATTGCTGGGAAAGATTGAGGGCAGGAGGAGAAGCGGATGACAGAGGATGAGATGGTTGGCTGGCATCACTGACTCAATAGACATGAGTTTGAGCAAGTTCTGGGAGATGGTGAAGGACAGGGAAGCCTGGTGTGTTGCAGTCTATGGGGTTGCAAAGAGTCGGACATGACTGAGCGACTGAATAACAACAAAGAAAACACATGTGAACAACAATACCCAGTTTGCAAGAACTTGCAACACCCACCCCCCTCCCAAAACACACATTAAGCACAATGGAATGGTTGTCTTTTGGGAACAGGAAGGGACCAGAGAGAAAGGTGTGGGAATAAAAGGGAATCAAATATGCAAAATATGAGGCTGTGTCCCCAGTTCTCCATAGCGCCACAGAATAAACACACTCCCTCCCACACCACCTCCAAAGGGAGGTGATTAATAATTACTGGCGGTAATGCTGATAATTTGCAATGGTGAAGTAAACTCTTCTTATCAATGCCTGTTTTTCATGTGGAATTCTTTAGGAGTAAAATGCTGCTGCTTATTAGATCAGCGTTTCCTTTCAGTGGCTGTTCTCCATATTCTAGTCCCAAGAGACATTCCAGAAAGGGGGAAAAAAAAAGTTCTGTGGTCAAATAAACACTGCATACTAAATTTCCCTCTTGGAGATGTTCCAAGCACATTATTAAGTGAACAGTTCTGAGAGACCTGTGTTCCATGGATTAATCCAGTGTTTCCAGCCATTGACCGAGGGGAACTCCCCACTTTAGTTCCATGTAACAATTATCTTTGTCAATGGAAATGGTCCAGAGGCTGCACTGTGGGAAATGCCACTGGAGGATAAGAGGCGGGAGATTCCAGATTCCAAGTGTAGCCTGCGGCTCCCCCACCCCCTACTCTATCCCAGCGTGGCCGGGCAATCCTTCCAGGGCTCTGTTCACAAGCCACCTTGGACCCAAAGTCTCAGTCATAGTTACAACTGATGGTGGCGAGGATGGTGCTGTCTTCCCCTCTGCTGTGTTCCATCTCCTCATTATGTAGGGAATGATCGTTTTCTCTCTAGAAGTCAAAGCCAACATCAGTGATTAATGTTGCCTAGTCCCTTATTCCTTGTAACTAACTAGTAGTTCAATTCTGCTGTCCTTTATGAAAGTCGACCTCTCTTTTCCTCATGTTTCTGTTGTTCCAAATCACTGTTATCACTCACCTGGGTTGTTAGGATGGTTGTCTGCTTGTCTTTTATAAATTCCATCCTCCCTCTTCATCCCTGGTGGCTCAGATGATAAAGAATCTGCCTGCAAGGCAGGAGACCCAGGTTTGATCCCTGGGTTGGAAAGATCCCCTGGAGGAGGGCATGGCAACCCACTCCAGTATTCTTGCCTGGAGAATCCCATGGACAGAGGAGCCTGGTGGGCCACAGCCCATGCGGTCGCAAAGGGTTGGACACGACTGAGCGACTCACACACACACACACACACACACACACACCCTTCATTCCTCATCTTGCCCTTCTCCATTCTGTGCATCTGTACAATAACCTACTTCAAATAACCCACTTTTTTAGCACCATTCCTTAGATCCATCTCCCCTCCTGCCACTGCAGAGAGGTTGTCCTCTCCAGTGTCCAAACCATCACATTTTCTTAGCACACCTTTGTCCTCTATAGTCTCCCTTTCAACATCTCAGCTAAAACCTCTAAACTTCCTTCCAAGCCTATGTGCCTGAGCCCACAGGCCACCTGTCAGCTCTCCCTTACCTGGGTAGCTACAGAGCTAGCTAATCTCTCAATGAAAGCACACGCTGTGCTCTGGGGAGGACCCAGGGGAGTTCAGTGCGTCTCCTCCAGCAAACGGCCACAAAGCTGGAACACGGGCCTCGAAAAATAGCTAAAAGACTGTGTGAAAGAAGCACAGAGGGAGAAAACTCAGAGGCTACAAATGACAGGGACCTGATCTTGACAAATTGCTGCAGGTAGGAAACCTGGAGATGGAAGGTGCTGGGGAGAGAAGAGTAGGCCTTGGGAACAAGAAAGAGTTCCAGACAGAGAAGGTTATGTTTAAATGAGACCCAAAGGCCACAGTGACTTGGTGGGAAAGAGGAAACTTGGAGGGGGCTGAAAGCAGAACTGAAGAGCAAACACATAAATTGTAAAAGGCTTGGCAGAGAGGAGTGAGATAAGGCGAGAAGGGGCTCTGGGTAAGGACTACCGGGAATTTATTAAAACGAACTGAATTTATGGTGCCGTACAAGCATCTGTTGATAACGGGGCAAGTCTGGTAAAGAATGTGCTCACTGGCTTGTAGTCAACAGGAAGCCGGGGCAAGATGACAAGGGCCAGGCATTCCGATCAGAAATGTGTCATTCAGGCTGGCCAGCAAGGTTCTGGAGCACAGGGAGGGGCTTACATTTCTTCCGGAGGTCACTTTTGAGGTTAGAAGCAAGAAGTGACAGCCACTCAGTCACGGTCAAAAGGAAAAATACAGCATTGCAACTCCAAATGCAGCTGCTCCAGAAAACAGTAGAGCAGTTCTGCAAAAATTAAACATAGGGCTTCTCTGGAGGCTCAGCGGTCAAGAATCCACCTGACAATGCAGGAGACACGAGTTCCATCCTCGATTCAGGAACATCCCACATGCCACGGACCAACTAAACCCGTGCACCACAACTACAGAGCCTGTGCTCTAGAGCCCGGAGAATCGCGATTACTGAGCCCACGTGCTGCAAATACTGAAGCCCACATACCCTAGAGCTTGTGCTTTGCAACAAGAGAAGATCCAGCAATGAGAAGCCCGTGCATCGCAACTAGAGAATAGCATCCGCCACTAGAGAAAAAAAGCCCTCGCAGGAACAGAGACCCAGCACAGCCAAAAAATAAAGCAATCAATTAATTTAAAAAAATATTAAGCCTAGAATTAACATAGGATCCCAGCAATTCCATTTCTGGATGTAGAGCTTTAAAAACAAAATGGATAGGAGGTATTGAAAAGAGATTTGTGCACTGGTGTTCATAGCAGTGTTGTTCACAATAGCTCAAGGGTGGAAGACACCCAAGTGTCCATCAGTGAACAGATGGACAGATGAATGGATAAACAGAATGTAGTAAATAAAAAATAGATTGTTATTCAACCCTAGAAGGGAAGAAAATTCTGATACATGCTCCATGGATGAGCCCTGAGGACATTATGCCGAGTGAAATAAGCCAGTCACAAAAGGACAAATACTGTATGATTCCACTCATATCAAGTACCTAGACTAGTCAAGTTCATAGAGACAGGAAGTAGAATGGTGGCTTCTCAGGCTAGGGGAAGGGAGAATGGAGAGTTATTGTTTAATGGGTAGAGAGTTTCCATTTTTCAAGATGAAAAAGAGTTCTGGAAGACTATACTTTAAGGGATCATTTCTATAGTTCGTTACTAGAGAAGTTTCTCTGATCGTGTAGAGCACCCGAAACCATGAGGAAGAGACACAGCGTTTTCTCCTGAGCATGAAGCTGGCGTTTGGTGCTGCTGGACGCAGCTGCCATCGGCCATTGATGATCGTTCTTCTCTCCCGTCTGGGAGAGTAAGAGGGAGAAAACGCCGTCTGAGTGAAAAAAAAAAAGAAAAGAAAAAGAGTTCTGGAGAAGAATGGTGGTCACGGTTGCACAACGTGAATGTACTTCATGCCACTGAACTCTACACTTAAAACTGGCTAGGACTCGGTGGTCCAGTGGTTAAGAATCTGCCTGCCAGTGCAGGGGACCAGAGTTCGATCCTTGATCCAGGAAAATCCCACATGCCACGGGGCAACTATTGACCCTGTGCTCTAGAGCCTATGTGCCACAACTGCCGAACCCACATGCTGGAGCCTGTGCAGGAGAACCCAACCTCTAGCAGGAAGTCTAAGGTTTGGGGGCTCAGTTAAGAACCTTTGGGCCGGAGTCTTTTGCAAAGATCCAAGGGCCGTGTCACTCATAAGATACAACCTGTGGTCCAGCAGTGAGAAGGAGAAGAGAGCTTGAGGAGTTACAGACAACTTTCAAAGACAAATGGAAGGTCCACTCAAGAACTGCCTCTCTGGTGGGTCCTATGACCCAGGTACTGCATTCACAACAGAGAACACGGAGTGGAACAAACTAGAGAGGGCTTGGAGTCCCTTCTCCCGGAGGTCCTGCTATGAAGGGCCGTGGTCTCGATTAATACCAGGACGTCCATTTCCCCTGTAGCCTGAGTAGCATCAACAGGTGTTGGTGGATGTTGTACCACAACAGACCACACTTCCCACGTCCACCTACCATGTGGTGACAGGCCATCCACCAGCCGTGTGTTCAGAGCAAAGATTAGTGAGTTCTTCTCTAAGCAGAGGCAAAAATAGAATCATCTGCTCACAGTGCCTCCTTGGTGGTTAATGTGGGGAGCGTGGTAAACATGTCAGAGAGTCAGGCCTTTAAAAACAGGCCAATAAACTGAGAGCCTCAGCCAGAGTGGAAAAGTTGATATAGTGGGCTGCAGAATTCTTGCATCTTGGGGGTGAGATGGGGGAGAAGTTGTTAGGAACATGGTCTTGAGATGTGAAAATGATCAAGGGACTTATTTGAGTAGTTAAGTTTCTATGATCTGCCCCAGACCTGCAGGCATCATAAAACCTGGCAGTGCCTTGCTGGGAATTACTTCGTGTCCACAGCTGCAGAAATGTCACACAGAAGTCTGACCAGGAAGAATGGGAATGTATAGCAAACAATCCAAACTCTGAAAGATTTAAGGGTCCTGAGGAAGAAAGGAGAACATGTTCCATTTTAAAGATAAACTTTGATTACTCAAACCAGTAGAATTTCAAATGTGTGCAGTATCTGACTTTTTTTGGTTGACAACTTACACTGTGGATCTAGAGTTAATTTGGTTTTGCATTGCCTTTTGCCCTCTGTGAGGAACACACTTTAAAACTGTTTTTTTTTTTTTTTTTTTTTAATCATTCAAGGGTTCTGAGAACTTATTTGAGAGAAGTTTTTCTGCTTACAAAATAGTGATCAAAGAGGAACTTGAAGCTCCATGGGAACTAGGAAATTAGTTGCTTCTTTGAATTTAGCCACCTGATGCAAAGAACTGACTCATTGGAAAAGACCCTGATGCTGGGAAAGATTGAAGGCAGGAGGAGAAGGGGACGACAGGGGATGAGATGGTTGGATGGCATCACCAACTCTATGGACATGCGTTTGAGTGTGGGAGTTAAGCTGTGGGAGTTGGTGATGGACAGGGAAGCCTGGCATGCTGCAGTCCATGGGGTTGCAAAGAGTCGGACATGACCAAGTGACTGAACTTGAACTTAGCAAAGATGTTTTTTAAATTATGAAATCAAAGAGGGTTTGTCATTCTTCTCTTTGAATAGAATAGGGAAGATATTTGCATTCTCAGTTAATTAGGGTTAAGAGCCATGAGAACTGGGTGAGTGTGTGCCATTTGGGGAATTATCTACGCAAAAGAGTTGTTGACAGAAGATACAATGCCTAGTGCCGTGTGTTCTCTGGACCTGCTTCCAGATGCGAGAATGTTTTGGCAAATGCCACAGTGATTCATAACTATGTTACATAACTGTATTTTGCATTTTGGGTTGAACAACTTGGATTTGTTGCAGGTACAATACAATTAAGTATGGAATTTATTATTCAAAAATATTAGCTGGAAACAGCTCTTATGTGATTTTCATTTATTTGAAGATGTTCTATTGTTTGGGAACGCATCTTCACAGGACTGTCATTTGAGGAATAAAGAAGTTACTGATGCCGTATTTGATTGTCACCGATGGAGCAGAAGCCCCTTTCCACCTTGAACCTGGTGTATTGGTGGCTTTTTGGAAACACACATCAAGGAATGCCAAGCTGAAGGTCCGTGGCTGACTTCCCAGAGGGATGTTCATCTCCCACCCGCAGTCTGGCTGCCCCCAGAGGTGACGTGATGGCCGGCATCCTCGGCCTCACTCTGTCCCAGCCAGGATGGACCTTTTGTTGCCAGCTGGTCACAGGGGTTGGGTCTGGTTGCTGAGTCCCAAGCCTCACATCGTGCTGTCAGTCTCAGGACTGAGAATCTGCACAAGATTTATTCCCTGGGCCCCTCCCCATGAGGCCCTGCTTGGACTCCTGCCAGACTCTCTTCTCAGGGCCAAGAATATCCCCTTTTCTCTATTTTGTTTTTAGTCACTCAGTCATGTCCAAATCTATTGCGACCCCATGGACTGTAGCCCTCCAGGCTTCTCTGACCATGAGATTCTCCAGGCAAGAATACTGGAGAGTATTGCCATTTCCTCCTCCAGGGGATCTTCCCGACTCAGGGATCAAACCTGCATCTCCTGGATTGGCAGGTGGTTTCTTTACACTGAAGCACCTGGGAAGCCCCCCAAACCCCCTCGTTAGGCCCTAATGGCCACTAACAGGCCTTTTTGATTTCTACTTTACTAGACTCCCGGCTACTGCCCAGCCAGCACCTTCTCAATGGGCAGTTTTCTCCTGGACTGTCCAGTGATTACTAGAATGGAGCCGTCAGTTTTTTCCCCTTTAAATGTTATGCTTTGCTCATCAGAAGGAACCTGGTCTCTCAATTCGCACAGCCTGGCTGGGTGTCCATGCCCAGACACCCCAGGGGATGAGCAAAAATCTTATGGAGAGATGTTTTACATTGTCAACTAATCATATTATCAACAAATTAGGTATATTTTGGTAGGCATTTTAGCTTGAAATACTCTGTGTTAATGCTGGGACTTAATTTTAATTAATTAACTTCAGATTTTAAAGAAGGAAAAGCTATTGGGCAGCCAGGGCTCTGCTCAGGTCCACATTGTTCAGGGGCCCCATCCCTGGAGAAATAGTGTCTCATCTTTGATTCTACTTCAGCTGACAAAATCTCTTTTGTCAGAAATTTCTCAGAATCTTAAACCACACTGGGGCAAAATAAAACCAGGGGCTAATCAAATGTTTCTAATGTAGACGGTTGGAGCTGAGTCATCCCGTTTGCAGTCGCCTAATTTTGAACTAGAAAGGACTGTAGTTATCATCTGGCCCTTTGCTCTTCGAATTGCTTATCTTGACTCACCAGTGATGATGAAACCAATTTTGTGGATCGTGATCAGATTGCATTTGCTTTTGCATGAACTAGAGTAGAAGAGAAGAGGAGAATAGACTGGATCAAAGCGGATCTTGCGTAGTAAAAGATATTTAGTAAAACTTTGATTTCAGGTGTATGTGTGTACTGGATCATAATGTAATATACATTATTTACTGAGGCTTATAATTAAACAAAGGGTCAAAGTCCCTGATTTTGTCCCAACCCCCTCATTTCGTACCCGAGAAAACTGAGACTCCGAGAGGGGAAGCCACTGGCCCAAATCCTCAAAGCCAACAAGTAGTCATAGAAAGAGAGTTGGAGCTGAAATGTGAACCTCAATTTTCTATTGTAAGTTGCCATGCTCTATTTGATGTTTTTCCAGCCAAACAAGAGTAATTTATATAGGCTGTTGATGTTTAGAAGTGTGGGTCACAAAGACATGGACATCAGTAGTCACTAAAACGCACAGCAACTGTCACCTATAGGTTGTCATAGAATGAAGATGGGGGAGGGCAAGAAAGCGGTGTGAAGTAAGGGGTAAAAGAGGAGGTCAGAGGTCCAAGAAAGTGGGTAAATTTCAGAAGGGTCTTTGGGTGGCTTTTAGGAAGAGGGAACGTCTTAAACTGCACGAAAAAAGAAAGTTCTGTAGTAATCCACCATTTGGGATCACAAGAGACCATGCGAGGGACAGAGAGGGATGAAGAGTCTATTAAAGTTTCATTTGATAAAAATGGGGCTGTAATAGAAATCTCTGTCTTCTTGGTCTAGATTGCCCATTTGTCTGAGAACAGTTGTTCTTTCCATAATCCTCCCGATTGGGCTAGGCATTTAGATCAGTGTGTGTTCTCAGCTGCTCGGTCAATGGACTACAGACCCCATGGACTGTAGCCCACCAGGCTCCTCTGTCCATGGGATTGTCCTGGCAAGAATACTGGAGTGGGCCACCATTTCCTCCTCCAGGGGATCTTCCCAATCCAGGGATCAAATCTGCGTGTCCTGCATTGGCAGGCAGATTCTTTACCACTGAGCCACCTGGGAAGCTCCTTTGGATTGGTGGTAACTGTCAAATATGTTCCTTTTGACAGCTTTCTTGTTGTTCTCAATGACCTCCTGAAAAGAACAGCCAATCTTATCAGGGTATTTGCTTTTTTGAAATAATGTGGCCCCCTAAAGTACAGTATCACTTTAATAAACACTCACTTAAACATGTATTCTAAAAGGCAGAGTATCAGGATTGACGTATGTTGACCAGTGAGTATTGATATCTAACTCATTGAATGATTCTCAATGATTGTGGCATAGAGACCATCAGATCTCCTATTAATTTTTTGAAGCTAGTGATTCTTAGCTTTGCTTTCAACACTTTCATAAAAGGCTCAACTTTTACCAAGCTTGGGGACCCAAATATTGCCCCCAGGCTGGCCTTCCGGGCAAATGTGAAGATAATTTAGAATTTCTGTACTTAATTCCATAGTTTCAAGGGTACTGTGTTTTCATTTACATCAGTTCCTCTTAAAACAGAGTCACAGTTTTAGGTCACTTAGTAAGTGAATCTCATTCTGAGGCGTGTGCTCCATATTGGCAGCAGAAGCTTTATTTAAGTTGGACTCTGTACATTGTCTGTGAGGCTCTTTTGCATCTGTGGCTCCATTCCTGCCTAAGATTTCTGCCATTCTTCCACATCTATGATTTTATTGAGCTCGGTCCAGTTTAAAAATGAGAACAATCTCCCTATATCCGTTGTCCAGTGTGAGTCTGAATATTTGTATTTTCTTGAACAAATCGGCATAGTTTCCACCCTAACGGATCCTCTCCCTTGTTTTCAAGACCAGCATATTGAGATGTCTCAGTGTCTTCTAAACAAAGACTGGTCCTGTGGCAGAGGAGTGCACCAAGTCGAGTCCTTAGGAGCCTTTTCGTTCCCAGGATTTGGGGCCCTCTGGAAGGAGGCCAGCAAACCTCCCACATGAGGATGAGAGAGCCAGCTGACTGCCTGGAAGTAAACCATCTCTATGTGGCTCTTCAACCTCATCTAAATAGTACATAAGCACGATGGTGAAGAGCACTTACAGAGAAGTGTTCACACCCTAGTCACTTCCGGAGAACACACTCCCCTTGTGGATGGTGCAATGGAAGCTGAGCTTAAAAATATATCTGTTTTCTTAGCCGATGCCACATTCCGTATATATCCCACAGTTCTCAGCTTCCTCACTGCTGGTGACCAGGTGCTATGAGTTCACGAGTGCCACTAGTTAAATAAAACATGAGCCAAGAACCTCCAGGTTGGAGGCATATGAGACCCCTCTACCTCCCCTGGGCATGAGCTTTGGGTCTAAGTGCCAGGTCCTTTATGTCCAAACGAAAGTTTTCTTTATTTGCTAAATTGATTTGAGTGCAAAGACCCAAGGTTCCCTGGGAGATAGACTGCTTTAGACGCTGATACTTACAAAGATGTTCTTACAACACTCTAGTGCTACTAGGTACAAGAAGGTATTATCTGTACCAAAAGAGGGTATTCAGTGTGGCACTGGCATGAGGTTGGGCAGAGAGATGGAGCAGAGAAGTCAGAAATACATACAGGAACCAAGAGATGATTTTTTTTTTAATGACATTTTAAATCAATTGGGAAAGGATGCATTTCCAGAAGGAACACCACCCTACTTCCATTCTTACCCTCAAATAAATTTCTGATGGGTCAAATATCTAAGTTTTTTAATAAAACAAAGTAACACTAGGAAAAAAAGTGGAAGTTAAAATATATATATCCTTAGTGAAGAAAGCCTTACTGAACAAGATACAAAATGTAGATACCATTGAAGTAGATTAAATTCAACAATACAAAAACATTTTCTGATTGGAACTATATACTTTTTTATATTAATAAAAAATAACAGCAGATCCATTACTTCCAAGAGAGGTGATATAGGGGAAAGGGGCCTTTGAATAGGAGCCTTCAGGAGCTGCACATGAACTGAAGTTAGGTCGCTGTGTAAGTAGAAGTAATTACTAGTATTGGCACAATAAATCCGTGTCACCCACTGGATTACAAAATTTGCCAGAAACTGAAGGGACATAATCTCTATCCTGTTTATGCACGCTCGGTCACCTCAGCTGTATCCGACTCTTTGCGACCCCATGGACCATAGCCCGTCAGGCTCCTCTGTCCATGGGATTTTCCCAGAAAGAATACTAGAGTGGGCTGCCGTGCCCAATCACAAACATATTATATTGGTACTATTCTTTTAGGGTTTGAGAAGAAATATAGATCCAACTTGGGTTTCAACCTCAGACTAAAGAAGATAACCAGTAATCTTTAATTGAAGATTATCTAAAACAACAAAGCCTTTCTTTCTCCATATTATGTTGCCAAGGGTACATTAGTCCCCCTTTATCTGCAGTTTTGCTTTCCCTGTTTTCAGTTACCTGTGGTCAACTATGGTCCAAAAGTATTAAGTGGAAAATTCTGGAAATAAGCAACCCATAAGTGTTAGATTGTTAAGTGTTAGAATGTTCTGTGTGATAAAATCTCATACCATTAAGTTCCATCCCACCCAGGATGTGAATCATCTCTTTGTCCAGCACATCCTGCCCTCCCATTGGTTGCTTAGTAGCCAAATCAGTTTCCAGATCATCTGACTGTCCTGGTAGCCCAAAGCTTGTGTTCAAGTAGCCCTTATTTTACTTAATAAGAGCCCCCAAATACAAGAACAGTGTTCTTGTATTGCAATTCAGATACACTAAAGAGAAGCCATAAAGTACTCCCTTTAAGTGAAAATGTGAAAGTTCTCCTCTTAATAAGGAGAGGAAAAAAAATCATATTCAGCAGCTTCTAAGATCTACAGTAAGAGGAAATCATTTATATGTGAAAGTATGGAGAAGGAAAAAGAAATTTCTGCTAGTTTTCCAGTTGCACCTCAAACTATAAAAGTTACGGCTGCAGTGCATGATAAATGCTTAGTTAAGATGGAAAAGGCACTAAATTTATACAGTAAGTTATTCTAAGAAAGAGAGGGAGAGAGACCACAGTCACATAGCTTTTATTAAATATATTGTTATAGTGGGCTTCCCCGGTGGCTCAGCTGGTAAAGAATCTGCCTGTAATGCAGGAGACCCAGGTTTGATCCCTGGATCAGGAAGATCCCCTGGAGAAGGGAATAGCTACTCACTCCAGTGTTCTTGCCTAGGAAATCCCATGGATAGAGAAGCCTGGTGGGCTGTAGTCCATGGGATTGCAGTTAGACACAACTGGGCAACTGACACTCATAATTGTTCTGAAAAGTGAAAGTCGCTCAGTCGTGTCTGACTCTTTGCAACCCTGTGGACTATACAGTCCATGGAATTCTCCAGGCCAGAATACTGGAGTGGTAGCCTTTCCCTTCTCCAGGGGATCTTCCCAACCCAGGGATTGAACCCAGGTCTCTCACATTGCAGGCAGATTCTTTACCAGCTGAGCCACAAGGGAAGACCAAGAATACTGGAGTGGATAACCTATCCCTTCTCCAGGGAGTCTTCCCGATTCAGGAATTGAACCTTCATTGCAGGCGGATTCTTTACCAATTGAGCTATCAGGGAAGCCCATAATTGTTCTAGTTAATTATTATTGTTGTTGATTCTTTTATTATTGTTGCTGTGCCTAATTTATAAATTAAATTTTATCTTTGGTACATATGTATAGGAAAAACACGGTATGTACAGGGTTCAGTGGTTTTAGGTGTCCACTGGGGGTCTTGGAACATACTCCTAGAGGCTACTGTGTGTGCATGTGTGTGTTAAATCGATTCAGTCATGTTACGTTGTGCATAACAGTTGTATAGGTGTGTGTGTCAGCCTTCCTGCTTTACATTCAAGTTCAGAGAAACCAGAGACAATGTGCATAGATTTATTTGCACAAAGCAGGTTGCAAAATTAGACACTTGATGAAGTCATTTTATTCTCAGTGGTGGTGGTGGTGGTGATTGTAACAAACATTGGTGCTCTCAGCCCCTCTTGGCAGAAAGCTTCTCCAGTGATTTACTTTCCTCACAATAGGAAAGGGAAAAGGGTCAGAGGCAGGTTTCCAGTTTGGGGACCCAAACTCTGACTGAGTTGCTATGATGACCACAGGTAATAAGCATAAATACTCATCATGTTTGGTGTTCAGGTACAGAGTAAAGAGATCCTCTCTGCCCACACTTTCAACATATACGCTCTGTCATGCATCTCGGTGTGGCATCAACAGCGTGGGGTTTCCCTCATCACATGATGAATCAGTCTATTATTTCAATGTTAACGGGACCAATCTGGGATCAATAACATTTCCTAACGACAGAAGGAATCCAAAAGTTAAGACAATTCAAACCAAATCATTTCCCAAAAGAAGGGGTCTTTCCTTGAACTTGGTCCATTCTTGCCATTCCCAATCAGTGGAACCATTTTGTTCAAATTTTAAAAGTAACAAAATAACTTTTAGGGCTAGGAAGGCCCTTAAATACAGACTAGTTTAACTCTTTCATCTGAAAGCGTGAACACACTGAGTCTCACCCAGTTTACAGAACTCAAACAGGCTTTCCCGGTGGCTCAGTTGGTAAAGAATCTACCTGCAATGCAGGAGACCCTGGTTCAATGCCTGGGTTGGAAAGATCCCCTGCAGAAGGGACAAGCTACTCACTCCAGTATTCTTGGGCTTTCCTGGTGGCTCAGTTGGTAAAGAATCCACTTGCAATGTGGGAGACCTGAGTTCAAACCCTGAGTTGAGAAGATCCCCTTGAGGAGGGCATGGCAATATCCCACTCTAATATCCTTGCCTGGAGAATCCCCATGGACAGAGGAGCCTGTGGGGGTCAGGGCTACAGTCCATGGGGTCGCAAATAGTTAGACATGACTGAGCGACTTTCACTTTTCACAGAGCTCAAACAGGACTTTACCCCACCACTACAGTGCCTCTCAATTTGGCAGTGGACACATTTAAAAAGAAGTCAGCATTTTAAGACTCATCAATTTTTCTAAAGCAGAGAAAGTTGATAGCTTTGTATGAAGAAATTATGCCATCACTTTTCATTTTTTCCATTTTTATCTAAGATCATACTGTAATTTCTCTCTCTTCAACCTCATTTGAGATTGTTCTCTATGATTCAAGTTTTCTTGAAATGAAAAGGGTAAATTGTGTAAAGTTAAAGTTGGGGGAGTGGGAAGTTGATTGGCCATCCTGTTGTCAAGGAAATCAATCTGTCTCTCTCTCTGTCTCATGCACACATACACACACCACCATCACCAGCACCACACAATCCACCAATTAATACAGTGCCATTTAAACTCTTTATCTGAGGTTTTAAAATTATTTTAAAGTACTCAAGAGCTCTACTCTGAAAATCTGTACAGAACTACTTCAAGGGAGTGATTCCTAGAATCAGACTTAGAGAGGCCTTTTTCTAATTCTGGGGAAACCACCATCCTTCTGAGTCAGTGCTATGTCTCAGAAATGTATGACAGTCTCCAAGGTCAATGTCAAGTCAACAGCAGAATGAGACTGTTGGAAAGATAAGTTCTTCAGTACCTATTATACTCAGTGCAAGAAGCTATGCACTTAAAAAAAATGGGGCAAGGGGTGGGTGGAGACCATGCTAGAAGGGATCACAGAGAGTGAGATGGAATTGCCTGTTATTTAAAGTATGCACCATCTCCTCACTCTTCTTTTAGAGGAGTACATCTCCCTGCTCCACCAGTGTCAAGCTTGGCCAAGTAACTTGCTTTGGCCTAACTGCACACAGAGTGTGCTTTCTGCCCAGACTTTTGGTTTCTGCATATAACTTGGTTTGGCTGATAGGATGTTGGCAGAAACTTAAAATGTTCTTACACCGTTGGGCTTGCTCTCTTGATACTTTCCCTTCCCGAAACGAGCCTGCCCTGGCCCTCCTGCCTTTCCAAGGAGGATGAGGGAAGCATGGGGCACAGCTGCCCCCGCTGAACCTGCAGAAGCCCCAGGAAGCCCAGCTGAGCTTCCCAGACAGGCGAGCTCAGATCAGCCAACTCAAGCCAACCCGTAGGCATACCATCCATAATAATTTGTTCTTTAAGTCACTGCATTTTGGAGTAGTTTCTTATCCATAAATGACAGACTAATCTGAGACCATCGAGTAGAATATCTTCATGTACCACATTTTCAGGGTTACATAGCAAACTAAAGAGTGTTGAGAAGAACTTGGCCAAAACCGTGGGTCTCCTGGCATTTCCACAAAGAGTACATGTCAATCCCTCTTGAAAATCATCACTGAGAGACCAGCATCCCGTGCCCCATGGATAGAAGGGCTCACAAACCAAGTGGACCCCATTAGGATATACAATAGGAATGCCATAGAACTTTTCTGCCCCTAGAAAAGTTATCAGAGACCTAAGAGTCTGGAAAAAAGCTACCTCAAATCATCCAGCCGCTGAGGAAAAGCTGCGAGAGAACAGACTAAAATGATTAGGACTCCAGCCTAGAAGGACGTGGGCTGAGAATCAGTACGATTCAAGTCTATTAAATCTTGAATAGGGTAAATGGTCTGGTCATGGGCTTATTTGTCAGATGCCAGAATTTTTTTTTTAAAAAACAGCATACTCTGAAGCATAAAAAGGAAAAATAAAGGGGCTATAGAAGATGGGGGTGAGAGAGGGTGAGATGGTTGGATGGCATCACTGACTCAATGGACATGAGTTTGAGCAAGCTCTGGGAGACAGTGAAGGACAGGGAAGCTTGGCATGCTGCAGTTCATGGGGTCTCAAAGAGTCAGACACGACTTAGTGGCTGAACAGCAAAAAAAAAAAAAAAAATAAATATATATATATATATAGTTATGACTGATTTGCAATGATGTACAAAACCAACACAACATTGTAAAAGTGATTACCTTCCAATTAAAATAAATAAAGGAAAAATCTACATAGGATACTGGTATTCAATTTCTTAAGCTTGGTGATAGATACCTGTTCATTTTATTAATATTCTTTAAATTCTACATGTTACATGCTCTTTGGCATATATATTTCACAATTAAAAGAAAACATGTAGAAATTTTTTTAAAAGGGAAAATACAGGAAAAAGAAGGGGAAGGCCTATATTACTGAGAATTAGGGTGAGCATGCGACCAGTCTACCCAGGTCAGTCTTAGTTTCCACTGTTGTCCTGCAGTAAGTATGAATAGCACCCCCTGTTACTTTGAAATGTGTACAGTGTCAGATAATAGATGATATGGCCATACAGCTGATGCATATTTTACCCATAGAGTTGAATAAAATGGGCCCAAATAAGGTTTATAAGGGGCTTCCCTGGTAGCTCAGTGGTAATGAGTGCTAATGCAGGAGATGTGAGTTTGATCCCTGGATCGGGAAGATTCCCTGGAGAAGGAAATGCCAACCCATTCCAGTTTTCTTGCCTGGGAGATCCCATGGACAGAGAAACCTGGTGGGCTACAGTCCATGGGGTCCGAAAGGAGTCGGACACGACTGAGTGACTAAAAAACAACAACAAAAGCTTAGATAAGATCATGGGAGAGACTTGCCAAGGGTGGTCAAGGCAAATTAGAGTGAGGTGTGGAGGGCCACTGCCTCCCTTGCAACACACCTTTGGTACAGTCATCACAGATGGTCAAGGCACCCAGCGCCTGAACCAGCTGGTTGGGCTTTAAAGACTGGGAAACGGTGTTTTTCAGGCTAGCACCATGCACCCTGGGCCGCCCTGGGATCTTCTCTAGGAGCCCCATCTGTACAGCTGGGCATACTCTTTGTGGATTCTCAAAAGTGATAAACACAGGCAACATGCCCATTCTCGTCATTCCTTCCATGTCACTTCAACACACACAAATCCAAACACATGGGAGAAGAATGGAGTTTTCGTCTTACCCACTCAGAGGTCCATATTGCTTTCTGAGCTCCATGTGGCTTTCCCAGAAACCCTGCAGAAAACAAGCACTATAGTAAAAATCAGATGAAACAGAATTTCAAATATTTAAACTTCTTCAGGAAAAAAGTCTACAATCATGAGAACACAGTTACATCAACCATAAAAATATAATTGAAGTGGTATTGTTTTCAGAACTCTTTCAGTTCTCAGTACTCCAGTACTTTGGCGTATTAGAATAAACTAGTGGCTTGAAAAAATAATATTGCCAAGAGACAGTCGCTGTCAACTCTGCTTTAATGGACAGATGAGATCATCTGTACTTATACTATTTGTGTATAATTGCTGCTAAAATATTTGAAAACTGTTTGCTTTCTCAACTATGCTAACATTCCCCTCTGCAATTTGGTTTATATTATTATTATTTTTGGCAGAGCCTCTTTTCACAGCCACTATAGGCATAAATGTCTGCTGAGTGTACCCAAATTATCACAAACTCTGAATTATGATCCAAGTTAAATTTTAACTAAAATCAACATATTCAAGGCATAAGAACCTTAGAGCTACTTTATATATGAGACATGTTTTGGGGTGGGAAAGGAGGGTTCCAGGATATATACACAGTGTGGAGCAGGGTCAGAAAAATGCTTGATGCACTGTATTGTTCAAATGGGGTCTGTGTGTGGATATACACGGGGGAAAGTATGGGTTAAGGGTTGAAAATGGCTGGATCCATTGTGTTATGGGAAAGAAATAAACATGAAAACATGCTTCAGTTGGGATGGAAGTGGAAGAGAGGAGACCCCTAGACTTGTGCTGTGGGAATGGAGTGGACACGTAGTCACATAAAGGGTGGGTGAGAGTATAGAGAGTTGGGAAGGTAGAAGAGGTGGATGTTCTTAATGAAAATCCATCCTAGGCTCTTTCAATCGAGCTCCACCATCTAGTTGCTGTTCAGTTGCTCAATCTTATCTGACTCTACAATCCCACGGACTGCAGCATGCCAAGCTTCCCTGTCCTTCACTATCTCCCAGAGCTTGCTCAAACTCATGTCCACTGAGTCAGTGATGCCATCCAAACATCTCATCCTCTGTCCCCCGCTTCTCCTCCTGCCCTCAATCTTTCCCAGCATCAGGGTCTTTTCCAATGAGTTGGCCCTTTGCATTAGGTGGCCAAAGTATTAGAGCTTCAGCATCAGTCCTTCCAATGAACATTCAGGGTTGATTTCCTTTAGGATTGACTGATTTGATCTCCTTGCTGTCCAAGGGACTCTTAAGAGTTTTCTCTACCACCACAGTTCAAAAGCATCAATTCTTCAGTGCTCAGCCTTCTTTATGGTCCAACTCTCACATCCATACCTGACTACTGGAAAAACCATAGCTCCACCTCCATCTAAGCTTGCCATATATTAATACCAAGGAAAGCTCATATGACTATAAAAACAGTCAATGAAATGACTATGTTCTAGCAAGAACTTGGCAGGATTTGCCCATATGAGAATGAGCAGCTAAAAAGGAACATATGTGGAAATTAGCCAAAGGCAGGCACAGTGTGCTCGGCATATCAACAGGGATATGGTTTAACTCAACATGTTGATACAAAGTCTGAATGCAACTGATCATTTCCCCCACAGAAATTTGTGAAATGGATTTGCTTTAATCTCCTATCTGATTTCTTGTTGTGTTTTGACACTTAGAAATGTCTTCACACTTGCTTCACGGAGCTGATGGGGAGCCTTGCTGCGATGCTGTTTGTGGGCTGAAAGTTGTGGCCTGGCCACCCCTGAGCTAGAGAGGAGAGAAGGAAGTGTTAAAAAAAACAGTGGGAAGAGAGAAACAACAATAAACAGTGGGAAGGGGTGTTGAACCGAGAAAGGGACAGAACGGAAGAGAAGAGAAATTGATGAGAAAGAAAAGGGACAGAAATAGCGTGTGTTATTTTCTATCTGACGCCAAGGGCCAGCCTTTCCGAGGGCAGGGGTGGGGAAAGCCTAAAGAGATCTTGGAGGGGTGTTATCAGGATTGGCCCCAATTTAGTCCTTCCTGCCTTTGTTTGGCTTAGTGGCTTCACATGTAGGATCTGTAGCCTCCTAATATTGGGTCTGGTGGCAGCACCCCCAACAGGAGTTGGCAGAATAAATCATCTGGCTTCTGAGAAAACCCAACGTGAGAAACAAAAATAACCTGCGAAGATAAAGTCCCAGGACTTTATCTCCAAATGCCCAGAGGGCATTCGAGTCATTCTGGCAAATCAAAGCCACCTCCCTAAACCAGCTGGCCTCCCAACCTTTTATTTTCGTGGACCCCTGGCCATTCTCCCTGTTGTCTGGCTCCAAACTTAAAGACGAGTTGACTCATTCTGCCTTGACTTCTCACCTAAGTCGCCAAAAGAGTTACTAATTTTGCCCCCAAAGTTCTTCTCTTTCGCTCTCATCTCCACCCTGGCCAAGCCCTCACTGCTTCACAGCCAGGGCTCAACAACTGTTGGATTCTACAGACCTGCTCTAAATCTTGCAGAGAAATCTTCCCCTTTGGTGTCCCCCTCCTACTCACCAGTGTTGGGACACGCACATTCTTCACTTGCCTTCCTGAACTGTCAGTGATCTAAGTAAGTGTTAGCTGCTCAGTCTTTGTGACCCCATGGACTGTAGCCCACCAGGCTCCTCTGTCCATGGGATTCTCCAGCCAAGAATACTGGAGTGGGTTGCCGTGCCCTTCTCAAGGGATCTTCCCAACCCAGGGATCGAACCTACATCTCTCACATCTCTGGCATTGGCAGGTGGGTTCTTTACCACTAGCGCCACCTGGGAAACCTGCTTTTCTCTCTTTCTCACAGCAGAGTTCCCTGGTGCTCCCCAATCTCCGCTTTTTAGTCAAGGCTGCTCCCCAAG
Source organism: Bos indicus x Bos taurus (assembly GCF_003369695.1). Taxonomy (NCBI): domain Eukaryota; kingdom Metazoa; phylum Chordata; class Mammalia; order Artiodactyla; family Bovidae; genus Bos; species Bos indicus x Bos taurus. The sequence continues at coordinate 16,447,637 of NC_040079.1, forward strand.
CTGTGCCCTGTTTCTCATATGGTGCCATCACACACATCATTGTTCCCACCTGGTGTGGGTCTCCTTGTCTTTGTGTCTATTGCTCCTGAAGACCCCCTCCTCCAGGAAGTCCTCCAGGATGACTCTAGCCCTGACAGATCTCCCCCTCCTCTGAAGGACAAACCACAGCTGCCTTGTCTACCACCCACACTAGCGCTAGGGCATGGGAAACTTTTACTTTCTTCCACATTCCAGGGCCCGGCACACTTAGACACTCATTAAATGGGTTTTTGCATGAATGACAGGATACCAGGACTCTATATGTGTTGATGAGTGATCAGTGATGGATCGTTCTCATCACATAAGAACTGATGCAATTCACACACGCACCTGCCTGAGTGTGGGAGACCTGAATAGAAGCAATGCTTTGTGGGTAAAGCTGCTCTGGGCTCAGAGCATCTTATATCAGAAGACAGTGGAAGGCAACGTTTACCTGGCGGAAAAACGCTAAGTTTCCAATAAAAGGAGAAGGCTTGGGATGTCTGATGCCCAATTTCTCTAGTCTTGAAAACGCTGATGTGGAGTACCTGAGGGGAAAAGCACATTTTAAAAACTGAGATACAGGTTCACACTTTTGGCCCTATCTGATATCAGAATTGTTGAGCTCTCCAGATGTGAGGGTAGGAGAAGTTTCCAGGTGACAGCATCTTAGGACTGACGAGGTGGAGGCCTAGAGGTGTGCAGGAGGCATGAGCTTGGTAAATTCCTCCTGATTAACAGGCTAGAGATTCAGACATCCTCAGATGTCTTAGCTGAAAGTCCCCTTAGAGATGACGTAGCCCAAACACCCCTTCCCAACCTACAATTTCTGTCAATAAATAGTATTTAAAACTGCACTTTGGGAAATCTCTGGCAGTTCAGTGGTTACGACTGCACTTTTACTGCCAAGGGTCTGGGTTCAATCCCCGGTCAGGGAACTAAGATCCCACAAGCCACACAGCATGGCCCCACCCCACCTCCAAAAAGCTGCACCTCTGCCCATTTTAGCTCCTCAACCTTTAAGTCTACCATCAACAATTCTCTTGCAAGGTGAGGCGAAAAAAGTAACAATGGCAAAAATCAGTTCCCTGCACAAATCTGTGGATTTTCTTGGTCAAATTGACCCCTGCACATAATTTATCCCTCATCACATTCCATGACCTAATAGAGAAAAATAAAAAAAAAACAAGGAAGGAGGGGACACTCTGTGGAACAAGACCTCATCACCAACCACTTGCAAACCCTCTATGTCTTTGTTTTCATGGCCTGAGACCATATGGGAAGCATATTTTTCTAGCCCCAAATCAGGAAACATGCCCCACAGATGTATGTGCCACCTTCCAGGAGAAAGCAACAGTTTGAGAAGTGCAGTGTTGCTGTCAAAACATTGGAATTACTAGGATATTTCGACAGTTTATGGGAACAGAGGGATAACACAGTGAAAGTCAGAACTAGTTTAGAAAAACCTGGGCATATGGCTGTAATCCCTAATCAGCCAGCCAATTATGTCAAAAGTTCAGTTATTTCAGAAAAATTAATGAATCAAACTGCGTGTTTAGCATTGTACAAAGATCAGCCAAATCTCAATTTCGAAGCAAGGGAAAATATAGAGAATATCCATTCAGTCAGACTTCATAGGAACACTGGAACTTGAAAAATCCTGCAACTCCAAGCCTCACTTATCATTAGAAAGATGGAATGTTTGCTGTAGACTCTGACCTTCCCGTTCTTGCCTACAGTCCAATAAGGAGCAGTTAAGCACATTGCAATGAATACTCAAATATTCAGGGAAAGGACAACAGGTTAACTGTTGATTTGTGTTACTTTGAGCAATGTTGCCTACCTTTAAAGTGGCCACAGGGAGAATCAAGCCAGGGTGAAAAGGGAAGGTGGGTTCTCCTCCCAGTTCTCCAGGCCAAGGTTTCCTCTGAGTGGCTGCACTATTGGGTTTGAATGAGTCCCCAGGACATCACACTTAAGTCCACGTTCAAGGGTAATTACAAACCACACTCAAGAGCTTCGTGTGAATTACATGAACTCGTCATGCCCACATTCCTCTTCATTAGTGTGTATGCCAAAGGTTGACAGCAGAGTGTGTAAAAGTATTTCAAGTAGACTGTGATGTTTTAAATAACCCCCTTCACACTTAAGACGAAAGATCAAAGGTGACTTACCAGTCTACTCAACACTTTCCTCAACGGCCTCAAATCTGGTTTCTGGTTCATTTTTTCATCAATTTTTATGAATTATTTTCTAAAATGTAATCTCTAATGGGTAGAAAGAAATATGTCGATCTTAGGCCACGTAATTACATCTTAATTTTGTAATTAGATGTCTTGATTGTCTAATTAAAGGACAAGAAGTCTGTGCCTAATTACACATGCTAATTATCATGCAAGCCCATGCCCTAATTATGTAACTCCACTTACGAAAATACCGCTTGTGTGTCTCTGCACAAAATTCAGACATTTCCAAACATATGGCATCAGCAGAGAATGTTCTGGACATAACCATAAACTTCACTCTGCAGCCCAGAGTCAAGTATAGAACTGAAGCGTCTTCAGCTAGGAATGGGCCAAATGTTGCCATCAGTAACTAGAGACCTTGCACTAAAATCAACAGTGAGAGATCACTGCCTCCAGACTTCTGAGCAGAATTACAAAGTGCGCTCCATTTGTCTTGCTTGCAATTCCTTCTCTGCACCCATGTTTCACATTCTCCACTCCCAGACTCCCCTATATCAGTCTCAATAGGTTCTTAACCCAGAATCCATGGACTCTAGGAATCATGGGTTGAATTCTGTCACCCCTCCAAAAATCAGAATTCCTGTTCCCAAAATACTATCTTATTTGGAGATAGGGTGGTTGCAAATGTAATTAGTTAAAGATGAGGGACTTCTCAGGGGTGCTAGTGGTAAAGAACCCACCTGCTAGTGCAGACAATGAAAGAGATGCAGATTCAATCCCTGGCTTGGGAAGATCCCCTGGAGAAGGAAATGGCAAGGCACTCCAGCATTCTTGCCTGGAGAACCCCACGGACAGAGGGGCCTGGGGGGCTACAGTCCATGGGGCTGCAGAGTTGGATGTGACTGAAGCAACTTAGGATTGATGACGGTCATACTGAAGTAGAGTGGATCTCTAAGCCATTATGGCTGGTGTCCTTACAGGAGGATGCTCCGTGAAGACATGGAGGCACAGGGAGAATGCCATGTGATAACAAAGGCAGAGATTGGAGTTACGTGGCTGCAAGCCAGGAAATAACAAAGGTTGTCAGCAGATGACTGGAAGCTAGGAAAAAGAAGGATGGATTCTCATCTACAGAGGGAACATAGCTCTGCAAAAAGCCTTGATTTCAGACTTCTGGCTTCCAGAATTGTGAGACAAACTCTGGTGTTTTAAGCCCAGTTTGTGTTATTTTAACATGGCAGCCCTAGGGAACTGGTACACCAGGAATACCCATGAATGAGTTTAGAGTCAATGAAAAAAGATTTTCTGAAAAATTTCCTGTTACCTTAAAAATTATCATTTTGAAAGATATTTCTTTTTTGTCTCAAATTATACCGTTAAGTCCTGAGTTATTAGTAAAGAACTGGCAGGGACTTCCTGGAGATCCAGTGGTTAAGATTTCGTGTCTCCACTGCATGAGGCATGTGTTCAATCCTTAGTCTAGGAACTGACATCCTGCATGCCACATGGTGAAGCCAAAAAAAAAAAAAAACAATTCTGGTGGCCCAGGATGCTAGTAAATCAGATAACATTCAGCCATCATGTGGCTGCCGTGTTGCAATATTTAGAACAGCTTCTCTGACGGGAATTAATGCAAGTGTATTCCACAATTATGATCTTGAACATCTATCATTGTTTACATTAAGGATACTTAACTTGGAAAATGACAATGGAAAGTATATGAAGTAGCTTCAAATAGCATTCTTTGGTTTTATGCTTACAACCAAAGTGTCATTTATCCCCAAAGGATTCAAACCCTGCAGGACCAGTGATGCTCCTTCTACTGTCCATTCTCAAAAAACAAACAAAAACAAAAAAACACATGGAACCGCATGGGATTGTTTTCAGCATAAGAAATTCCTCAGTACTTTGTCTTCTGCAAGACAAAGGCCTTTCCTGATGTATTCAACAAGAGTGGTCAACCAGTTGCTTAGCCAAAGAAGCCACTCATAATAAACTGAGGGATATTTTGATAAATTGTGTATTAAACTGATGTATTACAGAGATGACTGAGCTGGTTGAATTGAAGTGAGGGTCATTCAGTCCTGTCTGATTCTTTGCGATCCCATGGACTGTAGCCCGCCAGGCTCCTCTGTCCATGGGATTCTCCGGGAAAGAACACTGGAGTGGGTTGTCATTCCCTTCTCCAGGGGATCTTCCTGATCTAGGGATCGAACCTGGGTCTCCTGCACTGCAAGCGGATTCTTTACCATCTGAACTACTAGGGAAGCTGAGATTAGAGCCAAAGCAGAAGAGAGTCAAACCGTGGTCTTCTCTACAAGTTTCCCTCACTGTGTATCTTAAGCCACAGCCATAGAGGACTTGGCTTTTCCCTTCTGTGCTTTTGGGAGCCACAGACCCTCAGTCCATTCTTTATGTCTTCACGATCCCTATCAAAGAATTTCTACTTAGTGAGCTGCTTTTGGAAATTTCGGAGGCTATTGATATTTTTTGAAATAGTGGAAGATTCCTTTGGCAAATAGCAATTTTCCTGGGATAAAAATCATGGTGTGCCAGGAAGAGACGAAGCCCAAGGGTGCCAGGTAACCCCCTGTCCCACCTCTGGAGAAGAAAAGGCCTTTGTCATGGTTACACTATCCTTGTGACACACACAGCCATTAAAGGCTTAGCCAGCGGTTCCATAAAAGGCTGTGTGGCCACATGGGAAACTTTATTAGATAAGGACTTACATTTTTGGCTCTTCAAAAGATTTTAAGACACAGGAGCAGAAGATGAGATTTGCCAGCTTTCCAGAAAATAAATGAAATGCTTGACAGAAATTTGGGCAAAGGAGCTAGAAATATCAGGGAGAAAGCCTATTCCCGTTTTATTAAAATTGTAAATTTTTTCTGAGTATATTTTTATGTATTTGAGATCCTTGTCTCTGTAAATTTTTTCTATTTCTTTACTTTTCTACTTTTTCCATTCAACATAAGAAAGATATCTCCATGTTATAAGTCCTTTATGAATATTATTTTTATGGTTGTATATTCCTCTTATGGACATATCAAAGTTTACTAAACTATCTTTATTGTTAAATATTTAGGATGTTTTCAGCTAATTTAAGTTAGGCCACTACAACTCTATACATCAAACTCTTCCAATATTTTACACATGAAGCTTTTCTGGATCTGAAATCCCTGAGTCACTGGTTTTAAACACTGGCGTGCAATACCAAATTGTTTTCCAGAAAGTTTGTCCCAGTTAGTCTCAGTGTCAGTGTCCATCCATTTCACCAAACACTCTCATTTAACTCTTCCGAGTTTTGTAGACACATCCATGTATCAACATCTCGATGTCTGTACTTTTTTGGAGAGAAAACGTTTTTTGCCATTGCTTTTCCTCCAATTTCGAAAATATTTTCCAACTTTGCAATTCCCCTATCTTTCCCCCTTATTCCCATTCCAGTTTATCTAGGGAGCAGATACAGTTTATCTAGGCAGAATTGTGCTACACTGATTGGTTGAAGAATTAGTTGGGAAACGAGCAGTCGTCAGTAGGTGACTGCAAGCTGACGCCAAGCACATATTTGGGCAGGGAGAGGAGGCCACGCAGATGAATTCTGAACAGCTTTTGTTTAGCAAATAACTAGCTGCAGCCTTGTTAGCTGACTTTGAATTGTTTTCTTCTTCCTTCCCCCATTCTTCCCCTACAACGACACTTAAAGGAACTGTTAGTACACAAACTGCTTCTTCAGTCATGTCTCAGGACAGGAGTTCATTGGAAATAGAATTTCTCTATGAGACCGTCTCAGTTCCTCTTTTAGTGCCTCATTTCTTTTTTCACATCCTCATCTTCACATTTGGTGCCCTCTCTTGAGACCCGTTCCCTTAAGACCTTGCCCTCAGGACTGGAAACCATCCAGTGTGCATTCACTCATGTGTCAGTCAGTAGCAGTTAGAGAAGCTCATAAGATTATAAACTGCAAAGCAGAATGTTCATTAACTTATAAGAGCAGGTGTCCTTTTCCAGGAACAAGATGCTGATGTATCTACTCAGAGTACATCCTTTTCAGGTACTTGAGAAGTCAAATCACTCATCGGAGGGTGATGTGTTAAGGCAGGTTCTACAATAAGAGGTGGCTGATCAGAAAACATGTCAGTGGGACCCTGGGAAAAATAATCCTGCCCCACAGCTGAGTGCCCTTCTATTAAGGGTTGGCAAAGAGACCCACCCCTCTCTCCACTGGTTTATAAGGCTGCCTCCATCCCTGTCCGACTCTTTGCGACCAACCCTATGGATTGTAGCTCACCAGGCTCTTCTATCCATGGGATTCTCCAGGCAAGAATACTGGAGGGGGTTGCCAAGCTCTCCACCAGGGGATCTTCCTGACTCAGGGATCAAACCCACGACTCTTATGTCTCCTCCCTTAGCTGGCAATTTCTTTGCTACTAATGCCACCTGGGAAGCCCTGGCTCCACCCTACACCCTAGGAATGTCGGAGCTCTGATCTATTCTGACTGTTTGACTTGTCCCAGTGCTTCATTATTTTAACTATTATAAGTCTGTAACACCTTGTAATATCTTACTTTCTCCCATTAATTTTAGAATTGATTAGTCTAGTTTGATGAAAAATCCTCTTGGAATTTTTTTTTTTTTTTTTGGCAGGATTACGGTATTTATGGTAATGACAGGAAGATAGGAATAATCATTAGACATTTTACATTTGTACGATGCTTGTTTTTCTCTGTACAGTTCGAGGCTTTCCTTCAGAAGAAGATTTTTTTTTTTTTTTAATTTTTCAGCACTTTATTTATTTATTTTTTTATTTGATAAATTTAACGCCTTTTATTGCCATACCTCATTTTGCTGTGCTTTGCTTTAGTGAGCTTTATAGATACATGTTTTTTTTGTTTTTTTTTTTTTCCTTGATAATTTTCTGTTTAGTTGATCTAAACTAAATTTTTATTGGAATTGCATTAAATTTATAAATTAGTACCAATGTTATCACAACCCTGAGTCTTCTCATTTATGTATATATCTCTACATCAACTCATTCTCTGTCCTTTGTAACATTTTGTACTTTTGTGCACAGAGAGTGTTTTGCTATTTACATATATTGGGTTATTTTTACTGCTCATGTGTAAGAGCATCATTTGTCAGTCTTGTAATCAAGATCCTTCTAAAATTTCTTATCAGTTCTTCTGGTTTACATGTGGATTCTCTTTAATTTCTTACACAGACAGTTATATTTTATACAAACAATATCAGTTTGTTCTCTTTTTTCCCTAATCCCTTTATCTCACTTTTCATTTGCTTATCACACTGGCTAAGACCTTAGTACAATGTTTAAAAGATGCCGTGAGAGAGAACATCTTTTTCTTGTTCCTGACTCTATAGGAATGTACCTAAGGTTTTAAAATTAAGTGTAAGATTTTGCCATAGATTTTTAACAGGCACCCTTTATAAAGGACATTCCTTCCATTCCTAGTTTGCTTGGAAAAGTTTTCCTTGAGGAGTATTGCTATAGGTTTGTCTATCTTTTCAAAGCCCCAACTTTTTGCTTTTGTCACTCATTTCTACATTTCTCTTTTTACTGTTTTTATGTCTGTTTCATAATTTTATGCTCATTTTTTATTATGATCTTCCTACTATTTTCTTTGGGTTTATTCTTAGTTCTTTATTTTTTTTTTCTTTTAGCTTCTTAACAACTTGGCTCACTTATTTTCAATATGATTTTATTTCTAATAAATGCATTTAAGAATATAAATCTCCCTCTCCTTACTTGTTTGGCTGCTCCCCATGCATTTTTGAAACGTACCACTTTCATTGTCTGATAGCTGCTTTCCAATAGGAGACTTCTGAATATAAAATAAGCTGTAAGATGTACACAGGCAAAACTCAGTGGGACAGATACCCTGGAGTTGAATTTCCCATTGTTTTTCAATTCTGTTCAACCCTATCCATGAAATTAAGTAACAGTCATTATAATTTGTTCCCAAAGACTCAGGAAAGGTGACTGTTTACAATCTTCACTCTTCTGGGAAAAAAAAATAGAGGACTATTGAACAAATACACAAATATCTGACTGATGTGCAGTTCTTTCTCCAATAATAGAAGAACCACAAAAACACTGCTGCTGTTCAGTCGCTAAGTTGTGTCCGACTCTGTGACCCCATGGATTGCAGCGCGCCAGGCTCTCCTGTCTTTCACTGTCTCCCGAAGTTTGCTCATTGCAGTTATTAGTCTGACAACAATTTTGTCACAGCACAAGAAAAATACATTTATATCAACAAAGAGAGGCTGCCCTAGTGGCTCAGATGGTAAAGAATTCACCTTCAATGCAGGAGATCTGGGTTCAATCCCTGGGTTGGGAAGATCCCCTGGAGAAGGGAATGGCAAACCACTCTAGTATTCTTGCCTGAAGCATTCCATGGACAGAGGAGTCTGGCAGGCTACAGTTCATGGGGTTGCCAAGAGTTGGACATGACTGAGTGACTAACACACACACTCATCATTATTATAACTTTTAACCTTCCCTATGTACCAGAGATTATGCCAAGAACTCTCTATATATTCTCCTCTATGAGCCTTCTAACAATTATATAAATGTAGGCATAAATATTCTTCTTATATTACTGATTAAGAAATTAATGCTTAAGGAAATTAATTAGCACCCCCAAGTTGGCAGTGCTGCTAAGAGATTGAGGCAGAGATGAACCCAGGTCTGCCACATTTCAAACAGGTGCCGTGTGAACCCTACTAACCTGTTTCTTCCTGTCCTCTAAGGTAGGGTGCTGTTGACAAACCACTGCATGAGAACAAGCAGAGAATATACTGAGAACAAGGGCAGGTTTCTTAGAAACCAAAGGTATAATTATAACAGATACTAATTAACTGATGACCATAATGAGAGAGAGCGCATCTTTGCCTTTCTAAAGCCAGTGCCTTCACTTCTGCTTTTACTCAGAATTCTCAACTGTTTCTTTTTTCAGTTGCACCTATTTCTCCTTTTCTACTGGATCACTGCTATCAGTATACAGACATATTCTAGTGCCTTCTGTTTTAAAGAAAAGTAAAGCAGACTCCTGTGATTCCAGCCCTTTCCTTATTTTCCCTTATTTTCCTTTTTTTCTTCCCAGTAAAACCTCTTAAAAGCATCATCTAGCCATGTTCTCTTCCTCTTCTATACTCTATTCTCTTTTCCATCTTCCCAACTAGGTTTCTGCACCCACCACTTAAGTGGAAGTGGCCTTGTCAGGGTCACTTGTCACTTGTCCAAGGTTTTGATCTTGTCATTCAAGTAATTTCTAGCTAGTTTTGTTTTTATTTTTTCCACTTGCTCTCAGCAGCATTTTGATACAGATAAACACTTCCTTCTTCCTGAAACATTCTCTTCTCTTGGTTTCCATGACATCACACCTCCTACCTCAGGGGCTGGTCCTCAGAGTCTTTTCTGGCTCCTTTCCTTCAATTAGTCCCATCACTTTCAACACCATCTACATGTCAATAACTTCTATGCTGCTATCTCTAGCCCCATTCTCTCCACTGAACTCATCTCTATCCAGACATCACCTTGGCTGCACTCTTTTGATGTTTATTAGGCATGTTTTAAATTTCATAATTTGCTTGCTTATTCCCTTGTTAGGCTCCCCTTGTAGCTCAATCAGTAAGGAATCCACCTGCAATGCAGGAGACCCAGGTTTGATTCCTGGGTTGGAAAGATCTTGTGGAGAAAGAAATGGCAACCCACTCTAGTATTCTTGCCTGAGAAATCCCATGGACATAGGACACGGGGTACAGTCCGTGGGTTCACAAGAGTCAGACGTGACTTAGCAACTAAACCATCACCATTCTCTTGTTGTTGACATGTAAATTGTTTTCAATTCAATATATTTCAATTCAATACAGAATTCTACAATAAATATCTTTTGCATATGAAGCATTTTACCATACAACTTTTAAAATTGTTAGACTTCAAGTCATTACATGATTGGTCAAAGCTATCATGGCTTTAAAGGTTCTTGAACATACTGAAAACTTCTGTCCCTCAAAATTCTACTGATTTCCAGTCACACAGGTGTGTACAGAAGCATTGAGTTCAAAACCAGGAAACTGTTTGGGGCTCTTAAAGTGATAATATAGAGAGCTGACTGTGCCCTGGCCGGTCCTGCCTAAACTTGCCTTCTCCGAGCCAGCCTGGTGGATTGGATACTGACCAGTACAGCTGCCCCTGGGTATCAAGACAGTGGGGTCACCCAGCGGAGCATTTTGGAAGTTCTAGCCCCGACATTAGGGGAACCTGGAAATGCACTGCTGTCTACCCATCTAGTATCCAAAATACCTGGGTGATCATGGTTTTATTAGGCGTTTTAAACTTATATCTAAATCTGAACTCAATTTTCTCCCTAGGACTCTATCTCCTCTTTCATCTCTATATCACTGTTACAACCACAACCCACCAATTGCTCAAGCCAGAAACCTTTGAGACATGGTGCGTGCTGACATGCTAAGTCACTTCAGTCGTGTCTGACTCTTTGCAACCCCATGGACTGTAGCCCGCCAGGCTCCTCTGTCTATGGGATTCTCCAGGTAAGAATACTGGAGTGGGTTGTCATGCCTTCCTCTAGGGGATTTTGCCAACCCAGGGATCAAAACCTCATCTCTTAGGTCTCCTGCATTGGCAGGTGGGATCTTTCTCACTAGTGGGGTGCGTAATTAATTAAAATATGACAATCTTTCCCAATTGGAGGATTACACATCTCCGCCTTATTTCTATAAGGCCTGATCATGTGGCTTTCTTTGGTCAACCAATCATGAAAAGACACCATGTGTGCTACATCCAAGTGGAAGCGTTGAGAGCCACACTTGATGAGCCTTTTGTCCTTTTCTCTCTGCCCTGAGGCCTGTAGTCTCCCAGATGAGAGCTGTTCCTGAGACTGGGTCCTGCAATGGAGACGATGAGGAGTAAAGAAGGCAGTGGTCCATGACAGATGTTTAGCATGACCAAGAAATAAATATTGGAGTATGTAAATCACTGAGATTTGCTGTGGGCATGAAGGGAGTCAGTTGCTACCCAGGCAGAACTTATCTGAAGCTGACTGATTTTAGACATGCTTAATTTTTCTCTTTTATTTTTCAAATGATCTATCAGCAAATAATTTTAGCTCCATCTTCAAATTAGCTCCATCTCCATATCTGCCCACTTCTCTCCATCTATTCTTTCTACCCTGGTATAAGCCAGGGTTATTTGCTAGCATCTTGCATATGCGTTTATCCACTGAGCCATCAAATCTGCTCCTGGGAATTTGCTCTACACATATACTTTTACACAAATATGTACAGAGGTATTTTAACGTGTTTATAACAGCAAAAAATTGGAAACAACCTAACTGCCCATCTGTTTAAATAAATTATGATGCATCCGTTCAATAATATGCTATGCAATGGGGATGGAAAGTCATCAAAATACGCTAGTACATGAAAGTAGTGAGATGCGGAAAATTGAGTGCAGTGTGCTTCCATTTATGGAAAAAAAATTAGAAGGAAAAACCTAATATTATTTATATTAGCTTTCATGTTTATTAAAAATATCTCTATAAGTCTAAATAAGGAGTTAATTGAAGAGGTTACCAGTTGCACAGATGGAAGGAACAGTGGGGATCGCAGTGGGCAGGAAGGAGATGTTTAGTTTGATGTTTTAGTGTGGAAAGTGCAGAAATAGACGAAAGAGTAAAATGAATTCCCATGTACCTACCGTTCTAACAATTATCAACTGGTAGCCAATCTTGTCTCAGCTCTACACTCCTACCCACTCATGCCCAGACTTTTTTTGAAGCAAATCTATGACATCACATCATTCCAACTGTAAATACTTCTGTACCCCTTTGCTAAAATATGACTCCAAAAATAACCACAGTATTACTATTAGAATTAAAAATAACAATAGTTCCTTAGTATCTTCAAATAGATAGCCAGTGTTTCGATTCCCCCGGTCGTCCCACAGTTATTTTTTATAGTATGTTTATTGAGTGAGAATCTAAGGTCTGTAGTTTGAATTGGGTCATCTGACTTTAGATTCTCACTCAGTAAACATACTACAAGGAAAAATTGTGAGACAATTGAGGAAATTTAAACATACTGACTAGATACTAGAATTGGGTCAGATGTCTCGTAAGTATCTTTAAGTCTTTAAATCCTCCTTCCAATCCCACCCCCTATCCCCATTTTCTGCCTTGCATGTTTTACACAACAAAGCCAGGTGGTGTCTCATAGGGTTTCCCACAGTCTAAATTCTGCCGGTTGCCTCCCATGGTGTAGTTTAACCCGTTCTTCAGTCCTAGTGAAAAGTAAAAGTGTTAGTCGCCCAGTCGTGCCTGACTCTTTGCAACCCCGTGGACTACAGCCTGCCAGGTTCCTCTGTCCATGAAACTCTCCAATGAGTTGCCATTCCCTTCTCCAGAGGATCTTCCCAACCCCGGGATTGAACCTAGGTCTCCTGCATTGCAGGTGGACTCTCTACCAAATGAGCCACCAGGAAAGCCCCTGTGCTGCTGCTGCTAAGTCGCTTCAGTAGTGTCGGACTCTGTGCGACTCCATAGACGGCAGCCCACCAGGCTCCCCTGTCCCTGGGATTCTCCAGGCAAGAACACTGGAGTGGGTTGCCATTTCCTTCTCCAATGCATGAAAGTGAAAAGTGAAAGTGAAGTTGCTCAGTCCTGTCCGACTCTTAGTGACCCCATGGACTGCAGCCTACCAGGCTCCTCCGCCCATGGGATTTTCCGGGCAAGAGTACTGGAGTGGGCTGCCATTGCCTTCTCCGGGAAGCCCCTGTAGCTGGATCTAAACCCTTGATTCCCGAATCTGTCTGCACCTGGAGAAGCTTGAAAAACTTCTGGTGCCTGTGTCCCATTCACCCCATCCCCACCCTTACCCATACCCCCAGGTAGTAACTTAATTGCCTGGGGTGTGACTTGGGCTTCGGAATTTTTATAAGATCCTCAGGTGTTCCCAGTGTTCAGCCACATTTAGGAACCACTGATCCAGAGGCTTTTTCTTCAAGACTACACCCGAGGAGGTTCATAATCTACTTGTCTCTTTTATTATGACCTGAGCAGCTGTGAGGATTATCACCTGAATCCATTCATGCACCAGGGGCTGCAAAGTCATGTTATTCCTTCTCCATTTACCAGCTGGAATAATTCTGAATTTACCCTCCTCTGCTAGGGACAGGTCACATGAGAAAAGTAGGATCGGTCTTGATTCTTTGCTTTTACTGTTAGCGTTCCAAGTAGTAGTTGATTCTGTAGCATCTTACATTGGGTACACATGCTATTTTTGTATCATCATGAACTCATGAATTTAAATTTACTTGATGTGTTTTGATCCAGTGCCATGATTTTTCTATTCATCAGATTGTCCCATCGTTGGCTAGGGGGAGCACGTTTAAGTTTGTTCCTGAGTACTTTTGGGGAGAACAGCCTCCCCACATTCTGAAATGACAAGTTGTTCCAAGTTGTACATTTCTTGCCCTAGACCTGAATCAGCCATTTTCCTGAGAAACCGTGTTTCCTTTCAGCAGAAAACAGTGTCTAGGGGCCATAACAGGAAGAAGACATCTCACTCTATTTTGGTAATACTTCATGATACTATGTTTGAGATTTCAACCACGTGGATGCCGATTCAAAAACTTAAATAGATTTTAAAATGTGTTAACTGAACCTCTTGTAATTAGAATTATTTTAAATGTATAGTGATACCTTACATAAAGGACCAATGTGATGAATCCTATCAGAAATTAAGGAATTGTTTAATCTTTCTCAACTGCTTTAGTTTCCTATGGCTGCTAAAACAAGTCACCGCAAGTGTAGTGGTTTAAGATAACACAATTTATCTTGTGGACCTGGGGCCCAAAGTCCAAAATCAGTCTCGCTAGTCTGAAGCTGAGATGTCAGCAGGGCTGGTTCTTTCTGTGGGCTCCTGGAGAGCATCCATTTTTTGCATCCTTAGCTTGCGACCACACCATTCCAGTCTCTGCTCCCAGACACCACATCAACCCCTCTCTGCCTGACTCCTGCCTCCCTCTTATAAGGACCCTTTTGATCACATTGAGGGTCCACCCAGATAATCAGGATACTCTCCTGATCTCAGGACCCTTAAGCACATCCTCAGAGTCCCTTTTGCTGTGTAAAGTGGCATTCACGGGTTCTGAGGATTAGGATGTGGACATCTTTGGAGGACATTATTCAGCTCTCACATCAGTTTCTATTGTGTACAGATGACTGTCTTTTGGAGTGTGCTTGATAATAAGAAGTGTCTGGGGTGGAGGCTGAGGTTCTCAAGGCTTCCTGTTTAGAGAAAACTGATGAGCCAGCTGCTGGGGAAGGGGGGGGGAGGGACCGCCCAGAGCTACCACAGCACTCAGCCTCTGTCTCAGGCACCACTAAACCAGGCTTGGGGGCCCTACCACCCAAACAGATAAGTATTTTAAAGAAAAGACTACAGTTTACAAACAATCGTGCCATCCAGTTGTTGGTTACTGTAGTGCATAGAATTAGCCAACTTTTCCAGCTTTCTCTCACCTTGCCAGGGCAGGAGAGTTGAGTCAATGAATCTCAATTGGCATTAAGAGGTTAACCTTCTAAATCAACAACATGTTGACAATTTTTGCCATGTCTGCAAATCACCTAGGCTAGCACTTGCTTCCCACTTTCTTTGATATAGACGTAAATAAAAGGTAACTTTATGTCATGACCATAAATGAAAACCATTACCACTTCCTTAAAGAAAAACTAAGAGTAAGAATAAAAACTTTACCATGGGACATTTTAAAGCCCAGGAACTCCCTAAAGTGATCTCGCTGGCCACGGATGGTCCACAAGGATGATGCTGGGAAGATGGGGCTCTCAAGGCTGGTCCAAATGGGCCACATTTTCAAATGTGCCCTGTCTAGGTTGCCTTGCCTCAGCTGACAATCTAACACCACAGCTGGAAAACAATGAAGGCATCTCAGTCCTCTCTCAAAGGACTGAGATGTGGAGAATTCAATCTAATGGATCTTATATATTTCATTTCTAAGAACTAAAGAGAGTTGGTCTGCTTTTGACACTGGATTTACTCCAAATTGTGATAGCAGTTTACCTTCACAAAGGGGAGGAGTCCTGGAATGACGTCCTTCATCACTGTCGGCTGATGGTAACCAACATGTTACAAGTGACACATTACAAGAATCATCAGGCAGACACACAGTGTCTCCTGCAAGCCAGGGGATGTGCCAGGGGAAGCTACAGGGAGGCGGTACTTATCGCCTTGTAGACCCAACACGCATTCAGTGGCTAATGACAAGCAGCCAACACAGTATTTACGTGATGACCTTTGTAGCAAAGAAACGTCACGTGTCAGAGGGTGTGCCAGTTGAGCTGTGTTTTGATCACTTAAGAGCACTTCTTGTGTCCAGCTATTGGATGGGACATATTTGTTGAACTTGAAAAAAAAAGGCAAGTGGTCCTTAGGCTTATTATTATTTTCCCCCAAGGCTAGCTTTCCAAAAGCAGGGCACTCCAAAGCAGACCAGATTCCAAAAATCTATGAAACGGAGGACAGAGGTGCGAAAGCTGGTGCGAGAAAGAACTGTGTCACTCAAAGCAGGTGAAGGAGCTGGGAGACGCTGCTGCTTGGAGAGGAGGGTGTCCCGGGGGCCCCCCACCCTGGGAAGAGCCAGCTCTGGGGGTTCCTATAGAGGAAGCCCTGGGCACTATGCGCTCTGCTTCCCCAGGTGTGCCTTACGGTGCCCGGCCCCATCCAGCTGACGTCTTCGGGAATTAAGGAAGAAAGTGGAGCCGAGTGGGAGATGGTGGTTAAGCAGGGAGGAGGTCTCAGAGTGAGGCCTCGGTGCAGCCTCCGCCTCTGCCTTCGCACCGCCCCCCACCAGTTCTCCACCACTTCTCATGGAAGAATTCTGAGAGGCGCCTTGCCCTTTCGTGCCAGTGAGAATTAGAGGAGAAGAACGATCGAGGTAGTACCCAAAGTAGTTTCACAATATGAACATGCATGAGACCCATCTTTCTATTTTAAAAATAGGACTGCTGCTGCTAAGTCACTTCAGTCGTGTCCGACCTAGTGTGACCTCATAGATGGCAGCCCACCCAGCTCCCCTGTTCTGGGATTCTCCAGGCAAGAACACTGGAGTGGGTTGCCATTTCCTTCTCCGATGCATGAAAGTGAAAAGTGAAAGTGAAGTTGCTTAGTCGTGTCCAACTCTTAGTGACCCCATGGACTACAGCCTACCAGGCTCCTCCATCCATGGGATTTTCCAGGCAAAGTACTGGAGTGGGGTGCCATTGCCTTCTCCAAAAAATAGGACAGAACAATTGAATTGTGTGACAAGGCCGGTGCAGTGGCTGATATTTTATGGAACACTTCTGGATTTTTTTATGTATTGGTTATTTGACTGAATTTAACTAGACTGAGCTCCCCCTGCCCATTCGGAAAAACCAATGACATATACAAATGCAGAAAAAGATCTCCCCCTAAACCTCTCTTCTAGCGAGGAGAGGGAAAAAAACAGTCATGACCTAGTGTGTTAAAAGGTATATTTATAGTAAGTATTTCTAAAATAAAATATATTTAAGTGTATTACACTCTACTTGAATTTATAAATTTAATTTTATATGTTTATGTTTTACAGTGAAAACCTGCCTCTTTTATTTAGGCCTTGAATTCCTTATGTGTCAGAGATTGTCCACTCAGATGTAGCATTCTGCAGAAGACCCCGCCACCCTGCTTGCCCCAGGAGCTGGAGAACTTGTGACTTTCGAGGAAAAGAGCAAGCCAAAGAATTTTTTCCCAGCTCCCTTCAAACAAGAAGTTTACTTCTGTGAACGCTTCTGCATTCCCATTGTGCTAAGGCCTACAACTTCGCCCATGAGAATGCAGTTCTCGGATGTGAAGCTTCTGGCTTCTCAAGACTTGAGTGGCCCAAGATAAATTTTCGTGGAGATGGAAAAATTTCTAGGCAGTCTCAGATCAGTGGGAGCACTACCATGACACAATTGAAAGGACTCTTACTCCTGCTGGACAGGTAAGGGTCCAGGGCCCAGCCCAGGTTCATTTCTCTCCCTTCATCTGCCAATTAGTAGATTGGGCCTCACTGGTAATTGTGCTCTCAAGGTAATGGCTTGTTTAAGTAATTGATGATGTTTTTTGCCTCGCTGGGGAATCTTAGCACATCAAAAGATGTTGAGAAAACCAAGACTCACCTAGAGTCTGAATTAATCACTTTGTCAAGCACAACAAAGGCTGTCTGGCTTTGCTAATAATCCCAAATGGGGTAGCAACCCTCCGTGAAATAAGGAAACGATGGTGTCTTTAATTAATGTTTCAAAGAGCTCAGACTTGCTCTTTTACTCCCTTGATTTTTATGAGAACATGGAGAAATGTGTGCAGCACCAGCATTCTCCACACTTCTCAAGCGCAGGGAGGGCAGGAGACCTGGCATCATTCGAGTTCATAGAAGAAGATCCGAGGGCTTCAGCGGACCACAAGGTCAGCGTGTGCATCTGTGGCAGGGTCAGAGGAAATCAGTCCCAGGGTTGCCTCCGCGGGCAGTCCCGCAGACCTAGTACTTCCCCTGCCCCGGGCTTGGCCCCTGAACACTGCCCTCCTTTCCCAGCATTGCTGCTTCTGCCTTTCTGGACACTGCCTCCAAACCCAGCTGCCCTCCAGCTGCCTTTCTGATCTACGTCATCTCTCACAAGGCTCTTCACAGGTGGCTGAAGACTCCCAGCCTCTGGACAGACCCTCACTCCCCCTAGCCCCCTCCTCCCCTATCCCCCTCCTCCCTCCCAGAGCCCCTGGCCAGGTCATATGGGGCAGGTCAGCGCCCTGGGGGTCAACACATCCAGAATGGGTGGCTGGGCATGGCGGAGTGTCGATGTGAGCCCAGCTGCGTGGTTGTCTTTAAAAGGACTTTGAGAACCTTAAGACTGCTTGGAAAGCCAATGGGGTCTGGAAGTGGCTCAGCTCAGGTCGGTGATGCTAAGAGAGTGTGGGTACCATCCGGAGGGTAAGACATGTCTGACCCCAAGAGACTGTATCCTATGGAAAACCAATAGGGAGGGGTGTGGGGAGGTCTCCCTTGGACTTGGGGAAGCCTGCTAACTGCCTTCGGTATACTTCTATCTTACCTAATAGCTCCCTGTGTCTTCTAAACTGTGCCATTTGGAAAGCATTTTTATTCATTTATTTATGCTTTGTTGCTTCACTCTGTCTTCACCGCTGTGCGGGGGCTTTCTCTAGTTGCGGCTAGCAGGGCCTACTCTCTAGTTTGTGGCCTGCCAGCTTCTCATCGCCGTGGCTTCTCTGGTTGAGGAGCGTGAGCTCTAGGGTGTAGTCTTCAGTAGTTGAGACACACTGGCTTCGTTGCCCCATGGCATATGGGATCTTCCTGGACCAGGGGTCGAACCCACTTCCTCTGCATTGGCAGGCGATTGTTCACCACAGGACTACCAGGGAAGTCTCTAAACTGTGCCATTTTTGACTCTTGCCGTCAACCCTCATCTGCCCTCAGTCACCATGGACTGTCAATTCTCCCTTCAAACCAGCTCTCTCGAGAACGCTCAGTGAGTTTTCTAACTGGCACTGCCCTGTTTCAGGCCGTCGTTGTCTTGCCCCTGGGCATGGACTTTTCAGCGGAGTCCTGAATTGGCCTCCTAATCTGCTTATTCCCTCATCCACCAATCTGCCGTTCATGCCAATGCCCGAAGAATCCTGCTAACAGGAAAACCTGATCATGTTGTAGATCAGTTGAGAATTCTTCACTGGCTCCCTGTCACTTTTAGACCAACTCTAAATTCTTTTATTTGGAGCATAAGACCTTTTATGATCTCACCCCAGCCTGACTTCTCAGGCTCACTCCACACTGTCCTCAAGCCATCTTTCATGACTTGGACATTTCTGGTTATAGACATTTCTTTCCAGGCTCTGACCCAGGCTCTAGTCCAGGGCCAGGACTAAGGTGACACAACAGAGGCATTTAGGATACAAAACTAAAGGAGGCGCTCAATCCCAGCGGTGTGCAGATGCTGACCCTGCTCTCACATGGCCCCGAGAGTGAGTGCCTCCTTAAACCTTGTGTCCCAGGTACCTGTTTATCTCACCCTGGTCCCAGCACACTCTTCTCTGCCTGGTATACCAATCTCCTTTCTCCACCTGGCAAGTCCTGAATTCTTCAAGTCTCTGCTTGAGGGCTGCCTCCTCCAGGAGCCCATCCAGATTATCCTGGGCACATGGAGACATTGTCCTTGGCCACTGGCTCCCTTGTGGTAGAGGGATTGTAGACCGAGAGCCAAAGAACTCGGTGTATTGTTTGTAGGAATATAATCCTGCCTAAGGTCATTATTTACTGTACCTGGTTCTGTTTCCATCATGTGGGCTTAGTCATCTGTAGTTAATCCTTTTGTTTTCATGAAGTCCTTGAAGAACCCTTTGCATGTTGTGAAAGAGAGACATCTGCCTTGAGTGAACCCCAACAGACAATGACATTTGAGCCCAGAGAGGGCAGAGGGGGCTACTTTTGCCTCCATATCCTGCATAATAATAGCCTATTAATCGCCATAATGAGACTATTTCCTAGGGGCCAGGAGCCATTCTAAGTACTTTATACATCAACTCATTTATTGCTCTCCCTACTCTGTGTGGGAGGTGTTATTATGATCATCATTTTGCAGATGGGAAAAGCGAGGCTCAGAGAGATTAAGTCATTCACCCAAGGCTGCACAGCTAGGAAGAAGTGGAGCTGACGTATGAACCCAGGCTGTCTGGCTCTGAGCCTGTGCCCTTAGCTAGCAGCCTCCATCTCTCATTTTGGATTTGAAGAGCAGCAAATTACCTAGAGCTCAACCTTTCGACAAAACAGGGGCTGCAGGAAGCTTTGCTCACTTCTGTAGAGTAAGGACTCTGACTTCCTGGTGAAAAAGCAGATGCTATTCACGGCATCCTGTTATCCCTTGAATTTCAAGTGATTGCCACTGAGTCAGCAGGGCTCCAAGACTTGAGACAAAGGTCAATTCAAAGGGGAGACCTGGCCTGTGCAAAGAATAGAGGAAGTGCTTTTTGATCCATTGGGTTTTCATATTCATGAGTAATCACAGGTGGGATAAGGAGCAGTGGGTACTTGTACTAGGTGTACAGAATGACTCTAAGCTCTTTTATAATGAGCTTAGTAAGCATTCAGAAAACATTTGCCAATTGGATGTGAGGTATGTCTTTATAAACCCAGGCAATATCTTTAACTTTCTATTGTACCATGACCTGCCCAACAGCCTGGAACAGGCCTAGGAAACTTAATTCTGCCTCCCAGCTTGGCGGACAACTTAAAGAGCTAAGGCCATCAAAATAACAAAAGAATATTGTGAGTGTTTCAAAAATATTTATAATCCCATTGCATGTTGTTTGTTACTGGAATCCCCAAATCTTTGTATTGACTTAATTCTGGACAAACTCACTCATTGATCTTTGATCACCTCATCGCTACAGTGATCAACTGAAGGTCCAACTGGGAATTGTGTAACGTTATGTCAGAAGGCGATACTCTAGTCTAAGATCACCAAGATCTCATTGACTTCTGCTCAGTGATGTGGTTGTCTCTTATCTGCCCTGGGCTCTGGACCAGAGGCACAGACCCACAGAACCTGCCTGCTCATCTCCATGTCCAACCCATCTGGGTCTGACCTCTTCTCTGCCTCCTATGTTTAGTCTCCCATTACAGTCCCTGGTCTCAGCCCTGGCTCATCCTGGCCATTCTTATCTCAGCACCTGTACTGGTTATCTAGTGCTGTGTAACAAATTAGCCTCAACACCTAAGTGGCTTAAAACAACAGACATTTATCATCTTACACAGTTTCCGGGAACCTGGGAGTGTGTTACCTGAGCAGTTAGGGGTGAGGGTTTTTCATAAGGGTAAGTCAAGCTGTCAGCTGAGACTGCAGTGATCTAAAGTTTGCCTGGGCCTAGAGAATCACACTCATGTCCCCTTATGTAGCTGTTGGCAGGCTTCATCTTGTGGGCCTTTCATCAGGCAGCCCAACATGACAGCTGGCTTCCCCCCAAACAAGCAACTCAGGGGAGAGAGAGCGCCCATAATGGAAGCCTCAAACTTTCATAACCTAATTTGATAAAAATACATCCTTCTTCTTGGACTTTTTAGCGGATTACTAAACCTCATGAAGCCTGTAAGCCATTTCCTTCTATGATGCGATGTAGTTGTTCGATTCTTCATTCCATAAAGATACTTTTAGTGTGAACCCTGAGCTAGATGCCATGGTACATCCCCAAAGGAATAGATGTCCACTTGGCTTTTACCAAAATAGTAAAATCAGGAAAACTTCACACTGAAAGTTTGAAAGGTGAAAACCAATGGCTAATAGCAGCTAACATTTACTAAACATGTGCTATGGGCCAGGCATTGTACTGAATACTTTATAAACATGGCAGCCTTTAATCTCCCCTAACATTCTTGTTATGTCCATCGTATAGATGGGGAAACTGAGACTTTGAGCTCACTGGTCAGTGGCCAGCCTGCAGCCTAATCCTAGTCTGTCTGACTGAAGGGCCTGAGCCTCTAGCCAGGCCTTTGACTGGTCTGTTCTGGGTCAGCAAGGCCAATGAGGGGAAGGAGACCACAGTCATCTCCAAGGGCTACCATAACATCGTACCACAAACTGGGGACTTACAACAACCAACATTTACTCTCTCCCAGTTCTGGAGGTTGGAAGTCTGAAATCAAGAAGTTGGCAGGGCCTTGCCCATCCTGAGGGTCTAAGGGAAGCCCCTCCCCGGCTCTTCCTCGCTTCTGGTGGTTGTTAGCAATCCTTGGGGTTGCTGTGCAGACATATCACTCTAGTCTCTGCCTCCATCCTCATGTGGTGTTCTCATGTGTCTATATATTCACATCACCTCCACTCTGCATGTCTCTGTGTCCAGATCCCCTCGTAACAAGACATCAGTCTTGGATTAGGACTCACTAGCATTCAACTTGATTGACTCTATAAAGACACTGTCTCCAATGAAGGCCTTATTTGGAGGTGCCAAGTGACTGAATTTGGGGAGGGTGGGGGAACACTAACGCTACTCAATCCAGTATAAAGACCATCAGAGCTGTCACCAGCCGTGCCAACATGTGGGTAGGAGGATGGGAACAGGTCTTCTCGTCCACCCTGGAGGCAGAAGAGGTGACATGGAAAGAAACTGACCCTCATGAAAGAAAATGCTAATTCAAAAACATTTTTTTCCTGGCTCACTGAATGTTGGGCTTTGGTTTGTTTGTTTGTTTGTTTTTTTAATGGGGATTTTTGTCTACTGGGGATTTTTTGGTCTTATTATTAGTATGCTAACTAATCTATATTTTAGTTGTTTGAGTCAGCATACCCTTTTTATAGGAAAAAAAGGAAATGAAATTGATGGCTGATTTTGGATCGCAAGAGTACCTCCCTGTTGAGACTTACCAATAACTTCCTAGAGCAGAACGTTCAAAAGAGCCTGTCACAGGCTCTTTTGATCTTTCAGAGCCCAAGTTCAGTTCACCTTGTCTCATAGGCCTTGTGATGCTGAGACACACCCTTTCTCCTTTCAGCCTCTAGCCAGCACCACAGGAAATTTTCTGGAAGGGCAAGTGATTATCCTAAAACATATTTTTTTCTTTAACTCAGTAGGGCCCCAGCATCCATGAGAATATTTATAGTAATTCTGGAGCTGTTTGTTTCCAGCTGTAGCCATGTCTTGGCATAATGTCTTACATAAATGTATTGCCATGTATAAAACAATGCATTTGTCCCAAACAATGGAGCTAACAATCTACAAGAATGTCCCCTGGTTGTTATAGTGAACACAGCAGACTTTCATCTTTCAGGCTTCCAGAGTACTTCAGAAATGTTCCCCTTCAATCCTGCTTTTTCAAACTCAAATTGGATCCTCTATGTAGCAGCTACTCTCTTCCCCACCCCATCCCTGAATCAGTATTTACCCTTCTCAGGGTGAGCTGTAGCTCCATCATTGGTCAGTTCCTGATCTCCATCGCTTATTCAGCTAGAAATTCTTGGGTTCACCCCTAGGCTCAGTCAAGGTCTAAGCTGAGCCCCTGCACAGGGCGCACGACCCTGCTTCAGCCCTCCTGGAGCTAGCTCCTCACAGCCAAGACCTACTGTGACTCACCACCTTGGAGTCCTGTCCAACTTCCCATCCATGTCTGTTCTTTTTCCAGAAAACATCATTGTTGTCGTTTACAATAAAAATCCAAACTTCCATTAGCTCTACGTTTTTGTTTTGCTCGCTCTGTTTGTTTTTATCTTTGTCTCTTCTTTTGTTGTGTCTACTCACTCATGTCCTCTTTCTCCTTTGTCAGAGCTCAGAATCCACATGGGTGATCTCTGGGCATGTGGTAGACTGAATCATTCCTCCCAACTCATCACCCCCCCTCCTACCTCTTTATCAAAATTCTATATCATCAGGGAAAATGTTGATTCTCTGAAGTATCAATACCTCCCACTTCAGTGGAGTCTTCTTCCTCACCTCATTCATGTTAGGCTTTCGCATGGGATTTGCTTTAACCAAAAAATATAGGCAGAAGTTACATTCAGCCACTTTAAGGCTGAGCCCTGAAGAGACATTGCTTATTTCCTCTAGCATTTTTTTTTTTTTTGCCATGTCACATGGGCTTATGGGATCTTAGTTCCCCAGCCGAGGACTGAACCCCTGCAGTGGAAGCACAGAGTCCTAACCACTGGACCACCAGGGAATTTCCTCCTCTTGTGTTTCTTGCATTCCTATGATCTACCAGAAGTAGAACTTTCCTGAAGTATCCTCTTCAGCCTGTGCCCCATTACAAACCCATGTGGAGCAGATATGAACCCCACCCACAACCTGGAACATAGCTCCCCCAGCCAACATCCAGACCATGAGAAAAATTAATGTTGTTGTTTGTGGAAGGGTTTGGGGTGGTTTGTTACACAATGTTATTGCAGCACTAGCTGACTGATAGAGGTCAATTCATGTAACTTCTCTTGACCTTCATTTCCTCATCTGTAAAAATGAAGCCATTGGACTATATTCAAGGTGCTCAGGCTTTTCTGCACAACTATACAACTGAGATTCCTATTGTGAACCCAAGAGTAAGGGACTAAGCATATCAGAGTCAAATACTGCAAAGCACTAAAGAAAGACAAGGACAGAAATGTGAATTCTGTTTAGGAACCAAGGAGTTAGTGGTAGCCTTGGAGAGAGTCCTTTCAGTGGACAATGGAGCAGAGGGTAAATGGGAAGTGAGAAAGCGAGGAGTGTGGGGTCTTCTCTGGAAAGAGAAGGGTGGGATGGAGCAGAGGTGAGGGTGGAATACATGGTCCAAGAAGAGGTGGTTGCTGGTTGGCTGGCTTACTTGTATGCTTTAAGATGGGAGAGAATTGAACTTGCAAAAATACATTTCCAGTGTCATAATAAAGGCAAAATGAAGGCAGGGTCTTGGACCAGAGTGTGCAGAAAACCAGAAGTCTGGTCTATGAGAGAGACTCGAGTGAGAACTTACTAGGATTTATTTGCTATGCATTGTTTACATGTCAAGTTCTCAAACCCAAGGACAAGGTAAGCATCAACAAGTGAAACAAAGGCCAAATGAGAAATATTGTATTGGTCAAAAGTTCATTTGGGTTTTTCAGTAAAATGTTACAGAAAAGTCCAAATGAACTTTTTTTGGCTAACCCAACAGAATTGTGCTGTAATTGCTCAAATCAGAGGATAAATGTAAATTTTGTCATGGGAAAATTTGAAAATGTTCTGAAAAGCAAATTGAGTTTAAAGCTTCATAGAGCACTTTTCAAGAAACAGATTTTTTTTTTTTTTTTTCAGTTTAAAAACCTACAAGTGAAAGTGAAAGTGTTAGCCAGGTCAACTCTTTGTGACTTTATAGACTGTAGCCCTCCAGGCTCCTCTGTCCATGGAATTCTCCAGGCAAGAATACTGGAGTGGGTTGCCATTCCCTCCTCCAGGGTATCTTCCCAACCCAGGGATCGAACCCTAGTCTCATACAATGCAGGCAAATTCTTTACCATCTGAGCCACCAGGGAAGCCTACAGCTAAGAGACAAACGGTTGCATCAATAGGCTAATAATAATATATATTGATGTAAAATTTATTAGCGAAGTATTCATACTCCTGTCAAGGATACAGGAAAAGGATGACTGTCTCTGCTTTACCACTAGGAATTGAAGCTCAGAATGGCAGCTGACATTCCAGATCTTCTTCTTGAGAGAAAGGGCACCCCTTCCTCCTTGGCGACTTTCTTTCCCAATCACTTCTAAGCCTGCTGCATTCTGGCTTCTGTTCTCACCACCCCCAATTCCAACATCACCTGAAACGTCTTAGCTGCTAAATCCAGTGGTTATTTTTTAAACCTCATCTACCTTGCACAAGATCAGAAGCTCCCTAATGGTATAAGCCCAGAATCATTCAAAATGAGGCCACTTGGTTGAACTTTACTTCTGTTTACTTTTCACTTCAATGCAGTTCTCAAGTTCATATGAGAATTCCAAATGGTGTTTTAAAAAAATAAATAAAAACCTAGGACCTATGAGATTATTATTGAGTCCAAGCCTGCAGTTAATAACGGGGTGTTTACATGTGTGTTAAGTTGCTTCAGTCGTGTCCAACTCTGTGCAACCCTATACACTGTAGCCCACCAGGCTCCTCTGTCCATGGGATTCTCCAGGCAAGAATACTGGAGTGGGTTGCCATTTCTTCTCCAGGGGATCTTCCCAATCCAGGGATCAAACCCATGTCTCTTAGGTCTCCTGCATTGGCAGGGGGTTCTTTACTGCTAGCACCACCTGGCTAATTCTGGCAGTGAATTCTTTGAAGTATGCAGTTCAGTTCAGTTCAGTCGCTCGGTCATGTCCAACTCTTTGTGACCCCATGAATCCCAGCACACCAGGCCTCCCTGTCCATCACCAACTCCCGGAGTTCACTCAGACTCATGTCCATCAAGTCAGTGATGCCATCCAGCCATCTCATCCTCTGTCATCCCCTTCTCCTCCTGCCCCCAATCCCTCCCAGCATCAGAGTCTTTTCCAATGAGTCAACTCTGCGCATGAGGTGGCCAAAGTACTGGAGTTTCAGCTTTAGCATCATTCCTTCCAAAGAAATCCCAGGGCTGATCTCCTTCAGAATGGACTGGTTGGATCTCCTTGCAGTCCAAGGGACTCTCAAGAGTCTTCTCCAACACCACAGTTCAAAAGCTTCAATTCTTCACTGCTCAGCTTTCTTCACAGTCCAGCTTTCACATCCATACATGATCACTGGAAAAACCATAGTCTTGACTAGACAGACCTTTGTTGGCAAAGTAATGTCTCTGCTTTTGAATATGCTATCTAGGTTGGTCATAACTTTCCTTCCAAGGAGTAAGCATCTTTTAATTTCATGGCTGCAGTCACCATCTGCAGTTATTTTTGGAGCCCCTAAAAAATAAAGTCTGACACTGTTTCCGCCATTTCCCCATTTATTTCCCATGAAGTGATGGGACAAGATTCCATGATCTTCGTTTTCTGAATGTTGAGCTTTAAGCCAACTTTTTTTTTTTAAGCCAACTTTTTCACTCCCCTCTTTCACTTTCATCAAGAGGCTCTTTAGTTCTTCTTCACTTTCTGCCATAAGGGTGGTGTCATCTGCATATCTGAGGTTATTGATATTTCTCCCAGCAATCTTGATTCCAGCTTGTGCTTCTTCCAGCCCAGCGTTTCTCATGTTGTACTCTGCATAGAAGTTAAATAAGCAGGGTGACAATATACAGCCTTGACGTACTCCTTTTCCTATTTGGAACCAGTCTGTTGTTCCATGTCCAGTTCTAACTGTTGCTTCCTGACCTGCATACAAATTTCTCAAGAGGCAGATCAGGTGGTCTGGTATTCCCATCTCTTTCAGAATTTTCCACAGTTTATTGTGATCCGCACAGTCAAAGGCTTTGGCATAGTCAATAAAGCAGAAATAGATGTTTTTCTGGAACTCTCTTGCTTTTTCCATGATCCAGCAGATATTGGCAATTTGATCTCTGGTTCCTCTGCCTTTTCTAAAACCAGCTTGAACATCTGGAAGTTCACGGTTCATGTATTGCTGAAGCCTGGCTTGGAGAATTTTGAGCATTACTTTACTAGTGTGTGAGATGAGTGCAATTGTGCAGTAGTTTGAGCATTCTTTGGCATTGCCTTTCTTTGGGATTGGAATGAAAACTGACCTTTTCCAGTCCTATGGCCACTGCTGAGTTTTCCAAATTTGCTGGTTTATTGAGTGCAGCACTTTCACAGCATCATCTTTCAGGATTTGAAATCCCTTAACTGGAATTCCATCACCTCCACTAGCTTTGTTCATAGTGATACTTTCTAAGGCCCACTTGACTTCACATTCCAGGATGTCTGGCTCTAATTCCAGGATCACTGATGTGTCAATGATCACACCATCGTGATTGTCTTGGTCATGAAGATCTTTTTTGTACAGTTCTTCTGTATATTCTTGCCATCTCTTCTTAATATCTTCTGCTTCTGTTAGGTCCATACCATTTCTGTCCTTTATTGAGCTCATCTTTGCATGAAATGTTCCCTTGGTATCTCCAATTTTCTTGAAGAGATCTCTAGTCTTTCCCGTTCTCTTGTTTTCCTCTATTTCTTTGCACTGAGTGCTGAGGTAGGCTTTCTTATCTCTTCTTGCTATTCTCTGGAACTCTGCATTCAGATGCTTATATCTTTCCTCTTCTCCTTTGCTGTTAGCTTCTCTTCTTTTCAGAGCTATTTGTAAGGCCTCCTCAGACAGCCATTTTGGTTGAATGTGGTCCACTGGAGAAGGGAATGGCAAACCACTTCAGTATTCTTGCCTTGAGAACCCCATGAACAGTATGAAAAAGGAAAAATGATAGGATACTGTAAGAGGAACTCCCCAGGTCAGTAGGTGCCCAATATGCTACTGGAGATCAGTGGAGAAATAACTCCAGAAAGAATGAAGGGATGGAGCCAAAGCAAAAAGAATACCCAGCTGTGGATGTGACTGGTGATAGAAGCAAGGTGCGATGCTGTAAAGAGCAATATTGCATAGGAACCTGGAATGTCAGGTCCATGAATCAAGGCAAATTGGAAGTGGTCAAACAGGAGATGGCAAGAGTGAATGTCAACATTCTAGGAATCAGCGAACTAAAATGGACTGGAATGGGTGAATTTAACTCAGATGACCATTATATCTACTACTGAGGGCAGGAATCCCTCAGAAGAAATGGAGTAGTCATCATGGTCAACAGAAGACTCCGAAATGCAGTACTTGGATGCAATCTCAAAAACAACAGAATGATCTCTGTTCGTTTCCAAGGCAAACCATTCAATATCACAGTAATCCAAGTCTATGCCCCAACCAGTAATGCTGAAGAAGCTGAAGTTGAACAGTTCTATGAAGACCTACAAGACCTTTTAGAACTAACACCCAAAAAAGATGTCCTTTTCATTATAGGGGACTGGAATGCAAAAGTAGGAAGTCAAGAAACACCTGGAGTAACAGGCAAATTTGGCCTTGGAATATGGAATGAAGCAGGGCAAAGACTAATAGAGTTTTGCCAAGAAAATGCACTGGTCATAGCAAACACCCTCTTCCAACAACACAAGAGAAGACTCTACACATGGACATCACCAGATGGTCAACACCGAAATCAGATTGATTATATTCTTTGCAGCCAAAGATGGAGAAGCTCTATACAGTCAGCAAAAAACAAGACCAGGAGCTGACTGTGGCTCAGATCATGAACTCCTTATTGCCAAATTCAGATTTAAATTGAAGACAGTAGGGAAAACCACTAGACCATTCAGGTATGACCTAAATCAAATCCCTTATGATTATACAGTGGAAGTGAGAAATAGATTTAAGGGCCTAGATCTGATAGATAGAGTGCCTGATGAACTATGGAATGAGGTTCATGACATTGTACAGGAGACAGGGATCAAGACCATCCCCATGGAAAAGAAATATGCAGTAGTGCTTTGTAAACACAAACAGCTAATCCACATCTTCCTGTGTTCTGTTCACTAAGTTTGGGGTCATTCATTTAACACATGCTGACTAATATCAACCTTCCCAGTGGTGAAGAATCCACCTGCCAAGCAGGAGATCCAGGTTTGATCCCTGGGTCGGGAAGGTTCCCTGGAGGAGGGAATGGCAACCCACTCCAGTATTCTTGCCTGGAGAATTCCAAGGACAGAGGATCCTGGTGGGCTACAGTCCATGGGGTTGCGAAAGAGTTGGACACGACTTAGAAACTAAACAGCAACAATAGCTAACACTTACTGAATGTTAACCGTGCCCAGCACTGCTCCAAGTCTACTCATATAATCCTTCCAACATGCTATAAGGTGAGCACTGTTATTATCCCTGTTTAACAGTGGGGGAATCTGAGGCACAGTCACCTTACCAACTTCCTTAAGATCACAAAACTAACCAAGACGTGAATCCAGGCAATCAAATTTCAAAGCCCAAGCTCTAGGACATTATATACATGGAGGAAAGGCAGCCAAGAGTGAAGTATTTTTAGTGTGTTTCTAAAAGCAGTGTTGATGAACTAACATCGGTGAAAGTGCTTGAGAATAGTTTGTTTTCCTAAAGAGGTTCAAAAGTCACCTTTGCAGCAAGATTTTGTTTAGCAATCCTTCATACACTGTACAGAGATGAACTTCAACCCACAGCCCAGTGACACCTGAATTATAGAGATGAAATCCTTCACTGAGATCCAGAGTTCAATGCAGTGAAATTCTGTTATATAACAAGTGAGGGTGGCAGCTTGGTTGCAGTGATATGCATTTAGAAATAAATGGAAATTCTCTATGAGGATATTCATAGCTGCAAAGAACAACATGAATTTGTGTCTATATATGCCAAGCATGTGCCACACAAAATCCTATATACTGTCCCTCTTAATTCAACTATGTCAGCAAATAACTAAGTGTCTATTACCCAAAAGAGATGTACAAGCACAGTGCTGGGCACCTAAGATCCAGTCCTGCTTACCTTCTAACAGGGGAGCCAGGGAAGTGGTTCGAGAGAGAGAAGGCACCAGGTGTGGTGGGGCCAAGATCACAGGGATGCAGGGCTCTCACCAGAATGAAGGAATCAAGAGCATCCCAGGAGAGGGGAGGAAATGAATGGCATACAACATGGTGTGTGGAAGGAACAAAGGGACCAGAGAGCAAAGCGGCAGGTGAGGAGGCAACCAGGTTGGACAGGGCCTCCTGTGCCAGCCAAGGAGACCAATTCTGCAGGCAGGGAGGGCCATGGGAGGGCTTTCTGCCCCAGCGGTGAGAGGCTGGTTGTTCTTTGGGCTGCAGATGTGAAGGACAATTTTGAGGGGCACAAGACAAGAGACAGGGAAACAAAATGGGTGCTTATTTCCAGATGCTCTTGAAATCCACAACTCCAGGAGTAGAAGAGCAGATAGAGGGAAAAGAATGTTTCAAGGACCACTTAGGAAACAGGACTGGGTTGACTATCCAGGTGAGGGAGAGCTGGCCTGGGGGTTTGGGTGGAGAAGATGCCATATTCGGAGAGCCATGGATGGTCAGCCCTCTCTTATCAGTGAAAAATCTGGCAAGGATGGATGTACCCAAGCTCCTCTAGGGGAAAAGTGTACCTGCCCTCAACTAGAAAGGCCTTGCTGACTCGCACGGTGCCATATTTCTCCTGAGAACTGCCGAATTACCTCCTTCTATCGTCCCTTATATCTTGAGACGATGCTACCAATTTCAGTTATTCTATGTACAGATAGTACTCAAACCATCAAATGTATAGCTGACTATCCTTCACAATGCTTACAGCCTGGGGTTCCCAGATGCCTATTGATTTGTAGAGATAGGAAGGGGGTACGTGAGATATTTTCAGCATTTCAAAGAGCCTCAATGGAAATTGTGCCTCTATTGACAATCAGATTGTGCAGGTTAACAAAAATGTCAAGTTTCTTTGCTTTGGAGTAGAATTATAACTGGGTATACGAATGCCGGTTCTCTCATTGATCACTATTCTCATTGGCAGCGTTTCCATCAGCTTGTCTTCGAGTAATTAAAATGAGAAAATAAATCAATCATTACTTAAATATACATCATTGTTTGGACAATAGAACACGAGACCTATGGGGAAATAATATAAACAAAGACGCTGGTGAAGAGTTTAGATAGCGTTGCTTTGAACTATGGGGATTAGCGGTTAATGAAACAGTGAAGGATGAAGGGCTTGTCCTTTGATGCCTCTGCTGGAGGCTGGACCTCCCCTCCCCCACACTGCGGTCAGGATACCCTGCCCACACAGCGGGTATTCTGTGCTCCCCACATACCTCATCTTCTAAATGGCTGGGTCCTGCCTTCCATCCCATCTCCTACTTTTGCATCAGAGCTTTGCTCCTCTATTTCTAATGTGATAATTACTTTATCTGAGTTTGTGGTCAAGTGATCCATAGCCCATCAATGAGGTAGAACCAGCACGCAGCCTGGAAAGCCTTCAGCAGTCGGTGAGTGTATGAACAAAGAAGGAATGTACTCTTTCAACGACCTGGCTGCTAGGCATTCTGCCAGGTGTTGAGGTCAGGCTGCCACTAGCGTAATCAGAGCACACACAGATGCTCACACACACACGCGACAGCGATCATTTAGAAGCCATGCCATGTGTATGTACAGTCATTAAAGTTTACTGAGCAGCTACTCTGCACAAGGCACTCATGGGTTTAAGATTCATCCCCTGCCCTCAGGGCCTTGTCAGGCCAGGAAATAGGACACAGGCATGAACGAAAGAATAGTAAAGCAAGTGCCAAGACCGCAGTAGAGACAGAAAGTGGAATTCAGAGGAAGCCAGGCTCGTTGATGGCTGGCCTGGCTAAGGAGACCTTCAGGAAGGCAATGTTTAGACAAGGTTTTGAGGGATGGGTTGGATTTCCTTTAACAGAGAGGCAAGGGCGTCAGGCAGCAGGGACTGCGATGTGCAGAGTGTGGCGAGAAGGGGCGGATTGTGTGTAGAGGAAGGCGATTCAGGAGCAACTTGGCATACTTCCCGGCTCAGAGGGCAGAGGCAGCCGCAGAGTTTGGTGCCCGGCGCTGGTTCTTGCCAGGAGTCTGGGCAGAGCTTGGGAAGCAGGGTTTTGGTTGAAGCCATTATCGGTAGCAGTTGGCCTTGCCTTCACTCTCTGACACCATTTTCCCAGAAACCTTTGAGCCAAAAAAAGAGGGGACCATCCTTTTTCTGGGGCCACGCTCAGGAACTGCCGTCTGCTGCGGTGAAAGCAAACACGTCTTCGCAAGACCACCTGGGGCCTTGAGGTGGCTCTGCAGGGTCGCCCAGCTCTCGGCTCTGTCCAGGCAGGGTGGGGGTGAGGACTGGGAGACAGCAGGGCTCCGGGGGTCCCCCTCTCAGCTGATGCACCTCGTGTCCCCCAGCCACTGGGACACTGTGCAGCATCACGTATTTCTGGTAAGCCAAGGACAAGGTGGCCCTTCCTCGCTGAAGTGCCAGTCATTAGCTGCATGATACCTGCCCCCATCCCCGCTCTCCCCAAAGTCTCGCCCTCTTGTGCAGATGTGTGTCCTTTTGGCCAGCAGAAACAAGTCCCTGCCACATGGTTCAGGTTCCCAAAGATGAGGCCCTTGCCTTCAAAGGCAAACGGCAGCCTGTTTGGTTGGTTGGGATCATGATGTTCGGGAGTGAAGGGGAGGGTCCGTGCAGTAGTTTTATTTCTGGAAGAACCACTGCGCTCCCAGCGGGGGAGCAGCAAACAGCTCAGTAAGGCACAAACACGAATCGGATGGTCTGCTTTGTTAATAGAGTGAATGAGCTGCTTCTTTCATCTCTGCCCAAAGAGTCAATGCTACCAATTCCAGAAGCCTGAATTCCTTACAAAATAAAACAATGTATGACCATAAGTGCTAAGATGATTGCTGCTGTTGACTTTAAAGTGAAACTGAGCTTGACTAAGAGCAACTCATATGTCCAGTGAGTATGGCCCAACAGAATCCCCTGGCTTCCAGAAATGGCTCATAAACTTCCCGGTAAAGGACAGCAAGCCTTATTATTTTATAATCACATTTTTCTTGGGGTTAAAAATAATATTACCCAGTCTAATCGCCTAGTTGCCAAAATTTGGGCTGTTTTTTAAAAAATCAATCCGTTCTCAACAAAGACAATGATTTGTGCCTTGAGGGTGGTCGAAAGACTGCACTCACACACCGAGGACCGTTTCCAGAGAAAAGTGCTAAGAAGGTGTTTTCTGATATGGCATATCTGCAGTAAGGTTTCAGCCTATCAGGAAAATGCCTTTGAAGGTCACAAAATTCATTTGGCTGTATAAGTTCTGGTGCGTATGCTAAAATAATCAGTCACGTTATGTTATAGTCACACCTCGTCCTCTCGTTCTGGAAAATCAATAAAGCGAGAAGAAGGCTGGGGATATTGTGCACAACTATTTAAAAGAGAGAAAACAAAAAATAATATTCTGTGAAAATGGTCCTCAAGGAAACACAGACCTAGTTTTCATAAGCAGGCTCAATTTTATCTCCAAGCTCATCACTGAATTATTAAACCGAAGTACCCATCATATCCTAGACAAAAGCACAAAAAAATAAGGAAACAGCATGCATCCTTTTCTATGATGCTCTAGGGCACCGGAAATTATCCACGGCCTCTAAAATGTATTTCTAAAATGTGTCCATTATTCACACTCTGAGTGGTCTATTCCACCAAATGCTACAAAGCCCGATGTTGCCCTCACTTCTGACACCTTCCCACCTGAAATGTCCACCCTCCTCTTCTCTGCTAGTCCTTCCCTGCATCTCAAGACCCAGCTAAATACCTTCCTGCTTCCCAAAGCCACCTGTGCCTGGCTGGTGACCCAGAAAGGCTGAAGGAATAAGACAGGAAGATGAGATTCAAGAATCATGCAAGAAGCTACAAGGAGACCCCCAAAAGCTGCCTCCTGAGGGTATTTCCTGGGCCCTGGGACCCTCAGCACCATAGGAACTGCCAAGAAGGAAAGGGGGGTGTCCAGGCAGGAGAGGGAGCAGTCCCTAGCAGACCCCTTGGGTCTTATCCAACTTGTTTTTCACCAGCACTGGTGGCAGCTAGATTCAGCACAGATCAGCCCAAGCAAGACCATCAACAGATGAAGCAGTCATGGAGTAAATCCAGAAGGTGCTGGGTGGCCTTTCGTTTTGTCCATTGTTTCCTTTGCTGTGTAGAAGATTTTAGTTTCATATAGTCCCACTAGCTTATTGGTGATGTTGTTGCCTGTGTTTTTAGTGTCATAGCCAAAAAAATCATTGCCAAAACCAATGTCAAGGGGCTTTTTCTCTATGTTTTCTTCTAGGAGACTTTTAGTTGCAGGTCTTACATTTAAGTTGTTAATCTGATTTGGGTTTATTTTTATTTATGGTTGCTGCTGCTGCTGCTAAGTTGCTTCAGTCATGTCCGATTCTGTGCGACCCCATAGACAGCAGCCCACCAGGCTCCCCTGTCCCTGGGATTTTCCAAGCAAGAACACTGGAGTGGGTTGCCATTTCCTTCTCCAATGCATGAAAGTGAAAAGTGAAAGCGAAGTTGCTCAGTCGTGTCCGACTCTTAGTGACCCCATTGGACTGCAGCATACCAGGCTCCTCCGTCCATGTGTCTGTTTTTATTCCAGAACCACATGTTTTGACTATTATAGCTCTGTAATATAGTTTGAAATCAGAAATTGTGATGCCTCCAAATTTGTTCTTCTTTCTCAACAGTGACTTTACAATTCAGTTTTTTGTGGATCTATGCAAATTTTAAGATTTTTTTCCTATCTGTGGAAAATGCCATTGGAATTTTGATAGGTATTACATTGACTCCATAGATCACTTTGGGTACTATGAACATTTTGACAATATTAATTCTTCCCACATGGGATTTTTTCCATGTATTTTGTGGCTTTTTCCATTTCTTTCATCAATGGCATATTGATGAAATTTTCAGCGTACAGATCTTTTACTTCCTTGATTAAAGTTATCCTTAAGTATTTCATTCTCTCTGATGCTATTGTCAATGGGATTGATTTCTTTTTCAGAAAGTTTGTTGTTAGTCTGTAGAAATGCAACTGACCTTTTTATGTTGATTTTGTATCCTGCAACTTTAATGAATTCATTCATTAGTTCTAATGGTTTTTGTTGGGGGGGGGTGAGTCTAGGATATTGCATGTATAAGAGCATATGCTCTGCAAACAGATAGTTTTACTTCTTCCTTTCTAATTTAGATATCAATGTTTTCCTTTTCTTATCTAATTGCTGTGCTAGGACTACTAGCATTATGCTGAATGTCAAAAGTGGGCATTCTTGTTTTGTTCCTGATCTTAGAGAAAAGACTTTCAGCTTCTCATTCTTGAGTATGATGTTAGCTGTGAGTTTGTCCTGAACTATGGCCTTTATTGTGTTGAGGTACTTTCCGTCCTAATTTTTTGAGAGTTTTTATCATGAAAGGAAGTCAAATTTTGTCAAATGCATTTCCTGCATCTATTGAGATAATTGTAGATTAGCTGTTAATGTGGTGTATCTTCATTCTGTTAATGTGGTGTATCACATTTATTGATTGCATACATTGAACCAACTTGCGCCCTGGGAGCAGTGGTTTCTTCTCTTTTTTAAATATTTGTTTGACTGTGCCAGGTCTTAGTTGAGGGATGTGGGATCTGTAGCTGCAGCATGTGAAATCTTTAGTTGTGGCACGCAGGATTTTTAGTTGCGGCATGCAAACTCTTAGTTGTGGCATGTGGGATCTGGTTCCTTGATCAGGGATTAAACCTGGGCGCTCTGCACTGGGAGCTCAGAGTCTTAGTACTGAACCACTAGGGAAGTCCCAGTGGTTTCTTTTAAATATGTCTGAAATTAGATGTAGGGGACAGGGGAGCCTGGTGGGCTGCCATCTATGGGGTCACACAGAGTCGGACACGACTGAAGTGATCTAGCAGCAGCAGCAGCAGCAGCAGCTAGAGTTAGAATCTAGTTTTTCTACATGGAAAGCAAGCTCTATGGGAAAGAAACTTCCAGGTACAGACGGGGATGGACCTTATCATTGTCTTAATGATCACTATTCACAATTTAATTTAACCTGATGAGCGCAGGCGGCTGCGACCGGCGTGCTAAGCGTGGCGGAGAGGAGCCACCCCACATCCAAGGTCAGGGGCAGAAGCCGGGAGGACCCCAAGCCCGAAGGGCGGCAGCCAAGAGGAGTTACCCCACGTCTGAGGTCAGGGGCAGCAGCCGAGAGTACCATACTGCGACAGCGCAAGAATGGCCGAGAGGAGCTACCCCACGCCCCCACGCCCGAGGCCAGGGGCGGCGGCCGGGAGGACCAAGCCCACGTCCAAGGAGCCGTGGCTGCGCGGGCGCAGGAGGGCCTAGAGGAGCTATCCCACGTTGAAGGTCAGGAAGGGCGGTGGTGAGGAGATACCCCTCGTCCAAGGTAAGGAGCAATGGCTGCGCTTTGCTGGAGCAGCCGTGAAGAGATACCCCACGCCCAAGGTAAGAGAAACCCGAGTAAGACGGTAGGTGTTGCAAGAGGGCATCAGAGGGCAGACACACTGAAACCATACTCACAGAAAACTAGTCAATCTAATCACACTAGGACCACAGCCTTGTCTAACTCAATGAAACTAAGCCATGCCCGTGGGGCAACCCAAGACAGGCAGGTCATGGTGGAGAGATCTGACAGAATGTGGTCCACTGGAGAAGGGAATGGCAAACCACTTCAGTATTCTTGCCTTGAGAACCCCATGAACAGTATGAAAAGGCAAAATGATAGGATACTGAAAGAGAAATTCCCCAGGTCAGTAGGTGCCCAATATGCTACTGGAGATCAGTGGAGAAATAACTCCAGAAAGAATGAAGGGATGGAGCCAAAGCAAAAAGAATACCCAGCTGTGGATGTGACTGGTGATAGAAGCAAGGTGCGATGCTGTAAAGAGCAATATTGCATAGGAACCTGGAATGTCAGGTCCATGAATCAAGGCAAATTGGAAGTGGTCAAACAGGAGATGGCAAGAGTGAATGTCGACATTCTAGGAATCAGTGAACTAAAATGGACTGGAATGGGTGAATTTAACTCAGATGACCATTATATCTACTACTGCAGGCAGGAATCCCTCAGAAGAAATGGAGTAGTCATCATGGTCAACAGAAGACTCCAAAATGCAGTACTTGGATGCAATCTCAAAAACAACAGAATGATCTCTGTTCGTTTCCAAGGCAAACCATTCAATATCACAGTAATCCAAGTCTATGTCCCAACCAGTAATGCTGAAGAAGCTGAAGTTGAACAGTTCTATGAAGACCTACAAGACCTTTTAGAACTAACACCCAAAAAAGATGTCCTTTTCATTATAGGGGACTGGAATGCAAAAGTAGGAAGTCAAGAAACACCTGGAGTAACAGGCAAATTTGGCCTTGGAATACAGAATGAAGCAGGGCAAAGAGTTTTGCCAAGAAAATGCACTGGTCATAGAAAACACCCTCTTCCAACAACACAAGAGAAGACTCTACACATGGACATCACCAGATGGTCAACACCAAAATCAGATTGATTATATTCTTTGCAGCCAAAGATGGAGAAGCTCTATACAGTCAGCAAAAACAAGACCAGGAGCTGACTGTGGCTCAGATCATGAACTCCTTATTGCCAAATTCAGACTTAAATTGAAGACAGTAGGGAAAACCACTAGACCATTCAGGTATGACCTAAATCAAATCCCTTATGACTATACAGTGGAAGTGAGAAATAGATTTAAGGGACTAGATCTGATAGAGTGCCTGATGAACTATGGAATGAGGTTCGTGACATTGTACAGGAGACAGGGATCAAGACCATCCCCATGGAAAAGAAATGCAAAAAAGCAAAATGGCTGTCTGGGGAGGACTTACAAATAGCTATGAAAAGAAGAGAAGCGAAAAGCAAAGGAGAAGAGGAAAGATATAAGCATCTGAATGCAGAGTTCCAGAGAATAGCAAGAAGAGATAAGAAAGCCTTCTTCAGCAATCAATGCAAAGAAATAGAGGAAAACAACAGAATGGGAAAGACTAGGGATCTCTTTAAGAAAATCAGAGATACCAAAGGAACATTTCATGCAAAGATGGGCTCGATAAAGGACAGAAATGGTATGGACCTAACAGAAGCAGAAGATACTAAAAAGAGATGGCAAGAATACACAGAAGAACTGTACAAAAAAGATCTTCATGACCCAGATAATCACGATGGTGTGATCACTGACCTAGAACCAGACATCCTGGAATGTGAAGTCAAGTGGGCCTTAGAAAGCATCACTACGAACAAAGCTAGTGGAGGTGATAGAATTCCAGTTGAGCTGTTCCAAATCCTGAAAGATGATGCTGTGAAAGTGCTGCACTCAATATGCCAGCAAATTTGGAAAACTCAGCAGTGGCCACAGGACTGGAAAAGGTCAGTTTTCATTCCAATCCCAAAGAAAGGCAATGCCAAAGAATGCTCAAACTACCGCACAATTGCACTCATCTCACATGCTAGTAAATAATGCTCAAAATTCTCCAAGCCAGGCTTCAGCAATATGTGAACCGTGAACTTCCAGATGTTCAAGCTGGCTTTAGAAAAGGCAGAGGAACCAGAGATCAAATTGCCAACATCCTCTGGATCATGGGAAAAGCAAGAGAGTTCCAGAAAAACATCTATTTCTGCTTTATTGACTATGCCAAAGCCTTTGACTGTGTGGATCACAATAAACTATGGAAAATTCTGAAAGAGATGGGAATACCAGACCACCTGATCTGCCTCTTGAGAAATTTGTATGCAGGTCAGGAAGCAACAGTTAGAACTGGACATGGAACAACAGACTGGTTCCAAATAGGAAAAGGAGTACGTCAAGGCTGTATATTGTCACCCTGTTTATTTAACTTATATGCAAAGTACATCATGAGAAACGCTGGACTGGAAGAAACACAAGCTGGAATCAAGATTGCTGGGAGAAATATCAATAACCTCAG
This sequence comes from Bos indicus x Bos taurus, assembly GCF_003369695.1. Lineage (NCBI taxonomy): Eukaryota > Metazoa > Chordata > Mammalia > Artiodactyla > Bovidae > Bos > Bos indicus x Bos taurus. Next base: position 16,486,878 of record NC_040079.1, read on the forward strand.
ATATGCAGATGACACCACCCTTATGGCAGAAAGTGAAGAGGAACTAAAGAGCCTCTTGATGAAAGTGAAAGTGGAGAGTGAAAAAGTTGGCTTAAAGCTCAACATTCAGAAAACGAAGATCATGGCATCTGGTCCCATCACTTCATGGGAAATAGATGGGGAAACAGTGGAAACAGTGTCAGACTTTATTTTTCTGGGCTCCAGAATCACTGCAGATGGTGACTGCAGCCATGAAATTAAAAGACACTTACTCCTTGGAAAGAAAGTTATGACCAACCTAGATAGCATATTCAAAAGCAGAGACATTACTTTGCCAACAAAGATCTGTCTAGTCAAGGCTATGGTTTTTCCAGTGGTCATGTATGGATGTGAGGGTTGGACTGTGAAGAAGGCTGAGTGCCAAAGAATTGATGCTTTTGAACTGTGGTGTTGGAGAAGACTCTTGAGAGTAAATTGGACTCTCAAGGGAGAGTCAAGCAAGGGAATCAAACTAGTCAATCCTAAGGAAATCAGTCCTGAATATTCATTGGAAGGACTGATGCTGAAGCTGAAGCTCCAATACTTTGGCCACCTGATGCAAAGAACTCACTCACTGGAAAAGACCCTGATGCTGGGAAATATTGAAGGCGGGAGAAGAAGGGGATGACAAAAGATGAGATGACTGGATGGCATCATCAACTCGATGGACATGAGTTTGAGCAAGCTCCGGGAGTTGGTGATGGACAGGGAAGCCTGGTGTGCTACAGTCCATGGGGTCACAAAGAATCGGACATGACTGAGTGACTGAACTGAACTAAACTGAGAATGAGACTTGATCAGAACACTAACTTACCCTGTTTCCTATTTTAATGTCCATTTGGTTTATATTTCTGGGTCTCAGGTTCCTCAGACTTAAATGCAGCTTGGCATTAAGAGCCCTTCCACCTTCCCAAGACAACTCTTCTCTCTTTAGCCACTTATCGCAACAACCTCGGTTTACTTTCCTCACTGCTTCATCAGCCAGGAAGTTTCCCGATTATTCTAAATTCTCCTGTGTGTTCTACTCTGCTCTTGGAGAGTACATCTTGAAACCTCCATGTTCAAAGCATAAGACTGCTTTCCTCTTCATTGCTACAGAGGAGGAATTCCCTACTCTTTTTAGTAAAACCTTTTTTGTTGTTGTTTTCCTCAGTAATTGATATTTGTCTTAAAAATATGAAAAATGCAGAAAGAGTAAAGGAAGAAAAAACCCCACAATCCTATCACTATTCCTCGTAACTCAGTTGGTAAAGAATCTTCCTGCAATGCAGGAGACCCAGGTTTGATTCCTGGGTGGGAAAGATACCCTGGTGAAGGAAATGGCAACCCACTCCAGTATTCTTGCCTGGAGAATCCTACGTACAGGGGAGCCTGACAGGCTACAGTCCATGGGATCGCAAGAATCGTACACGACTTTGCAATTAAACCACAGCCATTAATATCTGGGCTATTTCCTTACATTCTTTCTCTTGCTTTCTTTTTTTTTTCCGTGTACAGATGAATTTTTTATTGTGATATAATTCACATGTCATAAAATTCATCCTGTTAAAGTATGTGATTCAGTGGTTTTAGTATATTCACTGAGTTGTGCAACCATCAGCATTATCTAATTTCAGAACATTTTCATCACCCCCAAGAAACTCCACACCTACCAGCGACCACTCCCATCTCCCCTCCTCCAGCTCCTGACAACCACTAATCTAGTTTCTGTCTGTGTGGATTGGGCAAGTATATTTGCATGTTATTAAATAGGGAATCCTTACACTCTTAGGGCTTCCCTGATAGCTCAGTTGGTAAAGAATCTGCCCGCAATGCAGGAGACCCTGGTTCAATTCCTGGGTTGGGAAGATCCACTGGAGAAGGGATAGGCTACCCACTCCAGTATTCTTGGTCTTCCATTGTGGCTCAGCTGGTAAAGAATCCGCCCACATTTCGGAAGACCTGGGTTCGATCCCTGGGTTGAGAAGATCCATCTCCTGGAGAAGGAAAAGGCTACTCCACTCCAGTATTCTGGCCTGGAGAATTCTATGAACTGTATAGTCCATGGGGTCACAAAGAGTCAGATACGACTGAGTAACTTTCACTTTCACTTCACTTTACACTCTTTCTTAATAAAGAAATCCTCATCTTACCAAAAGCTGCCAGCTCATAGGTGGTCTTCAAAGTTTAATTACATTGTACTTAAGATTGCCTCTGCTGCTACTGCTGCAGCTAAATCTCTTCAGTCGTGTCCGACTCTGTGCGACCCCATAGACGGAAGCCCACCAGGCTCCCCCGTCCCTGGGATTCTCCAGGCAAGAACACTGGAGTGGGTTGCCATTTCCTTCTCCAAGGCATGAAAGTGAAAAGGGAAGGTGAAGTCCCTCAGTCGTGTCCGACTCCTAGCGACCCCATGGCCTGCAGCCTACCAGGCTCCTCCGTCCATGGGATTTGCCAGGCAAGATTGCCTCTAGCACTAACTCACACCACTTACTTCTTGGACATAAATCTCTTCCAAAAGTCAGGATTTCAAACAACTTCATACAGAAAAATGAGATTTTAAGATGTTTTGTCACGTGTTTTGATCACAAGTTTCATGGGCTTCTTGCTAATGTATCCTACATCCCCAGTTCCAACCCCCAGGGGAGTAGCCCTGAGCCCCTTAGACCCCAGTGCACACTGTTCAGCCTCATAACTATCCATTTTAGTGACTGTCATCAAAAAAAATTGTATCAAATACCTTTAGGGGAAAACTATCAAAATATACTATTTTAGTCTCTTTTAAAACGAAATTGATTCTTTTCTATTCTGCTTTCTAAATTCATACATATACTTCATAATGAAATGTTTAAGTACATGCCATAGTCTTGCTCTGCAAGGTGAGTAGAGATCCAAAAACAGCACACCTGTTGGGGGCCAATTAGAGCATGGACCCCAAGCTGGTCCAAACTGAAAAGGCCATAGGAAAAGGATGATGCATGTAGGCAGAAGAATTAAGACTTGTATTGAGCTATGACGTCTAAGGGAAGAGCCAGCAAGAAAATACCAGTGGAGATTAGAGCCAACATTCATTAGGCACCAACTCCATGCATGCACTGTGGAGGAGCGGGGGATAGAGGTGAGAACAACAAGCAAAGGCACAGTGAGTGGGACTGGTCAGTGCTGTGGACAAGCAGAACCTTCAGTGAGGAGGTGCCGCTGAGCTCCTTGAAGGAAAGAGGAGAGAAAGGGGATTCCAAGCATGGAGAACAGCAAGAACAGAGGCCTGGATGCGTGGAGCACGTGACCATTCATGGACCTGCCAAGCCCACAGGATGGAGTCAGGGTCTGGGGGATGAAGCTGCTGCAAGAGGAGAACCAAAGCCTACATCCCGAGTGCCGTGTGGCCTTCTTCATTTTGCCTGCATTAAACCAAACACTAGAACAGGCAAGTTATGGACAGGTTTCCAGAACTGCAGTGAGGTACGGGACCTCGCCCCTGATTTGAATGAACCCCCAGGCTGGTGCAGCCGGCAAGAAGTGGCCCTCCTCGCGTTACCTTCCCAGAGTTGAGGCTCTTATTGCACGCTCTCCTGGTCCAGAGGCAGGCGGAACTCTTAACAGGAAAGAGTAAGGAGTTTAAACCTTCAAAACTGCACTCTGCACAAGACCTCCTTGGGGGCAGATGCTGTGAGGGTCTTTCTACCCCCCAGCTCTCCCTGAGTGCCCTTCTCTTTCCCACATGCATCTTGTCAAGAAAATGAAACGGGAGGGAGGCCCTGCCTCATTCAAGCTGATGTCTGTTGCCCAGGAGTCTTGGGGATTCCCTGATAGTTCAGTTGGTAAAGAATCCGCCTGCAGTGCAGGAGACCCCAGTTCGATCCCTGTGTCAGGAAGATCCACTGGCGAGGGGATAGGCTACCCACTCCAGTATTCTTGGGCTTCCCTTGTGGCTCAGCTGAAAGAATCCACCTCAATGCAGAAGACCTGGGTTCGATCCCTGGGTCGGGAAGATCCCCTGGAGAAGGGAAAGGCCACCCACTCCAGTATTCTGGCCTGGAGGACTCCATGGACTGTATAGTCCAAGGGGTTGCACACGACTAAGCAACTTTCACTTCACTTCACTTCTCTCAGGAGTCTTGCCTGGAAAACAAGTGTTGAGAGCTCAAGGATGGTGACCTTGAGCTGATCCGGGATAGACCTAGGATATAAGAACCACATCCATGGCCCCTCAAGGCTCCTCCTCTTCAGCGTCATCCTCCCCAGACAGCCAGCTCAGCCACAACCTTCACATCTCCCCCACCTTGGGCATCTAATCTAGACCTGCTGTTTTCTGACCTTGTACCAGGGCCTCACGCCATGCCTGGAGCACATGAACAAATCGGTAAATATTTTCACAAGAACAAATAGAAGTCTGCTCTGGCTTCCTATTCACCACCTCCGCTTCATGCCTCTCTCTAATCTCAGTGTCTTTGACCCAAGTTATTAGCATGGCCCCGGAACAGATTACAAATGCACAACTGCCTTGCTGAATGGTATGGTGTTATTAGCTGTGACTCTGATCTACGCTGATTAGAAACACCCAGTTACAGCAGCTTATCACTCAGGACACATGCCCCTTTCCAGGACAAGCACAACATTAATGTATGCAATTCACTCACCCATTCATCAGACATTTATCAGAGCCATACTATATATATCAGGCACTGAGCTGGAAATTAAGACTATAGAAATTGAAAAGACCCAATAAGACAGAAACAGAAGTGAAGTGAAGTGTACAATAGAAATATGGATGCTGTGAGACCATGGGGGCCTCAAACAGGACACTCTTTGAGAATTACAGTCAGTGCACAACCGTTGATGAGAAATTAATATTAATAAGCATATTAACGAGAAATTTTAAATATACCTGAAGCACAAAAGACTTATTTCCCTCTGTGTTTAGGTCACATTAAACGATAGTTAATGATACGGGCTGATGTCTACTAAGCACCCAGAACATATCAGGCACTGTGCTAAGTCCATCTCTGAGCAGAAACAAGCTGAGATGGATGGAAGGATAGAGCAGGGTGGGGGAAGGAGCCTACCACTTGCTCCTGGGTTTGCACGTGGCTGGTTTCAAAGCAAGATAAGCCACACTGAGAAAAGTTCAAAAGATAATTAAACCAGTTAGAAAGCAAAACAGCACTGGGACTGAAGCTGGGTTTCAGAGCCAATTTCCAAGAAGTAATTTCATCATCATAGAACATCAAACGTGAATTCCATTTTCAGCTATGCAAATTCCAAAAGAATAATACCTCACATTTGCATAATGCTTGATGCTTTTCAAAGTGCTTTCCCAGTTATTAATCGAGAGGAGGCTTTATTACTACCAGAAACGTAAATTGAAATTCTGTTCAAACTCAAACTCTCCATTATTTTTTCCACTTTCCCCTCAAAAACCAGAGCTGCCTAAATCCAGGTGCTTTTGATGGAGTGGGTAATTTTAATAACTTTCACTGACAAGGTGAATATGCATAAATGAAGCATATTGTGGGGCCTCACATCCAGTCTCTGATCAAGTCAGACTTCAGAAAACCTTCTGTTGAATTAACAAGATCACGGGGAGTTGTTTCCAGTTTAAATTTGAGATCCTCCCAGGTCTCAGACTTGGTGGCACTGCACACACTTCATTCATCCTTTTCTATCAAATATTAGAAAATGAGGAAATTAGTTCCACCTCTTTATCTTTAAACCTACAGAAATCCCTTCGCAGTGACTTTCCCATGCACGTCGCCAGACCACGTTGCCGGACAGCTCCTTTATCTTTTTTTTTTTTTTTTTTCCTTTTAACGTCATCAGAACCAAGAGGCTGAATCTGCTGTAAATCCAGCCTGGGGAGATAGGACGGGGATGCAAGGAAATACTTCTGCCCAAACCTTGCCAATCTGTTGCTTTCTCCCTCTCTCTCAAACTTAATTATGTGTAGCGTTCTCAGTCACTGAATCACCAGCCTTTCCTGACACCTCCATCGCATGCATTAGAGCAAAAGATTAACCTGGCTGTTTGCTTTTAATTCTGAAGCTGTGTTAATACTCAACTCCCTGTAGATTAGAGAGGAAGAAAAACACACTCCCACAGACCCCACCCCGGTTCCAGCATGGCTCTGCGACTGCTATTTCTGACAATGTCACCGTGGTTGGGACATACTGGCTGCACTTACCATTTCAGGAGGGCCAAGAAGACCACGGACAGGGCCACCGTCACCATGGGGCCACTCACTTCCAGCCTGAAGAGCCCTAAGACTTCCATTGTTCCTCAGAGACCCTAGAGGGGTGATACTGCAGAGGAAAGAGAGAGGCTGATCCCCCAGCTGTTACAGGAACCCACAGTCTGCAGACAGAAGACATAGGCAACCAAGAAAATATCCCAAGATGTGGGTCTCTGAAGTGTGCCCTTTCTCGGAAGTGTCTCCTTATAAAGAGGAAGGAAGAGGAGGGGAAAACAAAGGGTTTCATTGTAAGGCAATGAATCAGCAACTTTATTTTCTTGATGACGGTACCGCCAATAAACATTTACGTTAACTTTCCCGGGAAGAAGCAGCAGCAGACCTGACCCAAGGTCTGCTGGGAAAGACAATGGCTGCAACCGTAGAATTCTATCGTGACAAGTACTCCTTAAAGAAAGAACATGCTTAAAAAAAAATTAATTTGTCATTAAATGCTCATATGGGTCAGGAAACTGAATGCCCCAGAAAAATTCAAGGCCAGACATCAGACTGATGAAAAATGCCAGCTGCATTGAGGACATCCATCCCACTAAGGTCATTTGGGCTTCCCTAATAGCTCAGTTGGTAAAGAACCCGCCTGCAATGCAGGAGACCCCAGTTCAATTCCTGGGTCGGGAAGATCAGGGATAGGCTACCCACTCCAGTATTCTTGGGCTTCCCCTGTGGCTCAGCTGGTAAAGAATCCACCTGCAGTGTGGGAGACCTGGGTTTCGTCCCTGGGTTGGGAAGATCCCCTGGAGAAGGGAAAGCTACCCACTCCTGTATTCTGCCCTGGAGTATTCCATGAACTGTAAAGTCCATGGGGTCACAAAGAGTCAGATACAACTGAGCAAATTGTGCTTTCACTTTTCAAGGTCATTTAGTCCGTGGGGTCCCCTGGCCCCTAGGGGTTCAGTGGGGTCCCTACTCAATGCCTAAGGATCTTGCCTCGTGTCAGCCCTCTCATAATGACTTGGAGGATTTCTTAAATGTCTAAAAGCATACCTGTAGGTTTGTGTAAGGGCCCTTTGTTCTATCTCTGAGCTTATCGGACTAAGGTGGACTGGATCATCTTTTGCTTATTAATCAGCTGGTGACACCTTTAGTAACAGGAAGGGTGTATCAGAGAGGAAACCATTCACTCACCATGACAGTCTTTTGTTCATTCATCATGGGTCGGGGGGCCAGGCTGTATGCTGGGTTTACAATCCTTGGAGGAGAAGCACTGGGCTCTGGAGAATTTTCTCTGGGGACAGATAGACAATAAACAAGTAGATAAATTGCATGTTGAGAACAGCATTGTGAAGCTCGTGAACACAGGTCTGTGACTGGGAATAACTGGGATAACCCATTAGGAGAGTGTGGGGGGAAATCTGGGGAGGACAACTTGAAGCCAAGAGCCTCAGGCGAGGGGGAGACAGGTAAAGCCTTTGGGCCAAAAAGGTGACCAGATAAAGGCTCTCAGGTGGGAGCAAACTCCCCTTGTTGTGGGAACTGGAGAGAGGCCAGCAGGCCAGCTGGAGGAGCAGCTGGGAAAGGAGGAGACTCCGCAGAGGCCAGACAGCTCAGAGCCACGGCAAGCAGCCGGGGCTTCATTTTATGTGCCACTTAGCAGTTTAGTGCGGTCATATTTCTGTTTGTTAGAGTTGTTCTGGCCCTGCGTGAAGAATTCATGGAAAGAGAAGCAGGGAGCCGCTTGGAAGATGATTTTGTTCGTCTTGAGACGAGGCTGCTCAAACTAGAGTAGGGATGAGAGGAGGAGAGAAGTAGATGAGTTTGAAATCTATTCTGGGGACAGACTCTGCAGAATTTCCTGGTGGATTGGAGGAAGACAGAAGGGGAGGGAGGCGGCATGTCTGATCCCCATGTTCCTGACTTGAGGGAGCACCCTTCACTGAGATGAAGAAGGCTGGGAAAAGATGGGGTACTGCTGGGATCAAAAGTTGGGTTTTGGTGCTGTTGGGATGCCTGGGAGACACTGGAGTGGAGCTGTCAAGTCAGAGAGGAATCTCGGCTGCAAATACAAATAATAATCCTTAATACTGACAGTACCATTTATGGAGTACTTACTATGTGCTAGATACTAGTCTAAGAACATCCAGGTATATAGCTCACTTAATCCTCATAAGCTACTCTAGGAGGCAATGCTTATTATTAATCCCACTTTAGAGAAGTAGAAACTGAGGCATGGGAGGTATGACTCCAAAGCCCATACTCTTTATCAAAAGGTGATAGTCAATCATTCAAGGCACCAATATGCAAATGGTAGTTAAATCCAGATGCACTGATGAGCATCAGCCCCAAATAAGAGAGTGACCATGCAAATACCAAGTGGCTTCCTTCCAAGCATCCTCCCTGTTCTCTAACCATTTGACCTGCCTCCCTGTTTTGCATCTCTACTTGGGTGTCCCCCAATGGCTACACCTATCTGGACCAGTGCCCCATGTTCCAGCCAAGCCCTTTAGGACTTCCTGTCCTCTCTCCATATTCTATGTCTCTCGTCCCATGTGACCAGTACTGTGTGCGTCTATGCTCAGTCACTCAGTTGTCTCCGACTCTTTGCAACCCTGTGGACTGTAGCCTGCCAGGCTCCTCTGTCCATAGAATTTTCCAGGCAAGAATATTGGAGTGAGCTGATACATAGGTTTATTTAGGTAAGACCTCTTGGAGACTTGAACCTACCGACATGCATGGTGACTCTCCAACAACAGTGGGGTGCAGAGAACGGCATTCCTCAAGTGCATTAGACCACAGAATCCCTCTTAAAGGACATGTATAAACACAACCTGGATGTTGTGCTCTTAGGAATGTGCTTGGAGAAATATTGACCAAGCCTGGCTCTTATTTACGGAGGAAGAAATGGAAATCCAGAAAGAGAAAGTGATGGTACAAAGTCCCACGGCCACCTGGTGACAGAGACCAGGGCGGGCCCTCATCTCTTCTCAGACTCTGCATATAGAAGCCATGCCTCCCATCCTGCTATGGGCCTGTGGGACTGTCACAGGCCCTGTCCTTTCCATGGGGATGGCTTTGATGGACCTGTCACAGGCCCTGCCTGGTTCACGGAGATGGCTTTGATGTTGGCAGTCAGCTCAGGGATGTCCCGAGGGGTGGTCACCTCCCCTAGAGACACCAGTTCCTCTCATTCATGTGCTGAGTTTATTCGCTCAGTCGTGTCCGACCCTTTGCCACCCCGTGGTCTGCAGCCCGTCAGGCACCTCTGCCCATGGGGATTCTCCATGCAGGAATACTGGAGTGGGTTGCCATGCCCTCCTCCAGGCGATCGTCCCAACCCAGGGATCGAACCCAGGTCTCCCGCATTGCAGGCGGATTCTTTACCATCTGAGCCACGAGGGAAGCCCAACGAATTCCTCAACTAGTATTTCTGGAGCCCTTTGTGTGTGATTTGTGATTTGTGGAAGCTGTAAATGCCGTAGAGGGATAATCACCCCCTTTCAACACTCTCCTGAGATAATACTCAGTGAATTGTGGACAGTAATTAATCCGGATGTAACAGAAGGGTCAAACACGAGAGGTTTTAGGCTTTGCATCAGAAGAGTAACATGATTAAGGATGTATTACAGCTTGGGTATCTGTGATGCAATGCAGAGACATGCTGGTTGAGATTTTTCCAGAATGAGGAGGAGACTGTTCCAGTAATATATACCACCATTAAATATTAGGCCTTTATTCTCTAGATTTTTTATTCTCGCAAAGAGTCAGACACAGCTGAGCAACTGAACTGAACCGATTCTCTAGATGTTTTCTTTTCAATACATATCTATTAAAAACAATCAACTTAGGGCTTACCTGGTGGTCCACTGATTGAGAACCTGCCTTCCCATGCTGGAGACTTGGGTTTGATCCTTGGTCAGGGAACTAAGATCACACAGGCCTCAGGGCTACTAAGCCTGAGCACTGCAACAAAGACCCAATGCAGCCAAAATAGAAAACGAAAACAACCAATTCTACAGAACTGTATAAAAAATAGTCTATAATCCCAACTCCCAGAGGTAAACTCTGTTAACCAATTTGTCTATGTCCCCCACTATCTTTTTCTACACATATGCAAATATTGGTATATTTTTAGTTTTTATGAAAACAAGATCATCATATCCATGCCATGTGCAACTGGCCTTTCCCGTTCACCTGTAAAGATCTTTCCACGTTCATACTCAGACATATGGGGCTTCCCTGGTGGCTCAGCGGTAAAGAATCTGCCTTTAATGCAGGAGACTCGAGTTCAATCCCTGGGTCAGGAAGCTCCCCTGGAGGAGGAAATGGCCACCCACCCCAGTATTCTTGCCTGGGAGATCCCATGGACAGAGGAGCCTAGTGGGCTACAGTCTGTGGGGTCTCAAAAAGAATCAGACACAACAGCTAAACTACAACAACAGCAGACACGTGCATCATTTGCTTCTTGGAATTCCCCTGGTTGGCTGTGTTGTAGTTCATACAGGTCCATCCTCTGTTAAATGGCATTCAAGCTGTTTTCAAGTTTTTCCAACTACAAATGAGTCTTTGGTGAACATCCTTATACATATCACTGTGAGGATAACCCAAGTGACAGTCTCAGAAGTGGAATTTCAAAAGTGCTAGTAGGTGATACCCTCTAGAGAGGCAGTTGGCTACCTGCGCCCAGCTGTGCATCAACGTGTCCGTTTACCCCACTCAGTGGGACACCCCTCTGTCTCAACCCACTCCAATTCTAGCTTTTTTGTCTTCTACATCTAGGCAGACGCCTCCCCCAGAGTTGAGTCAACTGTTTTGACTTAAGTCTTGTGTTTCTTTTTAAAGCTCTCATCCATAAATTGTGTGGTATTTCCTCCATGTTCCCTGTGTTTAAAAACTGCCTGTGCGAATGCCTTCCTCCTCTGCCGAAGCTTCCCAGCTGGCCTGCATGAAGCCCAACGTCTCTGACAAGGTTTGAAGCCTCAGAACGTGCTCCCTCTGCCCTACGGGACCCTGAGGGGGAGGACAGCAGGGTGTCCTCAGCATCATAACTGATCAAGTAAGCTGTAACCAGGTCATACACTGACCTGTAACCTCATTTCAGCCTCATAGCAAACTTGGGCAGTAGGTGAGCAGGATTTTTCATTCCTGGGTTCCCAGAGGGAAAAACTGGAGCTCAGAAATGTTACAAGACTGTCTGAGATCATGTGCGTGCATGTTCAGTCACTTCAGTCATGCCCAGCTCTTTGAGACCCTATGGACTATATATAACCCACCAGGCTCCTCTGTCCATGGGATTCTTCAGGCAAGAATACTGGGGTGGGTAGCCATGCCCTCCTCCAGGGGAGCTTCCTGACCCAGGGATTGAATCCACATCTCCTACATTACAGTAGGATTCTTGACAGCTGAGCCACTGAGGAAATCTGTCTGATATCATACTTTTCATAAATCCTAGAGGCCAGGCTCAAACCCCAATCTTCTGGCTTTAAACCCAAAGTTTTGTTCCATAAACCTAAAATCACATATTGATTTAAATATTCATAGTTCACCCAGCCAGAGCCTGGTATGATGCAGTTTATTCTGTGTTTCTGCCCCTGGGGTGCAGAGTTGTTGCAGTTAAAGACAGAGGGAATGCGCCAGCTGTTTTATGTCCATGGAGAAGATGCTGGGACTCTTTGGAAGGCAGAAAACCTCAGCTAGCTCCAATCCAGTCCAGTCTCCTCAACAGCGTCCAGTGTATTACAGACTCCCTGTCCAGCTTCTGAGAACAGGGGTCAGATTTGCAGGTTCCTCTATTTGTTATTCCTTCAATCAGCTCACAAGCATTGGACTGTCTGTATGCACTTGGCACTGGGGGACAGAATCCTTGCATATAAGGCCCCACGTTGCAGATCTTGCCGCCAAGGAGCTCAGATCCCAGGATAGGGAAGCAGACACGTAAACACCTACCTGCCGTCCATGTTCTAGAGACTGTGACATAAAGACAGACAGGGCACACAGGCGCAACAACAGGAGGAAGGAGATTGGTAAAGTCTTTATTTATTTTTTTAAAAAGTTCTGGCCACACTGCACAGCTTGCAGGATCCTAGTTCCTCGACCAGGGATTGAAGTCCTAACCACTAGACCACCAGGGGATTCCTTAGTCAAGGCTTTGAACAAATGATACCTGAGCTTAGACTGGACCGATGGAGTTGGCAGGCGGCACACAGCTAAGGCTTGCCTGAGGGCATCAGATGCTGGGGGTGAGTGGCGGGGGTCAGGTGAGGCAAGACAGTTGGGCCACACCAGAGTTTATACTTTATCTTAGAATCAGTGAGAAGCCAGGGCAGGACCAAAAATTGAGCACCAACAGTATTATTATTATTTCTAAACAGAAATACTTCTCGGAAGGCGGATCGGGTTACACCTGAGATGGGAGACCAGCGAAGAGACACTGGTCAGCTAAGTAAGAGAGGATGGTCTGAATGGAGCAGTAGATGTGGAAATGGGGAAGAGGGGGCTGGGTTTTGAGATTACAGGGAGGGCAGAACCTACAGTTCTTGCTCATTGAGTGCGGTGGTGAAGGTTGCTGAAGATAACCCTCTGACTTCTGGCTCCACTGATGGAGCCCACGTGGTCCCTTGTGACACGATAAGGGCCTGGGGAAGGAATAAGTGGAGGGACGTTATTGTGGCTTCCATGGTAAGCAAGCTGAGCACAAGGTCCCTGGTGGGCAGACAGGTAAGGATGCTCAGGAGGCCCCAGGTCCTGGAGAGATAGGGAGAGAAATCTGAAGTGGAGAAGGAGTTTTTGAGAGCCATGTGTATAGAGATGGGGCAAAGCCATAAGGACCAAATTGGCCACAGAGAAAAGGTAGAGTGCTGAGAAGTAGGCCATGGGAAGGACACTAACAGGAGCAGCCTTGCAGGGGAAAGGGCAGAGAGAGGCCTGAAAAGAAGTAGAGGAAAGTCGGTCGGAGACGGAGCAATGGAAGTGCCCGAGGGACACTTTCTTTCTAGTGCTTAAAACACTGCTTTTTGCTTTCAAGTCCTGGATTCAATCAAACCCAACCCCTTCAGCTCTCTAGCTTGGATGTTCTAGGGAGGCTACTTAATCTCTTAGATACTCTTTCTCACCTGTAAAGTGGGGATACCTGTACATACCGCCCAGGGCTCTTGTGAGGAAGACGAGGTGCCCGTGGAGCATGCTCAGCAGAGCCCTGACACATGGGAAGCACTCGAGCACATGGTCTGCGATCGTTCCCACCAAAGCCACAGGGGGACAGTTTCAAGAAGCCAGAAAAGGCCAAGGGTGTGAATATTACCAAAAACCAGGTGAGGCAGTCCCTGAAGCATCCTCATTTGGATTCAGCAGTTTGATCATTGCTGCCACCCCCAGAATGGCTTTGGTGGAACGGTGGGTATAGACAAAGAGGGGGAGAGAAAAGGCAATTTGGAAAGGACTGATTCAGACTTCTCTGTCCATCCCTCTGGCCCCGTGGCTGAGATGTGGGGGAACGCACAGGTCTGGATCAGCTAGCGTAGAATTTCCAGGTGCCACTCTTTGAGGAACCCACGTGAAACCGGAACGTCTCCTGCGTTAAGACACGGCCGCCATCTGTGTGTCTTTCCCTCCTGAGATAAGGACAGAACTATCTTCTTCTCCTCCAGGTTGCTATGGAGACAGGAATGAGTTTGTAAACAGTTTAAAGGTCTGTGTCAAATCTTGATTTTGTATTGGTTATGAGGGCAGGGACCATATTTTATATATCATCATGCAGCCATGCTGCCTGTCACATTGCAGTCTTAAACACTGGCTTGGCTTTAATTAACGCCCACAGGCTGATCACTCTGCAGTCTGTTCTCTCCCCCCCAGTTCTCATTCCTGAGTTCAGATTAATATGTCCAGCTGCCCACTGGACCTCTTCTCAGATCCCCTACAGATGTTACAGACTCCAAATGTCTAAAAACTAGACCCATCAGAGCAGCCTCCTTCCTCCATTAACCTCTCCCTCATCCCACATCCCTCACCTCCGTGAATCATACCTCCTTCCCCTCAGCTCCCAAGTCTAGAGTTTGGGCTCATCCGTGCCTCTTCCTTCTCTCCTAGCCACCCCTCTCTGCACCTAGCTAATCACCAGAGCCTATTGCTTCTGCCGACTAAGCCTCTCCTGTTTCTGGCCACTGCTCCCTTTAGCCATTCACTCTTTCATTCATTCCACTTCATCTCACTTGCTCAATAAATGTATCGGCCTCTACTCCGTGTTAGCTACTGTTCTAGGCAGCAGGAATCCACTGGGGCAGCAAACGTGTGAAGTTTCTGATCTCAGAGAGTTTGTATCTAGGGTGGTCTAGCTTGTACCCTGGTGGTCTAGTGGTTAAGAATCTGCCTTCCAGTGCAGAGGATGTGGGTTCGATCCCTAGTCAGGGAACTGAGATCCCACATGCATCAGGGCAACTAAACCCACAGGGCACAAAGAAGACCCAGCACAGTCAATACGAAAAAAGAGAAAGAGAGTGCCTGTATAACACCTAGACCGAGACCCAAATCGCAGCACTCCTAACGGCCTCCCTGTTTCTCGTCCATTCATCGACATTTATTTGCTGGGTTTGTGCTCGGGACAACACTGGCACACTGGCCTGGGAAACCCTGAGCGAGGGTAACATGAGATTGAATGGTGGAGAAGGACAAGTGAGAGTCAGAACACCCAAGACCTGGTTTGTGGTGTGTAAAATGTACTCTTTCCTTCCAGAGAAAAGGGGAACCACTGAAGAAAGGCCTTTAAGCAGGAGAGTGATGTGATTCTACACAGATCAACTGTTTCTCCTCTGGCTTCATTATTAAAACGAGTATGGAGCTCATCAGATTATAGTCTACCCGCTGCATGTCAACATCGCTCAAGTCCCCAGTCACACAGTGGGGATGCTGAAGCAGTGCCACCGTCCAGACCTTGACTGTATTATCACTGGAAGTTGTTGACTACAAGCTGCTCTTTTTAAAAAATCTGTATTTATTTGGCTGAGCCGGGTCTTAGTTGTGGCTTGTGGGATCTAGTTCCCCCAGCAGGGATTGAACTGAGTCCCTCTGCTTTGGGAGCACAGAGTCCTAGCCACAGGACCGCCAGGAAAGTCGCAAGCTGCTCTTGATATTGCTAATCAAACATCCTGGTGGTTTAGTCACTAAGTCGTGTTGAACTCTTGTGACCCCATGGACTCCTCTGTTCATGGGATTTGTCAGGCAGGAATGCTATGGCCCATCCCGTTTCCTTCACCTCTCAGCCTGTCAATGCACGCCACCTGCGATCTCAGCTTGTTAAAGGTTCATACTTTCTAAATTGTCGTCGAATCTCTCCTGGCACTTCTCGTGGCAGAGTGTGGTCACATGTGGACAGTCGAGCATCCTTCTGCTTGTGAATGGAGGGTCAGCAGACAGCTTGACTGTCTTAAAGCAAAGTCTTGGAGCTTTCTAGCAAGTGAACAGCCATTATCCACCTCTTAGCCACAGAAGGTGAAGCAGGCATGGTGGAGACACACCCAGAAAGTAGAATCCAGCGTCTACAGAGTTTGATAACAGATCGCAATGCTATTCCAGGCCACGAGTTGGCACCACCAACTCCCGGCATACATAGATGAAAGAGGGCACTATGACATATGCACAGGTCCCCAAATGAGAAGTCCCCCAAACAGAAGATAATTAGAAATTTCAGCAGGAGCTGCCTTCAAGGAAATACACCCATCAGCAGATAGTAGGACCCCCCCCCCAGACCCCAGAACAGCAATATAGAAAGAAGAATTGGTTCCTGGAGGGGAGGAATGGATAAAATAAGTGTTGAATAAGGAAATCTCATGGAGAAGGACATGGCAACCCCCTCCAGTACTCTTGCCTGGGAAATTCCATGGATGGAGGAGCCTGGTAAGCTATAGTCCACGGGGTCACAAACAGTCGGACTCAACTGAGTGACTTCACTTTCTTTCTTTCTATAGTTCCTTTTGGAGAAGGAAATGGCAACCCACTCCTGTGTTCTTACCTGGAGAATCGCATGGATGGAGGGGACTGGTGGGCTATAGTCTATGGGGTTGCAAAGAGTCAGACATGACTAAGCAACTAACACACACACACACACACACACACACAAGGAGCTGTCAAGGGCTTGACCTGTAGAAGTCTACTTCTTGCTCACCTTGAGCAATCTGAAAGTGGGCATTTGGTAGCCAACCTTCCAGGCAGGGACTCCGGAATGCAGGCTTTTCTGATCTTGTGACCCTACCCCACCCCCACCTACTAACCCTCAGATGCTGGATCATCTACAACCAGCTGACAAATGGGAAAAAGGGAAAAGATGGGAGGAAGGTCTTCACAGATCAGACTCCGAAGTGGCACCAACACGCCCACCTTTATTTCCTTGGACAGAATTCAGACATGGCCATACCTGCCTGCGAAAAAGGCTGAGAAATGCAGCGGACCCAGGAGAAGAAAGAAACAAGGCTTGCAAACACACAGCGTTCCTGCCACAGATAGATCCCATCCCAGGCATGCTGTCCACCCAACAACCCCTACATAGGAAACAGGCTGCCAGAACAGGGTGAGAAATGGTAACTGAGGCCCCCCTAAAAGCCAAGGGCCTCC
Source organism: Bos indicus x Bos taurus (assembly GCF_003369695.1). Lineage (NCBI taxonomy): Eukaryota > Metazoa > Chordata > Mammalia > Artiodactyla > Bovidae > Bos > Bos indicus x Bos taurus. Next base: position 16,503,658 of record NC_040079.1, read on the forward strand.
CTGGCGGCTCAGACGGTAAAGAATCTCTCTGGGATGCAGGAGATGTGAGTTCAGTCCCTGGGTTGGGAAGATCCCCTGGAGAAGGGGATGGCAACCCACTCCAGTATCCTTGCCTGGAGAATCCCATGGACAGCCGAGCCTGGCAGGCTACAGTGTAGTCCATGGGGTTGCAAGAGTCGGACACAACTTAGAGACTAACACTTACACTAAAAGTCAAAGCTTGTAGTCAGTTCAGGGTTCAGAGAGAAAGTGGGTTTGGCCTCCACAATGATGGAGTGCTGACGTCTGACCAAGTTTTTGCACCTCTCTCCAGGAGACTGAACCTACCACCCAAGCCCCAGCTGCTAGCTAGGTTTCTGTTCTAATTCCCTGCCAGGAGCCTGCCTGCAGCTCCGTGAGGCCACTAATGCCATCCCCCTACATGTGATGCTCATCTAGACCCAACTAGACAAGACTAATCTGCCCAACTAGACCCTCCCAGACTCCAGTGCTGCTTGAGTCAAGCCTCAGTTCTCCACGCCCCAGTGGACGCTGTGAATCAAAACCATTTGCTCTGCCTGAAGAAGTCAACCTTGTACCTTGAACTCCTTGTTAAGTTCCTGCCTTTACTGGTCCCAACTGCACTGGTCTGTATACTGAAGTCCCAGCCGGCCTTGTACCTGTGCCCACCTGAATTACAGCAAGCCCTGTGTCATCTTATATCCTCACCCTCCTCTAACAGCCCAAACTCCTTCTTGTGCATTTTCAAGACACGTGGGCGGGACTCTCCCTCATCAAGGAAGCCCTCTAGGACCACCCATGATGATGAGTTCCCTGTCCTACCACAGGTCCCCAAGCTTTCTCCACTGAAGTTGCCTGACTAATTGCATGTCTGCCCTGTAGATGTAAATGTTTGGGGAACAGAGACCTTTTCTGATTCAACAGTGTATTCTCAGAGGCCAGGAGAAAGCCTGTCTGTCACTCAATAGGTACTCATGGAATGTTTGTCGAATGAATGAATGCACTTCTGCCTGTGTTTCAGGTAGCAACCACCAGATGGCAATAGTGCTCTTTGGGTCATGAAGATAGGCGGTCATGTTCTTTCTGCAGGAACACTGAAATCAACTGAGATTTGCTCCCATAATCCAAGTACTTGATTAATTTGTTGAAGAACAACCACAAAACCGTTTCTCAAGCTAGACTTTCTAAGAAAGATATAACAAAAGAAAGGAAAAGGTACAGAGAAAGCACCATGGAGTGAGTCCCTTTCCACTCAAGTGAGTACCATTCTCCACTTGATCTAAGTGTGGGACTGGTTATCAAAGAGTGTTCATCTGAACTCCTAAGTATTTCAGGTTTCTGCAGCTGTACCACCCAGACACCCTCGTGGCTGCCTGTACCTGTTCCGGGTTCATTGGCTCTAATTTGACTAGCTTATCTTATCAGGGTTTACCAGTAGACCAGTTTGGCTGGATCAGAGGGCTTGTGAAGAAGGCTAGGAGATAACATGGGAGCAGTCAGGAGTGGCTGGCAGGAGAAGACCTCTGGATACCAGGATGAGCATGAACTTTACGCCACAGGGAAGAGTTACTAGCAGAGATTCCTGTGTTGTGCACACATGTGCATGCATGTGAGGGCGGGCATGCACATGTGTGTGCATGCGTGAAAGGGCAGTGGAATGGGGAGGGAGGGACATGTATCAGATGGTGTTGAGAAGGATGGTGGTGGTGGGAGGATTCAGGACATGCTCCATAGGTAGAAACCCTGGAGGATTTGATGACAGATTGGGAAGAAGAGAGAGTGAAGAGAGCCTGGGGTGGAACCCCACCATGGGACTAAACCCTGACTTTGTACAACTTAGAAATAAGGTATGCCTTCCCCAGGACACTTCCGCCTGCTGGACAATTTGTCTTGTCTAGCAAGTTCCCGGGTGACCAGCACCCCTCGACTCAGTTATTCCGTGCTGCCCCCCTCCACAGCAGCCCTGTTGGGCACACTCCAAGGTCCCCAGCCTGGATGAGAGAGACAGGGGTGGTGGTTCTAGAGAGATGAGGAAGATAGAGGAAGAGCCATTTTTGAGTGCAGAAGCATCCCCAGGTGTCTATGTCACTAGCGCAGTGATTTTCAAACAATATGGGATGTCAGATACACGTGGGAGGGATTTTAAAACAGACTTCTGGGCACCCCTCCCACCCCAACCCCCTTCAGTTTCTGATTCTGTAGGGCTGGGGCCTGAGAATCTGCATGTCTATCAAATTCCCAGGTGATTCTGATGCTGCAGGTCTGGCCTGCCCTTAGAGAACAGAGCTTCCTTCTGGCCCCTGAAAGTGTAAGTGAAAGTCAATCAGTCGTGTCCGACTCTTTGCCACCCCATGGTCTACAGTCTATGGAATTTTCCAGGCCAGAATACTGAAGGGGGTAGCCTTTCCCTTCTCCAGGATATCTTCCCAACCCAGGGATCGAACCTGGGTCTCCCACATTGTAGGCAGACGCTTTACCACCTGAGCCACCAGGGAAGTCCTACTCAAACCTCCAGAATCTGATCTGGCTGAAAAGACTCTCCCAGAGGGATTTCCTCCACCTACACAGTGGCTTCAAAGACAGCACCTCTGGGTGCTGAAGCTCTGAAGATGCTGCTGGGTTTGAGCAGCAGTGCATCAGCAATTCTTTGATTTCTGTTTATGAGTTATCCCCTATTTTGTCTCTCACACCCTCCTCTTTGCCTCAGGAAAGATCTCAGCTTCCCCTCTTTCCCTGACAGTTGTAGTCAACTGGCCAGAATTCACTAGTCCTCCCTAATGATCAACATGAACTATTTCAAACTAGGTTGTTTTACAATAGGCACTTGTCACTTTGCTTTTCTAGCTCTTGTTCCCAGAAATATCTATTTGGTATTTCCTGTAGGTGGATCCTGCCTGCTCCAGGCAGGCCAGCTCACCTGCTGAGCAGGTGTGCACCTCTGTCCCCCCACTCCAGTCACCACTTCCTGCCACAGCCCTGGTTTCACCCCACTCTTTGGATGACATCTGTCTTCTCTCCCAATAGGACTATTTGAGGTTCTGCAGGAGCTGAGACAAGATGTGTGTCCTTTCTCTCAATATGGTGGTGGGAAGACGAAGGAACAGAAGGTGTGTGTGGGATAGAAGTAAATATGGGTCTGAAATTCCACATAATTACATACTAGAGAGGTATTGCCAAGGTAAATTAATAAGAAAACAGTTGGATGATGTTTACCAACAAAATCAGCTGGGGTGTGTCAGTTGCTGCTTTTGCTTTGTTAAGTGAGCCACGGATTAGCCGCATATGTAGGGAAAGAGGCACCCTCTTCATGGAAGTAGCCACATTATTCTGTCTGCTTGGTCAAGCTACCTGGAAGCTAGGAAAATTGCCAGCAGAAGCCTGGGAGCTGCAGGGTAAGCCCTATGCCCATGGATTGCTTCACTGAACATCCTCCTGTCTGTCTGTCTGTCTCTTTTTCATATTTGCCCTGTCCTCTGATTCGCCCTACTCCCTACACCACTTCCACAGCAATAGAACAGCAAGGCCAGTACAGTACAGACCAGCCAGGCTAAGGTCTACCTCAAATTCACATTCCCTTACATAAAACACTTGGATGGCAACACTGAGATTCAAATCATGCTCACTGTCAGTATCCTGCAAGCCCTCCTTCTCCCAACAAGTTTTGTAAACTGGCCACACCAGTTTGAATTTGAAACAGGACTTGGGCTTCAAGCTGATGTCAGAGGAGCCAAGCATGGCATCGTCCTTTAGCGAACAGTCTGGACCACCCACGAGGTGAGAGACTTAGGGTCAGGGTCTGGGAGAGGAAGAAGGATGAGAAAGGTCCCAAGGAAGGAGCTCACCACTGGGTGACCCAAGACATCAGACCCCAGTCAAGACCACAGGAGGCGGTGTCTATATGAGGACTCCGGGTCAGTCCTCTTTCGATCACAAATCACCACCTTTGGGAAAGTCTGGAGAATCACAATCTTTGGAAAACCAAGCAGAGGCTCCAGGCACCTCTTCTAGCCTTCCACCTTCAGAGCATCCCTGGAAGCTAGTCCACGGGGTCTCTGCTTGAATTCCCCTAATTCTGGGGAGCATAGTTCGGTAAAGCTGCCCTTCTCTTGTTATACAGTGTCAGAACCTGTGTCTAATTTCCCCACCTGTGCTCAGACTCCTAGGGCTTCCCTGGTGGCTCAGACAGTAAAGAATTTGCCTGCAATACAGGAGACTGGAGTTCGGTTCCCTAGGTTGGGACGATCCCCTGGAGAAGGAAATGGCTACCCACTCCGGTATTCTTTTTTTGGTTTTGTTTTGTTTTGTTTTCCACTCCAGTATTCTTGCCTGGAGAATCCCATGGACCTGGTGGGCTACATACAGTCCATGGGGTTGCAAAGAGTCAGACACGACTGGAACGACTGAGCATGCAGTGACAACCACCCTCAGGTGGTTAGGCAGGGCCAGAGGGTGCCTGCTTGACCGAGCAGGTACACTCCAGCTCGGTCAGGTTCAGTGAACTTTGACAAAGACAAGACTAGAACTCGGGTTGCTCGCCCGCTGACCCAATAGCACTTTCATCACATGCTGCATCGTGCAGAGAGCGGTCAGAGTCCAGCTTCCTGAATCTGACATGGACCCACCAGCCATCCTCCCCAATGAGCCTGCGTGCCAGGGTGAGGGCTGAAACCCTGGGCTCCAGGGTTTCCTCTTTGTGGAGAACAAGAGTGGTTGCCCAGGTGGTGGCCTGAGCAGATGGAGAAGTGAGCTGAGGGTCAGAGGGAAGCCTGCTCCTCACAGTGCTATGTAGAGAGATGGACTCAGGCTACTTCACTCTCTGATGATTTGTCTGTAGTGAATGGGTGTTCCATTCAGGACAGACTAGGGGGACGGTGGTGCCTGGGGGAGGCATGTGAGCCACATGAATAGTCCAATAGAAATACCATCCAGGGACTTCCCTGGGGGCTCCAGTGGCTGGGACTCTGTGCTCCCCATGCAGGGGGGCCTGGATTCGGTCCCTGGTTAGGGAACTAGATCCCACCTGCTGCAACTAAGAGTTCACATGCCACAACTCAAGATCCTGCCTGAGGCCACGAAGAATGAAGATCCAGCGTGCAGAACATTTACAAAGTGTTAAACAAATACGTGTCCGACTCTTTGTGACCCCATGGACTGTAGCCTACCAGTCTCCTCTGTCCATGGGATTTTCCAGGAAAGAATACTGGAGTGTGGGTCGCCATTTCCTTCTCCAGGAGATCTTCCTGAACCAGGGATTGAACCCAGGTCTCCCGCATTGTAGGCAGACGATTTACCGTCTGAGCCACCAGGGAAGTCTCATTAAACAAATATTAAAAAGAATATTGATAACAATAAATAAATATTAAAAAGAAAGAAAGAAGCACCAACAGATATGCAGTGAAGACTTCGCTCCTGAAGAGTAAACAGAGTGAGCGTAGGACTTGGAAGCTCCCATTATACCCTCCCCTCATGCATCCCATCTACTTTGGAGACAGGGTTCCAAAGGTCGTAACTCCAATTTACACCTGCTTCTGGCAGAAAAAGAAGTACGTTCTGTGTCTGTAATCATTGAGCCTAGCATTTGCTAACATTTAGCATAATTATTCCCGGGGTCAGGAAGATGCCCCTGGAGAAGGAAATGGCAACTCACTCCAGTATTCTTGCGTGGAAAAATCCCATGGACAGAGGAGCCTGGTGGGCTGCAGTCTATGGGGTCAGAAAAGAGTCGGACACGACCTAGCAACTAAACAACAAAATTATAAGAAGATCTGTAAAAATCCATAGAGTTTGAGTTCTAGGGTTCTGACACAGGTAAGATGGATTTGGCTTCAATTTACATAATTAGAAGTAGTTATGATGGGATTTGGGTACCCAATCCAGGGTCTGAGGACATAGTTCATTAGCCATGGGTGTTATTATTCAAAAGAAGAAGATGCAAAATAGCTAAACAAATGAACCTAAGGAACCCTGAAATTCTTTTATCTTGAACATTTTTCCGGAAGCTATAAACAGCCCGGTGGGTAGTAAGTTTTCCTCAGCCCTTCACTAGCAGTGTTTTTTCTTGGCAGAGAGTCCTGTGGTGGCATGAAATGACCTATGCAAGAGGAGAAAGATAAGATGCCTCCAAGGTGGGCAAAAGGACATCATTGGCCCAATGTTGGGAGATGTCTGAACACCACATCCTGGCCTTCGATTTTACATAGGAAGCTGATTGAGTGCTGTGTTATTCATGCAGAAACATTGAGGATCTCCATCCTTTCCTCCCAAAAAGGAAACAGAAATGTGGAGAAATGTTATATTCTATCTCAGCTTCTCCTTTCCTGACCTCCTACTCATTTTGAAACCCGTCTCTAGGAAGAGTGTTGTCTTTCTTAAGACCTAATCCACAAAATGCAAGACAGGGCAAAAGACATGTTTTGGCAAAGAGAAAGCAAGGGAAATTTTCTTCCTTATGTTTGCCTGGAGTTCTTTAAAAAAATCTAACTGGAATATGTATTATTTTTGTAATGGAAAAGAAAAACTTCTGGGAAAACTTTTGATTTGGGCTGCATAAGTTCATGGGATAAGGTGTTGGTTCCATCTGAGTCTTTCTGAGCAGTTCACTCCAACGATGTGGGGTCAATATCACCCCTGTGTGCTCATGTATTATTTGCTCAGTAGGAATTCAGCCTTGGCCACAGAGTGTAGAACATTTCAACCTACTTATCTTTGCTTTGGAAAGAGGTTCCATCTAACCTTTTATGGTGTAATGGAAAAAGAGAGCTCTTTTAACATTCCTATACACTGCAGCTTTTCAAGGATGATGATCAGAAATACACATAAGATACTGAACTTCCACCTTCCATAAGACTGTCCTATGGCAGGAATTCAGCTGTGCCAAGGCGAGTACTTAAGAGCCTTGATTTGGGGGGCTAGAAGCCCTTGAGCCCCAGATTTATGACCATTTCCGTGTCTCAACCACCTTCTCCAGGCACATTCCTGTTAATTTATGAAACGCAATTGCTCTAAGGGGTACAGGCCTGGGAATGCAGGATTGAAATATTCCACCTGGCCAGACACTGTTGTATGGACTAATTTAAGGCTTTGCTCATTTTAAAGGGGATATTTCTCATCCATGATAAGGGAACTTTCCATGCCTTGTGAAGTATTATAAAGCAGTCAGTCCTGCTTGAAATGCTCAGAGAATATCCCTCACCAAAGGTCATTTGCTATTTCCATCTTCAGGGTTAACTATTCCTGAGGTCCTTGTCAGAGTGAAAAAGTCCTTTTCCTTTTTTCTTCCTTCCCTTAGTTTTTCTTTTAACGGTTAGTTCTTGAGTCTGCGGACCATGTCTGGATCTTTCTTCTAGAAGTAAGTGCCACAGAGTCCCTTTTCCAGAGCCTCAGTCATGCCAGGGAATCATTTCTAGTCCAGAATCATCTGGAACAGAGAGATTCAATCCTCCAAAGATATCGATCTTTCCAAAGACAAGCAAAACAGCCCACCCATGCCATTCTGTCTGCTTCCAATGAACTCACTTGGCTGCCAGATGAACTGTGGGCACAGCTCTTTTTTGACACATCCAGCTAGAAGAGGCGCCACTGTCACCCACAACATACCTTTGCTCATGAACCTTAGACTCTTGGGAACTATCTGTCCAGCACAGAGGGGACCCATTATCCAAGGTGACAAAGAATGACTGCGTGTGCAGAGTATATATAGATTTGTGCCCCCATAGGTAAGATATAATATCCCCTGTAAAAGGAGATATTGTTGTTCAGTCCCTAAGTTGTGTCCAGCTCTTTTTGACTCCATAAACTGCAGCATGCCAGGCTTCCCCGTCCTTCACTATCTCCTGGAGCTTGCTCAAATTCACGTCCATTGAGTCAATGATGCCATTTAACCATCTCATCCTCTGTCACCCCCTTCTCCTCCTGCCCTCAATCTTTTCCAATGAGTAGGCTCCTCAAATCAGGTGGCCAAAGTACTGGAGCTTCAGCATCAGTCCTTCCAATGAATATTCAGGGTTGATAAAAGGAGATATCAAGAAATATCAATTGTTTAGGCTGAATCAAATCAAAAAAGCAAGTTCTTTCAAATTCTACTTATTTGATTGAGTTAAAGCAGAGTAACCTCAGTCTTCTGATTTTGCTTTTCAGACGTGTGTGTGTGTGTGTGTGTGTGTGTGTCTAGATAGAGCCATAAAGACACATAAACTTTTCTTTCAGCTGACAGTGAAATCGACATAGGTTTCAAAAACACCTAATTCCTAGGAGAAGTGGACCCAGACTAACTGGCGTAGTTTGGGTATGTGTGGTAATGTTGGTTGTCAGTCTGTTATGATTTGCTTTTAAATATTTATTTGTGAAATATAAATCTTGCTAAGATTGAAATCTGTGAGAGAGAAGTGACTCTTGCTTTCGCTGCTGCTTAATGGAACAGTTGAATCTTCTTGGAAAACAGAAAGATTCCTTGTATAAACACATCATCCTAGTGAAGTATGAAATAACAGTTCTAGAAAATGCACTCCTACCCCTTCACATCTACAGATATGTCACTCTAGATCATAGCCTATGGGGTTCATCAGCTACAAAAAATGTGAGTGACTCTGAAAATGATGAGAAATTAGAGTCTATGTCATTAAAATGACAAGCATTCAGTTGAAAAACGGAAAAAACATCATCAGGACATTTCCAGATTCCTTTTCCATTGATCCACCCCCGTGGCTAATACAGTATTTGTTATGCAAAAATGCTCAGTCACTGTTCTGTCTTCCTGGTGGACTGGTCTGATATCCCTTTTTTAAAAATTTTATTTATTTTTTGGCTGTGCCGGATCTTCACTGCTGCAAGAGCTTTTCTCTAGTGTGGCAAGTGGGGGCTACTCTCTAATTGCAGTGCTTGGGCTTCTCATTTCAGTGGCTTCTCTTGTTGCAGAGCACAGGCTCTAGGGTGTGTGGGCTTCAATAGTTGCGGCACACGGGCTCCGTAGTTGTGGCTCCCAGGATCTAGAGCACAGGCTCAGTAGTTGTGACATATGGGCTTAATTGCTCCACAACTTGTGGGATCTTCCCCCATCAGGGACTGAACCCATGTCTCCTGCATTGGCAGGCAGATTCTTTACCATTGAGCCACCAGGGAAGCCCTGTGGTCTGATTTTTTTTTATGAGTCAGAATGATGCTTTAGAATGTTAATTTTCATTCCATAAAAAAGACTAGGTCTGAGCTTCAAAGGCTGCAGGACATCAAATGTGTACAAGTGCTTTCTTTGAATGGCCACTTTCCCATGAGTGATGAGTTTGCATCCTATAGACATGAGCTGTGATAGGCATGGGAGCCCCATGTCTGGAGACTTGTTGGGAGAGTACACCCTTTCCTACCTCTAATGTATGTGGGTAAACTATTCTCACCTGTAAATGTTCTAGTTCATTTGGTCAGTTAATCCAATCAGCAAGCATTGTTTTCATTGAGACCCAGAACACTGTTCCATCATGCAGCCAAAGGTCCTTCCTATAGTGGATGGGAAGGGATATGGATGAGGAAAGGATGGTACCAACCAGGAAGGCATCATCCATTCTTTGAACTATAATTTACTGAGTGTCCACTTTGTACCAGGCACTGTACTGGGATCACAAAGACACAGCCTCTGCCCTCAAGAAGCTCGTGGAATAGGAGGAGAGAGAGGTGTATAAATAGACTCAATGTGGTAAGAACAAGGGTTGAGACAAATGAGACTCAGGTTTCCCTGCCTAAGCAGCGCTAACCCCTAAAAGAACATGCATTGACTGGATGTCAGTGGGGAGGAGGGAGCTCTGGGAAAGGGGTCACTGGTGCCCTGGAGCTGGTTCGAACCAGTTCGCTAGGACTGATCATTAAATATTTAGGAATCTTGAAAGCTGGTTGTAAAACATGGTCATTATTAACAATTGAATTATACTCATTTACAATTAGATAATATGAAAAGCAAAGATAACAAATACTGAAAATGTATTACTTCCTAATTACTGTATTACATTTTACTATTATCTATGCCTCGAGGGTTTTTAGGGCTATTGTATTAATATGTGTATGATGGAAATACTGTCTAATGGAGGCTACTCTTCCCAGCTCCACGTTAACTCACATCAGGTTAGACTGAAATTGACTGTGATGGCCATGTTTACACCAGAAAAGACACAAGGGCTACAGATCAGGGGTTATTTCCTCCCCAGAAGGTCATTTAACAGTGGGCGAGGACAAGACCACAGAAAATAAAGGTGGGCCCTCCAAGCTGCGTGGAGAGCTGGGGAGAGAACCCAGCGGGAGGAAGGTATAGGAGGCCAGACCCCACATGAACTTGCAGCCACCTTGAGGAGCTGGGGCTGGAGACGTCAAGGAAGTTTAAGAGGGATGATCATCCTCACAGAAGCGGGGAGCATCACCTGCCTGGAGAGTGGCCGAACTAGAGGTCAGGGACACCTGTTGGACTAGATGGACTCGCTTACCATGGGGGAGGCATATTCTGTGAGTCAGGGTACTGAATTTTCGGTGTCTGGTCCATGAGTTCTGAGAAAGAATATCCAGCAGACAACTGGCTGCTTAAAGGAAGCTGCAAATGTAGCTGGGCTGCGGCCCTGGACTGGACACCATCAGTGTAGGGATGGTAGTGAAAACTTCAGGGCATGTGAGGCTGCCAAGGAGAGTGTCTAGAGTGGAAAGAGTAGTAGGCGGAGGATGGAACAAAGGGGAGAAGCAAGGCGCTGAGGGAAAAGGGGTGGACGGAGAGGCTCATTCAGAGACACTTTTGAGAACGAAGCAAGAGAGAAGGCCAAGAAGAGGCTTTCAAGAGAAAGGAGAGAGAGAGAAAAAAGGAAGACGGAGGGAGAGACCTGGAGTGAATGTTTAGTCAAGACAGATCTTTCTTCACTGTAAAATAAATGAAGAGGAAAATTAAAAAAAAAAAAAAAAAACAACACGTGACCTATGTAATAATTCTGTAACATGAATGAAGATAAACACAACACTCAAGAAATGTTAAAATTACATACTTAAAGAAAAAACTACCGTAGAAAATAGAAGTAAACTTAAGTTACATTTGCTAGAAAGCAAAATAAAAAGTATAGGCTCCATGAAATAAAAGATAAAAAATGAGATGAGTCAACATTGTGATATAAGGGAGCTGTCAGAATTAAGAAAATAATGAAAGGAAGCATTTAATGCCAGTGGAATTTTGAAGGAATTTAGCATAAACTATGGTTAGAACGCTTACTCCTTGGAAGGAAAGTTGTGACTAACCTAGAGAGCATATTCAAATGCAGAGACATTACTTTGCCAACAAAGGTCCGTCTAGTCAAGGCTATGGTTTTTCCTGTGGTCATGTATGGATGTGAGAGCTGGACTGTGAAGAAGGCTGAGCGCCGAAGAATTGGTGCTTTTGAACTGTGGTGTTGGAGAAGACCCTTGAGAGTCCCTTGGACTGCAAGGAGATCCAGCCAGTCCATTCTAAAGGAGATCAGCCCTGGGATTTCTATGGAAGGAATGATACTAAAGCTGAAACTCCAGTACTTTGGCCACCTGATGTGAAGAGTTGACTCATGGGAAAGACTGTGATGCTGGGAGGGATTGGGGGCAGGAGGAGAAGGGGACGACAGAGGATGAGATGGCTGGATGGCATCACTGACTCGATGCATGTGAGTCTGAGTGAACTCCGGGAGTTGGTGATGGACAGGGAGGCCTGGCATGCTGCAATTCATGGGTTCGCAGAGTCGAACTCGACTAAGTGACTGAAGTGAACTGAACTGAACTGATGGTTAGAACTGACACAAAATAAAATTCAAGCCATGAAAAGAAAGACTAGCTTGGGACTTTATTTCACAATAGAGAAAAGGACAAACAGGTCAAAATTATCTGAAACCAGGTCTGGAATTAGAGGATAAACAACAGAAATCTAGTTTTTTAATAATATTATAAGGATAATATATGATAATATAAGGCTATTAGAAAAGAAAATCTTTTTAAGTTGAAGCAAGACCTACAATCATGGATCAAAGCTCATTATGTGTCAGGCAAAAGTAACAAGAAGAGTCCAAGATTAGACATACTCTATTGAAACTGTTGAATATTGAGGGGAAACTAAACAATTATATGAAAGGACCAACACAAAGAAAACATCATTTAATTTAAAAATACATGAATGGAAAATTGTATTGGGTCCTTGATTAGAAGGAATTCCATATTACAAAGATATTAATTCCCCTCAAACTAACAAAGCTAACCAAAGTTAATGTGATCCTAAGTAACATACCAGTGGGATTATTTTCAAAATTTTCTAAAAAGTGCTTCTGAAATTAATTTGAAGTAATTAAAAACACTTGATAGGAAGATGTTGAATACAGGGAAGAAATAAATGAGAGTAAGGAAATATAGTTGGGTATAGACTATTCTGGGCTTCCCAGGTGATGCTAGTGGTAAAGACCTGGCCTGCTAACACGGGAGACTGAGAGACACGGGCTTGCTCCCAGAGGCACTAAGATGTCCTGGAAGAAGGCATGGCTACCCACTCCAGTATTCTTGCCTGGAGAATCCCATGGGCACAGAAGCCTGGCGGCTATAGTCCACAGGGTCACAAAGAGACGGACACGACTGAAGCGACTTAGTACGTATGCCTAGACTATTCCTATGGTAGGTTTGTATAAAAAGAAGAAGAAAGGTGTGATTGAGTCATATGAGAGTTTTTTAAGGTGAAAGAAAAAGTTAAACAGTCGATGGGAAAAGACTAAAAATTTAGGGGAGTAAGAATGCCCATGGGAGAGTGTACCAGAGGAGACAGGGGAGGTAGAAAAAGGCACACACATCTCTAATGAGAAGAGAGGATATTCCTATCCACAAAGTCTGGAATCATGAAGAAACATAAATAAAAATTTAATAATAATACATAATAATATACAAGTTCATAATAACATAAACAGTAAAATAATATTCAATAGCTAGTGTATTAAATTGATGCAAACTTAATAGGTTGAGCATAGCACTGAAGCTGGAGAAATGATGGTCAACAAGACAGACGTGGTCTACACCTTCTTGGAACATAGAGTCCAGAGGGCAGACAGATAAAATGCAAATAAACAAAATAACTGCAAATTAGGATGAAATGTTTGGAGGAAATGAACATGGCAATAGGAATAATGGTGGAAAGGAGGAATGACAGTGCTTAGGGAGGCCTGGAAGGTCTTCCCTGAAGATATGATATTGAAGCCAAGAGCCCAGAGGTGAGAAGGCACCTGCCATTCAAGCAGAGAGAAGGGTGGTCCGAATGGGCAGTAGGCAGAGACCCTGGGTGAGGTGGGACAGCACGGTGAGGCCAGTGTGATCAGCCAACGTGAGCTCTGGGGGAAGGAGGCAGGGAGGAAGTCATGCAGGACCTTGGAGGTGACAGCAGTGTTTTGAATTTTTATCTGAAGTGCAGTGAGAAGGCACGGGTGAGCTGGAACCACCAGACTGGCACATTTATCTCCAGGCAAGAATACTGTAGTGGGTTGCCATTTCCTTTTCCAGGGGATCTTCCCCACCCAGGGATCAAACCCATGTCTCCTGCATTGCAGGCGGACTCTTTATGGCTGAGCCACCAGGGAAGCCCACAGAGCATACCGGTGGATAGTTATAAGAAAGGGAGGAGTGCAGGATGATCTACAAGTTTCTGGTGTGAAAACTTGCTCCCCACTGGAAGAGATGTGGTTGGAGGGTGCCCAGAAATGAACAGATAAGACGTGATAATAAGTCAGGCAGGGCAGGCTAAGGCTGGCTGCCAGGGCAACGCAGAGACCTTTTGGGCTCTGAGATTGGATCCGGATGAAAGCGATGTTGAGACAGTTGTTCTAGGATGAGCGTGCCATGAATAAAAAGAGTGGAGAGGCAGGCCAGTAAGTAAGGAAAATGAAAGGGAAAGTCACTCAGTCGTGTCCCACTCTTTGCAACCCCATATCACCTGGAGAAGGAAATGGCAACTCACTCCAGTATTCTTACCTGGAGAATCCCATGGACAGAGGAGCCAGGTGGGCTACAGTCCAAGAGTCGGACACAACTGAGTGACTAACACTTTCACTTTCCACTCTGTACAGTGGATTTCTCCAGACCAGAAATACTGGAGCAGGTAGCCTCCCTCCTCCAGGGGATCTTCCCAACCCAGGGATCGAATCTAGTATTCCCACGTTGCAAGCGGATTCTTTACCAGCTGAGCTACCAGGGAAGTCCACGAATACTGGAGTGGGTAGCCTATCCCTTCTTCAGGGGATCTTCCTGACCCAGGATTTGAACCCGGGTCTCCTGCATGAGTGCAGATCTTTACCAGCTGAGCGGTAGCCCACCGGGGCATAATTTAGGGCAGTGAGGGTGTTGAGGAGAGACTGAGAAATTTGGAAGAAATAGGTGGCAGCCCTTGGAGATAAAGAAAGAGAATCAAAGGTGAGATGAAAGATGAATGATACCAATGTTCCAGAAAAGGACAGGTGGAGAGATGAGGCAATTTCAGATAAATGTTTTAAAATGATGACAGGGCTCCCAGACAGAAATGTCCATAAGCCAATAAATACAGTTAATGGCATCAGATCTGGTGTCTAAACTGGTTGCCAAGTGGACTGCATGCTAGGTAACTGAGGGTGATTTTCTCTCTCACACGTGGATTCACAATCTTCCAAAAATGTGAAGACACCAACATTCACTTAACATTCAATCTGCATTTGCTAGTCAAACCATGTTCAACATGACTAATCTCTGAAAATTCAGAAGTTTCCTTTAGGTTCTTACCATACTTCAGGGTCACCATTAAGAACATGACTTATGGTTGGTTTGAAACTTTGAGCTAGAACTAATATTGTTAGGGAAAATGTCCTCTTTGAACCTTGATAGATGAAATGTACAAAGAGACTGATCTCCACCTTAGAGGGCTTCTGTTCTCTCCCTTCTCAAAATTTACACATTCTTTTTCAGTGTTAGCACAGCTGACTAACATTTTATTTTCTGTCTTTGCTTTCCCCACCTATCTCAGAGCCATATGGTAGGCAGCTAATAATGTGGTTTGCAGAACAATATACCTGGCTGCCTCTGTTCACAGCACAGCAAAAACTTGCTCCACCCACTCAGTCTCCCCAGTCCCCCCTGCTGACAATCCCTTTCTCCCCTCCTAGCTTCCATGTCTTATCTTCCTTCCCTTAAATGCCTTTTTCTCTTCCTGCTTCAACAACTTCTTTCTTTCCCTCTGGCTCACTTGTCTTCTGTCTGTTAGCCTACCCACCCAGCTTCTCCCCTACAGAGCTCAGAGATTCAGAACAACACTTGTCTGAGCAGTGACTGCCCTTCCTTACTTCTGTCTGTTAAAAAAAAAAAAGAAAGAAAGAAAGAAAAATCCTTGTCATCCAAGCTTCATGACTGCCTGGGTTCCAGATAAACTAAGATTTATTATGTGTATACAATGGCGACCCCCAGGCTATGTACCTTGAATGAGTATCACGAATCATCGAGGAGAAGAGTCGAAGCAAGCAGTGTCTTTTTTTTTATCTGGAAAACATTATTTTTATAATTATTGAAGAAGATAATAAACAGAATCAAATTAATACTTTGCATGGCCAGAACAGCGGTTGAGGTCAAAAGTCACTGAGAGGGCAGCATGGCTCTCCTTGGGAAGCTTGAATATTGCATCCACTGTGTCCTGTGTGAGTGGACCAGGGGACAGCAGAGTGACCCAGGGACCACCTGGGAGCCTTCATTTGCTGACCCTTGACTTACTTCTCTCTTTCCCTCTCTTCCCCACCAAAGCCAAAAAACAAAAAGTAAAAGAGTTGGGACATTTGTTTGGGATCAAAAAGGATGGTTGAGTAGAAGGAAAGCTTTCCTTTTTTCTCGTCTCATAATGGATCACTTTCCACCCAACCAGCTGAATCACTGCATGATTAGCTTTACTTGTTAAGATGAACCAAATACTAGGACTTTGGAATGGTCACTCTATCAATTCAGGCCTTTAAAAAACCAAACAAGATGATATTATGTAAGAATCAATGTGGGGCAAATGGCTAATACTGTGGCCAAAATCCTTGGTTGACCTCAGAGTAATCAATTCAGGCAAAAATAACCTCGGGGGAGAAGTTTCCTGGGTCAGTCACCTCTAACTATGTTCCTTCAAAGTTGAGAACAAGACTCTGAATTGGCCCTTTACTCACTAAACTGATACTCTGTGGCCCCAAATACTCATTTTGTTCCAGAGAGATGTAGCTTTTCCCCAAAGCTTCTGTTAGGAATATAGACACAAACCAAGAAAGAACTCTTTTAAGCAATTACCATGTCTTGGTAGGCCTGACTCACTAATTACATGCTGATGGGATTTTTCACGTTGAAATGTGTATTAAATCTTGAATCATTGCACTTCCCTGGCAATCCAGTGGTTAAGATTCTCCACTTTCACTACAGGGGTCCAGGTTGGATCTCTGGTCCTGGAACTAAGATTCCACCTGCTGCATGATCCAGCCAAAATAATAATAATGATAATAATAATGTTGAATCTTTCATTGACATTAGGATTGGACTGAGCCTGTATCATGAGAACTGGGGAAGGCACTGGCGACCCACTCCAGCACCCTTGCCTGGAAAATCCCATGGGCAGAGGAGCCTGGTAGGCTGCAGTCCATGGGGTCGCAAAGACACGACTGAGCGACTTCACTTTCACTTTTCGCTTTCATGCATTGGAGAAGGAAATGGCAACCCACTCCAGTGTTTTCACCTGGAGAATCCCAGGGACGGGGGAGCCTGGTGGGCTGCCATCTATGGGGTCACACAGGGTCGGACACAACTGAAGTGGCTTAGCAGGAGCAGCATATCATGAGAACATATCTTACTATTAATAATTCAGTTAGTTCATTTAAAAATCCCAGATATTGTGTCACCATGATGTCAAACAGCAAGTTTAATTGACTTTAATACCAATAGATCAGATCAGATCAGATCAGTCGCTCAGTCGTGTCCAACTCTTTGCGACCCCATGAATCACAGCACTCCAGGCCTCCCTGTCCATCACCAACTCCTGGATTTCACTCAGACTCATGTCCATCGAGTCAGTGATGCCATCCAGCCATCTCCTCTGTCGTCCCCTTCTCCTCCTGCCCCCAATCCCTCCCAGCATCAGAGTCTTTTCCAATGAGTCAACTCTTCACATGAGGTGGCCAAAGTACTGGAGTTTCAGCTTTAGCATCATTCCTTCCAAAGAAATCCCAGGGCTGATCTCCTTCAGAATGAACTGGTTGGATCTCCTTGCAGTCCAATGGACTCTCAAGAGTCTTCTCCAAAAAAAAAAAAAAAAAGTCTTCTCCAACACCACAGTTCAAAAGCATCAATTCTTCGGTGCTCAGCCTTCTTCACAGTCCAACTCTCACATCCATACATGACCACAGGAAAGACCATAGCCTTGACTAGACAAACCTTTGTTGGCGAAGTAATGTCTCTGCTTTTGAATATGCTATCTAGGTTGGTCATAACTTTCCTTCCAAGGAGTAGATACAGCCCCTGAAAAGCTAAAACACATGCATTGCAGCTAGGAGTTGCATATTCTCTATCCCAGTAGTCGTTAGAGGTTATAGTCAAAATCTGAAACTCTTTTTTTAAAAAAACTCATAGACTGTATTTTTAGGGCAGTTTTAGAAGTTCAGAAATTTTATAGAAATAGGAAGCAGAAAATATACAATTCTCATTATTACCCCTCCCCAGTTTCCTCTATTATTAACATCTTAGTTGACTTCACTCAGTGGCTCAGTGGTAAAGAATCCGCCTGCCAATGCAGGAGGCATGGGAGACACGGGTTTGATACCCGAGTGGGGAAGATTCCCTGGAGGAGCGCATGGCAACCCTCTCCAGTGTTCTTGCCTGGGATATTGCATGGACAGAGGAACCTGGCAGGCTATAGTTCACGGAGGTCACAAAAGAGTTGGACACAACTTAGCAACTAAAGAACAACTACAAACCTCAGTATAGTACATTTGTACAATTGATAAGCCAATACTGATATATTATTGACTAAAGTCCACAGTTCACACTAGGGTTCACTCTTGGTGTTATACGTTCTGTGGGTTTTGACAAATGTGCAGTGACATGTATCCACCATTACAGGATCAGAGAGAATAGTTTCACAGCCCCCCAAATCCCCTGTGATCGTCTTTGTTATCCTGCCCTCCCCCCGGATCTCTGGAAACCAATGAGCTTTTTAACATCTCCATGGGCTTGCCTACTTGAGAATGTCATAGTCGGAATTACACAGCATTTGGCCTTTTCAGACTGGCTTCTTTCATTTGGCACGATGCATTTAAGGTTTTTGCACATCTTTCTGTGTTCTCATAGCTCATTTGTTTTCATCACTGAATGATATTCCATTGTACGGATGTACTACAGTTTGTTTATCCATTCTTTTTTTCTATTATTATATACCTCCCCATGTACTCTATATTCTACCTAATTCTATGAGGGCTACCAAAAATTCTGAAATAGCTTTATTTTCAAGGTTACTTCTAATTATGACATTAACATATATGTTAGACAAAATAATGTAAAAGTATATTTGAAAGCATTGAAGTATATGGTTTGCACCAAAGAAATGTATGCTATGAGAGTGAAGTTCTCAAGGAAACATGAGTCTCTTGAAATTAGACACATTTTTTTTGCATATATGCATCCAGGGTCCAAAGCATTAATCAGATTTTCAAAAGGATATGTTACACCTCCACCTAAGAGTAAGAACCATTGTAGAGATGAGGAGGGTGCAAACAATCACTATGGCACAAACAGATGGAGAGGAGTTTGTGATGGTAGTAGGGCTTGACCTGAAAACTGAAGGGTGATGGTAGGATCTGGTTTGGTGGAGCAAGCAGTACATCGCAAGAGTAGAAGCGGGGAAGCCGGGTAGGGCTGTGAAATAGGGAGGAAGAATAGATCTGAACTGGGAAGGGATGAGAGGTACGGTTGGCTAAGAAAGAGAAGTCCTTCAAAGTCCAGAAGTTACTTAATTTGAAATTATAAGCTGCAAAATGTCTGCTGCTGCTGTTGCTAAGTCACCTCAGTCGTGTCCGACTCTGCGCCCCACAGACAGCAGCCCACCAGGCTCCCCCGTCCCTGGGATTCTCTAGGCAAGAACACTGGAGTGGGTTGCCAGTTCCTCTCCAATGTGTTAAAGTGAAAAGTGAAAGTGAAGTCGCTCAGTCGTGTCCAACTCTTAGTGACCCCGTGGACTGCAGCCTATCAGGCTCCTCCATCCATGGGATTTTCCAGGCAAGAGTACAGGAGTGGGGTGCCATTGTCTTCTCCAGCAAAATGTCTTATTCACCCCAAATACAGTGCCCCATGCCAAATGTCAATCTGCATGCATGCGCGTGCACACACACACATTCACACACACTCGTGAGTGATACCCAGAAGAATATAGCATCCTGGTTCCCTTTGCCACATCTGTGGAGAGAAATTCCCCTGTAGAAGAGCTCTGGATTAGCAAGTCCATGTGAAACCACGAACCCTGACCTGGAAGAAAGCATGAGGCGAAAGGAGGGATGGGTTCCCTTCTGTTAAGTCAGCTTCATCTCAGCTCTTGGCTCTGAAACACTTTGCTCATTTTCCACTCTATAGCATGGATGAGAAAATGCCCTGCAAACCCTAGAGCACTTTGTAAATGTTCCTGCTATTATGCTGCCCCAACTCATGTGAAATATGTTTCCTTTTCTTCTCTTTCTAAATCAAATCCATCCCTAAATGTCTGGCTCAAAATTTAAGCTTTTCTTGACTATTTCAGCAGACTGTGATCTTTCCATCCCCTAAAAGTCAATAGAATTTATAATATGAATCTTTCATTTGGCCCGTATCACATGCTGCCTGGATATTATTTGTTTGTTCATTTCTTGTGGGTTTCTCTCCTACCTAGCACTACAAGATTGTGAGAGGTGTTCACTGACGGATGCCATGTGCTAAAACAGTGTCTGACACGTAGTAGATGTTCAATAAACACTTTCAAAATGTACCAGTGGCAAATAGGATACATACAGAGATGTTTTATGCTATTTTTCTTCCTCATGAAGTTTTAATTTATGCCATTCACCTGATAGATAACCACTCGACTGCATGTGTAGAACTGGTGATCCTAGTTAGCCATGAATTTGGCAGGCTATAGATGAATAGCCCACATTACCCTTCTTGGTGTAGGTCAGATGATGTCACACACATCGCTCCTCTCTTCCATTACCATTTTGCCTTGTTTCCTGCTAATGGTCTCTTATCTGAACCTCATGCATGTGTGCTAAGGCGCTTTAGTCGTGTCCGACTCTATGACCCTGTGGACTGTAGCCCGCCAGCCTCCTCTGTCCATGGGATTCTTCAGGCAAGAATACTGGAGTGGGTTACCTTGCCCTCCTCCAGGGGAGCTACCTGACCCAGGGACTGAAACTGCGTCTCTTATATCTCCTGAATTGGCAGGCAGGTTCTTTTCCACTAGCACCACCTGGGAAGCCCCTGTCTGAACCTCAAATGATACCAAGTGGTGCTTATAACTTAAAAAGTGCATTTTTCAAGACATTTCTTTTGGAGGAGAGGAGTGAGAGTAATCCTTTCTCTCCTCCCTCATTCATCCTTCGCAGCAGACCTGACCTTAGTAGACAAAGGCCTGGCTCAGAGCAAGCTCTGCTCCTATGACTGTCTAAGTAGACAAGGTGCCTGACACTTCTCACTGTCCCACATCCTAGCTAACCAACTTTGCTTCGTGGAATTCATGAAGCATAACCACCTACATGACTATGAATGTTTTAATTTGAATACTGGAGTGAGTTGCTATGCCTTCCTCCAGGGGATCTTCCCAACCCAGGAATCAAACCCATATCTCTCAAGTCTTTTACATTGGCAGGTGGGTTCTTCACCACTAGTACTTCCTGGGAAGCCCAAAGTTTTCTAGTGAAGTGACCTGAAAGACAGCATCTTCAACCTCTGGGAACTGCAGAGAGAATAAAGACAAGAGAGTGGTGATAATACAGGCCAGAAGCCAACCACCAAACAGATAATGAGTCAGGCTGGTTGGCTCTTTGCCTGAGAGGGATTGCATCTCCACCAAATCTTGCAGAGCTGGGGTCCAGGTCTCAGCCTTGTGGTTTTGATAACTCTATTTTTTGTTGTTGTTGTTTTCATTTTACCCAAGAGTCATCAGGATCTGATGAGTTGATTCACTCTAACCAAACCACAGACTGACTTTGTTTTCCCCCCAAATCACAGTGCCAGTGTATGAGAGCGAGAGATGTACAGTCCAAGTATTTAGTCCTATTCCCTTCTGTTGTATGGGCTTCCGAGATAGCTCAGTTGGTAAAGAATCCACCTGCAATGCAGGAGACCTCGGCTCGATCCCTGGGTCGGGAAGATCCGCTGGAGAAGGGATAGGCTACCCACTCCAGTATTCTTGGGCTTCCCTCGTGGCTCAGCTGGTAAAGAATCCACCTGCAATGCAGGAGACTTGGGTTCAATCCCTGGGTTGGGAAGATCCCCTGGAGAAGGGAAACACCACCCACTCCAGTATTCTGGCCTGGAGAATTCCATGGACTGTATGGGGTCACATGGGGTCACAGAGAGTTGGACATGATTGAGCGGCTTTCACTCTCACTTCTGATATACACAAAACTGATAAATTACATTTCTAAAGGGGAGAGAGCTTGCCAGGCATGGAGACAGAGTCTTCAGGGCACTTGCTGTGGGGAACAGCATAAATTGATACGCACACAAGTCCTGCTTTGGAAAGTGCTTTCCCATGGGATAGAACGTTATGGCGTGGAGACCCAGAGATGCACTCTTCCACATCACTTTTTTCTAAATTTCATGAAAACTACCATCCGTTTACATGTCATCATAAAATGCATCTTTGGGGGCTTCCCTGGTGGTCTAGTGCTTGAGAATTTGCCTGCCAATGTAGGGGACATGGGTTCTACCCTGGGTCCAGGAAGATCCCACGTGCCAAGGAACAACTAAGCCCCCACATCACGAATACTGAGCCCACACTCTAGAGCCCAACTGCCGAGCCCACATGTCACAATGACTGAAACCTTCAAGGCTAGAGCCTGTGCTCTGCAACAAGAGAGGCCACTGCAACCAGAAGCCTTGCAACGAAGAGAAGCCCTGCCAATGCAACTAGAGAAAGCGAGTGTGCAGCAACGAAGACCCAGCGCAGCCAAAAACAAACAAATAAATATTTTTTAGAAAAGAAAAGAAAATGCATCTTTGTTTATGTTTAGTATCTTTATCCCCCCTCACACTTTAAAGGGGCTTCCCTGGTATCTCAGATGATAAAAAATTTGCCTGCAATGCAGGAGACTGGGGTTCCATCCCTGGGTCGGGAAGATTCCCTGTAGAAGGGAACCGCAACCCACTCCAGTCTTCTTGCCTGGAGAATTCCATGGACAGAGGAGCCTGGCAAGCTCCAGTCTATGGGGTGGCAGAGTCAGACACGTCTGAGCGACTAACACTTTCCCTTTTATTTGCCCCTTTAAAATTGGAGTATATGTGCCTTGCAATGTTGTGTCAGTTTCTGCTGTACAATGAAGCCAATCAGCTATATGTATACATATATCCCATCTCTCTTGAGCCTCCCTCCCACCCCAACCCCATCCCACCCATCTAGGTCACCACAGAGCACTGAGCTGAGCTCCCAGCACTGCAGAGCAGGTTCCCACTCACTGGGAACACATGGTGGTGTATACGTGCCGGTCTCAGTGTCCCGATTCATCCTTCCCTCCCTTCCCACTGTGTCCACATGTCCATTCTTGACTGCTGCATCTCTATCCTGCCCTGCAAATAGGTTCATTTTTCTAGTATCTTTAAATCATACTTAAATTCTTTTAATTCCAAAGAATGCAATCATTGGCTCAGTGGTAAAGAATCTGCCTGCCAATGCCGGAGACAGAAGAGACACGGGTACAATTCCTGGGTTGAGGAAGATCTCCTGGAGGAGGAAATGGCAACCCATTCCAGTGTTCTTGCCTGAAGAATTCCATGGACAGAGGAGCCTGACAGGCTACTGTCCACGGTATCAAAGAGTCAGACAAAACCAAGAAACTGAGCATGCACACACGCATGCAATCATTGCAAGAAAAGGAAAAAAGAAAAACAAAACTCCAAAGATGTGCAAAGAAAGTTAATCACCTCACATCCCCATTCCCGACCCTTGTCATGACCAAAGTGGACATGACTGGGGTAAGCAGCTTTCTGCACTTTTTGCCAGGATCACACAAAGATACACGCAGCGCAGTTAGGAGTTTTCAAATTCTTTTTACAAATGTGGGCTTACGTGAGGCACCTTACTCTGAAACTTACTTAATTCATCAATGAATATAATTCAAATCCATTATTTTTTAGTAGCCACATCATGTCCCCTGCTTTGGGTAGATATGCCTAGAGTCCTTCTTCAGATCAAAGTCTAGTCTTTGACCATGACAAGAGCAATAAAGTATTAAACAATAAGGCGTCAAACACTCCTGGGCCTTATTGTTACATACTGATCTTCTCACTTCTAGAAACTGGATTCCCCAAAGAGAATGCTGTTTTTAAAGAAATGGTGGTTTCAGTTGTATAAGCTGTTTTTCATAAATTGCAGTGAATTTTGCTGACCATTTCTTAATGACACAAAGATAAGGACCTTTTTTTTAATCAGAAAAATCTGTCTCCTTATTACACGAAAGGGCTGTTAAAACCTATGGGGTGTGAATTCTTGTAAGAGTCTCTGTCACTATGGGAGAAAGTCCCTGATTTAAGCATTTTGCCCTTTTCATAGTGTCTGAGAATGTTTGAGCTGGTCTAGCCCAGTGGGCACTTAAATAAATATTCGTTGAGTGTTGAATACATGAAGGTCATCTTGTTCAAGTTTCTCATTTCACACATGGGGAAATTGAAGCTCAGAGGGTTAAGTGAGGCACAGCTAGGGTGAAAGGGAGGAAAAAGTCCAAGCAATCTAAGCTGCAAAGAGATTTGGGAGCTTTGAGTAGGGAGGAGAGGACTTTGGGGTGTGGCCATGAGTACAGGACATACACAAAGGTTGAGAGAAGAAGACTTACAGAGTTTGTGCATTAAGAATACGATTCTTTTTTGATGTTTTCTTGAATGGCAGCAGCCAGGGTTTAAATTTAACTTTCTTGTGATGATTTCTTGTGACCTCTATTTCTTTGAACGTGACCTGGTGCAGAAGCAGAACTTTGGTGGTTCAAGGACTGTGAGGTTTTCTATAATCTGTGTTTCTTCTCCTGGACCCTCCCATAGATCTGTTTCCTAGTCCCCACGTGGTTAGATGAAGCCACAAGACTGAGTTACAGCCCTTGGATTGAGGACAGAAGAGAGGAACACCACGCCTAGGCCTCACCCATGAAAACCTCCCACTGGGAATCTCTTTTGTTTCTCAGCTGGAAGCCAAGGACCCCAAGGTCCCACACACCAGTGGAGGAAACCTGAGTCCCTGCATCACTGCTTGGAAGGCCACCTGCTAAACACAGACTCTGGACTGTTATGAGAAGTCAACTTCCATTGTGTTAGGCTGATGTAGCTTTTGACCCGGAGAAGGCAATGCCACCCCACTCCAGAACTCTTGCCTGGAAAATCCCATGGACGGAGGAGCCTGGTAGGCTGCAGTCCATGGGGTTGCTAAGAGTCGGACATGACTGAGCAACTTCACTTTGACTTTTCCCTTTCATGCATTGGAGAAGGAAATGGCAAGCCACTCCAGTGTTCTTGCCTGGAGGATCCCAGGGACGGGGGAGCCTGGCGGGCTGCTGTCTATGGGGTTGCACAGAGTCGGACACAACTGAAGCGACTTAGCAGCAGCAGCAGCTTTTGATCTGTTACATCAGCTGTGTTACATAACTGGGGCCATGACTTCCACTGTACCTATTAGGGTTTCTTTTTGTTTGGTTGGTTTATGAATAAGCAGACATAAAATCCAGAACCAGTATCAATAAACGGTGCTATCATGATTACACCCACTAAGTCATACAAAGTTCATGTGGAGACCCAACCCTCCCACCTTAATTACCATGAGACTGAATACATAGGAGCAAGGGAGAAAATGGTCTGACATTAACATTTTTCCTTACTACCACATAACTTAATTTAGTTTGATCCCAGTGCAAACTTGATTTCTTTCCTCCAAGAGTTTAAGGAATCATTTCTCTTTTTGAGCATTGTTTTTTTGCCAATTGCTCTTGCCCAATCACTCCTGCTATATTGGTTGTCTTGACAGGAGGGGAGATTTACCAAATAATTGTTTCAGTTTTTCTTGCTTTAAAGGTAGGATAAAAGGTGAATAGAAGACAGTTGTGGAGGAAAAAAGAAGAGGATGAAAGGAAGCTAGCGGGACTTGAGTTGTTCCTGGGCTTCCCGGGTCACAGATGTGGTAAAGAACCCACCTGCCAATGCAGGAGATGCAAGAGACACAGGTTTGATCCCTGGGTCAGGTAGCTCTCCCGGAGGAGGGCATGGCAACCCACTCCAGTATTCTTGCCTAGAGAAGGCTGGTGGGTTACAGTACATAGGGTCACAAAGAGTTGAATATGACTGAAGCAACTTAGCACACACACAGGCACAAGCTGTTCCCATTGTCAAAAAATCATACTGTTAAAGGTAGTGGTTGAAATAGGGGACATTTGAATATTTCTTTCAAGCATGAAACCCAAAGGATGCTCCTGGCCCTACCTGCACTTTAAACTACAGCTCCACTGGCTCTGTGGCTAAGACAAATTATTTAGAAAGCCTGAGATCCTGATGCAGCCTTCTGGGCTAGAATGATTGCCATGTGATCACAGGTATGTGGGATGAAGGGACATTATTGTAGAGAAGTAGGTACACTTGATGAGGAGGAGGAAATGATGGAACATATAAACAGATGTCTTGGCATTTCACCCATGGGCCTAACTAACCGTACTGTTCAGATGACAAAGTCAAAGTTGCTCAGTCACATCTGACTCTTTGCAACCCCATGGACTATATAGCCCATGGAATTCTCCAGGCTAGAATACTGGAGTGGGTAGCCTTTCTCTTCTTCAGGGGATCTTCCCAACCCAGGATCAAACCCAGGTCTCCTGCATTGCAGGCAGATTCTTTACCGTCTGAGCCACTAGGGAAGCCCAAGAATACTGGAGTGGGTAGCCTATCCCTTCTTCAGTGGATCTTCCCAACCCAGGAATTGAACCGGAGTCACCTGCATTTCAGGTGGATTCTTTACCGACTGAGCTATCAGGGAAGCCCTCAGATGACAAAGCAGCAATTAAAGTTCAGTGGGGGTTGAAGGAAGAATTGACCTAGAACTAGACCCCAAAATACTCTAGAAGAAAATTCTCTTTCAGGATACAATGATCTGAGACCATAGTAAAAAGATCATCAAATCCTAGTCACCGGGTTGGAAATGTTATTAATAAAGAGATACTAAATGTATACCTATAGCCTCCATGGTGGCTCAGTGGTGAAGAATCAGCCTGTCAAGCAGGAGACGAGGGTTCAATGCCTGGGTCGGGAAGATCCTCTGGAGAAGGAAATGACAACCCACTCCTGTATTCTTGCCTGGAAAATCCAATGAATAGAGGAGCCTGGCAGGCTACAGTCCATGGGGTCACAAAGAGTCAGACCCAACTCAGTGACTAAGCAGCAACAGCAGAAAATGTATAGGCATTTTCTGTAGCTTCTCCAATTATTACAAAATAGACCAAAAAGTGAACAGGTATATCTTGGGGTGAGGGTGTGTGCTAAACCGGTTGGAATGATACACCATCACACCAAGGATGTGATTCCGCATAAGTAGGTGTCAGGCATACAGAGCTGGGAGAGGGATTAAGTCTTCTTTTGGTTATAGTTTACAAAGTAGGTTTGATCTGAACTCAAAACCTTATAGCTTTTGTTTCCAACGTCCCTTTCCATTTTTCACTCCCTACCAGCTTGGACTCTTGCTCCAAAATATTTAGTGCTTCTCCCTTGCTGATAGAAATATAGAGTTGAACATCCTTGCTTGGTACTAAAGGCTATCCACAGTATAGATCCAATCTAACTGTCTATATGTATTTTGCATTCATTCTCGCTGAACCTCTGTCCTCTGTTGAGCAGGGCAGTCTCCATTCAATACATGACATTCATCCCTCCATTCCCAGCCCTGAGCCTTTCCTCCCTGCCTCCCCTTGTCCCTCCAGTCAGATTCTGTGATGCTTTGGGCACAGCTCAGCATTCTAATGCCTCCCCATTGGTCTAGTTCCCCTCTCCCAAGGGCAGGTACACAGGATTGTGTGCTTGACCTGATGCTCTGCTGACACTGTCCAGAAATTCTCAATAATTTCTGAACGAGAAGCTCACATTTTCAACTTGCACTGGGCTCCACGAACTATGTCAGCAGGCCTGTGGGTGGGAACTATTTATATGGACAACTCCAACACAACACTTTGTGTTTTTATTTAATTAAAAATGAAGACAAAGTTTTTAACACACCCAGAGCACTTTCTGTGTACAAAGCAATTTTACACACACCACTGCATCTAAGGGCTTCCCTGGTGGCTCAGCGGTAAAGGATCCCCCTGCCAATGCAGGAGACTTGGGTTCGATCTCTGGGTCAGGAAGATCCTCTGGAGAAGGAAATGGCAACCCTCTCCAGCGTTCTTGCCTGGGGTCACGAAGAGTGGGACATGACTGAGCAACAACACCACCACATCTAAACCATCAGACAAACCCATGGAGTGAGGAGGCTGAGTTCCAGCAGCAGCTGTGGATCTCCAGGCATTTCTGAATCTATCGGAAGCCTCTGGGCATTTCCCTTTTAGCCTGTGTTCACATTTTCCAGCACCTCTTGCTCTGTAATTGTTATAAAATCAAAGTTCAGAGTAGCCTATGTTCAGCACTCTGGTCTCCAGTATTTGTTTCCTTTAGCTGGTGTAATCAAGTACCACAGACCCAGTGGCTTAAACACCAGAAATGTATTGTCTCACAGTTCTCGAGGCACAAAGTCTGACATCAGTGTCTACAGGCCACGCTCCCTCTGCAACCTGGAGGGAGATCCACCCTTGCCTCTTCTGAGGATGCTGAGGCAGCCCTCGGCACTCCTTGGCTCGTGGGTACATCCCTCCAATTTGCCATTTTCACAGGGCCTCCTCCCAGTGTCTCTGCCTTCACATGGCCATTTTCTCATAAACCAGAACATCGGTTCTCTTGGAGTAGTACTCATACTGCTCCACCACCACCTCATCTTGATTTAACTAATTACGTCTGTAATGGCCCAACTTCCAAGTAAGGTCCCATCCTGAGGTGTTGAGGGCTAGGACTTTAGCATGTCTTTTTTTGATGAGAGACACAATTTAACAGGTAATACTCCCCCCACCCCCAGCCCTACCCCATATGCTGCTGCTGCTGCTAAGTCGCTTCAGTCATGTCCGACCCCATAGATGGCAGCCCACCAAGCTCCCCCATCCCTGGGACTCTCCCAGGCAAGAACACTGGAGTGGGTTGCCATTTCCTTCTCCAATGCATGAAAGTGAAGCGAAAGTGAAGTCGCGCAGTCGTGTCTGACTCTTTGCGACCCCATGGACTGCAGCCTACCAGGCTCCTCCATCCATGGGATTTTCCAGGCAAGAGTACTGGAGTGGGGTGCCATTGCCTTCTCCATATACTGCTAGTCATTAACGTCTATAGATTCCAACTCTGGAATGTCTCTCTCTTTTTCTAAAAAAATAAAAAGAAAGAAAGAGAAAAATTGATTTGACTGTGCTGGGTCTTAGTTGAGGCTGTGGGATCTTTAGTTGCTGCCTGTGGAATCTAGCTTCCCGACCAGGGATCGAACCCAGGCCCCTGCATTGGGAGTGCACAATCTTAGCCATTGAACTACCAGGGAAATCCCTGGAATGTCTCTTGAAGCCAGTCATTCCTGCTGTCACACCACCATGGCCCAGGTCTCACTCATCCTCTGCCTCCAAATCTATTGGCCTATGATCTATTCCCACTTTGCAGTCAATAAGGACTTTTAAAAACCCTGATCTTGTCACCCTCTAACTTTCTGTTATCACTTTCTGTTATCTCTTGATACATCCCAATGTTTCGATGAGGTTTATAAGGCCATGTGTGACTTGGCCCACTGTCCCCTCCCATCTCCCTCCATTCCACCTTCCCCATCATCCTTCCTCTTGCGAGCCTCTCATTCATCCTCTATGCTCCAGGCAGACTGAATTCTCCCAATCAAGGGCCATGACCTCTCATTCCCCAGACCCCCACACTACCAGGAACTCTGTCCCGCTCTCTTCATCCTTCAGTGTTTGGCTTACATATCACTTTCCTGGGATGTCTGGGCAAAATTAGCCCTAAGGGGGGCATCCACAACCCCCTCTTTTTTGTTATCTATCAAAGAGACTGCGAGAAGATCCAACCAGCCCATCTTAAAGGAAATCAGTCCTGAATATTCATTGGAAGGACCGATGCTGAAGCTGAAACTCCATTACTTCGGGCACCTGATATGAAGAACTGACTCATTAGAAAAGACCCTGATGCTGGGAAAGATTGAAGGTGGGAGGAGAAGGGGATGACAGAGGATGAGATGGTTGGATGGCATCACCGATGCAATGGACATGAGTTTGAGTAGACTCCGGGAGTTGGTGATGGACAGGGAGGCCTGGCATGCTGCAATCCATGGAAGTCGCAAAGAAT
Source organism: Bos indicus x Bos taurus (assembly GCF_003369695.1). Classification (NCBI taxonomy): domain Eukaryota; kingdom Metazoa; phylum Chordata; class Mammalia; order Artiodactyla; family Bovidae; genus Bos; species Bos indicus x Bos taurus. Next base: position 16,533,313 of record NC_040079.1, read on the forward strand.
TGGACATGATTGAGTGACTGAACTGAACTGAACCAAAGAGAATTCTGAAATTGACAACCATGTAATTTCTGCCTGGCTTCTTCCTTCACCCCAAAAGGAAGGCAAAGGTTTAAGTCCATCCACACAACAAAATCCTGAGGTGCTTGGGAGAAGAAAAATCTGAGGGTAAAATGAAAGGAGATTTAATTATTCTTGTCAAGCACTATGAGTTTGAATCCACATTAGTGTTTTTCCAGAAATGCAATATGTACACACACACACACACACATATATAAATTACTTGGGGCTAATGGATCTTCCTTGACTATGGCTTTAAGACTGAATTTCATGGGCCTCAGAATTTCATGAGTTACTCTCCTACACATGTGCCCTTTGTCCATCAGAGCATTAATCACATTATACTCTTATGTGTATACTTGTCTCTCTCCCCACTAGACTGCAAATCCCCAGCACAGGACCAGGTGCATGGTGGGTAAGCCCTCTAAAGATTGACTGATGAATGAATAAATGATGGAAGAGAAATGAAGTCACAGAGAGATGAAGAGATTTGCCCAAGGTTGGACCACAAGTAGGATGTAGAGGCAGACATTGAACTTGGACTAGCCTAAAAGCCACATCCTTGGGCTCCCCTGGGGGCTCAGTGGTAAAGAATCTGCCTAAAATGCAGGAGATGCCCATTCATTCCCTGGGTTGAGAAGGTCCCCTGGAGGAGGGAATGGCAACCCACTCTAGTATTTTGGCCTGGAGAATCCCATGGCCAGAGGAGCCTGGCGGGCTACAGTCCATGATGGGGTCTCAGAGTCAGACACGACTGAACACACACACACAAGGCCATGTCCTTAGCCAGGGGGTGATGAGCTCTAGGAGCCCGACGCCTGGGTCTGCCTTGTCACAGTTGCACTGTCAGTATGACCATCCTTCCGTTTCCATGGGAGGGCTGGGATTCAGGATCCTCCATGGATACGAAAGTCTGGGGAGCCTCAAGAGATACATCAATAGTAGAGTCTTCTCCTTAGAAATTATTAACTGAGGTTGGTCGAATCTGAGGATGAAGAACCCTGGATATGGAGGGCGACCATACATACTTGTTGAATGAGACAGAAATAAAAAGAGACTAATAAAGGAGAAAGGAAAGGAGAGAGAGACTATAAAGATAAAGAAAGAAGATATAAAATGGAGAAGGAGAGGCAGAAGGGAAGTCAGAGAGAAGACAAGAGAAGTCCATGCCTCCTACCTAGACTCAGAGCTAGTATCTTCTGGCCTCTCTCACTCTGGAATTTACAGTTCTCTAGGATGTGCCAGACACTGTTCTAGATTTTCACAACACATCAGCAAACAAAAGAGACAAAGGCTCCAGATTTTGTGGCACTTAACATTTTAATAAGGAGAATCAGATGATTAAAAATGAATTTAAAAATAAGTAAATAATATGTTAGTAGATAATAAATACTATGTAGAAAGATAGTGGAATAGAATAAGGGCAGGGATTTTTATCCTGGAGTTCTGTATCAATGAGGGGTTCATGGATAGAATTCAGGAGATCTGTGAACTTACATGGAGAAAAGAAATGACTTCTTTATTTTCATGAACCTTAAATCTTCAAATCTGACTAAAGGCAGCTAACCACAGGAGAAACTGCAGAACCTGCGACATGTTACCAGTGGAAGTCACAGGTATTTTCATATTGTATTGACAGTTGCTACAGGTGTCTTGAATTATTTTTCATATTCATTAAATTTTGTTTATTGTGATCCACATAGTCAAAGACTTTGGTATAGTCAATAAAGCAGAAATAGATGTTTTTCTGGAACTCTCTTGCTTTTTCCATGATCCAGCAGATGTTGGCAATTTGATCTCTGTTTCCTCTGCCTTTTCTAAAACCAGCTTGAACATCAGGGAGTTCACGGTTCACATATTGCTGAAGCATTACTTTGGCAACAAAGGTCCGTTTACTCAAGGCTATGGTTTTTCCTGTGTTCATGTATGGATGTGAGAGCTGGACTGTGAAGAAGGCTGAGCGCCGAAGAATTGATGCTTTTGAACTGTGGTGTTGGAGAAGACTCTTGAGAGTCCCTTGGACTGCAAGGAGATCCAACCAGTCCATTCTGAAGGAGATCAGCCCTGGGATTTCTTTGGAAGGAATGATGCTAAAGCTGAAACTCCAGTACTTTGGCCACCTCATGTGAAGAGTTGACTCATTGGAAAAGACTCTGATGCTGGGAGGGATTGAGGGCAGGAGGAGAAGGGGACAACAAAGGATGAGATGGCTGGATGGCATCACTGACTCGATGGACGTGAGTCTGAGTGAACTCCGGAAGTTGGTGATGGTCAGGGAGGCCTGGCATGCTGCGATTCATGGGGTCGCAAAGAGTTGGACAGGACTGAGAGACTGAACTGAACTGAACTGAAATTTTGTAACTATTGGACCTGCAGTTAGATTTTGTTATTTAATGTCTTTCATCAATAAAGAAACATACATTTGGTAAGTATCTCAATATGATTAGATTTTTTTGTAACCTTATGTATCTTTCTAAATGCATCTTAAAGCATTTCTCTAAGAAGCCTGTCCCTAGGCTCCACCAGACTGTCCAGGGAATTCATGGAAGAAAAAAGGTTAAGAACGTGGGGGAAGGGAAGTGGGGTGCAGCAGAGGACAATGGGGGTGAGTAGACAGGGTGGGCAGAGTCAGTCTCACGCCTAATGTCCTCTTGAGCCAATGTAGTCCATGCTCTCCTGGGCCGTCCCCAGGCACAGCCTTGGCTTTGCCCAAAGTTCAGACTCAGGTGCCCTGTGATGTATTCCTGTTATTCACCAATGTATTTTCCTGATGAAAGAACTCTGACCCCTCCCTGCTGCTCACCACCTTCCCCTCTCAGTGGTTATTTACCACAGGATGTAGCACCTGGGCTTCCCAGGTGGCACTAGTGGTAAAGAACCTGCCTGCCAATGCAGGAGACATGAGAGATGCCGGTTCGATCCCCGGGTCAAGAAGACCCCCTGGAGGAGGACATGGTAACCCACTCCAGTACCCTTGCCTGAGAAATCCCATGGACAGAGGAGCCTGGTGGATTAGGGCTACAGTTCATGGGGTCATAAAGAGTCAGACAAGACTGAAGTGACTTAGCACGCGTAACATTCAGGAGATTAGAATCAACAAAACAGAGTCGAAAGAACACAAGGAAATTCAAGGATATTAAAAAGAAATCTTACTTTTTGTTGTTGTTCTGCCTTCTGTTGAAACATTCAACTCAACCAGACAAATTAGTCAGGCAGTGTATGTCTCCTCAAGAAAAGATAAGCAAATCGGCAGTTTCTGAGTGTTGATGAAGTGTATCACCTATAGCGAATGGAATGCGAGCTGAAGATACTGCCATGTTTCAAAATGAATTCTTTAAAAATTCAAATTTATCTCTCATGTACAGTGAAAGTCCTCAGGCTTTTGTGACAAAAGATCCTTTTTTAAAAACAAAAAATTACACTTTGAGGCTGCTGAAGAGTTTTAAAAAATCTACAAATAGACTAAAAAACAAAACTATCTGGAAATCACAAAATTAAATTCTTCCTTATACAAATGAAGATGCTGTGAGCTATAAGTTGGGGGCTTCCCTGGTGGCTCAGCAGTTAAAAAAAAAACAAACATGAAAAAACTCCACCTGCAATATAGGAGATGGGGTTTGATCTCTGGGTCAGGAAGATCCCCTGGAGGAGGAAATGGCAACCCACTCCAGTATTCTCACTGAGAAAATCCAATGGACAGAGGAGTCTGATGGGCTGCAGTCCATAGGGTCACAAAAGAGTTAGACACAATTGAATGAGCACACACACACACGAGCTATAAGTATGAGAGCCCCAGCTGAAGGAGACTTATGACCTCACCTCTGATTCAACAAGAAGCTTGGAAATTAGTGGTTCATTCCTAAGATGTCAAGGCTCTGGGTTGACACCTAACACAGCCTCTTCTCATACCAGTGGCTGCCCCAGACCAGTGGCTGTTGAACTTCCCATCTGTAACTGTATTCCTTAATGAGTGAATTTAAAATGCAGATTCCCAGGCACTACCCCAGATATTCCTGAGTCAGTAGGCTTGGGGTTCCCCCCGCACCCCGAGGAATCTGCATCTTTAGAAAACTCCTCTGGAGTTTTGAAGCAGGTGACTCAAAGACCTCACTTTGAGAAACACCATATATCACCTCTCCCTGTGTGATCTCCCCACTTCTAGGGATTAGTCACCCATTTTATACTGATGACTCAAAATTCTATCGCCCAGCTCCCTACACCCACTTGGCAACTGAACATCCCTATCTGAACATTTCATAGGAACCTTAAACTCAGCAGTTCAAAATTGAACTCATTTTTCTCCCCACACCTGGCATATATAGAATAAAGCCCAAATTCCTTGATTTGGCATCCAAGACCCTGCCTCTGTCTTCAGCCCCTTCCCTGACGACCGCCTGGGCCTTCTTCTCCATGTTTAGCAACATTCTGACTTCTTGCAGATCCTAGACACACATGTCTTTCCATATATTGTCCCCTGGGCAGAATTCATGCTGCTGGACTTAGACACCAATCTTCTGCTGCCTATAAGCACACTCCTTGCTATTTGTCCTTCTGTGCCATCTTTTGACCACGTGCATCCTTTAATTGCTGTGCTCACCATACCGAATTACACTCTTTACTTGGTTGTTTTGAACCTGAGCTCCTTGAAAGCCAGGAAGGGGGCTCTGTCCTTATTCTTTTTTTACTCTCACCTCTTGTGTAGAGTCTAACACACAGTAAGCAATCACTGAACATTTGATGAACTGAATTTCTTGGTGAAAAAGAAAGAAAGAAAGGAAGAGAGAGAGAGAGAAAGGAAGAGAGAAGCTTGATTTGGAAAGTTGAAAGGAAATTCTAGAAGTGCTTTGTTATGAAAAGGGAGGGGATTGATTCAAGTAGGATGAAGGGATTAACAGCGTCTAACTAATGTTTGTCTAGAGATCAACCACGGGAGGGGTTGAAAAGGGGCACTCGATCTGGCATCCAGGAATTCACAGCAGAGTCGGCCCTGCCAACCCTCAGCCATTACGGTCAGTCTCCCTCCCGGGGTTACCACCGAGGGGCAGTCTAACTTTCATGCCAGTGGGAGGAGACTTCATGACACAATTTTTGCACAGCACAGAAATGCTCAATCCCACTGATTAATCACAGAGCTAGGTTTAACTTGGCTTAACAGGACCCTCGGGCTTTTGCAAAGAGCTCTCCTGTGCCCATCCTCTTTTCTACATCTGCTCCTGAGCTAGTGGGTTCTCTCTGTGCCCTGTCTTCCTAGTTTGTCCAAGTTCAGTCTGGACTGCATGTCAGGCAAACCAAGCTGTTACCCATCTCCTCTCATCACAAACATTTCCCTGCGGGGCTGGATGGCTTCTTTTTCTCCTCAGATCTGCCCTAACCTACCATTCCTGAAACCCCTAACACAAACACCCTGTCTTCTGTGTGTCTACATCACACCTTCTTTTATTTTACATTCATAGGCTGATTATGGTTTGGGGTGTTTTTTGTTTGTTTTCTTCTCTTTTCTGCTGAATGTTGTTCCCTCTCTCTGCCTTTCCTGAATCCCTGTTCAGGTGTCTGATCATTTTTCTTCTAGGAGCAGAAGTGGAAAATGAATGATGTTTCCCTATTCCCTGATCTTGTAATTCCTCCAAGGCTGCCATTTCCACAATCAGATTCCCTTCACCCTGCGAAGCCTCGCTCTACCCTTTGCCCTTAAAGCCACAGCTCCTGTTTTTCCCGGTGTGAGTGCAGTGTCCAGCCTTTCACATCCTCTGTGGTATAATACCTTGCCTCTGAAGGTTTTGTTTCAGGAGTGTCCTGTAGTTATGAAACATCAGTTCTGTGCAAAATGTCTCATTTGAGACAATCAAAGGTTTAAAGCAGAAATATGAAGTAATTTCTTTTTTAAAAAAATTATTTATTTATTTTATTTTTGGCTGTGCTGGGTCTTCATTGCTGCCTGGGACTCTTCTCTAGTTTCGGTGCTCACGTTTCTCACTGCAGTGCCCTCTCTTGTTGTGCAGCACAGGCTCTAGGGCCCTGGCTTCAGTAGTTGAAGCATGTGGGATCAGCAGTTGTGACTCCCCGGCTCTAGAGCAGAGATTCAATAGTCGTGGCACAGGGACCTAGTTGCTCCTTGGCATTGGGATCTCCCCAGATCAGGGATCAGATGCATGGTCTCCTGCATTGGCAGGTAGATTCTTTACCACTGAGTCACCAGGGAAGCCCAGTAATGTCTTAAGAATAACTAAGGCAAATATAGGCTTGTATTGGGACTTGTTAAGAGACATAATCATAAAAAAGAGGAAAGGAGAGAAGAAATCATGTGTAGAAGAGGGAGAAAGACACAGAGAAAAAGAAGATGAGACAGATACACCGTCAAAGGGGCAGAGGGAAACACACGAAGAACAAGAGGCCCAAAAAGAGGCGTGATCTGAAAAGAAAAAAGTGAATCACCTCCCTCCCACGCACAGGCCACATCCTCAAAGACAAAGCCACAGGCTCCCACCCAGAAATAAGGACCAGGAAGGAAAACGGGGGTACCACACAGCAAGACTGAGTGAGGGACAGCCGGCACAAGCATCGGACGGCGAACACCCTGAGAGGAAGGACAAGACACGCACACCTGAATACACACACCTCAAAGAGAAATGTCTCCATCTTGTGGCCTCGAGAACAGTGTGATGCTGTGCATTTTCACAACTACAGGCACAAACAAAGAAAAGACCTTTCATCACCAGTTCGGTGAGCAAAATGAACTTGAAATGAGGTCCAAGCTCCCCCATGTTTACTCTGCTGCTGCTGCTGCTGCTGCTAAGTCGCTTCAGTCGTGTCCGACTCTGTGTGACCCCATAGACGGCAGCCCACCAGGCTTCCCCATCCCTGGGATTCTCCAGGCAAGAACACTGGAGTGGGTTGCCATTTCTTTCTCCAATGCATGAAAGTGAACAGTGAAAGTGAAGTCGTTCAGTCGTGTCTGACTCTTAGTGACCCCATGGACTGCAGCCTCCCAGGCTCCTCCGTCCATGGGATTTTCCAGGCAAGAGTACTGGAGTGGGTGCCACTGCTAACCCCTGAGAAAGATCGTGCCGTTTTGTAGAAAGGCAAATGAAGAAGAGAGAACTGCTGTAGAGGACTACTATATCCTTTCCAGTTCTCTTGCTTTTGCTTATGTTTCTCAAGTAGTCTTTCGGCAAACCAGAGTTCTCTGTAGTGTAAAATATTGGATTTGTTAAATGAGCTAATATTAGTTAACTTCTTCAGTTCAGTTCAGTTCAGTTCAGTCGCTCAGTCGTGTCTGACTCTTTGCGACCCCATGAATTGCAGCATGCCAGGCCTCCCTGTCCATCAGCAACTCCCGGAGTTCACCCAAGGTGGCTCGAATGGTAAAGAATTTGCCTGCAATGCAGGAGACCTGGGTTCAATCCCTGGGTTAGGAAGATCCCCTGGAGAAGGGAATGGTTATCCACTCCAGTATGCTTGCCTGGGAAATCCCATGGATGGAGGAGCCTGGAGGGCTACAGTCCATGGGGTCACAAAGAATCTGACAGGACTGAGCAACTAACAATGGAACACTGTCTAGGAGCTCATGTGTTTATTAAATAAGCAAAATCCAATGCCTACTCTCTCTAAACCAATCATGCTAGCTCCTGGCCCTATCTCAGGTCTCACCCCAGGACTTAGGTCTTGCTCTGGGTCTGGAATGCTATCTGTTGCCCTCTCCTAGTATCTCCCTGACCCTTCTCCCCTCCTCCCGTCTCCATCTATCAAACCCTGCACATTCTTTTCAGCTGAATTAAGAACCCTACATTTGCTCCATAATTAGTCTCACGAAAGGCACTAATGTCACTCTTGTTGCCCAGTCCTTTGGACGCCCCCCCACCTGCGTCTCGTGTGACCTCCGATTAGCATGGCTGACCTCACCTCCCTTTGCAGTGGTTTCTTCCCTGGGATGTCGAGGGGCTGTGCATCGAAGTCGTCCTGCTTCTTCCCTGCTCTCTCCTGCTCTTTTCTGTCTTCCGTCTTTCAAACACTGGTGCCCTGTGGGCCTCTGTCTCAGACTCTCTCCCTTCCAGCTCTCATGCTGCCCCTCCGTGGCATTTCACTGTGTGGTTTATATCCCACTCACCTGATTGCAATCACTGGAGAGAAGAGAAACAGGTAAGTGGACTCAACCTGCCAGTTCATGAAAACATACCTAAGTCCATTCAAAGAACATCTCCCCACCTATGCGATGCCAAGCATGCTGGCTCAGCTGACCGTCTTCTGCTGAAGTTGTGTATCACATGGTTCAGCTGTGGTCACAGTGACTGAAGAGCAGGTGGGCATGGGAGGGGCCCTTGTCTATTGGGCTCCATCATCTTCTCCTTTTATGGGACTCCAGTTCCACGCTCATTTCCTCCTTCCTGTGGGAAGGAAGCTGCCCTCAAGATGTTTCTACTGGACACGAGTGATCTTTCTTCACTTTAATTCACCTCCTGCTAAGTCACTTCAGTCATGTCTGACTCTGTGTGACCCCATAGACGACCCCACAGACCAGGCTCTCCCATCCCTGGGATTCTTCAGGCAAGAACACTGGAGTGGCTTGCCATTTCCTTATCCAATGCATGAAAGTGAAAAGAGAAAGTGAAGTCGCTCAGTTGTGTCCAACTCTCAGCGACCCCATGGACTGCAGCCCACCAGGCTCCTCCATCCATGGGATTTTCCAGGCAAGAGTACTGGAGTGGGTTGCCATTGCCTTCTCCGGATTCACCTCCTAGGGGGTGCATATTAGTTTGCTTGGACTGCTACACTGCAGGCAGCTTTAACAATGAATATTAATTTTCTCACAGTTCTGGAAACTCTGAGATCAAAGTGTTGACAGGGTTGGTTTCTTCTTAGACCCCTCTCCTTGGCTTGCAGAGGGCCTCCTTTTCTGTGTCTTCATGTGATCTTTCCTCTTTATGTTTCTGTCCCAATTCCCTTTTTAGAAGGACCCCAGTTGTACTGGATTAGGGTCCACCCAAATGACCTTCCTTTAACTCAGTTACCTCTTTAAAGAGCCCCCATCTCCAAATATAGTCCCCATCTGAGGCACTCAGGTGTTAGGGTTTTAACATATGAATTTTGGGGGGACAGAGGAGGCACTCCAGAGAGTGAGACTGCTTAGAGTCACTCACGGCTAGACAGCAGCTATGATGAAGTTAGAAGCAACTGCTAAACGTGGATCCGTGCAAGCTCTGAGCCGAGGGACATGCAGACAAGTGTGTCACGGACCTTGCCCCAGGATGCTGCCAGCCCAGTGGTGGGGACAGGGTGCTGATACAGAAAAGAAGCATCAGCCATCTAGACTGGAGTGTGCAGAGCACAACAGAGTGTGGATAACAGGCAGGAACTGTGCTTCCTAGAAGAAGAAGAGATAAACATCAGCCGGATTGGTCACAGGGAGGTTTGCATGATAAAAATAACCACCTTTTATGGAACTCTACTATCTGTTAGCCCTTTGTACACATTTTATCTCTAATCTAATCCCACCCCAGGGGCCGTGGGGAGGACTGTACAAAATAAGTTACACCAAATTCTTGGTGTTGTGCTTGGCATAAGGGAGCAAATGACAGCTAATTATTCATCGAACAAATATTTGTGCAGTACCTGCCATGTGTCGGGCAATGTGCTCATTGCTGGGGATAGAACGTCAGTCAAGATGGTCTCTGCCCCCATTGCGCTTACAGTTTATGTGCATTATCCAGTATGGTAGCCACCAGCCATATGTTGGCTATTAACTAAAATGAAAAATTCAGTTCTTCAGTCACACCAGCCACATTTCATGCACTCTGCAGCCACCAAGGGTTACATTTCCATTCCTGAAGGAAGTTCTATTAGGTAATACTGGAAAGGGATGAGAGATAAAACCTGTATGGTAAAGGTCATGATAGAGACTTACAGCTAGCATGGAGGATCAATTACTAGTCATGTTATAATCAAGATGTGGAAACTGAAGCTCCGAGAGGATAAACTATTTGATCAAATTCACACAGCTACCAAGTGGAAGAGCTGGGACTGGAACCCAGGCCTGTCTTAAACTTATGCTCCCTCAGGCTGTTTTGTGGAGGAAATGAGTCAGGCACAGGTAGAGTCTGATTAAAGACAGAAGATGGAGAAGCCATCCTTGGCGGGGAAGCAGCAGCTTGGACAAAGGCACAGATGGGCAAGGCTGGCAGAGGACCATGAGGAAACCAGTCCGGCTGGAGAGGCAGTGACTTGCTGAACTCAACTCAAGTGCTTAAAAAGGTAAGTCAGAGCCTGCCTGCCTTGATTAAGAGCCAAGAAGCAAGGAAATCAGCCCTGAGCGCAGAGGCTGACTCTTTGAAGGATGTTAGCAGGAGCATGGCATGGACAGAGCTGTGTGTTTGGAAGGTGGAAGTGCTTAGGGTAAACTGGGCTGTGACCTGTAGACGACAAGGGGATAGAAGGAAGGGATGAATGATGGTGTGAAGCAAAAAACACAAGACCCCAAGGTTGATTGATTGATTTTACTTTCTCCCTTTTTTTAAATTTTAATTTTATTGGAGTATAGTTGATTTACAATGTGTTAGTTTCAGGTGTACAGCAAAATAATTTCAGTTTTATATATATATATATTCATTCTTTTTCAGATTCTTTTCTCATATAGGTTATCACAGAATATTAAGTAGAGTTTCCTGTGTTATACAGTAGGTCCTTGTTGATTATCTTATTTATAGTTGTGTGCATATGTCCGTAAGTTTGTTTTCAATATCTGTAAGTCTGTTTCTTTTTTTGTCAATAAGTTCATCCATATCATTTAAAAAATTAGATTCCACATGAGTGACATCATGTGATATTTGTCCTTCTCTCTGACTTACTTCAGTCTGTATGATAATGTCTAGATCCATCCACGTTGCTGCAACTGGCATTATTTCATTCTTTTTTATGGCTAAGTAATATTCCATTGTATATATGTGCCACATTTTTATCCATTCTTCTGTTGACGGACATTTAGTTTGATTCTGTGTCTTGGCTATTATGAATAGTGCTGCAGTGAACACTGTGGTGCATGTATTTTTTCCAATTATGGTTTTCTCCAGATATACACCCATGAGTGGGATTGCTGGATCATATGGTAGTTCTATCTTTTAGTTTTTAAAGGAATCTCCATACGGAACCCCAAGATTTAACACTGTGTAACACTGGATAATATACTTCATTTCCCCGGGCCTCATTCTTTCAGTTCTAGAAGGGCATGGCTGGCCCAGATTATTTCTGAGAGCCCCTTCAGCAAAGGTAGTCAAGGATTCTGCAAATCAGAATGACATTAGGCTCAGAGAAGCAGTGCAAAGTGTAGCACTGAATATAGGGGCAAGGAAGACAGCAGAATCAAAGGTCATCCGTGGCAAAGGGGGAATGATGTACTACTAAAAAAACAAGGCGAGTGTATAAAAGGGCTTGTCTTTGGGGGTTTTTTTGGAGGGGGTTTGTCACAAGGCATGGAGATGGGGAAGGATAAGTAAGAGGTGGTAGGAAAATAATGGTTTGTTCATTATTTTACATCCCCCAAATACAGACTTTAAACTTTTTTTTTGACCCATGACCCACAGCAGGAAATACAACTTGTATCCTGGTCCAGTACAGTTGTCCAGTATATATAACTGAAACAAAGGGTTTATGAAACAAATAATTACTCTAAGGGCAGTGTACTATTCTAGTACATTTCATTATTTTAAAAAGTTGGTTGCTGTCCAATGAATGTCTGTTATGATCAATTACTGCGTCACGACCCACAGTTTTAAAAACACTGTCTAAGAGGAAGATCAAGTCTTCTTAAGTTGGGGGCGATGGCAGGCATCCCATTAAAGAACCGAAGACTAGCTGCAGGAGTGGACTGGCAAGCCTCAGGGCTGGGGAGTCTGGAGCGCGTCTGAAGCTCTGTGAGGCATGAGTGTTGAGGAAGGCAGAGGCCTGGGAAACAATCGGTGGCAACCACTCGTCTAGGTGATAGGGATTAGGGGTTTAACCCTCCAGACCTCGTAGACCTGAGGATGGGGGCGGAAACCAGATTCCCGCAGGAATACAGCGAACACCCGAAGGCTGCATTTCATAAGCGTGCGCCGAATGGCTCCCGCATCTCTGACCTCATTTGGATTTCCAAAGCTCCTCCACTTACTCGAGAGTCCGGGGAGGACCGCGTGCGCCCACTCCTCCATTCATTCATTCATTCCAAACCCATCTCGGGGAGCGCCAACCAGGTGCGAGAAAGGGCGAGCCGCCGGCGGCCAAGGATCCCCTTCCAGTCGGTTCCCCTCCCGCCCAGCTCGCGCGCACACAAAGTTCTGGCTGCCACCCCCGCGGACCGGCTCCCTTGCCAATCAGAACCGAAGCGCATGCACCGCCGCCCGGCGGAGCCGCCTAACCTCCCCGGCTTCCCGGGATCCGCCCCCCACCCACCCCTCTCCCTGCACCGGCCCGGCCGCTCCTGCCCTGCGCTCGGCCTTCCCCGCCTCGCATCCGTGCCATCGGCGCTCGATTGCGCGCGGACTCCTCGCTCCGGGCTCGCTCGTCGCTCGCGCTCGGCCGCCGCTCCCGCCCCCTCCCCCCGCCCCCCGCCCCTCCCCCGGCTCCTCCCGCCCCTCCCCCGCCTCCCTTGCAACTTTTGCCGGAGCGCCCCCCTCCCCAACACACACAGCCATGCTGAGCTGAGCCCCGGCCGGGGACTGGCCGCGCGCTGCCCGCCCCGGCTCCCGCCCCACCGCGGACCCGCTCGGGGGCCGCGGCCGCTCGGCCCTCGGCCTCGGCCGCTGCGCCCGCCCGGCCGCCCCCCGGAGCCCCCGGGAGCCCCGCGCAGGGCCCGGGCCGCGGCGGCGGCGGCGGCGGCGGCGCCCGGCCCCCTCCCCCGGCGCCGGCCAAGTGAGGCGGTGATGCGGGCGCTGGCGGCCCCGGCTGCGCCGAGAGCGGAGACACAGGCTCAAGATGGCAGATTCCGACTGAGGCTGGGGGGGCCGAGCTCGCGCGCCGCGATCCCTTCTCCGTTGCCATGAATCGCGGACACCCCGGCCCCGATGGCCCCCGTGTACGAAGGTAAGCGGCGCCGGCCCGCCGACTCCGCCGACCCCCGCCCGCCCGGCCGCCCGGCCCCCGGAGCTTTGTTCTGCCCGCGGCCCCGCGCCGGGCAGCACCCCCCCACCCCCGGCCCGCAGCCCCCCGGCGCCCGGTCCCCGCGCCCCACCCCCGGGGCTCGAACCGGTCGCCCGCCCCCCTCCCCGCCACCCCCTCGGTCGCCCGGCGATCGGCCGGGATCCGGAATCAAACATCTTATTTCCAGGGTGGAGAAAGAGGCGGGGGGTGGGGTGGGGGGTGTGCGAGGGTGGGCTACTGGCCGAAGAAAAGAAATTGGGTGGGAGGGGGCGCCGGGAAAAAGACAGACCCGTGACGGTGCTTTTTATTTATTTGTAAGAAATAAAGGTGATGCGGTGTAGCTTTCCATCTCCAGCACCCCCCCCCCAAAGAAAATTACCTTTAGGGTGATCTGTTTCCACTCTCCGTCCTCCCAGCTCCCTTCCCGTTTCCCTCCACTCCCCCCCACCCCCAACACACACACACACACACACACACACACACACACACTCCTTTATTCTTCGCGAGCCTCAGATTTTGGGGGGCTGTCGGATCGGAATGTGCGGGGCTAGGTGATGCGAGGGGGGCAGAGAGGAAAAGTCCATTTCAGAGCCAGGCAGAACAATGAAATAGGCGAAAATCTCCCCGCATTAGCGTATGTAAGGGAAAATGTAGTTTAGGTTTGCCAGTCGGGGAGGCGGCCAAGACGCTGGTCTCCGCCGATCTGGGTAAACCTGCGCGGTGCACCTTCACCTGGCGTTGGGTCCTTTTTCTCGTCTGTCTTTAGGAAGAAAGACAAGAACGGAAGGCACAAATACTCCGTTTCCCCTGCAGTCCCTCTCTCTTTCGTTTTTCTTCAGTCAGTTCTGTCAGTTTCCAGCCAGAAATCAAACCGGAATCAACTAAGTTTTTACACTTCGATGTGTGTTTTGTGTGTGTGTGTGTGTGTGTGCTTGTAGTAGGAGGGATTTTGAACCAAAGGGTGTCTGATTTTTTTTTCAGTCATTTTCCTCGTGAAAATGTCTTTCTCATGAAATCATTGAAGTAGCAGCCTTTACATACTTTGAGCGTCAGTCCATCTGGCTTTCTTTCGGTTTTGTTCAGATATCCTGTGGATGAAATACCAAATGAGAGGAGGCAAGGGTTTGTGCGGAATGGAGAGGAGGGGCGAGGTTTTAATCCTCTATAAATCCGGAGAACAGTCATGGCCAGTGAGACAGGGAACGCATTAATAGTTTTATCTCTGTTATAAAGGCAGATTAAAAAAAAAAAAAAACTTATCTGAAAAGAAAATCTGTTATTAGTTCCAGAGCTCCAAATGAATTAGGTTTCTGGATGGAATAAAGTTACCAGTCAGGCCCTGGGTAACGAGGCTGTAAATAACCTATGGACTGTAAATATTTTTTTTCAGACTCTCTTAGAAACAAAGGGGCCTGTTTAGAAGGCAACAGAGAGATGTTATTCCAGGGGCTTTCCTCTTTGATTCTGAAGAACACAAGGTCCATTTAACCATTCAACAAAACAAAACAAAATTTCTGATCACTCCACCACGCAGAATGGAGCGAGCCCGGTGGCTCTGTGAACATACTAGGAGGACCCAGTCGGGCATTCATTGTTCCTCTGAGTCTCTGGGAGGGGGCTACAGTCAATGCTCCCACTGTCTATGGAGTGTTAAAATGAAACAATTTTCTCTTTATTAAGTACCTCTTTGAGACTCCCTCTGCTGGACACTCCGGGTGAGCATTGGAGAAGGAACTTGGCATTGAATTCAGAACTATAGTAAAACAGGCTGCTTTCCCTTTCTCAAGGGGCCGGGTATGTGGGTTGGGATGTATTTTGTCAACTTGGTAGAAAGCCGTCCTGGGAACCGTGGTGTTCCCCTCCTGTTCCTTTCATTCTAAATCCATACGGAATGTAGGCCATCCCCCTGCAGCTAAGACTTGGCACTCAGGTTCTTCCTACCGTGCTCTTTCAGGGCACGACACCAGATAAAGACCTGTGGGTGTGTAAGACGTTGTGGTTTAAGCATAATCTCAGATCTCAAAGGTCTCGAGCTCACTTTTTTTATTTGCAAGCCTGCCTTCTATGTCCCAGCTGACCTACGCGGTCACTTCTGCCACCCCTGGGCCCCTCAGTCTTGTGTGCGTGCTCTATTGATCATTCCTGTGCATTGTGCCCTTTGATTCTGCGAGAGTTTCTTCGAATCTTTGTAGTTCTTCTCTTCTTCCTCACCCCTTTTGAACCAGTCCAGCATCACCGCCCAAGCTCAGGCCTGGGTCTTGTTTGAAAGCAACTGTTGGTCATGCTCTAAAGCAGACAGGTGACCCCTCTAATCAGGCATTGCACTGCGGAACCCACATTTACTTCCTGCGATGAGTGCTTCTAAGACTCCAGTGACCTCCTTTTTCCCTCCTTTGGCAACGCCCCCTGGATTTAGCGAACCTGATTTTTACCACATCCCGGTCAGAGCACATGGACTCCTTGTGTGTATCCCAGAGGAGCAGGGCTTTTCCTGTGGAATTCTCCAAGAGCGATTTCTGATAGTTTTCACCCTACTAAAAGATTTGAACCCTGGATTCTTCTCAGGAGAAGGATAATGACAGGTGAGGCATTTAAGCCAGAATTCAGGGGTATATTCATTTATTTAAATAGGGTGCAATTGCCTCAGGCTAGGATTTGATGTAAAGGCCTGAGTGCATTAGTGGAGCATTCTGAACTGCCAGGTATTTAGAGAGAAGTGATCAGTTTGAAACGGGGTATGTTTGATAATACAAGTCAACGGGTAGGAAAGTGTGATCAGCCTTCCACAGCTTGCTTTTAAGGATAGGTTTCTAAATAGCATAGTAGTTTTCAATGGCTTGGTACTGATCAAGTTAAACTTCTTTAAAAAGATTTCTTTTCTTTAGAAGGTTAAACATTCTCCTTGCAGTTATGTTTACTCCATCAACTTGCTTAGCAAGGCTTTTTCCAGTGCCACAGGTGTAAATTAGAGGACCCTAAATTGTATTCTCTCTCCCTGGCTGTGCCTTGTCCACTAGTGTTGGCTCAGACAGTCAGACTTCCCCAAACTGTAGCATCAAAGTCTGTCATCAGATGGGCCTGAAGACACCTACCAAGAAATGGATTCTGAATCATCTTCCATTAAAAGAATTTGATGACACATGTTCAGAAATATCTTTTCCTGTGTTTATGTTTTATATTTTTAAAAATGAGTAAGTATAAATATTGTTTTCCTTCTTACCACATTTGAAAAGTGAATCAAGGCTCATTAATTAATTTTAATCCCTGATCCCGGACAGTGTGGTACAATACTCGAACCAGAAACCTGGGCTTTGACTCTAGCTGTATGGCTTTGGGCCTGTTACTTAACTTCTCTGAGCTTTTTTTTTTTTTCTTCTTTTCAAAGCCTTATTCGATTGTTCCAGGGCTCCATTAGAAACAAGTATATGTAAAGCATCAGGCTATAGTAGGCATTTTCTCAGTACATGTTAAATCCCTCTATCTTTTGAGCTGCTTACAGGCATGATGACTCCAGGGAAAGAATAAGCCACAAATAGTTTAGAAAACCAATAATAGCAACATTTCAATTATTAATCTCCTGCCATTCCTTTTCCAGTTTGGGCACCAGCAACAATAAGCCCCCTATGGCCAGGGAAGAAAGAGCCTCTTTTGACCCTCTCTGTGACCTTTCCAGAGTCTTTATTCCCATTGAACTTCTGCTGGTTTCAGGTAGAGGATTTCTCTTCTCCCATGGCACATTCTCTGCAACTCTAAAAATGAAGCAACAAACCGTTCGAACTGAGTTTCAGGGGCTGCAGCTGTGCCTCTGGGAAAATATCCCAAGGTGTGAAAGATAATCTTTGCCCTTTATCAGGATCCATTGGTAACCCAGACAGCCAGCCAGGAAAGGGAGCGCCCCAAGGTGGCTTACTTACGAACGGCCTCCTCAGAGGGGAGACACCCACTCGATCACAAGGCAAGGACTAGATCCATGCATCTAACGTGATTTTCCTACAAAAAAAATTGTGGTGCATTCTGCGAGTTGCAGCTGCTCATGTTCTTCATATTTTATTTTTTGTTTCTTTATTTCTTTCTCCCTTGTGTAGAGACCGATCTTGAAGGAACCACCTTTGAGTGGAACAAAGTAGCGACGTTCGAAAGGGTATGATACGTGAACATTTTTTATTGTTCTCCGAACATGTCATTTGCCAGTGCTTTCTGGTGGTCTCACGATGACAATTCAAGCTCTTCAGGTTGCTGTCAAAGGCGAGTTTCAGAATAATGCCAGCAGATGTTATATAACATCCGATGAAGCATGAACTTGAAAGGCCCCAAATCATAATAGTTCCATTTCGTGTGGCAGTACTGCGTTGGGAGGGGTGAGGACTGGAGGCAGAGAAAGAAAATGGAAAACCTGGAATATAGGAAAGTCTTTATTTTTCCTCTAAAAGAAGCCAAGATGCCTGAAGTTCATGGTAATAATTGTAGCTTAGTTTGTGGCACATCCTCTCCCTACAGTGACCCACTTGTCCTCCTCACAGACCCACAGAGTGGATACCTTCACCCCCACTTTATAGACAGGGCGCTTCTTTAGAACATCCATTCCACAGACGTTTGTGTGGGGTCCCTGTCCTTGAGTTCAGGGGTGATGGGAAGTGAAAATCAAAACTAAGCAAGAGCTGAACTCAAGATAGAATGCCTTTACGTGTGTGCCTTTCAGAACTTTAACCAGTTCTTACGTCTTACATGCTCATGTTTCTTGAGGTATACAGGGAAGACCACCATTTCTTTATTTTCTCTAGAAAGATTTTCTTTGGGATCAAAAAAGTATTTATGAATGCAGAAAATACCTATTACAAATCTCCTTAGAAATTTCCTTGGAAATTACCATCTCTAATTTGCAGAAGATTCCGTCTTCCTCTTTCATTACTTACATTTTATACCTTTGTAAATGCACCACGTTTCTGATTTGCACATGCCGCTTGGAGACTTTCTGTTTTTGGCATTTGGCGTCCCCAGCTCTATCACCAGCGGACCTATTCATCTTACGTGGCTGTCGGAGAATGAATTCCTGACTTTGCTGCCTGGCTGAGATCCTTAATTCCAGGTAGCTTTGTGATACTTATTGGTGGGGATATAGATTGGGTGGTCACTCTGTAGATCCCTCAGGGAAGGAAGTTGTGGAAAAAGACCAACTCCTCCTCGCGAGAGCATGGAGCTCAGGACAGGAGAGGACCTCGGGAGAAATGAGTTTACCCTATTGCATTCAGGAAGGTGAATAGTCGTAACTTGGAATCGTCTGTTCACCCACAAAATTTTTTTCCAGGAAAAGACCACCCTAGGAACTCCCTCAGTGACCAGTTCCAGCATTCTGTTAATCTGATGGTCAAGAAACTCTTGGGTTGGCCTGAGATCTCGTCTGTTGTCACTCAAACCTGTTCTCTTTGACTCAGTGTCTTTTTCTGAAGCCTTTCATGTACTTGAAGGCAGTAACCGAGTCACTGTTGCTTTTTCCTCACAGAGCCTGTTTTGGGTCCTCTTCCTCTGAGAGCTCTCATTTCTCCACAAAACCAGAAAAAATGGTGGTGATCAAAGCTGGACACAGTTCTGTAATAATGGTCCCCTTACTGCAGGGTTCTTGCCTCATGGAGAGCCCCTGGAGGGCAAGAATCAGGTCTGAGTCATCATTGTGTCCCCAGTAGTAGCCATGCAGTTCCTAAACCTGGTAGGTGCTTCATAAATGCTTGTTGAGTTGACACTTCCTTTTAATATATCTAAGTAATAACTTACGTCACACAAGCCCTGCCCTGGTTAGCTTGCTCTCTCCTCGGTTCTGATCTTTATTTTTCTTGTATGTACTTATGTCTAACCATCCCTCACCCTAACAAGGCCATCTTCTGTTTGATCCTTTGAATCTCACCCTTCTGTTTGTAGCTCTCTAGAACCTTACTTAACAGATCCTACATACAGAATGCAGCTGACATAAGTCATTAAAAAAAAAACAAACATAAAGTTGAACTACTCTCGAAAGAAGAGGAGAGAGGGCTCAGAAAAATCTTGACAATTTGATGCAATATTGGTTCATTCAGGTTTAGAAAGGACACTTGTCAGATTCTTTAGAGGTTCTGAGTCAGCCAGAGCCATACCTGTTTTTCCAGGTTCTCTACAACGAGTCAGTGAGGTGTTCATGACACTGGCTACAAGTCAGACTTGTAGCCCGTATCCCTCCATCTTTGGTCTAGGGCCAGTGCAAAAGACAAAAGATGAGATGGGCAACGTCATTCAATTGGCAATTTTCTGATGGGTGACTTTACCATTAGAAAGTAAGCTGCTGAAATAGTTGCCAATTTTTTAAAAAGCAGCAGACTCTTAAAACTGCAAAATAATTGTGTGGTTTTCCAGCAGCTTATTTCTAAACACAGCGTTGAAGAGATTTGTAGTGTTTTTGAAAGTGGTCTGTTTTAGCAATTCTTGCCTAACTTCTTTTGCTCTAGTAGGTTCTGATTAATTAAATGCCACTGTGTTTAAGCAGAATTAAGATTGATTGACTCTTGCATGTGCTAATGCTGTAAACTTCATAAAACCTTCATTGTCACAGAAAGAATGCGGTTTAATATGTGAGTGGACAGGGGATTTTCTCCCCAGGCTGTGCTGTCTGTCCTCAGTGAAAGATCATTTTGGAACCTGCCCTAACATTGGGTTATGGCACTTTGGGTTTGCATAGTTACAGACTGCATCCTGATGTTGCAGTAAGTTTTGTTTCCCCCTATATTTGTACCATTTTCCTCTATAGCAATATTACCCTTTGATTCAACCTATGGAGTTAAATATAAAGGGCTGATTTTCCAAGGACTTATATAATAACAGTGATCCATCATGCCAGTTCTATTGAGAACTTCTAGTTTCATAGCATCAAGGAAACAGATTTTAATGATACGCGTGTCTGGAGTCCTTTCAAAAGTCACATGGTAAAGCAATTGGGAAAACTCTGGTTTGTTGGTAGTTGTGGAATTTTGATTTTTTTTCTCTAATGAAGAATTAATAGAGCTCTGACCAAAAAAAAAAAGGCAGCGTGTTAAGTTAATTTTGCAGAAATTGTAGAAAGGCAGCAAGTTACACCCTCCAGAGTTCTGTGTCCGCTACACACTAGAACCCAGGCTGATAGAAGGAGTTTCTGCAGGAAAGTGAATTTCAAGGAAATTTGTAATGGTGGGTGGGGCTGGTAGGAGCATACACCGCTGAAGCAGGTACATTTTCAGCTCCAGCACACCTGTGATCACCGTTACTCATTAATGAGTATGACCTGCACCGTCAGGAAGAGGTTAATCGATGGTCCTTATGTTCTGTTAAGTGAGACTGGGAATGTCTGTAATGTGTTACAGAAATGTTTCCATTAGAAAATGGTTATAAATAAAGAAACTCTTTGATTTAATTGTTCCATGACTTATTCCCCCAAAAGGATTTAAGGCCTCTTAAAGAGTTAAGTTCCTGGAAGAGAGGAAATTAATTCATATAGATCAGTTCTGTGGCTCGACCTTATTTCCAAAGATGTCAGATAAGTGAGGTTGTCCTACCCGGAGTGACAGCGGAAGCCGTCAGATCGCTTGTGCTGGCGTAACCAGGTGAACAAGCAGAGGGCCTAATGGAATTCATTTGCAAAGTCATTTTTGCTTGGCTAGAGTGTAAGCGCAAAATAGACCAGCAGACGAGATTGGTAAGTGTTTGGGATCAGTTGTCCAAAGGCTTTTTAAAACGAGTGCTAATTTGAGAGGCATTTTATGGTGCAGAGAAGGGGACTAATATAATCGAAATGATTCTTGAACAAGGTAATTTTTCCTGGCCTGGGTATAACGGAGTGAGGCAGCCAGAGGGTGAGCCATGTGGTGCAGGGGAAGGTGTGTGCACAGTGGTGTTGGACCTGGGCTGCTGTTGGCGTCACACAGGAGCGTGCGGAAGAGCACCAAGCAGCATGCCTGACCCGAGGCTTCAGTGAATATTCATTCCTTTCCACGTTCCTCCCCAGCTCGTATGGCGGTGGTCTGGGACCAGGGAAGCTTGCTGGTGTTAGCAGTACCATGATATTTACAGTCTGCCCTCTATATCCATAGCTTGCACATCCATGGAGTCAACCAACCACGGATTGGACATATTTGGGGGAAAAAATTGCAGAAAGTTTTAAAAACCAAAGCTTGTGTTTGTTGTGCTCCTGGCCAGTATCTCCATAACATTTACATTGTATTAGGTGTTGTAAGTAATCTAGAGCTGATTTATAGCACACAAGCGGATGAATGTACGTTATGTACAAATGCTACATATTTTTATGTAAAGGACTGGCGCATACAAGGAGATTGGGCTCCTGGAACCAACATTCCTCAGATACCATGGGGTGACTTTATTCTGTCTTTCTAAAGAATCTCTTCTTTTTATAGGCTCTCTCACAGTCTACACTGGCATCACAGTATTTCAGGATCTCACTGGGTTACAGTATAACCCCAGGGAAGGCTTTGCACACTTGTATCCACCTTAGACACTTGAGGAAACTGAGGCCAGAGCAGTGAGAAGAGGCTGCCGAGGCATCGTCTTGAGAGTTGGAGGTGGGCAGAGTGAGGCACCCCCCGCATTGCGCTCCCTCAGCCATGGGCACAGAAACTCCAGGATGTTGGCCACTGAGTGAGCTTTGCTGGGCTGCACAGCCCATGGAAGCTCCATCAGGATGGTTCCCACAGGGCTGTCAGAACCACAAACCTTCTCCCAAAATCCAGAGGGAGGTCCCGGGCTCCAGTCCCCCTGGGTGCCCTGCCGCCCATGGTGCCTGCCTGAGCCCATCCCAGAGGGCTCCTTCCCACTGTCTCAGGAAAGCAAGGCCATGTGCCTTCAGCACCAGTCTGTAAAGGGCCTTCTGTCAGGAAGTCATTCCTTCTGTTTCCCTGAGCCATTACTCAGCTTGTCACCACAAGCTACTTATTAACAAAAACACATGCACACAAAAATCACAGAAACTGATACAATTGTGACAGGTTTCACAGAACCTCAGCACACTTTTCAGTCATTAAGTGGCTTAAAAAAAAAAAAAAAATTGGGGGGGATTCCCTGGCAGTCCAGTGGTGTGGACTCTGGACTTTTGCTGCTTGAGGGCCTGGGTCTGATCCCTGGTTGAGGAACTAAGATCCTACAAGCTGCGTCATATGCAGAATTAGATTTTTAAAAATTAATTGATTTTAAAAAATACTGATTTTCTAAGGTAGAGCTTCAAGTCATCCTTTCTTTCCCTTTGACCTGACCAAAACTTGACCCCTATCCCTGTTGTCAGGCCTGCCCTTGTGACCCCAGCCTGAATCCTGTTGGGGTGGCCTTCTGTCTTGTGCTGCTCCCCACCTCCCTTGGAGGTCCTCCACCCTGATGAGTAACCCTGCATAGTATTTGAATAGACTTTTACGCGAAGGGCTGGCTTGACTTGGCATTGGTGAATCCTGGGGCGATGGTGCAGGGCGGCCTGCAGCCCACCAGTTCCTGGGTTCTGTGTCCAGCCTACGACCACCTCCACCTCCCCTTGGACCTCGGGGTGCCTCCTGGCCACCTACCCAGTCCCCTGCCTGGGGAAGGGACCTGCCCTGGGAAGGCCTGCAAGTAGGCATGAAACCTTTTGGACAGGGATTACCAGGGACCCAGAGCATGGTCTGGGAGAGCACCCTGTCCTTGGGGAGGGGTGTGGCTGAGACCTGCAAAGTATGGGGTTCAGGGCTGGAGCCCCAGCTGCCCTGTTGTGAGAGCCATGCTGATAAAAGCTTGGGCAACAAAGGCGACCCGACAATATTTCCTGTTTATACAAAGTCCTGGCTGCCGATTGCTTCACTGGATGCCCTGCTCCTTTCTTTCCCTCCTCCACCTTGATCTTCTACTTAGGGTTGCTCCATAAAGCAGGGTTGATGAAACTGCCCCATTTCCTGTTCCTGGCTGCGGAAAGTCTGTTCCTCCCACAGTGAAACTCACCAGAGAGCCCAGTGCATCCCGCAGCTCCTATGTCTTGTCTGTCTCTGCCACTGACACAGGCAGCTGCTCCTCCTCCTGTCCTCCCCTTTGATGTCATCTCACCTCTCTGCTTCCACCTGCTTATTATTTCCCACTCACCTGCCCACAGCCAGCCGGGCTCCTCCTGTCCCCGACTCACCTGCCCACAGCCAGCTGGGCTCCTTCCCTCCCCGACTCTGTGTATCTTGGACATGTGTCCGCCTCGTTACACTCCTGTAGGTGTCAGGGTCCAAGAGCAGGACACTGGGCCTCTCTCTCTGGGAAGCATTTGTGTCGGGGAGCTGTTTGGGAAGAGTGCTCCTCCAGCTTTGGAAACTGTCAGTCACCTGGAGGGCCTGTTAAAACAGATCACCGGGCCCCACCCTCACAGTTTCTGTTTCAGTAGGTCTGGGGTGGGGCTCGGGAATTTGCATTTCTAATTGAGAACCCCGATTTTAGAGGAATGCACTCAGAATGAGAAATCCGTACGTATTTAAAGTCAGACGGTAGTTGCTTTGATGGAGACTTGCCTTGGGTGGGTGGGAGTCAGAGAGACCTGGCAGTGCGTTACTGCAGCTCTGACGCCCTTCCTAGCTGAGACAGCCTCCAGCCTCCAGCCTTCCTGCCTCAACTCCGGGAGGGATGAGGCTCCATCTTCTCCAGGACCCGTCTGTACACGCAGTCAGTAGTTCATCCAATTCAATGCTGGGACCCCAGAACTGAATGGGCAGGAATGTCTCCCAGTAACAATATGTGATTATTATTAATTGACATAAACAGCACTATGATTTTCTCCATTTACAGAAGAGGAAATGGTGGCTTGCAGAGACTAACTAACCTGTCCAGGATCTCATAAGCCAGGGCTGGAGCCCTCCTGACGCTGGAGTGTGTTCTTGGCTTGACCAGCCAGCCACCCAGCTCCACATGGGGCAGTGGGAGGGGTGCAGCATACAGTGGGGAGGATCCCCAGTAGGAAGGATCTGGTACCTTCTTGGAGCAGGGGCGGCCACCGTGGGGGCTGATGGTGCCAGAGCATTGAAGCCACAAACGCCCGTTCCCCCACCCCACCCCCCCTCTGCTGTCCCATTCACCTCCTCTCCATCCATGAGGAAGAAGTGAGATGGTGAGTGTCAAGTCTTAGCCCAGGAGCTGGCGCAGAGGAGGGTATAGTTTGGGGCAGCCAAGCCATGGGTCCATTTGAGCAGCTAAAACAGAGATCTGAGAATAATCTTACTGAGACCTCTAAGAAAAAAAGTTATGGAAAGATGATAACAGCTAATACTTACAGAGCCCTTGGAAGTTCCAGTTTTGTTCTCAGGCTTCAGTTCTATTAAATCATTGTCACCTTGTAGTAATGCAGCAGGGTAGGTTATGTCCCTGCTATGTTACACTCCAGAGGTAGTGGAAGGTTAGCCACTAACAGGTGGCTGAGCTGAGGTTAACCCCCGCCCAGTAGCCTGGACCCAGACCCCCTGCCCCTGTCCACTAGGCTCTAGCTGCAAAGCAGAAAGTCCTTCCAGTCCCTTCCTTGATAAGAGAAATTTGTAAATATGTTGGTTCCGCCCCCAAATATAAATGTTCTTTGTTTCAATCAGAACCTGAATAAATGTTTTAAAATTTGAAACACTGATTCCTTTTGGTCTTCTTGAAAGACAAGGTGGTGGGCGCATAGAACAGTCAGGTCTGAAAGATAAGAGCAGTGGAAGGACCAGCTCTGCCATGTGTTAAGCCAAACCATAAAGCTTCAGATTTGGCATGAAACTTGACAGCCCCATCAGCGGGCAGAATAGGTGCTCAGATTTAAGGCCCTGTAGTCTGTGAGCATTTAATAGATGACGAAGGAGTTTCCACGAAGCAGTCGGAAAGAGGAAACCTGATTGAGCAAATGGGGATGGGACCATGTGATAGCAATTTGAAAAGTCTCAACGGATGTTATCACCTCACATCATTATACCAACATAAATTCTGTGTGATTAAAATGTTAAATTCAACAAAAGTCTGTCGAGCGCATTCAGGAAGCCAGGGATTGCTCTAGGTGCTGAGGGTGTAGCAATGAGTGAAACAGATGAGCACCCCTACCCTGAAGCAGCCTGCGTTTTCATGGAGAAAGGTAAAATTTATCAATGGCTTAAAAAAAAAATCCATTTTTAAAGAAAGCTGGGAGGAAACAGAAGTGGTATTTATTAAACCTCCAGAGGGGTTGACATTTCTAAGTTTAGAATCTGTCAAAGAAATCACAGAGGAAAATATTGGTAGTTTTGTTAGTGTAACATTCCCCAGATGTTAAAGTTGTTTCTGGTTCTTCTATCCTGAATCGTTTCTCAGTGTCACTCGGGGTAACATTAAGGGGTGTCTGGGTTTTAGGATCAGTTCTTCAAAGAAGCATTATTAGATCAAGGAGTATGACCGTTAATCTGGTTCTAGATACAGACCAGGCTTCCCTGCTGGCTCAGTGGTAAAGAATTTGCTTGCAGTGCAGGAGACGCAGGTTCGATTCCTGGGTGGGGAGTATCCCCCCAGAGGATGAAATGGCAACCCACTCCAGTATTCTTGCCTGGAAAAGCCCATGGACAGAGAAGCCTGGCAGGCTACAGTCCATGAGGTCACAAAGAGTGGAACATGACTTAGCAGCTAAACAATAACAAAGATACAGAGCACCAGGTTAACCTAATTTCCTCCCCTAAGTGTTTTTATATTAAACAAATCAAAGCACCTTGATAAAGATTTAAGTTCACCTGCCCGCAAATTCAGGAAGGCGCAGAGTTCCTCCTGCTCTTGGGGGACGTAAGCATCCCCAAGGGCTTTCACACACCACCTCTGTGTATCAGCGACTCCCAAAGATGTGTCTTCACCTAGACTCCTTTTTTTTGCGCTCCAAAGTCACAAAGCCAACAATCTACATGACGTCTCTATTTGGATGTCTCACAAGCATCTCAAACTTAATGTGTAAAAGAGAAAAATCTTGATCAACCACCCGAAGTGTGTACTTCTCCCAGAAATCTTTATTTCCATAAATAGCATCTCCTTCCGCCCAGTAGTTCATATTAGAAACCGGAGAGTCATCCTCAACTTCATTTTACTTTATATTTAATCCGTCACTGAATTGTATTGATTTTTGCCTCCCCAGTACAGCCATTCTTGCTTTTCACTGTGCTTACATTCTGTGAAGTCTCTGCGGGTGCCACGTTAGGGGACGATGACCCTCTGTCCCTAGGATTGGCTTCCTGTGAGCCTCTGGTCATATTTTCATCAGCCAATCACTACAGAACCTTGTGTTTTATGTGTGTTTTTGTTTAATGACACCTTCTTTAATACATACTGTTGATTGATTAGCGTTGAACTTGCATCCCACAACACTATAACCCATGCTGGAATGAAGCTTACTGAACACATGTATTTTTCTGTAAGACACATCTCAGCCTGCTCACACTTACAAACACTAGACACCCATTCATCATGATGCTTGGGGGTCATTTAAAAATCCCGAACAAAAAATACCCCCAAAGGTGAAAAACGTGGTCCTAAGTAGACCATGGAAGGTAAGCTCACTTACAGTATTGACATAAGAGGTGAAGCAAGAAGTCAGAGCTCGACCTCGTTTGACCTCAGCTGGGAACACAGGCATCAGGCATCACGCAGCCCAGATTTTTCCTGGCAGTGTGTGCATGCCCGGGGTGACTGTGAAAGCACCTGCTGAGGATTGATTTTGAAGTTACAAATAAATATTAGCGAGATTATTGAATCTGCAAATAGCGACAATCAGTTTTACATAGGGAACTTTGTCTCTCTCCACTGCCACCCGCTAGTCCATTGGTCAGCAGGCTTTCTCAAAAGGGCCACATAGCAGATGCTATGCTATGCTATGCTAAGTCACTTCAGTCGTGTCCGACTCTGTGTGACCCCATAGACGGCAGCCCACCAGGCTTCCCCGTCCCTGGGATTCTCCAGGCAAGAACACTGGAGTGGGTTGCCATTTCCTTCTCCAATGCATGAAGGAGAAAAGTGAAAGTGAAGTTGCTCAGTCGTGTCCGACTCTCAGCGACCCCATGGACTGCAGCCTACCAGGCTCCTCCATCCATGGGATTTTCCAGGCAAGAGTACTGGAGTGGGGTGCCATTGCCTTTAGGCCAAATGGCCTCTGTCACAGCTACTTGGCTCTGCCCTGATAGTGAAAGCCTTTGTAGACCATACATAAATGAGCAGGCGGGGTGATGTTCCAATAAAGCTCTGTTTACACAAACCAGCTTTGGGCTGAATTCTGCCTTCAGGGTATAGTTTGGACCCCTGTAGCCTCATCCTGCTTCCCAGGTGGCTCAGAGGGCAAAGAATCCGCCTGCATTGCAGGAGACATGGGTTCCATCCCTGGGTCAGGAAGATCCCCTGGAGGAGGGCATGGTGACCCACTCCACTATTCTTGCCTGGAGAATCCCACAGACAGAGGAGCTGGGTGGGCTACAGTCCTTGGCATCACAAAGAGTCTGACACAACTGAAGCGACTGACACGCATGCAACCTCATCTATAATCCAGCTTCGCATCTTCTCTGTACTGCCTTGTAGACGTGTCCCCCCCTCCCACCCCCGCCATTCATTCTTGAGCTTCCAACCAATCTCCATGTTGATTTTACATGTAACTCAGATGTGACCACTGTCCCATTTGGGATGGCCAGCGGCTTCCCCTGACACTTGGAGTAAAATCCCAAATCCTGAATCACATGGCTACTGTACAGCCCTTGTGGATTTCTGCAGCCTCACTTTAGGTCAGTCTTCCCTTTGCCCCTGGGTGACCGTCCTCTGCTCCTTCCTGCTTCAGCACCTTTGCTCACAGTCTGGCATGGAAGGCTTGCCCACTCTCTGCTTGTCCAGTTCCCGCTCACTCTGTAGTCACAACTGAAATGTCACTTCCTCCGGTAAAGTACATGCCCCCTTTCTGATCCCAGGACACCCTGCTCTTTTTCTTCACGGCACTTGGTGTGTTCAGGCATCCATGTGTTTGGGTGTGTGTATTTTCCATCTGCCTGCCCCATCAGACCACACACTCTAGGAAGATAGAGCCTCAGTTGTCGTTTCTGTCTTCTCTGCTCGAGTTGCCTTTGCATGCGTTGTAGACACTTCCTGAGACTTGTTAAAGCAGCACACACGACTGTACAATGTACTTTTGCTTGTACAGATCTTTGTATGAAGATCGTTCTTTGTATAGAAACCTGCAAAAGTCACCCTTCTAGAGCCTCTAGTGTATCTTCTCAATTTGAGAGTGGTGATTAAAGAAAATCATTCTGATAGCGAGTCTGTCAGTGGGTGTGAATGTGTGTCTATTGTCAGAGGGTGACTCTGCCATCAGGCACACCTAATCCGGGGCTTTCTCCATGGGACTCAAGTGCTATGTCCAGTCCCCCTTTTCTCCGAAAGATTTTTTGAACTTTGCTGGTAGTGTTTTCACACAGGGGAAGTGAAAGTGAAATGTGCTTGACAAGGCATTTGTGGTACCCCTTTTGAACACTGACTTTAATTTCTTCTCTAAAAGCATCACCCCACCCCTCTCAGACCTTAAGTGGTATTAGTTTTTTTCCTGCTGCTGCTGCTGCTGCTAAGTCACCTCAGTTGTGTCCAACTCTGTGTGACCCTATAGACGGCAGCCCACCAGGCTCCCCCATCCCAGGTATTCTCCAGGCAAGAACACTGGAGTGGGTTGCCATTTCCTTCTCCAATGCATGAAAGTGGAAAGTGAAAGTGAAGTCTCTCAGTCGTGTCCAACTCTTAGCGACCCCATGGACTGCAGTCTACCAGGCTCCTCCATCCATGGGATGTTCCAGGCAAGAGTCCTGGAGTGGAGTGTCATTGCCTTCTACTACAGCATTGCTATAGTCTGGGGAAGAAATCTTTGATTTCTCTGAGAATCATCTAAGCAGCAAAGTTCCAAATTGAGGAGCATCCCAAGAACTCTGCCTGCTCTCGATGGACAGATCATTCAGCATATTTTAGGAAGATTGTACATTGTCTTAGATGGTCTTTCATAGATTAGCAGTGATGAAATTTAAAACCTTATTTAAAGTCTTCAAGAGATGTACTACAGAAACATCACTTATGCATCATAAAAAGTTAGAAAAGAAAAAGGCAAGCAAAGGGCTTCCCTGGTGGTCCAGTGGTTAAGACTCCACGCTGCCAGTGCAGGAGGTGTAGGTTCAAGCCCTGCTCAGGGAACTAGAATCCCACATGCCGTGTAGTACGGCCAAGAGATTCAAAAAAGTAAAGGAAAGCAAGCAAACACTGCCCCCCACCCCTTTCTCTTTCCTTTCTCCAGAGATTACCGATGTTATCCTTGTAGGTCTTTTTCTGTGCATGTATATGTACATATATATACGCTTTTCTTTTACACCAAAATGATGTAGTAAAAGAACTGCTTTTGTAACTGGCTTTTTTTTTTTTTTTTTTAACGAACAGTTTCCAACCTTTATTTCAGCACATTTTTTCCTTTAGTTCCTTGTCCATATTCATTTTTCCATTATTGATTCCCAAATGTCCTTTGAAGCCAGTTTGTTGAAATCAGTATCTAATCAAGGACCACGCATTGCATCTGGTCGTAACTTTCTTTTCATTTCCCCGCCTGGCACACATTCTCTCCCTCTCTCTCTCTCTCTCTAAAGAAGTGGGCCAGTTGCCCATAGAAGCTGTTGTCTTCTAGATAAGCAGGATTTCTTCCTTGGGTGGTGCTGAGTTTGATTCTTCATCTCCTGTATCCTGTATGTACGGACTTGATGAATTCAGGTTCATCATTTGGGACTAGAATACCCCAGTGTTGATTCTGGGCACCAGCTTCAGTGTCCAGGGACCTACCCTTAGTGATGCTTAGATTAACCTCTGGATGAGGGTTATGACAGCCTGGACCCTCCCCTGTCCATTCCCGTTTTCCCCCCTGAGACCAAAAAGTGCTCTGTGAGGTGTAACTTTGGCGTACAGACCATTTACTGAGGGATTTTAACACCAAATGATAATTCTTGGCCTGCTGAACTCATACATTTCATTAAGTTTTGTAAAATGGTGTTTTCCTAATTCTTTTCATATCCTATGTAAAGTAAAACTTTTCCTCTTGCGTTGGGGCCATCTGGTTACCCTGAAATGATCGTTCCTACTAGGAAGAGAGGATCTTTGCTAATACTCCCCCTTTCATAGGGCTTCCCAGGTGGTGTCAGTGGTAAAGAACCCACCTGCCAATGCAGGAGACATATGAGAGGGCATGACAACCCATTCCAATATTCCTGCCTTGAGAATCCCATGGACAGAGGAGCCTGGTGGGCTGTGGTCCACAGGGTTGCAAAGATTCAGAAACGACTGAAGTAACTGAGCGCACACATGCAGGCACCCTTTAATCATTAATTGTCAGAGTAAGGAGTTGCATAATAGCCACTTAAAATAGTGAGAAATGAGGCTTTTTTTCTGCCTTTTTTAATCATGTAGTCATGGATTTTTATTGATTTGGCATATTTTAATCATTAGTCTTCTTGTTACAATTCTAGGCAGTGAGACCCCTTCAGCTAGCTCATGTGACCTCTTGACAGGACCTCTGCAGTCTTGAAAAGCTTTCCTGCTAAATGGCACAAATGCCCCAGACTCATCTTGGACTTTGCAGTGGTATTGTACAGTGGTGTTAGACACCACAGGTTGGACGTTAGGAGTGGTTATTGCTACAGAGATGACTTTTTTCCTAGAGAATTTCAGTGGACAGAAGTGGAAAGTACATGTTGTTAAAAATTAAGAGTTTAGATACTATTTAGTTTAGTTTTAATTACCCTGTGCTTTCACTTATTTTCCTCAATTTTATCATTGTAACTCCTTTCTCTTCTCTAAGAAAATCTTTATTCTAGAAAACTTTATTTCTTCTTCTAAATATAAGAATTAAGTTTCAGAATACTAATATTTATATTATTACAAATGCTAAAACTACAAAAGAAAGTTCAACACATCTTTGTAATTTTTGTCTTTTCCTTAGCATGCATCCAACTATGGATATACAGTTAACCCTTGAACAGCGCAGGGGTTAGGGGCACCAACCCCCAGCCCTGCCTCCCTCAAAGTCAGAATTTCGTGTATAACTTTTGTCTTCCTCAGAACTTACTACTGATGGCCTGCTGTTGACTGGAAGCCTTACCACCAACATAAATAGTGGACTAACTCACATTTTGTATGTTACCTGTGTGTGTGAGTCACTCAGTAGTTTCTGACTCTTTACGACCCCATGGACTGTAGCCCGCCAGGCTCCTCGGCCCATGGAATTCTCCAGGCAAGAATACAGGAGTGGGTTGCCATGCCCTCTTCATGTTACATGTATATCTAAATATATTTTATGTATAACCTAACTTTTTCTTGATTTTTTTGATATTTCTAGGGCTACACAGTTCATCTGTAAGTTTTTTCAAATTGTTGCAAGTCTACAAAAAAAAATGTCAACATGTTTACTGAAAAATAGCAGTGTGTAAGTGGACCCATGCAGGTCAAACCTGTGTTGTTCCAGGGTCAATTGTGTAATTAAAACTGTGTTCTGAAATCTCTAAATTTTTCGTCAAGGTGACCGTGTCACAGTTTAGCATATAATTAGGTTCGTAGCTTTCAGCTTTGAAATTTTAATTAAGAAATTTTATAATTTAACTTTTTTGAGAGAGGTAATGCGTTTTCGTGACCAAAAGGTCAAAAGTATACCAATACTAAATGTAGATGACAGGTCTATGGGAGTTTAATAAGTTATTCTTTCTACATTTTTTTGTTTGAAAATTAAAATAATTAAATTTAAACTATATAGAAAGAATCCACTATATATGCACAATGAAGTTTTTACTTTGTTCTCTCAGGATAGCCATTTTTATTGTGTCTTACTTGACCCTTTGAGTCTTTTGTTTTGCAAATTCAAATTGTGTGAGAGTATATGTGTTTGTGTTTGTTAGTTTGTTACCTTATTTATACAAAAGGTAACATATATATTGTTCTACATCTTAACTTTTCTCTTAAGAATATCTTCTGGAACTTTCTCTATATTAGTACGTAGAGATTATCCTCAGTCATTTTTATGGCCACAAAGTACCTATTTTGTTGACACATCAGGTTAGTGGAATATTAACATAATCTTGAATTGTATCCAGTCCTCTGCTGTTAGCAAACCATCTGTAGTGTGTTATCTTATAAACATGTCATTGCATACTCATGCAGGTGCATCTGTAGGACAGAATCCTGTAAGTGGGATTGTATGGTCAGAGGGTAAGTGCATCTGTAACTTTTAAAAGACATTGACAAATTCCTTCAGTTGGGATTTGTATTGTGTTTCACTAGAACAAGCCATATATGAACGTGCCTGACTCCCCAGAATGTTGCCCATAGACTCTGTTGTCACACTTTTGGATTTTTGCTTGTGGGTGAGAAATGGTATTTCAATGTAGGTTTTTAATTTGTATTTCTTTTATTATAAGTGAGGTTTAGCATCTTTCCATTTGTTTAAATGCCATTTGGTATTTATTTTTATGCAAATTGTTTTCCTACTGTTGTTTATCTTTTTCTCCTTTATTTCTAAGAGCTCTTTACATATTGTTTGTGATATGAGTTGCAGATATTTTTTTAGGTTGGTCATATATGTTTTGATTCACTGATGGTGGTGTTTTTTGTCCTTTAAAAATCTTTTTAATTTTATGTAATCACTTTTACCTTTCTGTTTATAGCCTCTGCATTTTGAGTCAGAGTTAAAAAGACATTACCTATTTCAGGTTTTAAGTTCCCTGTGGTACTTCTGTGATTGTGTTTTTCCATTTGTATCTTTGTTTGTTTGGTAAACAGGTATGCTCTGAGATTTGGTGCCAACCTTATAGTTTTCCAATATACAATTGTCCAAACATCATTTATTTAAAAGTTTATATTTTTTCCACAGTATCATAATGTCTTCTTTATCGTATATTTAATTCCTGTAGTGTAGGCTCAGGGATCTGTTTCCAGACTCTGTATTTTTCTATTGGTCTGTCTGTTGCTAATTATTGAGATATATATTGTCTTTTAATATAGGAAAGGACTAGTTCTCTCTCGTTGCTGTTTTCAGAGTTTTCCTGGCTGTTCCCCTTGTTTGTTTTTCTATGTGAACTTTGGAATCAACATGTCTTGATTTTAGAAGAAATCTGTTGGTATTTCCATTGGGATCACATTAAATTTATAAATTGCTCAGAGGAAATTAACATCTTTACAAGACTTTGAGTCTTGTCTGAGTTCATGTGTGCTTTCCGTGTGTTCTCTTTTTGTGTACTTTAGTAATGTTTAAAGTTTACTTAAAGCTTATGTAGTTAACATCTTAAGTTTATGCTTGTAAATAGTCTTTCATTGTATTCTAATTGGTTGTTGTTTGTATGTATGAAGACTGTTGATTTCCATATGGATTTTTAGAAGCTTTACAGAGCTGTAATTCACCATTTAAAGCGTACAGTTCAGTGGTTTTTAAGATACATGCAGAATTGTGCAGTCATTACCCCTATGTAATTTTATAATGTTTCCTTCACCCCAAAAGAAACTCTGTGCCCTTAGTAGTTATTCCCTGGTCCCATTCTACCCTCATTCCCTGGAGACCACTAATCTACCTTCTGTTACACAGTTTCATATAAATGAAGTCATGCAACATATCATCTTTTTTGTACCTGGTTTCTTTCATTTAGTGTAATGTTTTCAAGTTCTTCCCACGTTGTAGCTTATGTCTTTTTTTTTTTTTTTTTTAAATGATAGCCATCCTTATGGGTGTGAAGCAGGGTCTCATTGTGGCTTTGATTTGCGAATTTCTGTGTGTATTTCATTTCTTTTTGTCACCCACTCTAGTGAGACTTCATGAGGACAGGAGTGGGCTTTCAGTTCTAAATCTCCAATGCCTAAATAGTCCCCAGTAGCCTGGCAAATATTTGGTGTTACTAGATGCTTCTTGAATGAATGATTTGATCTATTGTATTTCTAGAGCACCTCTACTTTTAAAAATTACTGTGTGGTTTAGCACACATAAGTTAATTATTTTACCCTAGGCAGAATATAATTAAGAGGATGGATTTTTCTTTTCTCTAGGAAGGAAAGTCGTGTATTATATCCAACAGCCCTGTAAAAACAATTTTGTGTGATATATGGTTTGTGATGGCTAACGCTACCTTCTCTTACATTAGCATGAATGACTGAGAATTGCTGAAACTTATGTCTAGGAGACTCATTATCTTTGCAGGAGGATGATTTTATGCCCTAGATTCTATTGTTGGAGACTTCTTTGTAAGATACATAAGATAAACAGGAGAAATTAGGTAAAGGTGTTCTGGTCCTGGGAAGGGAGTTTTGAATGAGATAGATCAGCTCAGGAACATTTCAGAAGTTGTACGTTTACCAGGGGCTGTGTTCCAGAATTTCTTTTATAAAGTGGTTGTGTGGATACAGATCACATTTAACAATAGAAAAAAGTGGTACATTTAAGATCGAGGTCTCAAGCTAGCCTGAAAGAACATTAAAGAGCACATGGCTGATGAATGAGTGTGGGTGGGGGGCGCGGTGCATGGGAATCTCTGTACGTTCTGCCCAGTTTTGCTGTGAACCTAAAATTGCTGTAAAAAAAAAGGTATAATAAAAATTTTGAAAAAATAGCATAACTTAAAAATATATTTTATAGGAAAAGAGAAATAATTTAATGTCAGAAAAATAAGATTGAATACAAATTACTTCGCTTCAATATCAGTGTATGAAAAAAGATACTTTATAAAAATAGGTAAGATTGTGTGTGTATTTACAGGAGACTTTTGATCACTGTCCAAGGGTTTCGAGATTGGCAATACTGGATTTTTATATTGCCTCAATTTTGTTCAAAAGATGTGACTTTCAACAAGGTTACCCTTATGTTATTAGGCGTCTATGGGTTGAGGGTGGGGGAAAGAGACAGACTGATTAATTCACTGATTCCTTCATTTACATAGATTTCCTTAAAGCACCTGAGAAACAGGAACAGTAGGATAGAATATGGTCCTAAAGCATCTGAATCAGCTACAAGAAAACATTCGTCTGAAAGGCACTAATTGAGAATTGAACAGTGCGAGACAGAAGCAGTATCTGAAGGGCAGGTGGGTCAGAACAGTAGCTGTGGACCCACCTGGAACCAGTGAGCTGAGGAGCCACAGGGGGCACATTTAATCAGACCCTCAGGAAGAACGTTTTCATGCTGAACTCTCTACACATGGACAGCCCTGGGAATCAGACTCCTTTCCTACTGGAGGTGTTGGAAATGAGCACCTTCTGGTGGGACCGCTGGAGAAGTTGATCTTGGTGACCTTCAGAATTCCTCCTGAGAGAGAAGGTACCAGTCCTAGTGTGTCTGACGAGTGAGGGTCCAGCTCTGCTCATGACCTCCACTCAGAGGTGCTGATAACATCGGTTCTCTTCTCCACCAACGCCAGTGAAGCTTCAGCTGGGCATTTCCTTGACCCCAAACTACGTGACCACATGGAGTAGCCTCCCATTCCCGCTCCTTCTGTCATTGAGAGAGAGACTTGGATAAAGTCACTGTCGCTCTTCACATGGTTCTGAAATGAAAGGACAGGGCACCCAGTGTCCTGTGTCCTCTCCCCAGCCCTGCGGTTCAGGCCTGACCCGCAGCTTCCACCCGCTTTCTAAGGATGTAGGCGCGGGGATCACCTGGATACAGCCTTGAGCTGGAGCAGGGAGCCGGCTCCCAGCAGTCCCCCCGCCCTCCACTGCTGCAAAGCCAGGTTGAGCAGCCTGGCTGCTGCCCTCCTGCTCCTCGGTTATTCAGTGCAACCTTTAGTCTAGGAAAGGTGCCAGTCTTCGCTTCCAAGAATCATATCTCCCTAAATGGGGCAATCTGCTTCAAATGCCTTCTCGCCTGGCGCCTTCCCCGTCCCACGATTGGCACAATTAAAGCAAC
Source organism: Bos indicus x Bos taurus (assembly GCF_003369695.1). Taxonomy (NCBI): domain Eukaryota; kingdom Metazoa; phylum Chordata; class Mammalia; order Artiodactyla; family Bovidae; genus Bos; species Bos indicus x Bos taurus. The sequence goes on from NC_040079.1 coordinate 16,569,380, forward strand.
GGTTTCACCTTTTTAACTGCATGTGTGTGTGCACGTGTGTGTTTTCATGCCTGCCCGTGCGTGCATGCCCATAGCACACCACGCTTCCACCCTCAGAGTGGTCATTTTCAGAAGTGTGGAGTCAGAGATTAAGATTTACTTTCGTGTTTCTCTTACTGTGCTCAACCTAAAACAATGTTTCAAGCAGTCTGGCTATTATGATGCACGAGGTTTTTTGCACGCATGCTGGACTGAGAGATACCTGTCTCTCTGCGTGGTCCCAAGTTGGGATTTTGCTCCATCGCTCATGACACTGGGTATCTTTCTCCAGTCATCTCTCCCTTCTCGTTTCCTGCACTCACCATTCTCCATCTGAGAGAGAAAGAGTTGGGGCTGGCCTCAGCAGGACGTGGAGAAGCCTCCCGTGGTTGCTCATCCTCTCTGATTTCAGTGCAGCTGATAAACCAGCCCCTTCAACTGAGCTCTTTTGGACTCTGGGTTTTCATTACCTGTCTTAAACCAGAGGCTTCTCTTCAGGGCGTGCCGGTGACAGCTTGCTGCCCTCTCCTATGATCAGACAGCCAGTTGTTGCAAGCACTTTACTCTCTGCAGTCAACCTTGCAGCAGCAGTTGAGGCCCACTGGGTATAGAGCCCTGCATTAAGTGGTTCAGCCGGAAACAGAAGAGAAGACACCTGAAGATACTGAAGAAACTTGGGGCAGACGGCCACCCACGCTCTCCCAGCTTAGAGGACATGGAACTGGTGTTGACTTCCTGGTCTCAGGGACAAAGCTGTACTCACGTCTGCCTCTCCTGGGTCCCCTTGCAATTAAATCAGATGTGCAGACATTCAGGCCGCAGCAGTGGTGTTGGGCTGATGTTGTAACTTAAGGAATTTTCGACCTGACAAGTAAAGCCCCTCACCTTTCAGCCAAGCAGGTGCGGCCAGTACCCCATGTGTTCGGCAGAGTTTTATGGTTGTTTCATTTCTACTGCGAGGAAGTACAGACTAGTGAGAAGTAGGGTTTGCTTTACAGGAGATGACTTTGGAGAATCATTCCCTCCTAAGCAAAAGCCTAAAGGCATGAAGGGCTATTGGGTGTCATGGTCCTGACCGCAGGGAGTTAGCTTTGGGTGCCTTCAGGAAGATGTTTGGCTTCTCAGTGGTCCGGAAGGAAGATGGCTGTGGCTTGGTGCAGAAGGGAGAGGGTGAGTGTGGAAGTGAGACAGTCACAGGGCAGGGAGGTCTGGCGCTGGGGTTCCTGGATGGCACAGGAGCCTGATGTCGTTTTGCTGTGTGCAAGGCCATGTGGCAGCGGGAAGAGCTCTGATGCACCGCCTCTCAGGCATCTCCAGGACAACGGTACGGTGTCATGGGGACCACGAGAGGCGCAAAGACTCAGAGTGGGAGCAACTGACCCCTGAGGTCAGAGGACGGGGACGGTGGAGAAGAAGGAGACACAGTCCCTACCTGGCCAAAAGGAAGACAGATCAGCATGTGGGAAGGGGCGGAGGTGTGGGTGGAGTGGAGTACATTGAAAATATTATGCTTGTTTCTGAGCTTGCGTGTTGGTGTGGAAAAGATAGAAAAGACAGCGTTGTCAATGACCTGAAGAGCAGTTCATTTAAACCTGGGGGGCAGTCGTACCTGGTCCAGAGAATGCACAGAGTGTGCTGCCTGGTGGAGTACCAAGCTCTCCTGGCCTCCAGGATCCCTGTCCTCTGCATTCTTCCGTAGAAGAGCAAGAGCCGTTCATTTGTTAGTGGGCAGCAGGGTAGGGGGGCATTTGGTGCTTGTGTAGAGTTTCTGAAAGCGTTAATCAGACAACCCTGGAGGCTTCCCGATGTTCCAGGGAGAATCTGGAGGGCCACGTTTGGAGCAGTGTTCTCAGGAGGGTGCAGTTCTTAGGGTGTCTGCCTCCTCCAGCTCTTCGTCATTTCTCACTTATCTCTGTGTCTCCTGACGGGTGCGTTTAGTGTCCGACACTTAATGATGATAAAAATTATTGTGTGTGGTTGGCCCAGCAGAAAACCATGTGTGTTCATCCATCTGCTGGTCCAGCCATCCAGGTAAACACTCACGAAACAAGGAGCCTTCCTCATGGCCCTCAGTCGTTCTCCTCTGCCTTCTTACAGGGGGAGCCGGGTATGTGCCCTGCCCAGATCAGGGGCTCCCAGACTCAGGAAGCTGTAAGCTTAGACTCGTCAGGATTGGATTCTGAGTCCTAAGGGGGAGGGTGGGAGGTGGTGATGGAAGTGAGGGAGGGTGATGTGTGAACCAGATCCAGGCTCTGCCAGAGGGCAAGTGGAGATGGCTTTATGAGGCAGGCACCTTAGAGTGTCTGCTGCAACACGTTAATTTTTTTTAATGTTTTGTTCTGATTGTGTCTTTTTTTTTTTAAGTTTGCTATGATAATTAGTTCAATTGGGTTCTATTCAGTTAATTATTTATACCTCACCTTGTTCTACAAATTATGATCGGCTTTATATTATAAACACGTAGACTATAATAACCCATACAATACAAAAAGGAATTTAAGAGCAGAACTGGGAAAAACACAAATCAATATAGAAGTTCAAAGCCAGGAGGAAAAAGGAATCTCAGATATGCCAACAGTGAGACCCCTGCGTTGGCTTCAGCTGGGCCTCACATCGTCTCTCAGCTTCAGAGGATCAAAGAGCAGTGGTTACTTCAGTAATTCTTGCTGCCAGAGAAGGAAGACATCCCACATCCTCAAGAGAAGCAAAGAGTTTTTTTGTTCTTTGAAACTCAATTTTGCGTGTGGACTTTTATCTAGGAAGAACTGAGTGGTATCACGACCGGGGTGTTCAGCATCCCCACGGCAAACGAACAGCTGGGCTCTTATAGCTGTTTCTCACATCAGCCCTCATCACAAGCGCCAGGCATAACATCAGAACGCAGCTCAGTCAGTGGAATTCGGGCTGCCTGCTGGTGTGGTGTGATGCGATGCCCAAAATACCAGTGGAAATGCTGGTCTCTGTGTCCATCAGACAGTCTTTACAGCCATCATTGCCTTTAACAGAGGTGTGTGTGTGTGTGTGTGTGTGTGTGAATAGGTGTGTGTGTATATGTGTGCAAAGTGAAGTGAAAGTTGCTCAGTTGTGTCCAACTCTTTGCGACCCCATGGACCATACAGTCCATGGAATTCTCCAGGCTAGGATACTGGAGTGGGTAGCCGTTTCTTTCTCCAGGGGATCTTCCCAACCTGGGGATTGAACATGGGTCTCTCCCACATTGCAGGAGGATTCTTTACCAGCTGAGGCACCAGGGAAGCCCATATATGTGTGTATACATATGTTAATATGAAATACTGTGTGTGTGTGTATACATACATGTATATATTATGGGGCTTCCCCAGTGGCTCAACAGTAAAGAATCCACCTGCAGTGCAAGAACCACAGGAGATGCAGGTTTGATCCGTGGGTCAGGAACATCCCCTGGAGGAGGGCATGGAGAATCCCATGGACAGAGGAGCCTGGTGGGCTACAGTCCATAGGGTTACAAAGAGTTGGACATGACTGAAGCAACTTAGCATTCATGCACGTGTGTGTGTGTGTGTGTGTGTGTGTGTGTGTAGAGAGAGAGAGTTCACACACACACACACACGCATATATACACACATATGTAGAGATGGTTTGAGGTTATATTCCGTTGCTACCATGTTGTTTTCTAGCTCACTGAGGCTTTGGAAATCGACCTGGTAAAGTTGACATCTTCTGCAGAAATTAAGGACTCTATTTGAAACACTCACAGAGGAGAGTTCTATTTTTGTAAATAGGATAATTGGGTGGAAAACTGTGCTAATATCTATCTTTATTTAACCACTCCCAAGGACGAAGCCTAACAGTTAAAACCATGAGGTTATAACCAAGAAACCACCATTCACCCAAGGACAGTGTCATCTGTATGATGTGGGGACCTCAAAAGCCAGACCATCCAGTGCCATCCTGTCATCTCAAGTGTGTGAATGGAGGGTGGGAATGAACAGGGAGAACAGGGCAGGACCTGCAGAGGAGGGACAAGTGGGCAGAGATGCCACCCCTAACCGCCAGGAATGTTCTGCGGTGAGTAAGAGTTTATCGGCGAGGAAGGGTTGGGGAGGGGCTTCCCAGGTGGCCCTAGTGATAAAGAACCCACCTGCCAATGCAGGAGACCTTAGAGTTGTGGATTCAATCCCTGGGTCAGGAAGATCCCCTGGAGGAGGGTATGGCAACTCACTCCGGTATTCTTACCTGGAGAATCCCATGGACAGAGGAGCCTAGCAGGCTACAGTCCATGGGGTCGCAAAGAGTCAGACACTACTGAAGCAACTTAGCACCCTCACAGGGTTTGGGAAGTGTCAAATGAGGCAATGATTGTGTCCTGACAGAGGTGATGTTTATTCTACATGACGTTCAATGACCTTTCCACCCTTGTGCAGATGTGAGCAGTGATGGGTGGCAGCATGGCATGGGTTGTTATACAGTGTGTTCAATACCACAGAAGAGAGTAGGGGTGGGATACAGAGGGAACGATCATTTATAGAGCTCCCACTATATATCAGGCCTATCACAAAATGGTTAGGGGTGTGGCTTTGCCATCAGAGGGACCTAGCTCTCAGCTCTAAGCCTAAGTGTGCGCGTTCAAAAATGGGCATAATGGTGGCACCCTACCCCATGAATACATCATCAGCACTCAGTAAACATCATTATAAGATTGATGACCATCACCAGGTCTTTCTCAACATAATGTGAGTTGAGTCTCATGTTCCCCATATTGTGTGTGCTAAGTTGCTTCAGTTGTGTCCGATTCTTTGCGACCCTACAGACCATAGCCCACCAAGCTCCTCTGTCCAGACTCTCCAGGCAAGAATGCTGGAATGGGTTGCCATTGCCCTCCTCCAGGGGATCTTCCGAATCCAGAGATCGAACCTGTGTCTCTTTCATCTCCTGCATTGGCAGGCAGGTTCTTTACCCCTAGTGCCACCTGGGAAGCCCGCTCCCCATTTTACAGATAGGTAAACCGAGGCTTGAGAGGGTTAATTACTTTGTCCAAGATCTTTCATCAGTGTTGAAGCTGGGAGTCAACCCAGGTTTTCTAGCTCTGAAGCCTATTGTTTTTCTCTACTCCATGCTGCCTGGATTTATAGATAACTCTCCTGTATCTTGCAACTCAGATGTGTAGGCTGTGAACCAAAGTATCTTTCTGGGTCCCCGGGCTGGTGGATGACTTTCTGTCCTTGATGACCACAGTTGATAAGCTTGGGCAGTGACTTGTGTGATGACTGGAAGCAACACTGTGATAAGGAGTCTGGGTGAGGAGAGACTTTTTTCCCATCTGTTTGTCATGTTACCTGGTGATCATACCTATGCAGTGAGATGGTTTGATTGGATGAAGGTGGAGGAACTTCCCAGCACTGATCTGGGGACCGTGACAACTGTGACAGTTTTCCTTTGGCACTTCTGCCAAAGTCCAGGTTTTGGTTTTTGGTTTTGGACCTTGTTAAATCTAGTATCGTGAGCTTGAATTGCCCTGGTGGATAATGGAAACAGCATTATGTGGAATAAGCTTCCGCCTGGGTCACCACCTGCTCCCACAAACCTCAGTAGCTTCTTACGAATCTTCTTGTATTAATAGGAGAATGGAAAACAGATGGTGTGCCAGGAGGGGTGCTTTTTCTTGGAGGCTTGAGGGCCCATTATGGGTTGAATTGCGTCCCCCTCCAGATTCCAGCAGTGAAGTCTGAGTCCCCAGAACATGACTTCATTTGGATATAAGATTACAACAGATGTAATTAGTTAAGATGAGTTCATACTGAAATGGGGGGGGGACCCTAATCCTGTATGACTGGTGGTGGTTGTTGTTTAGTTGCTAGGTCATGTCCAGCTCTTTGCAATCCCATGGACTGTAGCCCATCAGACTCCTCTCTCCATGGGGATTCTCCAGGCAATAATACTGGAGTGGGTTGCCATGCTGTCCTCCAGGGGATCTTCCCAGACCAGGAATTGAACCCAGGTCTCCTTCATTGGCAAGCAGATTCTTTACCACTAAGCCACTAGGGAAGCCCCTAAAATGACTGGTATCCTTGTTAAAAGGGGGAAATGTGGACACAGGCATGCACCTTGATAGAACATATGTGAACAGAAAGGCAGACAAAATCGCTGAAAGACTTCAGGTGATGTCTTTTCAATCCAGGGAGCATGAAAGGTTTCCAGAAGCCAGCAGAGCTCGGAGAGGGGCGTGGAACACATCGTCCCTCAGAGCCTCAGAAGGAGCCAGCCCTGCTGACTCCCTGACCTTGAACCTGTCATCTAGATGATCAGTCAGTTTCTGTTGCTGTAAGTCACCCAGTTTCTGGCCGTGGGTCCTGGTAGCTCTGGCAAGCTCAAACAGAGCCCATGGAGAAACAGCAGTGTGTAAACCCAGGAGAGGACTGAGAGTCAGCCATGCGCTTGGGCTACTGTTTTCTCTGGCGCAGGAGTTGGATGCAGGGCTGAGGGTTCAGGACGTAGAAAGAAGAGAAGCACGGACAAGCAGACTGCCTTCTGAAGAACGTGAATGCTTGTTGTGTAAGGGCCGTTTCTCTGAGGTGGCCTTTTGCCTTGCTGAAATTTTTTTTAAGGAAAGCAATTTGTCCATTAGGGTTGGCTTCAGGACATGGTGGTGGTTTCGCCGCTAAGTCATGTCCGACTCTTGGGACCCATAGACTGTAGCCTCCCAGGCTCCTCTGTCCGTGGGATTCTCCAGGCAAGAATACTGGAGTAGGTTGCCATTTCCTTCTTCAGGCAATCTTCCCGACCCAGGGATGAAACCCAGGTCTCCTGCATTGCAGACAGATTTTTTACCCACTGAACTACAAGGGTAGCCCTTCAAGACTTAAAGTGATGTTAAAAAAAAAAAAAAAATTGGCCCCCTCTAAGTTTAAATTTCACTGTGCAGAAATGCTTTGTCCAGCAGAACTTTCTTACTGATTATAATGTTCCAGATCCACGCCCTCCAGCCTGGTAGCCACATGCTGCCTGTGTGGCTGTGTGGTACTTGAAATGTGCCCAGTGTGGCTGAGGAACTAAATTTTTAAAATTTTAGTTTCTACCTGTGGCGAATGGCACCATGTTGGGCATGTGGATCCAGAACATAAGAGTAACAGTGGGAAAGGACCCAGAGAAGACTGAGGTGTTGGGTCTTTACTGAGGTTCAGGGGAAGGTTGGGTTAACTGCTCACCTTGGGTTTGCTAGTGCCCCCAGTGTGTGGCCTTGTCCTCACCTAATGGGGCTCTGAAAGTGTGAAAGTGTTAGCCTCTCAGTCAGGTCCGACTCCTAGCCACCCCGTGGACTGTCCATGGGATTCTCCAAGCAAGAATACCAGAGTGGGTTGCTATCCCCTTCTCCAGGGGATCTTCCCAACCCAGAGATTGAACCCGAGTCTCCCAAATTGCAGGCAGATTCTTTACCATCTGAGCCACCAGGGAAGCCAGTGGGGCTCTGGTGGGAGTCAAAGAGAGGTAAATACAAGCAGACGTCTCTAGATGCTTTGCTTAAAAGATGCTTGATACAGGGCTGCTTCTCGGAGTCCACATCGTCTTAGACGGTGCCATACTCAGTAGAGAGATGGGGCAGGTGAACGAGTGGGAGCGGAGAGGGTGGGGAAGCTGGGTCTGTGGGTCCAGAGACCTCGAAGTCTCTTTCAGGTTGTGTGTACTTGCCCCGACCTGCCCGGAGGGACACAGAGACCCAGCGTTAGGAAGTCGATGATGTCCAGGTTAGAACACCTTCTCTGAAGGCAAGAGGGTCACGCCTGGAGTGTTTTACACTGGATTTGCTGTGTGCAGATGCCCAGTAAAAGTTCCCAGAGCTCAGCACCCCCACCCATCCGACTACATTGATGACCTCTGGGTGGAACACGTGGCAGGGGTATGCTAGTTTGGAGAGAGCGCACGTGGAAGGTTTCAGACCCTAAAATGGAACCACAGACAGGCGCTCTCAGATGCAGTTTCGTATGGAACAAGAACGGGTCCCTGTGACCGTGCGACCAGCCCCAGACAAATGACTGTTGTCATCGTCTCACCACTGGCTTTGGCTCAGGGCCCCATACCATTTAAAAATTGCTCCTTTTTCCAACTCTAACTTAGCTATGATTTTGATTTCACAAAGAAGCAAATGGTTCATCAAGTCTTGTGATTTTTCTAAACCCCGAGTCAAAGGAGGGGTGTCACACGGAGATGCTTTATGTGAGGATGCTGTCTGTCTCTGCCCTGCCCCTCTCCGCTCCAGCAGACTGGACTTAAGTGTGTGTGGGAGGCGGTGGGGGGTGTCCCAGAAGGAAGGGGCGGATTCTCCTGACCAAGCTGGGAGCTGGTGGATGTTCAGCCGAAATTGTCTAGGCCTTAGAGGGCTGCTGCTGCTGCTGCTGAGTTGCTTCAGTTGTGTCCGACTCTGTGACCCCATAGACGGCAGCCCACCAGGCTCCTCTGTCCCTGGGATTCTCCAGGCAAGAACATTGGAGTGGGTTGCCATTTCCTTCTCCAATGCATGCATGCATGCTAAGTCACTTCAGTCGTGTCCGACTCTGTGACCCCATGGACAGCAGCGCACCAGGCTCCTCTGTCCACAGGATTCTCCAGGCAAGAACATTGGAGTGGGTTGCCATTTCCTTCTCCAGCCTTAGAGGGCAGGGGTTTTCATTTGAGAGAGGTTAGGGAGAGAAACGGGGTTGAAGGAAAACTGCTTGTCAGCACTCGGTAGCTTGTTCTCATGTCTGGGACCTTGGAGACCTCAGTAAGTAATGATCCTTCATCATGGCTCACACTCACACAGACAACGTGATGGTGTCTTAGACCACCGAAGCATAGTCTCCCTCGTCTCCAAGAACTCATGAACTCATTGCAGACAATATTAAACAAACAGCAAGAGACCAAGGGATGTGAGGTAAGGTGTCACGAGCACCATCAGAGTGACACAAAGGAAAAACTCTGAGGTCCCAAACAGCCGGGGGTGTTTGATTTGATCTGATCTTCGAAGGATGGGCTTGATTCGGATGGGCGTCCAGGCAGCCCGAGTGTCCTCCAGGTGGTGGTCCCCGAGTCTCAGCTGGCAACAGTGGGTGACTAACTTGCTCCGACCAGTGCAAGTTACAAATCACGGGGTTTTCCATTTGAATGCAACGATTTGACTGTAGTAGCTGTCAGCAGATGGAGAGTTCAGAGGGACTACACTGAAATAATTAGTAATTTGCAGGTGCAGCCAGTGGCCCCGATGTTTCCATGTGCTGTTCCGTTCCAGCAGAATCCACGCTCCCGGCCCCATCTGCTCCACTCTTCCCAGCTCAGTGTTTTATTCAATAACCTCTCTGTGACCTATTCACGTGAGGTCACCCACCTCCTCTTCTTCTCTTTTCCTGTGTCTCGGTAGTCTTGGCCGCCACTTGCTGTGTGGGATTTTATTGGTTGTGGGTGGTAGTGACCTCTTGAGTCAGTGAACATGTATTGAGTCTGGGACACGGCTTGTGGGGAGCCTGCACAGAAGGAGGGTGCACGCTTGGGTCCAGTGAATAGGGGGTTAAGAGTCGTGGACTACAGGAGCTGCCCCAGGACATGTGGAAGGCAAGCCTGGAGAATGGTGATGATGGTATAGTCATGGGGGAAAGGGAAGACAGGAGGAGGAGGCTTGTGGGATCGAGGTTACGAGATTGAGTTGAGACTTTTTGAAAACTTTATTTATTTTTGGCCCTGCTGGGTCTTTGTTGCTGCACAAGCTTTCTCTCGTTGCAACGAGCGGGGTCTACTCTCTAACGGTATCATGCAGGCTTCTCATTGCAGTAGCTTCTCTTGCTGTGGAGCACGGGCTCTAGGGCAAGGGCTCAGTAGTTGAGGCACACAGGCTTAGTTGCTCTGAGGCGTGTAGGATCTTCCTTGACCAGAGATCCAACCCTTGTCCCCTGCTTTGGCAGGTGGATTCTTAACCACTGGACCACCGGGGAAGTTCCTGATCTGTGACATTTTAAGTCTGAGACAGAACATCTCCATGGAGCCAGTGAGCAGGTATTAAAGTATTCAAGACCCCACGGCTGTAGCGGGAATGCCTTCGATTTCAGCTTCCTGGTGACTCAGGCGGTTAATAATATGCCTGCACTGCAGGAGACCTGGGTTTAATTCCTGGGTCGGGAAGATCCCAAGGAGAAGGGAATGGCAACCCACTCCAGTATCCTTGCCTGGAGAATTCTATGGACAGAGAGGAGCCTGGCTGACTGCAGTACATGGGGTCGCAGAAGAGTTGGACACAGTTGAGTAAGTAGCACTTTCACTTTTCCTTCCCTGCCCTTCTCAAGTGGTTCCCCGAAGAGTCACTTCAGATTACGGGGGAGGACATTCCTTAAGTCCCCCAGGGCTTTATCCTCACACTCAAATGCTAACTCCTGAACTCCCTGCTCCTGCTAAGTAGTTCAAAAGCTCCGAGGGATCCTTGGAACAGTCGCACCCTGGTGGGACTTTTCAGAGCCCTCCCAGGGTCGGGAGAGAAATTGCAGGGTAACTGCAAAATAGCGTGAGCTCTAACCGGCTTGAGTGATCTCCTGGCTGGATTGCGGGGGTCAGCCAGCACGTTTGAAGGTTGCTGAATACCTGTTGACCCGCGTGCCCCAACAGGGTGAACTCTGTCTGCCTTTCCATTCCTGACTAATTGCAGCAAACAATACACCTGCTCGTCTTCTGTAAAAGGAGAGGGGTGAGCGTTCCCACCAGCCTTGCCGCCTTGGTGGGGCAGGTCAGTTGACTGCCTTGAAGCTCTGCTTATTCATCTGGAAAATGAAGGGACTTGGCAAGATGCCCTGCAATGTGACTTCCAACACTAGCATTTTTGTGTCGGGCAGTGATCCTTTGTCTGGGGTGTGCTATTTTTTCCATAGGAGCCATTCTGCTGTTGCCAGGTAGCTTGTCATCTTGGCAAGAAGCAGCATGATGAGGTGGCCAGAATATAACCTTTGGAGTCAGCGACCCAAGTCAAATCCGTCACCCCAACCCACGGCCAGCCGGGTACCTCTTGCCAGTTTAGCTGTTCCCCGACAGCCCTCAAGTCTCCTCGCCTGCAAAAGGGGCATGATGACACACACAATAGCTTCATTGGGTGTTAATATATATCAAGCATCTACCCTTGTGGCTCTTTTTCAAACAGTTTTACTGAGATACAATTCATATAACAGAAGATTTATCCTTTTGAAGTACAACTTAATTTTTAGTACATTCACAGAGTTGTGTATTGGTTACTACATATCTGACCCCAGAACATTTTTCTCACTCCTGCAAAGAAATCCCACACCTGTTAGCAGTCACTTCGCGTCCTCCCCTCCCCCTCGTCCTTAGAACTTCTCGTCTGCTTTCTGTCTCAGTGGGTTTGCCTGGCCTGAACATTTCATATAAATGGAATTCTAGAACATGTGGGCTATTGCGTCTGGCCTCTTGCTGAGTGTAACGTTTTCACATTTCGTTCACGTCGCAGTGTGTATCAGTGCTTCAGTCCTTTTCATCGCCAGGCAATGTTCATTGTATGCATGCAGCATATATACAATGCCTGGTGGGCCTTGGGTTGTTTCCACTTCCTGGCTGTTACGAGTAATGCTGTGAACACTGGTGTACGAGTTTTCGTGTGGACGTGCTTTCTCCCTTCTCTTGGTGTCTCATGATTTTGATTTGCATTTCTCTATTGACTAGTGTTGATGAGCACTGTTCGTGAGCTTATTAGCCATTTGTGCCTCTCCTTTGGAAAAATGTCTACTCAGATTCTTTGGTCATTAAAAAAATTGGGTTATTTGTCTTTTTTTATTGTTGAGTCGTAAGGCTTCTTAATTTATTCTAGATACTGCCTGCCTTTAAAATGGGTGTGCAGTCAATGTTAATTGCTCTTACCAGGTTTCTCAGAAATCTGTAACCTTTTAGGTGACATCTGGAACTAACTGCTAAGACATTGAATGCCCAGTATCCTGAGTCTTTTTATATATATATTTATTTATTGGGTCTTAGTTGCATCATACGGGATCTTCACTGTGCATGCAAGACCTTTAGGTTGCGATGTGCGGGTTCAGTTGCTCTGCAGCATGTGGGATCTAGTTCCCCGACCAAGGATCGAACTCATATTCCCTGCATTGGAAGGCAGCTTCCTAACCACTGGACCGTCAGGGCAGTCCCTGAGGTTTTCTTTTCTCTTTTGGTCTTCATTGCTGGGCAGAGCTTTCTCTCATTGCCGTGAGTGGGGGTTACTCTGGTCCTCTCATTGTGGTGGCTTCTCCTGTTGCGGAGCACAGGCTCTGGGCACAGGCTCAGTAGTTTGTAGCACATGGGCTTTAGTTGCCCACGGCATGTGAAATCTTCCTGGACCAGGGATCGAATCCATATCCCCTGCATTGGCAGGCAGATTCTTATCCACTGTACCACTGCAGAAATCCAATGTCCTGAGTCTTAAATACTTCTGTCTCTTGTAAAGCTCTTAGCACAGAGCCCTCAGCCTTTTTGATCCTAGAGCCCAAATTTGAAACCTAGAACATCAAGGGTAGTGATTGAGGGGCTAGAAAGGAGCTCTGGTGGGACCTGTGGAGCAGTGGCTATTTCTAAGTCTTATTTTTTTTCCGGAATGGAGAGTGTAGCAGGGGGTGATTGTACAGCTTTCTTAGCTGCAGCTGCTCTAGGGTATCCTTCATCCTGTGCTGTGGGCACCTGGGTCTTGGGGCTGAAGACCACGTGGAGGTATATCTGAGAACATCATCATCTTTCCATAGCGCCACTGCCATGGTGAGTCACGTGTTTTCCAAGAGCTATTTGGCAATTTCAAGTCATATATAAAAATATCCCAATGAAAGTCATGGGTCTGTTTCAAAGAGAAGGGAGTTTTATGGGAAACCCTTGAAGCTACTGAGAGGACCTGGAAATGATTCTGTGTCCTGAGACCCATACTCAGCATCTGAGACATGTCCTGTCCCTGCTGCCTCTGTGTCTTTGCAGCCCTTGTCCTCTCTCTCCATTCCCCCAGCCTGGCGTGGATAACTATCCCCTTTCTGCCAATTCAAATCAGATCACCCCTCAAGGCCCAGCAAGGTCTCCTGCCCCTCCCAGAAGCCTCTAGGGGCCTCTAAAGTTAGGGTTCCCTTCTCCCCACTCACCAGGGGAAGGGAGCCTCCCAGAGAAGCAGAGGCCTTTGGCAGTCCAGCCTGGACCAACCCCTTGGGAGTGAGCACCACCAGTTTTCAAAACTGTCGAGTCACACATCTGCCCTGAAGACATGGCCTTACCCGGGATGTGGATTTCAAGGGTTTTGGACAGATATCATTGATTCCTCCCCTTAAGTCAGTTAGGACAGTTTCAGATCATTTTAATGCCCAGGAAATTCCCTCTAGAGGACAAAGCCAGTCCAGTTGCATTTGGATGACGGCTCCTCACTTTTAAAGGGTAGGAGGTCCCTCCAGATAGGCAAGTCCACTGTCACGCAGCTTGTCTCTGTCTCCTTCCTGCTTCCCTGCACATGTGGACCTGCCCCTGCCTGGCTGCCACCTTCTTGATTTCTCGGAAAAGCCCACTCTACCCTCAGAAACTGTGTCATTTACTTGGAAGGGTGAGATAAGTCAGAAAATTGTTCATTGTTAGAGCCAATGCATTCCTTGGAGATTATCCAGTCTAATATTTTCCAGTCTACCATGTTGACCAAAAACCATTAAATGCTTTATGTGGAAAAGAAAAGGTTTCCCTTGATAAATAACTCTGGGCTATGGGGCATGTTTGTGTGGCCCTCTTGGAGACTCGAAGTGTGCACTGGTGTGTTGAAGGCTCTGAGAAGTCCTGCAACAAAAACAACAGCTTAATTTGATTTAACCCGGCCTTCCTTAAACCATTTTGATCTCAGGTTTTGTTCTTCTTTTTCCATAACAGATATTTATAGCTCCCAGGTCAGTAGACACACTTTGGGACCCGTTACCTCGTTTACTGACAAGGAAACCTGTGTTCAGAAATACCAAGTGACTTGCTCAACGTGAACACAAAGCCAGACTTGAAACCAAGTTTTCCAACTCCCAATCCATTGTTCTTGTTACAAATAATAACCATATCATGCTTGAAAGAAGGTGTATGATGTTTAAAACGTTGTCGTTCACATTATTAATGAAAAACACACAGGCTTTAGAGTAATAGTGACCTGTGTGTGCACCCTGGTCCTGTCATTTTACTAGACCTTAAGCAGCTAAGCCTTTTGGTCTCTCTGTGTCTCCTTCTTTTGTAAGGAGAGGGTGACAGTTACGGCCTCACAGGGTTGGTGTGAGGAGGAGGTGAGACGGTACATGTACAGCTCAAGTCTGTGTTCATACCTTTGATTCTGCAGACTTTTCTCCTTAGACCAGGTGCTGGCCCCCCCTTCTTTGTGATTTTAAAAGGCTTAAGCATATTACAGACACCGAGAAATCAATAACAGTGATCGTAGTGGATGATGCTGATTTATAGGATGAAGGCACGTGGGATAGCAGCAATTACCTATGCAAATGCAGAGCTGCATTGAGCTGCTAAATATTCATGGAATTAGGGGGGCACAGATGGAGGGATGGGCTTGAACGTGTAGATTGCGAGGGGCTCGGTGGGCAGCCTCTGTCCAAGGTAGGAGCTGTTCAGCTCTCAAGCCCGCGCCTTCCCTTTCTCCATCCCCGCAACAAGGAAACCTGGTGGAGGTTCCTTGTAAAACACATAGCAGTTTGCCTTGGGAATACAATGTATTTTAAAACATTTGGCAACAAAGTTTGTCCCAGGCGGGAGACGTAAACCTTCACGTGACAGGTTGCGGGAGAATGGGGCACTGCAGGGCCCAGAGTTCAGCATGGCAGAAGGGGCTCCCAGGGCTGTGACGGGGCCCAGGTTTCCCCAGGGCGGAAATCATCCTCACCTCCCCAGCCCACCACCCCAACCACAAAACTTGCCCATGTGACTTTTGCACCTTTGCAGAGAAATTTAGTATCTGTGGTTTTCGGTCAGGATGGGAGATTGGAAAAGATTAGATCGAATAATCTCCAAGGAAACTTTTAGCTCTAACAGTGGACAACTTTCTGATTTATTTCACCCTTCTGAGTAGATGACACACTTTCTGAGGGTAGAGTGGGCTTTTCTGCGAAATCAAGAAGGTGGCAGCCAGGTAGCGGCAGGTCCACATGTGCAGAGAAGCGGGAAGGAGACAGAGACAAGCTGCGTGACAGTGGACTTGTGTATCTGTCTAACGGGAAGCTCAGACATTTGTTTACCACTAGCGTGGAGGGACCACAGATGAGCCTGATACCGGGTCGCCAGTTGCATCGATGAGGGCAACTTTCCTGGGATCAGTCCCAGGACTAACAGGCGACATGCCCCGAGGGCCCTGTCTCTTTGACACCACCCTCACATCCCCACCCCCTGCCACCGTCCAATTGTTCTCTGGATCACCCGTGGTCCTAGCCCCCTTCTCTGTGCCAGTTTCTTGGCAGGTGGTTTCGGGAGCAGTCTGCGGTCGATAGTAAATCACCCTCCCCAGGCTTTGCTGTGGCAAGGGGGCCAGCGGAGAGGGTGCCGGCTTGCGTCGTTCTGCAGCTGCTCTGGGCACACAGAGCCCTTCGCCTGGCACCAGCGCACAACGTGCCAGCCCCGCCTGCCCCGCCAGGTGCTGGGACGGTGCGGGGCTGGGCATGCGGCTGGCACCCAGCACATCACAGCTTCCCTAATTTATTTACCTCGAATCAAACAAACCCCAGCTCCCCGGCTTTGAATGGTGACTGTGCAGTTTCACAGGATGACAGAAGGGCAGCCGTGTCTACGGAACTGCCTTTTGTGGGCTTTACCCGAGACCGCTGTCTGGCATGGCTCTTGGGGACTTCAGAGGCCACTCTGGAAAACAGCGTGGCAGCTCCTCAAAAGGTTAAACCCGGAGTTACCACACAACTCCGCAGGTCCACTCCAGAGTCTCCACCCAGGAGACTGCAAACGTCTGTCCACACCAACTCTTGAACATGAGTTCTCAGCAGCGTTGTCCAGAAATATAGCCCGAAACTAGAAACAGCCCAGATGTCTATCAGGTGACGAATGCGTCAGCGAATGTGCTGTATCCAGTCCATGGCACATTTGGTAGTAAAAAGGAGTGAAATGCTGATACATGCTATGACATGAATGAACTTTTAAAAATGAGGTTAAGTGGAAGAAACCAGACACAAAAGGCCACATTATCTGATGTAATTTTTATGAATTGTCCAGAATAGGTAAATCCATGGAGACAGAAAGCAGATTAGCTGTTGCCAGGGGCTGGGGGAGAGGGAACAGGACTGCTAATGGGTGTGGCATTTCTGTTGAGGGCAGTCAGAATGTTTGGAATTATTTAATATATGGGCACCCAACTCTCAATAGACTACCAGCCTCTGAACTGCGTTTTAAAAGAAAGACTTTTATGGTATGTGATTGTAGGTCAATAAAGCTTTACTTAGAAAATTGCTCAGAACTTGTTGCAGTGCAGTCCTCTGTGGACATAGATGTATAGGCTAGGAAACAAGAGGGGAGAAGAGAAGCACCAGGTCGTGGGTTTGGGTGAGACATGCTTTTGGGGGACATCGAGTGTCCTCTGAAATCCATGACATCTGTTCAAATTTGGGGGGTACCCTGAACTTCTTAGTTTCAAACCCCCATCTGCAAATAAGTTCCAGTTGGACCCAGAGTTCAGATGAGAGTTCACCCTCATCTACTGAAAACACATTTTATTTGGAAATAATTTTAAACTTAACAAAAATAAAAATAATGTGAAGAATAGCCCCATTCCTTCACCAAGTTCACTGGTCATCATTTTGCACCATTTGCTTTTATCATTTGCATTCACTCACACGCTCCCTCTTTCTCACTTCTACTCTGTTGGTCACACGTGTGTGTGTGCGCATACATATTTATATATATGTAAATGCTACTTGCTCTGAATGATTTGAGGGTGAGTTATAAGTATCATGGCCCCTGATTTCTGCACCATCTAATACAGTAGCCACTAGCCACAGAGGGCTATTTAAATTAAAAGTAAATAAAATGTGGGACTTCCCTGGTGGCTCAGTGGTTAAGAATCCACCTTGCAACGCACAGGATTTGAGTTCAGTCCCTGGTTGGGGAAATAAAATCTCACATGCCGCAACTAAGACCTGACACAGCCAAATAAATAAATATTTTAAAAATATTTTTTAAGAAAGTAAGTAAAATGTAAACAAAAAGGTCCCTGGGTCACACCAGCCGCACTTTCAAGTGTTCGGTAGCCACGTGTGGTTGGTGGTGACTGTGTGGGTCAGAGGATGTTTCAGGCGTTTGCAGCTCTGTGCAGAGCTCGAGTGGACGGCCCCGACGCTGCTCGTGTGTGTCCTGTGTCCTGAGACAGGGTGCCGTGTGGTTCCCAACTCAGGAGAACTTAGCCCTGATTCAGAGCTCCCGTCTTAGCCACAGTTCGTACTCCAGTTTCGTCCGTAGATCCAGTGATGTTCTCATTCCTTTTGGAATGAGGTCTGCAGTCTTCTTTGTGGCCCAGATCCGCCTGGTCTGTGCTCTGGGGAAGCGTGTGAACTACATAGAGACGGTTCAGCTTTCTGTTGGGGGTTCCTTCCCTGTGGCTCTACTTTTCACAAACTTGAATCCTTTCTCTAACTCATGTGCTGGGGCCAGCTTGCGTTTCCTTAGCTCAAAAAGTCAGCAGTTAAGACTTCACCTTCTCATGCAGGGGTTGCCCGTTCGATCCCTCGTCAGGGAGTTAGGATCCCACGTGCTTGGGGCCAGAAAACCAAAACATAAAACAGAAGCAATATTGTAACAAATTCAATGAAGACTTTAAAAATGGCCCATATTAAAAGTCACTTGATATCTTTGTCATGGGCTGGAGAACCCCCTTCCCTGTTCTACACTGATGTTGGGTGTCTGAGCAGGTGAAGAAGCTCTGCTCTGAAAGCAGCAGGAAAGATTTCCTGTGAGAACAAGACAACTGGCCTCCCAGCAGCTGCACTCTTTTGCTTTATTCTGACAACTTTCCACATTTCAGCCTGCAGTCAAAAGAAAGCCTCATCTTGTTGCCCGTTGGTTTTTTGTTTTGTGGCTGAGTCGTGATTCCGGGGCTCTACATAGCTTCGCAGGGCGGCTGGGGCTCCAGGGAGCCTCCTGCCTGAACCCATTGTGGAGTAGAGGCCAGGAGAGTGAGTCCCTGCCTGGGGTTGCCCTGCCCACTTGCCCAGGTGCTTCCAACCCTGGCCCATCTTCACCCTACTTCACCCCCGTCCAGGGAAAAGTGGACTCTGGTGATCTTTCAGCCACACTTTGGATGAGATGTGGGGGAAGCAAGCAAATTGCAGAGCGGTTTCTACTGGTGTTGGCTCACCCTCCAAGGAATTTTATGGCAGGAGTAAGAATAGAAAACAGATTCCTGGGTTGCTAACTTCACTTCCACAGGGCACCATCCCCATGACTCTTACCGTGTGGAGAGCGTGAAAGCTGGGAAACAAGAAATCTACAGGCTTATGCATTCGCCTTTCTTATATTTCCATTCTGCCCCTTAAATGTATGCTTATACCTTCTCCCACCTTGTATTTTGATTCAGCATTTCTTAGAAAAATGTTCAGCAGAAAAAAGATAAGAATCACTGAAGAACTCAGTGGGGATCTTATATGAGCCATATAGCTTGAGCCAAGAAAGAAAGGAGAAATGGAGTCATGCAGAGAAAGTGGAAATGGAGCTGATAGCTTCATTTTCCAACTGAAAAAGAATGCAAAGGGCTTGGCTGGCAGGGTCAAGACCTTGAGGCGGGGCAACAGGCGCAGTGGAGTTTCTGCCCTTCCTCGCCTTCTTGAAAATTGACACAGGAAGGACTTGCAGTACCAGGTCCCCTCCCCATTTGGAGGAGTAAGCTGAGTGCATTTGATGCTGGTGAAAGAATCAGAGCACTGGCACTTCCTCCAGCTGTCAGAGAAGAACGTAAGTTCGGATTCTATGCATTCATATCTTGTGTATAACAAGGGGTACCCTAGGGACTTCCCTGGTGGCCCAGAGGTTACAACTCTGTGCGTCCAACACAGGGGTTGCAGGTTCAGCCCCTGCTCAGGGATGATCCCACATGCCTGGTGGGGCAGCAAAAAAAATTTTTTAAAGAAGTACCTAATTGGCCAAATTGTTCTGATTGATCCGTGTGTTTCTGTAAGGGTTTCTGTGTGTCATCCCTCGGGATTGTAAGTCTTCGAGTTTAAGGACTAAGAGCGTCCCAGCTTCAGCCGAGGCCAGCATCACAGGACAGGGACGCATAGGCCCAGCCTGAGCACTGGTTCATTTCAGGCCTTGGAGATAACACGCACTGAGTATTGGGCAGGCTAGGGGCTGGGCAGGAGGATGGGGGGCGGGGAGGGGGGTTCTTTGCCCACTAGTGCCCCCTGCTGTCTGCTGTCTGGGTTTCCTCAGGGAAACACTGCAGCCACCCTATCCCTGTTGTGTCTGAGCTCTTTCTGGCAGCAGAGTCCCCATTCCCTGGGAGCCCCTGTGTTCCCAGGGCTGTGTTCCCAGCTGGCCTGGCCATGCCCACCAGGCCGTGCCTCCCTCGGCCATGCCAAGAAAGGGACCAGCGCTTCCCTTGGCTGTCACCGTGACCCGACATTATTGTGGACGCCTCTCCTGGCTTCTGCCTTCCCTGCCAGTTGCCAAGGTCTTTAACTGCCCCTTGGTCTCTTGTCTGTGACCTTGCTTTAGTTCCACCCGATGCCACGGTTCCTCCAGGATCTTACCTCCCAGATGCGCCTCCAAGGTGAGCAGGTTGCCTCCGGGCTTCTGCCGCAAGTCCATTTTTCCGTGCCACAGCCCTGCTAGTCTTTTCCTCCCCACCTCTGTCCACAGGCGCCTCTGCAGCCCCGCACCCTCTCCTGGGTACAGGCGAGGTCTGGCACCAAGGCCCTCCGCATCTCACTCACTCCAGTCTCTCCAGGTTTGTTTGCTCGCTCTCTGCAGGAGTCCTCCCCGCAGGCAGACCCTTCTTCCTTGTGTTCCCTCTACATGGCTTCTCCCCTGCTTTTGTCTTAAGTGATCTTACATTGTACCTGCAAAAACTACCCCAGGTCCTGTGGGCGTATAAAACACCAGCTCTCATCTTAGTCCCTAAGCCCGATGTGTGTCCCCTGGCCTCTGTGTGCCATTGGCCTCCTTCTTCCCCTTGGGGTGTTCTCCTGCGCCTCCACCCTCCCTGTGACCCCTCTAGCAGTTGGTCAGTAACGGTTGCGCCTGCCTTCTGCGGTCAGTTATCTTGTCTCATTATCACTCATCTCGTCAGTCTCTTGAAAAACAGTAGTGTTGTTTTGCACACTGCCTGTAGCCTTGCTTCAGCACTCCAGGCGGTGCCTGGACACAGCAGGCGCTTAGTCGCTATTTCTGGATGCCCACCGCGGCCTCTAGAATCCTCAGCTTGGCAGATCTGGGAAATCTGACTTCATAAACTCATCAAGCATTCTGAGGATCAGCAGGACCGATTCCTGCTAACCGATCTTAGAGAAGACTGATTCATCTGAATCCTTTTAAGAGAGACCTACCCCTCGGCGTGCATCTCCAGGGGCATTCCCTGAGTCACAAGGTCCTTTCCGGAGTCCCAGTTGGAAATCAGAGACTACTTACCAGGCACAGAATTTGAGTACTAGGCATTCTGTGCTTTTCCAGATCCCTATAAATTATGAAATCACTCTCTCTCCAGGGATATTTCTCTCTCAAGAACCAGTATCCCACATCTAGATGCAAATGCCTTCTTTCCCCACCTAAAACAATGAAAAATCTCAGACTCTTATTTATAGACTTCACTGGGACAACGTCGCTTATTGTCACATCAGCCCTCTTTATTTTGGGATGTTCTGCACATTATAGTTCCCAGATTTATAGATATTCTGGTTAGTTATATTTTAGGCTTATCATTTTTCAGTCACAAATAAGATGACATCTTACCTCCTGGTTTGTAATTGTTGGGGATTCTTTTAGGATATGCAAATCTCTATTTATGAAATAGTGCAGCGTAACCCGCCTACTAGGGGAGTCACAGATGCTGTGGCACACGTCTAGGCGTCTCGGTCCCAAATCCCATATAAGTCAGGAATCCAGAATAGTGTTTTGGCCATTAATGAATCAGTGGTACCCTGAACATGTGAGCAGTGCTATTTTTACACCCATTGCTGACCTCAGTGATAAAGAGGGTACAGACTGTGCCTTGCCAGGCTTGTGAGCTTACCATGAGTAATACCTATGGTTATTATGATGTCAGAACTTGAATATTCTTTACCAAGAACATAACCATTGCATCACACAGCTTGGGGCAGGGTGTGAAAAGTCCATTTTCCCCGGAGAATGCAATAGCATAAGCTGGTTCTCCCACAAGGGCGGGGAAGCCTGAATTCTGCAGTGCCAAGACTCCTGCTTGGATTTGGAGAACAGCTTCCCGTTTTTGCCACCCGGAAGTTATTTGCCTCAGGGTTTCCAAACAAGAGGCATTTGTGATGGGTGATCCTCTACCTCCTGCTTGCTCAGGAAAGTACCAGGTGGGGATGAGTGGGCGCACACCTGAAGTCACTAATCGCTGTGAGGGTCAGAGCTGTCGCATCATTGGACACCTTGATCTCAGGAAGCATTTTCTTTCTTTTTTTTTTTAACTAATTTTTATTTTCACTTGTAAATTCTTGTCTTTTTTTTTTAATTGGAGGAAAATTGCTTTACAGTATTGTGTTGGTTTCTGCTGTACAACAATGTAAGTCAGTCGTAATTACACGTATATTCCCTCCCTGGGGACCCTCCCTCTCCTCCCTGCCTCCCACCCCTCTAGGTCATCACAGAACACCAGGCAGGGCTGCCTGTGTTATACAGCAGCTTCTCACCGACTGTTTCACACGTGATGGTGTACACATATCAACGCTCCTTTCTCCATTTGTCCCACTCTCTCCTTCCTCCTCTCAGGAACCATTTTCACAAAGCACAGAAGCGATGCTAAACTATGAAAGCTAAGGATTGAACGATTTAGAATTTTTTAAGTTGTCTCTAGAAATGTGTGCTCTGACTTTGATGGGTGAGGATGCTGAGCGTCCAAACGTGATTACATTCAACCTCGTTAATCCAGACTCGTTAGGGAGCACAGCATTAAGGCAAAACACAGTGCTATTTAGGACGGACTAAGTTTTACTGTGGCAGCAGACACCTTCCAGCGTCTCAGGGACTTAAAATAACAAAGGTTTGCTCCATCATCTTGCTGCGGGTCCCCCTTGGGTCAGCTGGGATCTCAGCCCCTTCTCATCCTCATTCACTTCCTATTCCCACCCCTGAATCATCACTGGTTACCTTAGCAAGGGATAGAGGGATCAAATAGGCCAATTGCACACTGGCTGTGAAAGCTTCTGCCCAGAAGTGGCACTTCTCACTTGGCCACTTTCTACTGGCCAAGTTTAATCATATGGCCAAGACTAATTGTAAGTTACTTGGCTTTAGCTACCTGAGGTATAACAGGAATTTTCAAAGTGAAGAGCTCAGAACAGTTTATTGGGATAGAGAAGAAAATATTGGGGGCTTCCCAGGTGGCGCTGGTGGTAAGGAAACTGCTTGCCAATGCAGGAGACATAAGAGACACAGATTCGATCCCCCGGGTCTGGAAGATCCCCTGGAGGAGGGCATGGGATCCCACTCCAGTATTCCTGCCTGGAGAATCCCATGGACAGAGCAGCCTGGTGGGCTACAGTTCGTGGGGTTGCAAAGAGTTGGACACGACTGAAGTAACTTAGCACGCACGCACAGAAGAAAGCATTAGACTATGTATATTATTTTTCATCCTTATAAATATTCTGGTTTTGTGTTTTTAATAAACATAATAGTAAAATAGAAATATATGATTTATTAAAAATAGATATTACATGTGTTAGGAGTGTTCAGGTTTTTTGTTTTTTTTTTTACTGATTGTCAATCAGAAATGCTTAGGTCATAGTTTATACAGTAGATACAAATGTGCAATGAGTATGTTGTACATAGAAACTGAGTTCCATTTATGACCTGGAGTAGTGCTTTTTAAAAAAAAATTTTTTTTCAAATCGAAGTAGAGTTGGTTTACAGTGTTTCGGGTGTACAGCAAAGTGATTCAGTTATGCATATATTTTCTTTTTCAGATTCTTTTCCATTATAGGTTATTATAAGATATTGAATATAGTTCCCTGTGCTATACAGTAGGTTCTTGTTGTTTATTTTATATATAGTAGTGTTGGGAATAGTGCCTTTCATTCAAACGTTACATGGAAAAGAAATGCAATACAGTTTTAAGGTTAAGTAGGTAAAAATATGGGCTTCCCAGGTGGCGCTAGTGACAAATAACCCACCTGCCAGTGCAGGAGATGTAACAGATATAGTTTCGATCCCTGGGTCATGAAGAAGCTCTGGAGGAGGGCATGGCAACCCACTCCAGGATTCTTACCTGGAGCATCCCATGGACAGAGGAGCCTGGCGGGCTACAGTCCATAGGGGCACAGAGTCAGACTTGACTGAAGTGACTTAGGATGCATGCACAGGTAAAAATATAGAGTTTTTATCTGAATCTTTTGAATCCATCCAGTTTCCTCTGTGTCTTCTTCAGAACCCTTGGAAGTTGCTTTTTTCCTAACCAGACCTCCCTTTCCATGGCGAACAGCACTTGAGACAAGTGACCAATGAGCTCTTGTCCCATTTCATCATCTGTTTGCCTTGTCCAGTCATTCAGAAATAGCGTACTGAGTCCTCGTCCAGCCAGGCATGGTGCTGAGGGGGCCCCTGGTACCACGTGAGCTCCGTCCATCACGGCCAGCCATGCATCGGCTGGGGTGCGTGTTCCTGGGCCTCAGCGAGCCAGCTGACCTCTCCCTTCTCCTCTGACACCAAGACAGAGCTCCCCCTGGGCCAGACTGTGCTGTGAGAGCAGGACACTGACGCCTCCCCTTCACACCAGGATCATAAGAGGCACCCATTTCAGAGATGAGAAAACTGAGGCTCAGAGAGGCTTCATCACTTGCTGAGACCTTGCAGCAGCAAGCAGCAGAGCCCACACCTGACCAGTGGCCAGGAACTCAGAAATGACCTGGAATGAGCCTTCGGAACACAAACCCTGTTGAGTTGGGACCAGCTATGTCACCAGCTGCCATCCTCTGTGCCCTGGAGCAGGACACATGAGAGCTTTCTGACGTCTTCTCTGTGCTCCGGGTGGGGACAGAGCAACACCCGGTATCACCGGAGTGGGTACCTCCCCTCAGGCCGTGTGCCAATGGCCGGCACTGTGGGGTTGCTGGGTCATAACGACACCAGGACTGGTTTGGTGACAGTGACTCACAGCATAAAAATGTCCTTGCAGCAGCCCAAAGAACCACTACCATCTACACAGTGTAGAACGGGCTATTGGTTGCCTGGCCAAGGGATCCCTGTACCAGCTGGTTTTTATATCTGCATCATCTGCACACAAATATTATAAATAATATTGTGCTGCATTTTTATTATGCTTTATAGTTTACAAAGCACATCTCAGTGTTGCTTTATTATTCCACCTGTGCTTACAATACCATTTCACTGCAGTCTGTTTTCTCACTTTTTCTCCATCTTTCATTTCTTTTTCCTTTTCCTTTTCCCTGACCTTTCTCCCTTCCAGCATCCCAGCCTGCTTTCCCCGCCATTCCTCTGGTTTTTATTCCCTTTGCACTGTTAGGAAATGCTTCTTCTATCTTTCCCAAATTGATCGCTAGTTGAGTTTCATCAGATGTCACTTTTAAAGGCAACTGAGAGTAATGAAAAAATTCTCTAAGGAGCAAGGGAGCTGTAACATAGAGTTACTGTTGTAAACAGCGGTCACCATTTAAATCAAGTAAGAAGGATTATATTACTGGGCTTTTAAGAGGAGGAAGGAAGGAATTTGGTCTCTGAAGAGAACCCAGGGGAAAGAGTCCTATGCACTTGGCCTTATGGGCATGGCTGGGACTGGATGTGGTGGTTGATGGTTTAGTCGCTAAGTCATGTCCAACTCTTGCAACCCCATGGACTGCCACCTGCCAGGCTCCTCTGTCCATGGGATTTTCCAAGCAAGAATACTGAAGTGGGTTACCATTTCCTTCACCAGGATCTTCCCGACCCAGGGATTGAACCCTGGTCTTCTGCACTGCAGGTGGATTCTTTACACTCTGGGCTACCGGGGGTCTGAATGACATCTTCACAAAGTTTTCTTTGCAGGTGGATAGCAGTCTTATGAGGGAAGTGTTCAAAGAAATGCAGAAACCCGAGTACAAGAGGCAGCGAGCAACAGGTGTTGCACTGAGCATGGGATGTCCTGGTTTCTCTGAACGACAGCAAGAAGCTGAGGTTTCTTGAGCGGGCAGGTGTGAGGAAGTGCGGCGGGGACTCCTTAACTGTCACTTAGCTGGTGAGGACAGACTGAATTTTTCTCTGCCTTCCGGTGAAGTCGTGGTTGTAAAGTCACACATCCGACACGAAGAACAAGTATATTTGTACAAAGAGAGAGGGTGTTTAGCACCACCCCCCAGCATAGGACCTCAGTTCCAAAACTGAGATGGGCGTTTAGACTGAGAATGCTTCTACTGTCTTTCAACCGGGAGGCGGCAAAGACAGGCTGTCAGGGCAAACTGCCGTTTGGCCAGCGTGACTCTGCACTTGTTATAAATACTTTATCACAGCTTGAGCACAAACATGTTTTTTCAATGAAATGCATCTTGAATTATATTCCAGAGGGTATGCGTTTCTGAGGCCTGCTGTAACGAAGTGCCACAAACTGGGTGATCTAAACCAACAGATACTTATTCTCTCAGTTCTGGAGCCTGCAGGTTGGAAGCCAAAGTGTCAGCAGGGCCAGGCTCCCGCCGAGAATCTAGGCAGAAGCCGTCCTTGCCTCTTCCCAGCGTCCAGTGCACCCCCCAGCCAGCCTCAGCATCCCTGGGCTGGCAGCTGCACCCCTCTGGGCTCTGCCTGTGTCTTTATAGGGCAATCTGTGTGTGTGTGTGTGTGTCTTTTCTCCTTTTTGTATAAGGACACCAGTCAGATTGGATGAGAACTCACCTTAACACCTTAACTTGATTGTACCTGCAAAGAGCCTGTTTCTAGATAAGGTCATGTTCACAGGTACTGGGGGTTAGAACTCCAACATATCTTCTGAGGGGATACTTACTAATATAATATACCTAGAGTAACAGAGTAATGTAGAATAATGTGTGTGTGTGTGCATACTCAGTCATGTCCGACTCTTTGTGACCCCATGGACTATAGCCCACCAGGCTCCTCTCTCCGTGGAATTTCCCAAGGCAAGAATACTGGAGTGGGCTGCCATTTTCTTCTCCAAATATAGAGTAACAGATTTACATAATTTGTTGGGTACAAAAGAGTTGGCAGCAACACTGTAATAAGAACAGTAAAATGAAAAAGAGTAAAGTAGATTTTCAGTTTTGATCCTGAGTGCGCCAAACATTTTTGAAGTGGAAGCTAGGTTCACAAGACAAGTTTGTTGTGGGCTGGGCATGGGATGGGTCAGGTTAAGTAAAATGCATAATTGGGTAAAAGGTGTTTAAGAATAACTACTCTATTGGGCCTGAAAGAGGGAAAAAAATCAAAAGCCTACTAGATTTTTAGTCTTGATTTGGACTTGCTAAACCATTTCTGAAGGACAAGCAAATCCAATTGAAGGCTTCCCTGAGCATCACCAGACATAGGGGTGGCCCTGAAGAACAGAAGTGCCTCATCCTCACCTAATCTGCGACTGATTTATCTCTTGAGTGTACTCAGGTCTCCTTCAGAAATGCATGCACACCCAGAACCAGAGCTAGAGGGACTTCCCTGGTGGTCCAGTGGCTAACACTCCACACTCCCAGTGCAGCAGGCCCGGGTTCAATCCCTGGTTGGGGAACTACATCCCAGATCACAGCTAAGAGTTCTCATGCCGCAACTAACGGTCCTGCATGCCATAATGAAAATTGAAGATGCTCTGTGCCAGCTAGCCAAATAAAATAAATAAAAATAAATGTTTTTTTAAAAAAGAAACTAGAAACTTACTCTCCCATTTTAGTGTTATTAATATGTGATGTTCAGTTCTCTTTTATACCAGAATGACTGCCATTATTCCTTGATATACATTGCAGAGATATTCCTGCATGACTTTTTTGGGAAGCACTGCATAAGTCACCTAAACTTATGCAGAATTTAATTTAAAGTAATCACTTAGCTTTTGCTTGTATAATATTCAACTAACTGACATCCCTTCCAGGGTCTTTTGAGGCAAGACATAGGGAAGTCACAGCGTGGACTGTCTTGTCTCCAAGGAGGGAGAAACAAAGAGAGTTCTTAGAAAATAATGACAGTATGTCCTGAGAAAGTTATGCTGTAGCAAAATGCTTTTGGTTTCCTTAAACCTACCATTAAGGGTTGAATTGTCTCCCCACCTGTAAAAACTCGTGTGTTTAATTCCTAACCCCAGGACCTCAGAAGGTGACTTCAGTTAAGGGAGGGTCTTCACAGAGGCAGTCAAGTTACAGATTGTTGAACCTGGGCCCTCGGCAATGAGAACGCTGAGTCCTGACCACTGGATCTCCAGGGAGTTCCCTTGGAAACAGAGTTTTTGAGTTTTGAGTGTGTGTATATATATATGTGTGTGTGTGTGTGTGTGTGTGTATAAAATTTGTTTTCCTCTCACTGATTCTCCAGTTTCCTAAAACAAGCATGCATGTTTTATCATATCTTTCTTTCCTTCACCAGAATTCTCTTGGATTGGCAATTTTCAGATTGCTTATGAACTCTTGGTAACATGGCCTCTAGCTAATCAATCTGTAGGCTGCGTGTACTTACCCACGGCAGTGAAATTCTGGTGCATCCACAGTGACTTATGGCTTAGTCCCAGGCAATGAGGCAGAGACATAGAAAGGGGAATTTGGGAGGCATGAAGCTTTCAGAGGTGAAGTTGGCAACTTTCAGAAAGTCAGTCAGAACATGGAGAAGGGCTGATTTGGATGAATAATGAGCCAGTAGGTAGATAGGTATGTGGAGAATTTGCAAATGGTAGGAAGAGGATACTTTCTCAACTGAAGAAACACAGCTTATGGTAGAATTTGCAGATTCAAAGAAGATGACGTAAAGGATTTTGAAAGTCTAAGAGAATCCTATTTCTTGGGAAAACAAGGAGCATAACATGGTGCATTTGGTTCTTTTCCCAGGGGAGCACCCCTTCTTTCTCTCCTCCTGACCCTGTGGGGGGAAAAAATGGATTGGTGGCTTATTCTCAGCCAGGCCCTGTAGCCCTTTTTCTGTTCCCTTAATTTTTTTTTTTTTCCATCATTTTATCCTTGACGTCTCTGTGTGATTCATAGTGTTTGACAACGTCTCTGCCCCCAAGGATTACTTTATTTGCCATCTGCTCTACTTTCTACACCGTTTCTCCAGGGAGCAGCTTTTCCCACGTGGATTCCATGTTCATAGAGGTGTTGGGGACAGCCCTCAGGTCAGCGACCCCTTACCCATTCTCCTCTCTCGTTTTTCTCCTGGTACCTATAGAATGTCTCCGCCCTGTCATTACTAATCCCACAGTGAAATCTCTCCCAAACCAAGCTCTCCCTACTGGACTCTGCTCTCATCTTCGGCAACACCGGTTCCCGTCATGGAACACGAACCTTTGATTTCAGTCTTTTTCCCTTTCCATATTTTTGTCACTCTGACCTGCTCATCTTTGTTGAGCCGTGTTTTGGGCTCCACCCCTTTGCCCTTGGGCTTGTGCATGGACTGGTTCAGGGTCACCTTGCCCTCTTCCCCCTCTGATTCATGCTGTACAGGCTGAGCCCATCTTATTGATTTCCATTCTCTTTCCAAATGGTTTATCTTCATTTGAGATTCAACTCAGCCAATGGGAAGTAGATGCTTGATTGTCAGTGACCAGCAGCTCCTGATACTGTGACTTTGGTAAATTCAGCACTTCCTTGTCTCAGAGTTTCAGTATGAAGTGTTGAACACTGAATATTTCAACTGGGATCTCCTCTCGTGTTTGTCATTCAACTTGTTTGAAAACACATTTCATTATCCCACCCGCTAAGAGAAACGCTTTCAGACCACCTCCCGTCTTCATTGTCACCATCCGTGGAACCCCACTCCTCTCAGCCCCCAGATGTTACTATTTGATTACCCCCTCGCCTCTGCCCTTTTGTCCCGTCCGTCAGTGTGTCTTGCCTCCCTTCTCTGCACAGTCTTAGGTTTCTGCTGCTTCCTTTCTGTTCTTTCAGGCAGTTCTTTATTCCAGGTCCTCCCTGCTGGGAAAACCCAGGTCAGCTCACCCAAGACCAGTGTTCTGTCCACTATGCATCAGAGAAGTGAAGTTTACCTCTTTCAGGAAGTAAATTTATGTGAATAGTTTGGAGTGGTGTTTCTCCAGTGTCATCCTAACCAGAGGATAGAGAAATGCCAGTGACTTGGAAACACTGTTGTGGAGTGCATTGATTTCCCAGGTGGTGTGCAGTCAGCCTACCCCTACTTTAGATCAGTCTCCTCTCACACATCAGGTTTCATTTTTTCTTGGCTGTTATGGTACCCTTCCCCTTAGTTGGTGCTTTGACTCCAAGACCCTAAAGCATGAAGAAGAAGAAAGGGTTAGCAGCATGGATTTGTGAGTCAGGCAGACCTCAGTTCAGATCCCAGTGGTAGAGTGAGCTTGGACAAGCTAAATCATCTCCCTAAACTCAACTTGGACTACCGTGGTGGCTCAAATGGCAAAGAATCTGCCTGCAGTGCAGGAGGCCCGGGTTCAATCCCTGGGTCAGAAAGATCCCCTGGAGAAGGGAATGGTAACCCACTCCAGTATTCTTGCCTGAAGAATCCCCATGGACAGGGGAGCCTGGTGGGCTACATACCATGGGGTCACAAAGAGTCAGACATGACTGAGCAACTAACACACTTTCACACTCAACTTACCTGTCTTTAAAATGGGAAATGCAGGAGAAGGAAATGGCAACCCACTCCAGTATTCTTGCCTAGAAAAGTCCATGGATAGAGGAGCCTGGCAGGCTGCAGTCCATGGGGTCACATGACTGAGCATGTATGTATGAGGGTGGAGGGAGATGGGTTGGTAGCAATAAACTGGTAGAACTAAAAAAAATAAAACAAAAAATAAAATGGGAAATGCACTTGACCTTGCATTTGTGAGCTGTGCACACCTAGAGTCTGACACAGAGCAAACCCAGTCACAACAGTTGCTCTCCAACTTGTTAATTGCATGTTAGATGATAGTAAAGTGAGTATCTAGTGGTAGGGCTTCACACCAGCTTTTTCAGTATTTAAAAATTACTTCTAGAAGGTTGAAGTTATCAGAAGATGACAATTCTGGATAAGCAGACTGTTGGGGCACCAGTGTAGACTAGTAGTTATGTTGGGAATGAGCATTTGTTAATGTATGACTACTACTAAAAACTCCTAAGCTGCTGTTTCCAAGCAAAGCCTCAGCTTCCTGAGGGCAGGGGCCATAGTGCTGGCTGCAGGCTCCCAAGGCCCAGTCAGCAGGAGCTGGAACACTGCCCTTCAAAAGACGTAACATCTTTCTAACTGCAGCTCAACTCTGCCTTTACCTCCCCTGTAAACCCTTGCCTTACGGTAGCCCGTGGTGATTCCTGCCTCTGAACTCCTGTTGCGTTTATTTTGGCAAGTTGTTTATGTTGCTCAGAATTGCCAGATGGCCTTTTTACTTTGCATTGACCTTGGCAACCCCATGAGATTTTTAGCTCCTTTAGCACAGGGCCAATGTCTTAGATATCTCATGCTTCCTTTTATACCCAATTCCAGCCTTTTTATAGAGAGAACCCTTAATGGAATCAGTAGTATTGTGATTGTGCTTATTGATGAAGAATTCTGTAGACCTTGTGGTTGATTCTGAACTGAGTTCTGGCGGGATAGACTAGACATTTAACGTTATACAACTAACAGATAATTAGACTTTGATGGAAAACTGTATACAAGTTTTACGGACATTTAGTATACAGTTTTGGAAATGAATCATTTATAAATGGGCTAACCTGAAATTGTCTTTGTACTTGTGAAATAGAAACTTGACAAGCAGGGTTACTGTCATTAAAATTTTATGAATATTGTTATATATGTCAATGAAGAAGTTTTTTCTGTTACCTTTCAACCCCCAAAGGCATCAAATTACGGTAATCAAGGATTATACTGATTAACTCTTTTCTAAGTGTTTCTAAAGGTCCATTCAGATGCATTTTTCTAACATTCATATTTTTTTATATTTTTTGAAATATTCTGTGATTTTATTATGTCTTATGTGCATAATGTGATTCGTAAGAGAGAGAGAGCAGTCAGCTAGGTATGGGAATTAATCCATCCTTTGAGTTCTGGATTCATAAAAAAAAAAGAAAAAGTCTGTAGCTTGTATCGAATGCTATTTGGTAGAAGTGTGTGTCCGAAGGACTATACACGCGGTGAGGCTGGCACCTTTTAAACTAAGGTGTCCTCTTTTTTCCCTGTTTTTGTTTTTGTTGTTGTTACATCATGTGACTTGCAGGACCTACCTTTGCCCCCTGTAATGAAAGTGTGGACTCTTAACCACTGGACCGCCAGGAAATCCCCAAACTAAGATGTTTGTGATTCCATTCTCTTTAATAATGTAACTGGATTCTGGGTGGTGACCTGCAACACCAAAATTAAACTTTACATCCTGATAAAAATGGTGCCACTATTTGGCTTGTAATTCCTTCCCTTGAGCTTTGAGAGGTTCCAGTGCAATTGAATTCAGTTTAATTTTTTTTTTTAATCATAATCGAACCCTCACTCATCCCTGTAGTTTCACCAGAGTCTGATCTTCCAGTAGATAATTTTGGGGTGGTGAAATGAAAAGGAAATGTACTCAGATGTGAAGCAACTCTTCAGTTCATCTAATTGTGAAATATAAAATTATGAAGAAACTAAGCAAATAAGTGGGAAAAAATGAACTAAATAAGCCAATCCTTTAACAAATGACCTTTTAAAAATGCTTGTGACTTAAGAGCTCAGAAAGATCATGAAAATTTTTTAAACTAATCTTTTTTTTTAAGGTGGAAAAAAACTATTCTTAACCCTAGAAAAATTAATTTCTCATTGAACTATTAAGACAAAAAAGGCACATAGAATTACCCAGGTTTGAACTTTTGGGGCCAGAGTCTGTTTTTTCCACTTTATTATAGGTGCCTAAACCCATCACTTGACTTCCTAGTTTTCAAACTAGGACCTTTGTAAGAATGAAGGTAGGGTGGGTGCCCTCATTAATCGAATTGTTGTGACGGGTAATTCCAGATCGTCCCAAAGTCAGACGTGTGTTTACTCTGTTCGTGAAACATCTGGCCTGGAGCCTGGTACCTACTAGGTGCTCAAGATTTTAACTTCTGGAGAATCATGAGACTCCTAAGTAATAGGGTTTGAAATGAAGTGTGATCACATCAATGGACATAAATGGCTTCAACTTCCCTGGTGGCTTAGGTGGTAAAGATCCACTTGCAATGTGGGAAACCTGGGTTTGATCCTTGGCACAGTGTAAAGAACCTGCCAATTCAGGAAACACAAGAGACGGGTTTAGTCCCTTGATCAGGAAGATCCCCTAGAGTAGGAAATGGCAACATACTCCAGTATCCTTGCCTGGAAAATTCCATGGACAGAGGAACCTGGTGGTTTCTAGTCCATGGGGTTGCAAAGAGTCGGACATGACTGAGCGACTGAGCACACACTTTTAAAAATAGTATTTTGAAGTGTAGACTTATAGGCATGCTTTTTAAAAAATTTTTATTTATTTATTTGACTATGCTGTGTCTTAGTTACAACATGTGAAATCTAGTTCCCCAACCAGAGAACGAACCTCAGCCCCCTGCACTGGAAACAGTCTTAGCCACCGGACCACAAGGGAAGCTCCACGTGATTTTTTTTAATGCACACTGAGGATGTGAATAAAGTGACCAAAAGAGAGCCCGGTGCTTTTCTTTACCTTCAACATACAGGCTGTCAGAAATGCACCCAAGTATCAGGAGCCTGGATTTGTTTGGGGTGTGTGAGAGAGAGGTCTTTTGTCTTTGTTGGTAAGAAGAAATACCTTCTTACAAATCACGGGCTTTAATTCTGCTGACTGCAGGGTGTATCTTAATGCCCATTTTATTGGGGCTGTATTTCATTTGCCCTATGCAAGGAAGAATATATTACGTACAGTTGTATTAGTTGACTTAAACTTTAATAAATTTCAATGCCTCTTACTGGTCACTTTTATAACATCCACATAAACTTGTATCAGTAACATTAAAAAGCACACAAGGCCCTGATGAATATCTAATAGTCAGTGTTGATGTTTTGACCTCGTTACGAGACAGATGGTAACAGGGCTATATGCCTTTTAGAAGCCAGAGTTCTAAATTATGGTGCCTGGCTGTGCGTTCATATGCGTGACAATGCGACCATCGTGTCAGGAGTTACCTTGGGAGGCTACTGAGGCTTTCGTGAATTGGTCTGGCTCTCCTGGCCCCTCTAGGGAGCAGCTGTTGAGTTTTGCAGATGTATCCTACAGTGATTTCCCAGGTCCCTCCTCATGGGCTCAGAACCACCCCCTCACACCCCAGTCCCCCACGGAAGGAGGAGAAAAATTCTTTCTTTTCCAAGAGCCAAATAGGAAGGACAGAGGTTACTTAAAAAGCAATTGCGATTGTGCTGTAATATCAAACGGAAAATGTCCATTAAACCCCCTGCCTTTTCTGAAAAGAAAATCGACCGATAAGGAGGATGGCAGGCCTTGCAGAGTACAACACAAGAGTTCAACACAGAGAGAAATGAAAGGAACCAGGACTTCCCTGGTGGCGCAGTGGATAAGAATCCTCCTGCCAACCAGGGGGATGTGGGTTCGATCCCTGGTCTGGGAAGATCCCACAACTTTGTTGTATTTCTCAGAGCAGCTAAGCCCATTCACTACAACTCCTGAAGCCCGCGCGCCCTAGAGCCTCTGCTCCTCAACAAGAGAAGCCCCCGCAGTGAGAAGCCTGAGCACCATGAGTAGAGAGTAGACCCTCCTCACCACAACTAGAGAAAGCCCATGCAAAGCAACAAAGACCCAGTGCAGCCAAAAAGAAAAAGAAAAAAGGAAAGAGATGAGAGGAAATAGCTCTTCCCAGAGTGGGGAACATAAACATTGTTGCCTTCTTCGTCCCCAGCCTTGGGGGTTTGAATAAATCGAAAGCAAAAGGTGTGGATTGGGCTTCCCCGGGACTCCATTAATCAGGAGGTTTTGTTCCAGAAAAACACTCTCAAAAAGAAGTGTTTGGATAAGTCTGTTTATTCCAGTAGGATTAAGAGTAAGTTACACAGCTACCAGCAGTCTTTTATCCCTTATAGGTTGGAGATTTAAAAATAGATTATTGTTGTTATTATTATTGGAGACTTTCTTTCGCTATATTTTCTTTGAGCAGTTTGCTTCACAGAGCAAAATGACCTCTGCTAAAGAATAAGGGTAATAAGACTGTATTGGCAAACCTCCAGCTCTAAGATAAGTAAGCTTGGGGATGTAATGTACAATCTGATGACTGTAGTTAACAAGCTGTATTGTATCCTTGAAAGTTGCTAAGAGAGTAAATCTTAAATGTTCTCATCACACACACACAAAAGGTAAGGTGTGAGTTGATGGAGGTGGTAACTAACCTTATGATTATCATTTTGTAATATCAACGCATACCAAATCATTATGTTGTACACTTTAAGCTTCCACAATTTCGTATGTCAGTTACATCTCGTAAAGCTAGGGGATTGGGAAATAAGACTGTATCAGGACCTGTGACTGATTCTTAGAACAGTGGCTGCTGATCTTGTGAAGGGGCAGCAGTAGTCATACCAGGCCAGGCTGGTGTGGCAAAGGGCGTCTCTAGCCATGCAGATCTCCTCTCTGATCCTGGGACTCTGTCACCAGAGATAGTGAATGACAATTTCCACAATTTTATGACCCTTGGCTGTCATCCCAGTAGCAAACAAGTCATAAGCCATTCTCTTCCCCTTTGTAAAATTCCACTTCTATACCCTGGCCTTTCCACCAAGATTTTTTGAAACAGTGAAAACAGAGAAGAGAATTGCATCTCCTTTATGTAACTTCAGCATGTTTCTTCTGCCACCTCTGACCTCTTCACTGCACAGCCCGCCCCCCTACCCCCGCAATTCCTTGGCCTTAGTCTTCCTGCTTCGAAATACCAAGGATGAAGAAGTTACGGGCAAGCTTCATACTAGAGAATATAGGAAATGCTTACTGCTTTGCCTTTTCAGGGATAAGTTACCAAAAGCCAAGGGATTGGTGGTTTATATATTGTATAAAATATCTGGAACAGTTGTTCATTCGCTCAGTCTTGTCTGACTCTTTGAGACCCCACGGACTGCAGCACGCCAGGTTTCCCTGTCCTTCACCATCTCCCAGAGTTTGCTCAAACTCATGTCCATTGAGTCAGTGATGCCATCCAACATCTCATCCTCTGTCGTCCCCTTCTCCTCCTGCCTTCAATCTTTCCCAGCATCAGGGTCTTTTCCAGTAAGTTGGCTCTTCACATCAGATGGCCAAAGTATTGGAGCTTCGGCTTCAACATGAAACCTTCCAGTGAATATTCAGGGTTAATTTCCTTTAGGATTGACTGGTTTGATCTAGAACAGTATGGTTATTTAATACTGGTGTATATACAATAGTCATTTTCTGTGCTATTGTAGAATTGAGGGGAAATTGACTTGAACAAAAAGTAGAGTAGGAAGAAACAGGCTAAGTGTGAATTCTGAATGAGCAAGCCAGAATAGTCTTGTCAGGCAGAAGGCTGTCTACAGAAGTGTAGTCATGTCACACAAGTAGATACTGGAGTTCAGGAAGCCTCCGTCAGATCTGTGAGGTCAGGGTCAAGGTAGGGTTCAGAGCAGCTGTTGGGTGTTGGGCTGAGGTTGACCCTGGGAAGTCAGAGCACATCAAGGATGAAGTGTAGGTAGAACGTGGCTGCTGACACCAGAACAGGAGCTGCCTAGGCTCTGCCCCAGTTTGTGTGGAAAAGTATAAGCAGGTTTTTCTTTATTCTCCGGGGAGAGGCCAGGTTCCATAAGTACTTGTGACTGGTGATTGATTACTCTATTGCTAGAGAACTAAGCTCTCCTGGAGGCCTGGTCAGATAGAGTGCTTCATTCCATCAACCGAGTGCCTCCTATATATAACAATCGTGGCTTAATGCTGAGAGAAAAAAGAAGTATGGGGTGTAAACTGTACCACGTGCCCTCTGAATGTAGCCTGGTTATGGAAACATGACTTAAACATGGGAAAAGTTACATAGCACAAAAGCTAAGTCATTCAACTCAAGACAAGATATTCTGCAAGGTAGAAATGAATTTGTGAGCAAATGGGCAGTGCACGTGGTAAGTGGCTTAGAAACGGAAAATTGGGAATATCACTGTGCATTGCTGGTGCCTGGGGAGAAGAGGCATATGAATTGTTTTATCTTTGAATAACTTGAGAGAAGTGGTGAAGGGCGTGCCAGATGGGGGTAGGGGGCACTGCATAAGAGCATGGTGGTAGGAAACAAAAGAGACAGTCTAGAAATAGTGAGTAGAACAGTTTAATTAAAACTGGGTTCAGGAAGATTAATAGTTGGAGGTGAAGCCAGCAAAGCAGTTCAGATCAAAATGTGAAGGTGTTAAGAGTCCTCAAATTTATCTTCTAGACACTAAGGAATCATTGAAAGTTTTGGGACAGAGGAGTGACATGCTTAGAAATGTTCTAGGAAGATAATCTGGTGGCTGAATATGGGCAGATTGGGGGAAGAAAGAGCGCTCGGGTAGGCCAGATGTCTGTGCTTGCTTTTCTCTACTGGAGAGTGATAAATGTTTTCACTGTGGAAGTGGCAGCAAGAACAGAAACAAAGAGGTGGTTACAAGAGACATTTTGGAGGATGGAAAAATAAGAGTCTGCACCTTCTTGTCCATGGAGGCAAAGAAGAATCATCAAAGGCAAATCCACAGTTTTGGAACCAAGTGACTAGAAGAATATTTTATGAACAGACATGGGGACATGATCATGGAGGTCAAATGGCTAGATTTTTAGGAAAAGACAGGGCGTTCATCTTTGGAAGATCATCTATGGTATTGTAGCAGGAGGCAGAAATAACCTTCCTGGAAGGCACAGCAGAGCAGTTGGCTGGTGATGAACGTGTGGGGGTCACGAGAGCTTAACTCCAGAGAGAGCAAAGTCCAAACATTGGCGATGCCTGAATTTTAAAGGAGGAAGAGGAAGCAGCCAGCACAGTGTGCAATCAGATGCAGGTTGGGGAGTTTACAGATTCACAGGGCACACAGATAAGAGCATCAAGAAGGAAGTCGTGGTTGGCAGTATCAGATCGGTCAGTTGCTGAGAGGGCAAAGAGAATAGAGGCTGAAAAAAGGCCATTTATTGGGCAATTAGGAAGTTGTTTACCTTTAAGAGGGCATTCCTGTCCAGTGTGTATGTGTGCATGGGTGGAGAGGGATTAAAGAGTGAGCCTTGAAGACAAGGGAGCATCAACCACTGATTACAGGTGAGAAGAAGGGAAGGATCAAAAGGGAAGGACTCAGCTGGTACTCCCCTTCCAAGCGGAGAGTGTCCATGTGCACAATGTGAAGGCAGAAGAAAAAGACTGTCATTGATTCGTTTGGCAAAACTGTATTAAGTACCTGCTAAGAACTTGGATCCAGTTAACATAGAGAAATTGAAAACTGAAAGAGAATAGGTCATGGAGGGAGTTCAAAAGGAAATGGGAGAGGCTGAGAATCAGGGGAACTTTTAGTGTCAGAACAGGGAGACCCTTCTTCTCTTGAGACCGGAGAGACGGAAGAGAGGATGGAGGATGGAGATAAATTCAGGGATGTTTTGAAATGAAGAGAATAGAGGTGGAAAGCAAGGCAGCTGGCCTCAGGCTTCTGGACAGCATGGAAAGTGGGTTGTTGCTGAGAGAAAAGGTAGATGAGGTCAAAGGGAAAATGTTAAATAACCCACAGGCAATGCTAGGGGGTCAGAAAGACATGCACGAGGATCTCTAAACACCGATGGTGCTTGAGAGAAGCCCCACTTCCTGTGTGCTTTTATAGGAAATGTTTCTTAACTACACTTTAGAAGATGGGCAGTGTTTATTTCTGCTTTTACCTGTAAGGACTTACCCTTCCTCATCGCCTTGTTACTTTTCCTTAATTCGTTGTCTATGAATTTTTGTGTCCAGCATCACCATAGTTATAAATTGCACAGCTATTCCATAGTTATGGTTTTCTGGATTACTGAGGTTCCTTAAATTGTGGGTGCGGTTTTGATATGAAATAATAGTACTTTCTAGATAAATTGATTGATAACATGACTTTAGCAGGAAAAGTGAGTGAATAGAGCCCATGAATTATGCTACCCATTCCCCCTAGCCTTCCCCCCACCCCCCCCCCCCAAAAAAAGTTGATAAAATGATTCAGACTATCTCAGTGAAAACGTCAGACCAACTGCTGGTCGATTCAGCCCTACAGAATGATTTAAGGTGAGTAAGACACCAGGGGGTAATTATGGTTCATCCGGAAGCTAGCAGATCATGAGTGGCTCTGTGATTGGACCTGTGTGGGAAGCTTTGTCCTCAAATGAGCAAGCCTGACACTTGCAGGGCCTGTGTATGGGCAGGGAGTACCCAACCGTGTGAGACAGCTAAGTATACAGTAGGTAACCGGGCCACCTGAGGCAGCCTTCAGGTTTAACTGGGTTGCCACCCGATGAGAACTGAGGAAGAATTTGTTTCTATCGCAGACAATATTTATTAGGAAAAAACCCCAACATAATGAACTAAGTTCTGGTATTCTAATTCCATCTCTGAGACTTAGCCGTATTCCCACCCTACGAGTCTTCTACCGGAACTCCCCGGGCCCACAGGCTTAGTGGCCAGATTGTGCTTCTGGGTGGAATAGATTCCATTTTCCAATCTTTTTTTTTAAATTTATTTATTTTTTGGCTGCGCTGGGTCTTCGTTGCTGCATGCGGGCTTTCTGAAGTTTCGACAAGCGGGGGCTCCTCTCTAGCTGCGGTGCTCGGGCGTCTCTGGTTGTGGAGCACAGGCTCTAGGGCGTGCAAGCTTCAGTGGTTGTGACGCACGGGGTTAGTTGCTCCGCGGCATGTGGGAGCTTCTCCGACCAGGGATCAACCGGCGTCCCCCTGCGTCGCAAGACAGATTCTTCACCCCCAGACCACCAGGGAAGCCCCTTTGCCCTTATTTGAAGTGGGAAGACAGTATTCTTGAGGACCCACGCCGCCAGTCAGAAGCCAAGGGGCCGTGTCACGTTCATTCAGGCGAGGACGACTAACATCTCTCTTCCTCCCCCGCAGGTATGGCCTCGCATGTGCAAGTTTTCTCCCCTCACACCCTTCAATCAAGTGCCTTCTGTAGCGTGAAGAAACTGAAAGTAGAGCCGAGTTCCAACTGGGACATGACCGGGTACGGCTCCCACAGCAAAGTGTACGGCCCGAGCAAGAACGCGCCACCGTCCCAGCCAGCCGCCGCGACCGTCAGCGCCTCCCTGCCCATCCCCAACCCCAGCCTCCCGTACGAGCAGACCATCATCTTCCCAGGAAGCACCGGGCACATCGTCGTGACCTCAGCCAGCAGCACTTCCGTCTCCGGGCCCGTCCTCGGCGGGCCACACAACCTCATGCGTCGCAGCACTGTGAGCCTTCTTGACACCTACCAAAAATGTGGACTCAAGCGGAAGAGTGAGGAGATCGAGAACACGAGCAGCGTGCAGATCATCGAAGAGCATCCACCCATGATTCAGAACAATGCGAGCGGGGCCACTGTAGCCACTGCCACCACCTCGACTGCCACCTCCAAAAACAGTGGCTCCAACAGCGAGGGGGATTACCAGCTGGTCCAGCATGAGGTGCTGTGCTCCATGACCAACACATACGAGGTCTTAGAGTTCCTGGGCCGAGGGACGTTCGGGCAAGTGGTCAAGTGCTGGAAACGGGGCACCAATGAGATTGTGGCCATCAAGATCCTGAAGAACCACCCGTCGTACGCCCGCCAAGGTCAGATCGAGGTGAGCATCCTGGCCCGCTTGAGCACGGAGAGCGCCGACGACTACAACTTCGTCCGCGCCTACGAGTGCTTCCAGCACAAGAACCACACGTGCTTGGTGTTCGAGATGCTGGAGCAGAACCTCTATGACTTTCTGAAGCAGAACAAGTTCAGCCCCTTGCCCCTCAAGTACATTCGCCCGGTCCTCCAGCAGGTGGCCACCGCCCTGATGAAACTGAAAAGTCTAGGTCTTATCCATGCCGACCTCAAACCGGAGAACATCATGTTGGTAGATCCATCCAGACAGCCGTACAGGGTGAAGGTCATTGACTTCGGTTCCGCCAGTCACGTGTCCAAGGCTGTGTGCTCCACCTACCTACAGTCTAGATATTACAGGTAAGGCCGTGTGCCCTGAGATAAGAGATGCTGAATGCCCAGCGGCATTCACAAAGCATGTGCCGTGTTGGTCGCTGCTGGGGAGATAAAATTGCTACTCTCGGTGGTCATGATTTACTCGGGAAATTAGGACATTTGCACTTTGAAACAATGATTAGAAGT
Source organism: Bos indicus x Bos taurus (assembly GCF_003369695.1). Lineage (NCBI taxonomy): Eukaryota > Metazoa > Chordata > Mammalia > Artiodactyla > Bovidae > Bos > Bos indicus x Bos taurus. Next base: position 16,609,981 of record NC_040079.1, read on the forward strand.
CACTTGAAAGCAGAGCCAAGTAAGGTTCTTGGCGTAGACATTCAGACTTGGGAGGTATTCCTGGCAGGGTGGGGCTGGGGCTAAGAGCAAAGGCGTGGCAGGGAGTCAGGTCATCATGGACAGATAGAATCCAGATGCAGGTGAAGGAGAGAGAGGGACACACGTGATGAACTCACTCCAGCAAAATGCCCCAAAAGACTCACAGCAGACCAGGAGGACTGCCCACCTGGCCAGAACAGAGGATCCGTGGCGGGTGGAAGAGCTGACCACAAGGATAAGGTGGCCCCAGGATGCTGGGGTGTTAGCTACCAGACTAAGGGGTTGCCGTCGCATCTGTAAACGTGGAGTAAACGCCAACGCATTTGAGCAACAGAGGGTAATGGGATGAAAGTGATGCTCTGAGAAGGTGGCCCTATGTCCCTGTAGGAGGAGGAGTCCAGGGGGAGGGTCTGTAGCCTGGGGACCAGGCCGCCTGCTCTGGTGATGGGAGAACTCCAGGTTTGGGGTCAGGAAGATGAAGGATTGTAACACCCTTGGTGGGAAAATGTGAAACTTCCATTCCTTCACTCAACAAAGATTTATTTCACTTCTATCATGAGCTAGGCACAGCGCTGGGGACGGGAGCACAGCCAGGAGAGCAGGGGCAAGGCCCTCACCATCCTCAAGTCTGTAGTATACAGCTTCCCACCCTTGCCTCCATGTCAAACTCACAAGCGGGTGGACGGAGCTTTAAAAAAAAACAAAAAACACCTGATTTAGGTCCCAGTCCCCACAAGCTGAACGGACGTCTCTGGGGGAGGTATCCTGCACGGGTGATTGTCAGGGCCATCCTGGGGCTCTCAGCACGCAGCCAGGGTTGAGAGCCGCTGCTCAGGAGGGACCCAGATGAGAGCCCTGGCTCGGGTCAGAGAGGCCTTGTTTCTCTATTCACTAAAGTGTGTGGCTGGGCTGGTTGCCTTGTTCCTGACCCGTAAACTGGGTGGGTCTGGGCACCAGCCGTGTGGGGCTGGTGGACAGTGGAGCCAGGACATGACTTGGGTGCTTGCTCTGAGTCCAGCATGTGGTGGGTGCTCAGGGCTTGGATAGGAACAGGAACAAGTGAGTCTGTTCTGGGAGATGGCAGTGGGCTGCGCTTGAGGGAATGTTTGAACGGTCCAAGACTCGTGGAGTTTGGCAAGAAATGAAACTAAAACCCCCACGAGAAGATGAGGGCTGACAACACATTTAGGAGGTTGACACGTGGGCGGTGAAACCTGAATCCCTCGACCTTATCGTGCCCAGGCCCTGTGGGCCCAGCCCCGAAGGGTGCCCACGCCTTCTGCTCACCCCTCCGTCCCGGGCACATGGGCACAGCCAGCCCATCAACCCATTCTGAGGCTGTCCTGGCGCGTCCCCACCTTGTCTGCCCATCTGCCCACCCCTCCACCTGGCCAGATCTGCACAGGTGCCCTCACCCCAGGGTCTCCTGACCCAGCCCGGCCCTCACCCTTGGGTCTCCATCCATGACCTCACACCCCCTCCCCTGGATGATCTGTGGCCACGAGACAGGCATCCCCATGGTCCCCCACCTCCCTTATCTCAGTCCTGACTCAAACAGGTTTGCAAGCCATTCCACCTGTTGCATCCATCACCATCCCCCCATCCCTTCTTGAGCATCCAGGGAAGAGCCTCACGTCCATGTCCCCTGGGTTTCTGGAGGGGTGGATCTGTATTGCTCACCCGGTTCCTCTCCACTCACCTGCTTCTTAAGCCTCTGTGGTCAGCTGTCGGACCTGCAGCCCCGGAGCCAGGCAAAGAAGGAGGCTGTGAGCCTGGTGCCGTGGCAGCTGCGGAAGGGAGCCTGGGCTTGCGGACCCCAGGGGAGGTCATGAGGAGGTGGTTGGGCAGGACTGGGATGGCAGGTGTTCTCTTGAAAGTGCCCTTCTCTCAATGTGCAGTCTGGGTGGCATCATGTAGGCTTACCTGCCCGTCTGAGGGATATTCAGTGCTGTGGCCAGCTCCCTGCCGCCATTGTCCCTCTGCACTTGGGGGTGCCAGACCAGGATGCCAGAGGCCACTTCTTCCTGGGTCTTGGCCTGAATTTAGGGTGAACTGCAGCAGAGTCAAGATGCTCAGGCTTTTATTATTTTATTAACTTGATGCCATTTAGTGAAGAATACTGGCTTCATTCATGTTTATTAAAAATCGAGCACAGCAATCCTCAGTGCTTAGTCCTCAGTCATGTCCAACTCTTTGCAACCCCATGGCCTGTAGCCCACCAGACTCCTCTGTCCATGGGGTTTCTCAGGGAAGAATACTAGAGTGGATTGCCATTACCTTCTCCAGGGGATCTCCCCAACCCAGAGGCTTCCCTGGTGACTCAGTGGTAAAGAATCCACCTGCCAGTGCAGGAGATACAGGAGAATTGCAGGAGAATTGGGGTCGATCCCTGGGTTGGGGAAATGGACAGAGGAGTCTATTGGACTACATACACTCCATGGGGTTGCTAAGACTCAGATATGACTTAGTGACTAAACAACAACATTCTTAACGTAGATCTTAGTAACCTCAGCATACCTTTTTTCTTTCCTTATTAAATGGAGAACTTTCACCTTTTCACTTAAAAGAAGCTCTTTATGGCTTCTCTTTGGTATCTCTGAATTCCCAGCATCACTACTTTTGCGCTTTGGGGCTGTTATTAAGTAAAATAAGGGCTACTTGAACACAGGCACTGCCATACCACAGTCAGTCTGATCGTCGAGTTGGCTACCAGGAGAGTCTACTGGGGGCTCACGGGCAGAACATGCTGAGCGAAGGGAAGATTCCCGTCGTGGCTGGGATAGAATGGAACTTGATGAGATTTTATCATGCTCCTCAGAATAGCAAGCAATTTAAAACTTAAGAATTGTTCGTTTCTGGAATTTTTCACTTAATGTTTTTGGATTGAGGTTGACTATGATTAAGGGGGAGGGACTACTGCATTTGATTCTATATCGATACCAGTTATTTTTCTTTTTTTTTTGGAGCAAGCAATAAGTTGATGCTTGGATATTTCCACTGTCAGTGTGACCAGCAGACTGAAAACAAGACTAAATATTAAGCTCTACCCAGGAAAAACAAAAAGACATGCCATTCAGGCAGGAGATAGTGATTAAAATGTGTGAATTTTTGTTTGTTTGCTTCTGTTCCAAGCTGTTCAAAATACTCTTGTCTAGATTTCATTTGAAATACTTAAGACTATTACCAGGACCAAAGAAGTAGGGGGGAGGTGTGTATAAAAACTTAGGATGTAAAAAATGGCCAGTAGTCTTTTCCTTCAGAATAATCTAGCCTTTTTTGCCTGGTTCAAAAGGTTTCAGACACTATCTTAAAATTGGGGGCGGAGATACATTTTAATTCGGTTCAACTCATCACAGGTTCATTGGGTGCCTACCGTCTGTCCTGTGGTGGATGCACTGAAGGGTGGGAGAAATAAGACACAAGAGTTCCAATCTGGAGGAGTTTATGGTTTCTCTGAGGAGATTAAAAGACACAAGCAGATTGCCTGGAGTGTAATTCTGATACTTTGATATTGCAAATGTTTGATCACTCAACAGATATTCATTGAGACTCTAGGGAACCCGTGATGAGAAAAACCAGTAAAAGAGATTCAAAGTCAATGAAAGATTTTGCAAGATGGGTTAATAGGGAAGATTTATAGAGCGCAGCTATATATTGAAGGACTGTTGAGGTCTGTCTTAAAGGAAATGTGAGATGGGGGTGGGGAGCAGCCTGAGAGGCACAGAGACTGGAATAAATAAGGGAATATGGTGGAGGTGGGGAAACAACATGAGATCTGCAGGTAGTTGGGGGCCTGGGTTGGAAAGGAAGGGTTAGGTGAGAGAGGCCAGACAGTGGAGAATTTTGATTGAGGCTTCAGGGGCTTGGATTTAACAAAGGAATAATTCAGGGACGTTAAGAATATTAGTGAAGTTAATCAATTGAAATGGCAGGAAAACGTTTGGGAAAACGCAGAGGCCAGGAGACAACAGTGGTTATTCATGAATAAAGGGAAGAGGCCATAGATTATAATGGGAATTCCCCCACCCCCACCAGTATAAATGTGAACATGTTTTTTTTGGCTGCTCTGGGTCTTCTTTGCAGTGCAGGGCTTCTTTTGTTCTTGAGCATGTGGGATCTTAGTTCCTCTTGTTGGTGTTCAGTCACTAAGTCATGTCTGACTCTTTGCAACCCTATGGACTACAGCATACCAGGCTCCTCTGTCCACTGTCTCCCGAAGTTTGCTCAAACTTATGTCCATTGAGTCGGTGATGCTATCCAGCCATTTCATCCTCTGCCACCCCCTTCTCCTTTTGCTTTCAACCTTTCCCAATGTCAGAGTCTTTTCCAGTGAGTCAGCTCTTCACATCAGGTGGCCGAAATATTGGAGCTTCAGCATCAGTACTTCCAATGAATATTCAGGGTTGAATTCCTTTAGGATTGACTGGTTTGATCTCCTTGCTGTCCAAAGGACCTTCAAGAGTCTTCTCCAGTACCACAATTCAAAAGTATCAATTCTTCAGCACTCAGCCTTCTTTATAGTCCAACTCTCACATCTGTACATGACGACAGGAAAAACCATAGCTCTGACTATACAGACCTATGTCGGCAAAGTGGTATCTCTGCTTTCTAATACGCTGTCTAGGTTTGTCATGGCTTCTCTTCCAAGGAGCAAACATCTTTTAATTTCATGGCTGCGGTCACCATCCGCAGTGATTTTGAAGCCCAAGAAAATAAAGTCTGTCACTGCTTCCATTGACAAGGGAGCAAACCTGCATCCCCTGCAGGAAAGCAGGTTCTCAACCACTGGACACCCAGGGAAATTCCTGTGAACACTTTTAATGCTTTTACATTCTGGTACTGTGATTGCAGAGTTGGCTAGAGGAAATAGGTTGGTTGGTTTGGTTTGCTGTCTTTTGTTCATGGACTCTGCTTTCCCTAAGGCACAGTTGTAAGGCTCTGGCCTCCAGAACCTGGTTTCAAGTCCCACCAGTGCTATCAAGTAACAGGCTCTGGGAGGAGAGTTGAGAGATCTCAGCTCCAGTCCTGGCCCTGTGGGTCCCCAGCTGACTGTGTTCCCCTGAGTCGGTGTATTGATAGAATATCCACTGTGAGCCATCCCCACTCCCGCGTCTGGATCCCATTATGACCAGGGCTTCGTCCTTGGCCAGGGGACAGTTTCCTCTCCTGTGGGCTGACCTTGATCTCATTAGTTCACACTGGGGACCCGCCATCACCTCCTCCCCATCAACAGGGAACACAGGATCTTCCAAAAGGCCTTAAGTCACTTCAAAAAAGGGGCAAAACTTAATAAAGCCATAAAAATAAGTTTCCAAAACTGCAAAGCTTGTGCAGATTAAAAAGTGTAAAAGATTCCTGAGTAGGAGTTAGGTTTGATTGAAAAGAAGAGCTCTGAAAGCAACTGCAGGCATTGGCTTTTCAGCTAATTTGTCTTTCGTTACCAGCAGATGCAACAGGAAAGGGTGCTAGTTCACCCTTGAGAACATTGAGTGGCAGCTTCAACCTACTGGCAGTCTCAGTCACCCAAATGAAGGAGGTGGTTTATAAATATGTGGAAGCTTTTAGAGTTGCAATCTCCTTTCTGAGGAGAAGTAATCAATAAGTTATCTGGGCTGTTAGGTTATCTTTAGTTTTCCCTTGCTTTTGTCTCGGACCTTGAGTTGTGTGGTGAAATAATTTGAAATTGGATTTTGCTTTAGTATGAACTTAAGTGAGAACCCCTCTGGTTTTTTTTGAGTGTATCTCTACCCCAGTGTTGTAGTCCTTCTTACACACACACACACACGTGCACAGTCACGCAAATAAACCCGGATGCCACAATATAAGCCCACACATGACTTACGCACACCTGGGTGTGCTTGTGAGCGTCTTGGTGATAGAAGCTAGCTCTCAACTCTAGCAAAGATGCTGATGTACACGGATGCCCAGCACAGGGAGAAGGACACATACACACAACTTCACAGACACTGAGAAGCCACATACATTCACAGATCACATGAGCCAACCAGAGTGACCCTGGAGGCCAAGGGCCCAGGTGCAAAAGCATCCGTGTTGATGCCCCGGAAACTTGACCCAATTGTCTGCCTTGCTGCAGACCTACCATCCACACGTCCGCAAACCTGAGGATGGTAGGGCTGGAACCACTCTTGAGCTCAGAGTACGAACCAGTCTTTTTCAAAGTGTGATCGAAGGACCCTTCTTCCGCAGTACCAACCAGGTGCCTGTTAAAAATGGAGATTCCTGGGTTGCAAAACAGATCTAAGAAACAGGCTTTCTGGGTACGGGGCAGGATGATTTAAACAAGCTCTGCAGCTCATTCTTTTGTTTTTTTTAAGCCACTTTATTGAGGTGTGCCGCTGCTGCTGCTAAGTCGCTTCAGTCGTGTCCGACTCTGTGCGACCCCATAGATGGCAGCCCACCAGGCTCCCCCGTCCCTGAGATTCTCCAGGCAAGAATACTGGAGTGGGTTGCCACTGTATGACTGACATACAAAAAGCCTTACATGTTTAATATGTACAACTTGATGAGTTTGGAGGTAAAACTATCACCGCAGTTAGTGCCCTAAACAGATCTATCACCTCCAGAAGTTTCCTCCTGCTTTATTTCTTTATTTACATTTTAAAAATTATTATTTTGTCCTTTGAGAACTGTTGCTCAAGTTGGCTTGGATCCCAGAGTCCGTCACCCCACAGAGGGCGTTACTACTTGCCCCGTCAAAATGGGAGCCGTGGGGCCACTGTTGACAGCCTGGCATGGAACCGTTGACCTTTCACCTCAGTGGCTGACAGCCCCTCCTTCGGGGCCCAGTTGTTAGATTCCTTGTGGTCAGACCCTTTCTGCTTCAATGGTGGTGACAGTGAAGATCCAAAAATAGTTGATGCATGGGACAGGAGGGGTTTATGTGGGTTGGTAAACTGACAAGTGGGTGCTTGGGAGGGGGTTGTGATGGGGGTGGGTGGGCGTGGGGAAGCATTAATGCATGGCAGAGACATTAATACACATGGCTCTCTGCATAATCTGCAATCAGTGTAGCATTTACGGCCAGTTACTGAACTGTCCCCGTAGCCACAGCTGGGTTTGAAGCCATAATCCTCATTTCTGGATCCGACAAGTAATTTTTTGAATTCCGAAGATGTGCCAGACACTGTGCTTTGTGCTGAGGTTTCAAGAGGCGAGTAGGAGTGCCCTCAGCTATGCAGCTCTACCCCCAAGCCTGTCACGGAGTGAGCTGTCCCCCGGGGAGGCAGTGGGGGTGCGTCGGGCTCCACTGTCCTGGTCCGCCCCGGAGCAGATGTCTTGTTAAACCCAGAAGGCAGAGTGCATTGCCTTTGAATGGCTCTGTCTGGTCTCCCTGGGTGCCACTCATGTCTTCTGAGTCCTGGGTGCCCTCCCCAGTGAATGCTGCCCCGCCTCCCACCTGTCCTTGGTCCCCCCAAGCAGTGGATCTCTGCCTCACAGCTGGGACAGACCTGGCCATCCTCCTGCATCCCCTCACCAGGCTTCCAGAGGAGGAAGGAACGCCCAGCCTCAGCCTCCGCAGGGCAGCTCCAATATGGACTTCCCTTCCTCCCTTGGTTCCATCAGCTGCTGGCTCACAGAGCCTTAAAGCCAGATGGAGGATCTGGGCTCTCGGTGTTGAGTGTTGGCCCCTGGCCCTCGTTCCTGGGTAGAGATGGAGATATTGACATTGCAGAAGCAATTGTCATGGGTTAGCTCCCCAAAGCAGAGCCCAAGGCAGGGCTGGGGTGCTACACGTCTGTGTGGGAGAAGACCTCAAGGAGCTGGGGGCAGGGGGTGATTCCACGAGGAGTTAGGGGCCTGCTATAGGCCTCAGGGATCTTGCCCCAGGCAAGGGGAGGCTGGGGTTCTGGGGCTCCTCACCCCGAGACCTAGGGCCCTCGGGGGCATTGACTGTCCTGTGCCTTTGTGTGGGCTGAGCTTGTTCGAGGTCTGGGTGGGCTTGAGCAGACGCAGGGGAGCCCATGAGGCAGAACAGACCACGTGACTGTGGCCGAGATCAGTGGGAAACATGACACGGGCCCCAGGAACCATGAAAGTGTGAGCTCCAGCCCCTGCCCAGGGATCCGCTTTGTCCTCCTCGCCAACTACAAGTGTGGCATTTTTAAATAGAAAGGGAATATAGGCAAAATGCCTTTGTGGACAAATTTAAGTATTAGAGGCTAAGAATTCGGAACTGAACTCCAGATTTTGGTTTTGGTAGAGTTGGAGAATCTGACTTAAAAGCTCAAAAAAAAAACAAAGAATGAATCTTGCCTCCACCCCACTGCCTTTTGATCTGCCCAGCCTGCTGGCTAGACATGCAAGATGGGCCAGGCTCTCAGAGCGAGATACCTGCGCAGGGGGAGGTGCCTGAAGCATGTGTCTGTAGAAGCAGTGGGGTGAGGGGGAGGCGGGTTCTTTCCATTGGTGCTCAGTAGCTGATGTAGGTGCTGGTCCCCGAGGCACCTGTGTCAAATGGGCTGGTGACCAGCTGGCCAAATGAATGGACGAAGGAATGAATAGATGGATGGATGGATGGTTTCAGTGGCCTCGTATGTTTATAGCTCAACTCACATTGTTACACAGCAGAGACCCCCCACGTGCCCAGCGTCTTGTAGCCTCTTCCTACAAGTCCTTTCACCGTTGCCCTAAACCTTGGGCATGGCATCCAGCACCCCCGAAACCTGGATCATACGGGTCCGCTTAACCAGCCTTTTGGGGAGCAGACACATCTCACCAAAAACATTCATTCCATCTTGCCTTTCCACCTGTGAGGGTTCAATTTGAAACCCGAGGACAGCTGACTGCTTTTAACAGATTAGTTCCCGGAAATCAGCCAGCATCTGTCATGTCCCATTACGCCTTTACAGAAAATTAGAAATGACTTCCTAGCACAAAGAAGGGGCCGAGCGCAGCACGACCTGACCAGGGAGCCTTGTGCGTGTGGAGACAGTGCCGTCCTCCAGGCCGCTGACCCCGTCTCTGCTTCCTGTTTCGTGAGATGTTCCGAACATGCTCGTCGCAGGCCCTGTAACTTTGTCTTCTTCCTTAGGAGCTGAGTGTACAGAGCTCTCCCATAGAGGATAAAGTAAATCACCCACCGCTCAGTGTGTGCCTGGCACATGGCAAGCACTCAGCCCATGCTGGCTGCTCTTACTACTTTTCCTGCTGCTACTGTTAGCATCATTGTCGTCATTCTTACCATCCTCACTCTATTGGCAGAGACCTGGGTGTGAATTCCAGATCTGCTGCATTATAGCTGTGTGACTCCAGGTGAGTTCCCAAACCTCTCTGAGGCTCCCTGTTCTTTTTCTTACAAGAAATACGACAGCAGTTCTTGAGGGTGTTCTAGGGACCAACCAAACCAGATGGCTGGTGTGCGGCTCACCCGTGTGCACCTTGCCTCGACCATTAGTAACCGTCACACTCCCTGTTGGGCCCCCTTGCTGGTTTATGTGCCTGTGGCTTAGCATCTGTTTTCTTTGACCTGGTATCATTGGTAGCTGTCAACATCCCCACACTCCTTGGGGTCACGCGTCGTTATCATCCCTTATACACGTGGAGGCCCAGCACCTCCTTCACATTCAGCAGGCGCTACAGGAGTGTGTTTGGTGGGCTCATTTGGTGTCAGGAAGAGACAGTGTCCCGTGCAGCGGTGAAGGGGTCAGTGTTTGAGGAGAGGAGCGACAGCTCTTTTGAGTCAGGAGAGACACGGGCGCAGCATTCTCAACTTGAGGGCACGGGCCTGGCACCCTCCGCCGCTGCTCGCATTTGCTGCTCGCAAACAGCCGCTGCTGTTCGGCCTTCTGCTTGACTGGGGTACGTGAGCCTCAGGGTGGTGGGGAGCCATGTACCAAAACCTCAGGGCGGTGGGGAGCCGGGCACACAAGCCTCAGGAAGTTACAGTGCATCTGCCACCTGCCGTGCTTCCTGCCTCCACTCTCCATCGCCGCCAACATCAGAAAGGTCCAGGGGCCAAGACTAGAGTCATAGGCAAGACTCTGCTCAGGGACTCCCTGAAGGGATGTGTGTGTGTGTGTGAATGTTGTATGTTTATGACGTGAGTGTTTGGATGTGTGAATGTGTGTTGGTGTATGTATGTAATCTGCATGTTTTCGATGTGTGAATGTGTGTTGATGTGTGTTGTATATGTGATGTATGGTTGGTGTGTTGTATATGTGATATGTGTTGTTATGTGGGAGGTGTGTTGGTGTGTGTGTGTTGGTATATGTTGTATATGTCTCTGTGTTGTATATATGAAGTGTGTATTACGTTTGGCATATTGTTACTGTGTACTGTGTATATGACGGGTGTTGGTAGGTGGGGCTGTGTGGGTGTTGGTGTGTGTGTGTGTTGGTATATGTTGTATGTGTCTGTGTGTTGTATATGTGGGGGGTGTATTGTGTGTGGCATGTGTGTTAGTGTGTATTATATATGTGATTAGTGTTGGCAGGTGGGGGTGTGTGGCTGTGGTTGGTGTATGTGTGTTAGGCTGTGCAGTTCAGTGGCAGGAAGTAGGCTGGTCTCCATGTTTGCCATCCCTTCAGATCCCGCTTCGTGTGGCTGCAGAAATGTACCCTCCAGTCACAACTTAGTTTATGTCATTATTAACCATAAAAATTAGTATTTTGGCCAGAACATGAGGGAGAGACCGTGGGTAGTGTTTATTTACCATCCACTGACCTCCACTGAAGGATTTCCAGTCTTCTTCTCTTTGTAAATTAGAACTTATATTGGCAAATAAAAATGCACTAAGTGTGAACCCTCAGAATAGAAATAGCTCTGGCACCGAGAGTCAGATGTTGTCATTGTAAAAGGTAAATATTCACAGCAGGGAGACCTTTGGGAGGTGGCATGGCTCTGTGTCCCGACTGTCAAGATGGTGACGGGCTAAAACTCATAGAACTTACACAGAAAATTTTTTAAATTCTGAGTGAACATTTAGAATCTATTTACCCCTAAAGATCTCCAAGGAAACTGTTATATTAAACCCTTAAACTTTATCTTGTGTCGTTTCTCTTCCTGTTTTTGTTGTGTTGCGTTGTGTTTGGGTAAAAGAGATATCTTTGTCCATCCTGTAACAGGATGGCCAGTAGGGCAACAGTCATTACTGGAAACGGCCGGCCCAGGGAACTGTGAAAACAACTCTGGGGAATAAACAGCTGCTGATGACGGAAGTGTTTCTGTCCCAGCGTTTCTTTACATGTGCTGTTCCACGTGTGGTTCATGGACTTGTCCTCTAAAAGTGAAGGACAGTGACCGCTAGAAACAGAGACGTGAGGGACTGTTACCTCTGAAATCTCAGAGTCCAGAAAGAAGATGAAGACTTTGTGGAATCTGGTCATCCGGCCTTACTGTGCCTGCAGGGCCCTGCCCTTGGCTCTTACCTCATCATGGCCTTGGCCAGCAAACCCGGGAGTGAAGCAACATCGTTTTCAATCAAGTAGCTTTCCTAAAATCCAAGCTTTTCCCAACAGCAGGCCTCCCACCTGTGGAGACATTGGCTTTTCACCGAGGGGTGGCTGGTTTTGTAGGAAGGGTCTTTTATCCCCTCAAAGAGAGGGCACCTGTGTGCCATCTTGGAAGCAGTGGGTTCTGCTGGGTGCGTTCTGAGTGATGGGCCTTGGAGAGGGGCCCCTGTCCCCAGCAGTGATCCCGGGTCTGATGAAGCCGGTTCCCAGCAGCATGACCTGGGCCACGCACCCCAGTGACTGGGCCATGGCCCAAGGCCACACGCTGGGCCCAGAGCCACGGGCCCTTCCGTTCCCGCCCCACTGACAGGAACTTTTCACTCGTTTCCTTGGGAGAAACAGGAGCATCCGCAGCATGTAAATGTCATTCCACTGCGCCCTCTGCAGCTCTGAGGGGCCGGTTGAAGACGGATTCTCTGTGACTTTCCTGCAGTGGGAGGTCCGTCTGTTTGCAGATCTGAGCTCGTGGCCAGCTCTGCTGTTTCCTGGGCCTCTCTCTCCCTCTGTGCCAGTTCCAGGGAGCACAGGGCATCCTTGCTTGCCCTTCCATGTTGTCCTTTTCTTCTCAGAAGATGCCCCCCATGGCTCCTTCCTTGATTCAGTGTCCCTTCCCCTGTTTCCGATGTCCTGGTTCAGAATCCCAAGTCCTGTTCCAAGGCCCCAGCTTCTCCCTTGCCCCCTACCCACACCCTCAGCACCTGTGTGAGCCCACCCCACTCCCTCAGCCTAGCGTCCCTCCCCACCTTCCCCAACACCCAGACCCTGAAACCTAGCCCTGTCCCACTCCTCTTGTGGAAGCCAAGTGCCAGACCCACCACAACCAGAAATAATCTCTTCCTCTGGAAACATTCGGACATTGATTAACCTGGCATGTTATTCACTTGTCTATTTGACCTCCAAGGAAATTATACACTTCCTGGGACCAGAGTCTGGCCCTTAGACCCCGTGATAGAACCAGAGCTGATGTTAACAACCCATGTTCCAGGGAGCTGGCATGACCAGCCACCGCTGGCACATCTAGGGAGGTGAGATGGAGACAGAGACCCGGTCTCAGTGTCCCGCCTACCGTGTGACTCCTGGTGGGTCTCCTCGCCTCCCTGACATGCCATCTCCTTAGTTGGTGGGTCTCCTCGCCTCCCTGACATGCCATCTCCTTAGTTGGACCAGGTGACGTAGCACACTGGGCCGCGGGCACCTGGAAGGTCTGTGAGTTTACCCCTCTGTGCTTAGCCTCACACAGCCCTGTGAGCTTCGGGCATAGTGCAGACCGTCACTGTCTTACTATTTCTAACCATGCCCGGCCTTTCCTTTCTATCCCTGGCTTTTCCTTTTTCTTCTTTTCTTCTACCTGTGCTCCCAAGGTACTCCCATACTAATCCAGGTACATCAGCAGCGGTGGGACGTCTCAGGCACCGCCATACATAGACTCTGGAGACACGATTAAGCGAGACCTCGGCTCTCAGAGTGTTACCAGTTAATTGCTTTGCTGCCCCTGCAAGAAATGTACTCATGTTACTTCTGAGTTTGGGGCCATGTGGACCCAAATGAGGTTTCTGCTGGTGCGGACAGAAATAGTAAGATCGAAGATAGATTTTTTTTTTTCCTGAAAATGAGCCATTAGCATTTTCCCCAACTTTTCCCAGTTGGTATTCTGTGTCATGGTTTGTATAGAAAGACCTGTATCTTCATCTCATTGCTTTACTTTACAAGCTCTGTTCAGCAAGGGGTGTCAAACATCTGTGTGTGTGTGAGGCTGCAGACCCAGTGCGGACACACCCCCCACCCTCCCACTCCCCAGCTTTGGGGGATGAGCCACAGGTTCTCTGGAAAGAGCATCTCTTAGGAACACACCCATTTGGACGGAAGTCTCAGGAACATGAAGCCATCAGAGAAATCAGCGGGAGTGCCAAGTCTCCAGACCCTGTCTGGGTGGGAGCTAACAGCCTGTATTTGCCTGGGCCTTTGGTTATGGTGACGGCTTGCATTTTCTTCGCCCCAGGGACATGGCTTTATGTGACCATAACACCAAGGGTGGCTCTGACAGCGTTGTCACCATCTCACTGTGTGGTCAGTGCCTTGTTAGGGGTCACCCACATGTTGGTGACTAGCCCCACAGGTGCAGCTTGCATGTCCCACTCTGTCCAGGCAATTCCTGCCCTGGTTGAGGCGCCGCCCACCTCCCCCCCTGCCCCGCCCCTGCGCGCCCCGCCCCCACCAGCCAAGAAACCTAGAACAACCTCCGATGCAGAGGCACAGACCCCGTCTGCACGCAGCCCCAGGAATGTATTTGATGTGAGCGGCCTCCTGTCCTGGCTCCTGTCCTCCTCACTCTCCTCTGGAGGGACCGCGGAGCCACGATTGGTTTTCCCGCCACATTGGGAGGCACCTGCTTAGTTCCGCACCCGACACTCATATTTGCATACTACTTGCTTTTGTTTGTTGTTCCCTCCCTGTCCTGGTGTTAGTGAAACGCAGCATCCTTGACACGCAGGACAGGAAGACATCCGCTCCCGTTTGGAAATGAATGAGTCTGGGTGGGAGAGCGCGGTGCAGGCGCGCAGCTGCAGTGCACGTGCGCGTCGTTTGGAGGTGTGCCGCACGCCGGCGCCTCGCCCCCTCTGTGCCTTCGGGGGCAGGTCAGCCTTGGCCCCTAGAGTTTACACTGAAAAATGTAAACAGGCCTGAGTTGTGGTGAAGGGTCCCTCCGCACAAAAATCTAACTTCTTGCTGTGGAAGGAAGGCACCCACAGCCTAAGCGGGGAGGGACCTTGTACATATTCATGGGATCCTTCCTTCCATCTAGTCATCCAGACTCACCACACTTAAATACTTGCAATTTTGCCTGCACAGCATGAGAATTGCTGGGTTTGTTTTGCCACAGAAATTGAACATTTCTAACGAAACGTGACAACCTCGCCTTTCTTAGCAGGTGGTGGGGGGGGGGGGGCGGTGCTCTTCTGCAGGGGATTTGTTCCCTACCGCCCCTGGGAAATGAGATTGTGCCAGGTGCTGGCCAGGGAGGTGGAAGAGCCCAGCTCTTCCTCTGGGTCTCAGGGTGCTTGCTGCCCAAGCTGCCCTGCAGTAACAGAGCAGAGCACCCCACCCCCTACCCCCAGTCCTTAAGGCGGCCATTGGATGGAAGCCAGGGCTTATTGTGTTTCTTATTTATTATACCCGCGTTCTTCAAGGTCTTAGACTTCATTTCTCTATTCATCTGTCTTTAGTCACTTTGTTCTCCAGTGCGTCTCTCCCTTGTCTGCTATAAATTCTTGTTGCATTTAAAAATCTGTATTTTATGCCTCTTTGCATTTGATGTAACTTTTGGACTTACGTTTGTTTTGTAATTGTGTCCTAGGTATTAGTCCTGGGCAACTAGCTAGATTGTTAATGTCTTGAGGGTTCTGGTGATTAACATATTCTTCCATACTTAGGGGAGAGGGTTGAGGATTAGAGATTTCATAAGAACTGTTAAAGGAAAGCTGTTACATAAATTCCCTAAGCCGTTCATAGCCGCAAAGGTCAGCATTAATAATCGTTTCAGGGCTTTTTTTTTTTAATAAATTAGATATGTTTAAAAGAACTATTTCAGGAGGCTTCATACATTGCTAGTGGTCAAATAAAATGGTACAGCCACTATAGAAATATTTGGCATTTCCTCAAAATTGTAAATGTAGAATTATTCCAGAGGAACTGAAAGCAGATACTCAGACAAATGCTTATATGTTCATAGCAGCATTATTCACAGTAGCCCGCAGGTGGAAACAGCCCCAATGTCCAGTAGGGGATGAATGTTTAAACAGATTGTGGTGTATCCCCACAACAGAATATTATTAATAGTCAGCTGTAAAGAGGAAAGAGGTACTGACACACACACTGGAGCATGGGTGTATATCCAAAACACTGTGCTGAGTGAGACGAGCCAGACACAAGCAGTCGAGCGTTGTGTGATTCTCTTTATATGAACAGTATGCTAAGTTGCTTCAGTCATGTTTGACTCTTTGCAACCCCATGGACTGTAGCCCATCAGGCTCCTCTGTCCATGGGATTCTCCAAGCAAGAATCCTGGAGTGGGTTGCCGTGCCGTCCTCCAGGGGATCTTCCTGACCCAGGGATTGGACTCACATCTCTTGTGTCTCCTGCATTGGCGGGCGGGTTCTTTACCACTAATGCCACCTAGGAAGCCCAGCAACAGGGCAGATAAACCCATAAAGACGGAATGCAGATTAATAGTTGATGGGGTAGGGAGTGGGGAGGAATGGGTGAAACTGCTGAATGAGGAAGAGGTTTTTCTTGGGAGTGATGGAAATGTTTTGCAACTGGGTAGGAGTAGTGACCAAACAACACCGTGAATATACTAAATACCACAGAATGGTAAATTTTATATTATGTGTATTTCATCTCAATAAATTACTTTTTAAAAAGAAAGGAAGTTTTTCAGGCTAAAAAGTTGGAGTGGGATATTTTACTAGGACCCAGAATTGTTAAAAAATGCCAGCTTGAATCTGAGTAGCTTTGAGAACTGTATTTGTGTGGTAACTATGGGAGCTGATTTTAAAATCCTTACAAAAGCAGATTTTTTAGGTTCATTTATACTTTTCTGGTGCTGGGCCGAAACACTGAAGTATATATTTTTTCTTTGACTTGGCAAGAAAAGGAACAGCTTTGATTTTTTTTTTTTTTTTTCCATTATTTATTTGGCTGAGCCGTGATTTAGTTGCAGCATGCAGGATCTTTAGTTGTGACATGTAGGGTCTAGTTCCCCGACTAGGAATCGAACCTGGGCACCCTACGCTGGGAGTGTGGAGTCTTAGCCACTGAACCATCAGGGAAGTCCCAGGAACAGCTTTATCTTTGCTCTGTTTGAGGGCATCAGACACTCGGGGTATAAAAGTGGAGGTCGGTGCTGCTGTGCAGCATGAGCAGTGAGCCGGGGGTCCTAGAGCCGGGCTGCCTGCCTTCCTTGCTCTCTCCTGCTCTCTCTGTCTCTGTCTCTCTCTCTCCCTCGCTTGGTCTATCTTATGAGGGAGACTAATCTTGGTCTTAAAAAAAGAAAAAAAGACCTTTGTTTATGACACTTTTAGTATTCCTAAAGTATATGGTATTGCTGATTTTTAGAGCAGGCAAACCTGAAATGAAATTCTAGTTCTGCAGCTTCCAGACTGTGTCCTTGGGCAGGTTATTTAACCTTCCTAATTCCTACATCAGGGACAACAACACTGTCTTAGAAAAGCATGAGGATTAAATGAATCCACTCATGCAGGACCTGGCCTGTGGAAATGCGCAGAAACGTCAACTTCTCTGAAGAGGAAACCACTGAGAGTGTGTCCCCTGAGAAATGAGTACCCCAGGGAGACACAGGTCCCTTCCTTTCGTGCTTGCCTCCCATCTGGCCCTTTCCGCCCTTCCTTAGATCTCTGCCTCTTCTGTGTCACACCCTTTCTTGGCCCTGCCCTTTAGAGGAAGTGCAGAGTACCTGGGTTTTATTTGTTTTCACATCAGCTGTCTTCCCTAGTAAAAACTTTGCTTTTCACCCGCCCCCACCCCAGATTGCCACGTAGATAGTTAAATTTTATTCTCACTAGCCTTTGGATGAAAGACAAATTTGCATCTAACCACATGTATATTTAACATGTGTTAAATATATACATATTTTTAATATGTAAATGTTAAATGTAAACACATGCATATGTTAACATGTATAGTTAACAAATCCTTTCAACCTGAGACCAAAGTGAAAACTTTCAGCAAAACATTAATTGGCACCGTGAGCAGGATTTGTGAGACAAAATGCCACTCTTTAAGAAAAAAAGAGATTAAGGTTGATGAAGTTTTTATTCCCAGATGGGAAGATTCACCTTATTGCTAGTGAATGGGACATATTCTTTGGATTATGTGCGAATTGGAACCTTAAATTAAAGTGGGCCAAACCTTTAGAAGGCTTCTCTGGTAGCTCAGCTGGTAAAGAATCCGCCTGCAATGCAGGAGACCCCCAGGTTCAATTTCTGGGTCAGGAAGATCCGCTGGAGAAGGTAACCCACTCCAGTATTCTTGGGCTTCCCTGTGGCTCAGCTGGTAAAGAATCCACCTGCAATGCAGGAAACCTGGGTTCAATCCCTGGGTTGGGAAAGATCCCCTGGAGAAGGGAAAGGCTGCCCACTCCATTATTCTGGCCTGGAGAATTCCATGGACTATATAGTCCATGGGGTTGCAAAGAGTTGGACACAACTGAGTGACTTTCACTTTCACATGTATATTTACGTATTTGCTTTTTCCTCACCTACCATCCACAAAACCAACTGAAGTTCCACAAACATCCTTTACACCAAGGCTCCTTGCCTTGGTGTCTGCTGCCCTGCAATACGCTTTTCCCTCCTGGCCGGTTCTCCCACGTTTATAATAGGTCTGGTCTTCTCTAAGTCTGCGGCTTTTCTTTCCCCCTTCATTCAGGAAGCAGTTATTGGATACCTGTCATAAGCCAGGCCATGATGAATCCAGAAGTAGACCCCTCTCTCAGGAAGAATCCAGTAAGGAAAATTAGAAATCACTATGGTCAAAGTCAAGCTGTCTTAAATGGCAGAAGATTTCACTAAACTCTGTTTTTATAGCTGTTTCACTCCCCAGTCATGCTGCCCCATCATTTGGGGTAATTTTTTACCATCTTTTTTGGGGGATATTAGTGACTATTTTTGTAAATCTTCCTTCCCTAGAGTTTTCTCCTTTTTTTTTTTTTTTAATAATGTGGCCCATTTTTAAAGTCTTTATTAAATTTGTTACAATATTACTTCTGCTTTATGTTTTGGTTTTTTGGCAGTGAGGCACACACAGGATCTTAGCTCCCCGAACAGGGATCCCAGGGATTGAACCCACACCCACTGTGTTGGAAGGCGAAGTCTTAACCCCCAGACCACCAGGGAAGTCCCAACAGTTTTCCCATGAGCATACTCTCTTTCTCCTCTCAGAAGTTTGTGTTGGCTGTAACAAATCGTCTGTCCCGTAAGTCATTCAGTACGACAGCTCTGGTTTGTTCTGGTTCTGTGCTCTTCTCCGGCCTCTCAGAAAACTTTCTAACATCCTCAAGCTCAGATAGATCCATTTCTGCGTCGTGCGTACAGAGGTTTCCCTCCCGGTAGCAGTGACGTCAGGTAACTGGGCTGACATTATCAGCTCCGTTTCATGGTTGGGGTGGCCCCAAGAGGTGGTGTGTGACGACCCCACCCCCCAAGGCCACCCAGCTGGCCAGTGATGAAGGTGTCTTTGGACCTCTCGATGGCCGTTCAGTGATGTTTAGGTCTCCCCCTTTGCTCTGGAACCGCTGCTGTGATGGGCACTCTGATGACAAGGGACCACTGTTCCCAGAGAACTGGCTGCCAGCAGCCTCCCCCTCTAATGCTGGCGGGCCAGTGGGAGGCAGTGTGAATATTAATAAACCATACATCACTTTTATTACTTTTTCATTAGGTTTTCGTGGAGATGGTGTTGGTAAGTGAAGCCCAGGCACTGGGCTGAAGGCAGGCATTTTGTTTTCATGACAAAATGGCGAAGACGCAGCCAGAGGAAGGCATGTTTAGGAGCAGCTAGCCAGGAGAAGCTGGCTTCTAACATGGGGTGACCCTGGGGATTTTTACATTGTGACTGTCATCCAAGGCAAGGCAGATAAGTAGCGTCGTTCAGCAGTGTTTCAGGGAATTTCTGATGTGGCTGCGGCAGCATCTCGCCTCACACGCGATGCCCCGTCGCTCGCCCATGGTTGACTTGGGAACCTCTCCCTGCTCTGCTCTCACTGCGCACCCCCAGCCCTCTTGTGCTCCTCAGCAGCATCCTTCCACCAACCCAAAGCAGACACTGCCTCCCCACCCTCGCGTTTCACCATCTGTCCCCGTGCTTGCGTGACCACGGACAGCACTGAAGTGTACACAGGTGATCGGGCCCAGCAGGTGACCGTCGGCTTGCCCCGACTCCTGAACCCTCGCCTGGGGCCCTTTGAGACCCAGGTAGACCAGAGCGGAGTTCCCACGTGTCTCCAGAGACCGGAGGTGGTCCTACCTGGAAGAACGTGCCTTTGGTCCCGCCCTGGGAAGATGGCCCAGGGAGCTCTGAGCCAGGTGTGGCTGGGGTGTCACGGTCAGTGCACGTCCTGTCTGTGGTGGAGATGGGGCTGTGCCTCACTGGGCCGGGGGACAGAACCTCACTTTTGCTCATCTCTGCTGTCTGGTGGCGCCCTGACGGCGCGCGTGTCTGGGCAGGACTGACCGTGTGAGAGCTGTGGCAGCACGAATTTTACTGAATACATCCCTCTCGTGAGCCAGGAAAATGAAATGAATTTCGGCTAAGTCGAAATTAAATCGCCTTATTTCAGCAAGGTCAAAAGAGAAGCTTGAGAAACCCAAAGTGCTGAGGGATACAGGACACCTAGACTTAACCATTCTTGATTACTTATTGAATAGGAAAAAAAATGTGTTCCTGCTTTTTCAATTCCAGATTCTTCCCCTCATTTTAGAATGAATTATTTTAAGGAAAGCTTGCACTTTTTATGCACATAAAAGTGGCTTGTTTTTAGGTTGGATTATTTCGCTTGGATTATCGCTCCTTTCATGTATTTGATTTGCAGCAAGCATTCATTAAGTGCTTCCTGCATGCTCCATACTGTATTTTAGTGCTCTGATGAATGTGAATTTTTTTAAGAAATGCTCATGTGAGTTGCACAGTATTGGAGATGGAAGAATATCCTGTGTGTATATACGTTTTTCCAGGTGACTGAAACTTACCGATTTCAATACATACTTGAAAATGTTTTCATTTTTCTGGATAGAAATCCAACAGGAAGACATCAAAGCACCCACTGCCTTCTTATATGGCGTAGAAGACAAAGGCTCTGACGTTTAATAAACACCTGCCAAAGGCCAGGGACTACTGTCACTGTCCCCATTTAATAGATGAGAAAACTGAGTTTCAGGGAACTGGTCGTCACATGTCACAAGGCTCATAACTAGTGCTGCTGGAATTGGGCCCAGAGTATCGGACTCCCAGACACGGGTTCCTCCTACCAAAGGGTGCTCTCTCCCCAGCTGAGCCTTTTCTTAATCCTTCAGGGTTATCATTATGATGTGATGAAATGTGCTCAACTACAGACGTGCACTTATGTATTCTACGTAGATGTTTCATTCTCTCTGCTCCAGAGTTAAAAGGCTCCTGTTATCTATATTCATTGAATTCTTAAAATAATAGCTAGAGCTGCCATTTATTAAATGCCTATTATATGCTGGGAACTTTACATACATTATCTCTTTCCTCCACGACTCTTGCAGCTGAGTATCATCCCCGTTTCATAGATGAGGAAATGGGCTCAGAGAGGTTAAGAACCCCCCACTCCGGGATCGTACAACCACTCAGTGATAGAGCTAAGTCCTTCTGCCTCCAGAGCATCTACGTTTTCTCACGGTGACCGTCCCCTGGTCCTCCCAGCATTCAGCCATCTCTGCTCACTGCTGTCAGTATGCTGACCCCTCCCGCCTGCCGCAGTGACGTTCTAATCTGTTCGTGACCGCAGAGTCAAGTAACCAAACTTGCTAAAGGTAATACAAAAATATTGGCACGGGAGCCAAAGGACCTGGATTCTGGCCTCAAGGCCAGATGTGTGACCTTGAGCAAGTCATTAACCTCCTGAAGTCTCAGAGCTGGATGCTCCTAGTTTCTGCCTCCCAGCTGAGCCTTGATCACACATGTAGTTTGAAAACTGTGTGTTCCCTCCACATAGTGTATGTAGAGTAAGTTATGTTTGGTACAGCTGCACGCAACTTTTTTTTTTTTTTGATGCACATTGACATTCTTGTGATTCATATATTGAAAAACATTACTTGACTACCATAGCTTTTTGGCATTTGGTATTTTCCCAGTTGGAAGATAATAGAAGTATAGTTACTATCATGTGGCTCTTCCTGCCCCGCCCCCATTTTGCAGAAGAGGATGGAGTTTTCCTCAATGTCCAGGACATTCCCCCTGATGCCATGGCCAGTGCTCACTAAACACAGGCAGGGGTCCCTTAGTTGATGTGGTCCCTGGGCCTTTAACCCACCAACGTCTGCTTTGTGGTGCTCCAGACCCGCTGAGCGCAGCTCCCCCCAAGCACGTGCCCTGCTGTCCCTTTGAAATCTGTCATCTCTGCTGCTCCCTGTCCTCGGGTCCCTGCCATCAGGCCCCTGTACCCTGGGCCACTTGTCTCCGACCCCGTCAGGGAAGCTCTGTGTCTCTCAGTATTGCCGGCTCATTTCTCCCGACCCTCTCCTCCTCTTTTTCTGATTTCGAGTTAGGTATCTGTCTACCCCAGTTAGTCTCTCGCAACACTCAAGCCCTAATGTGAGAGCTGTGAGCCAGTTGGGTGGAGGTCAGGCGTCACCCTCCAGCCAGGGGGAAGTGGGGGACCAGCAGGGATGTGCAGCTTCGCATGGGGACAGCTCCAGTCTGGGCTCATTAGAAGAAAGAAAGTGAAAGAGTTAGTCACTCAGTTGTGTCCAGTTCTTTGCAACCCCCTGGACTGTTGCCTGCCAGGCTCCTCCTTCCATGAGATTTTCCAGACAAGAATAACTGGAGTGGGTTACCATTTCCTTCTCCAGGGGATCTTCCCCACTCAGGGATTGAACCCAGGTCTCCCGCATTGCAGGCAGACTAGCAGAAAGAATCCTGGACAATTTCAACAGTCTAGCAAATACATATAAATGATATTGTATGAAAATAACTTGGGGCTGTTTCACAGGAAATATTTATTTTCATCCTAAATGAGATAGCAAGATGATTCTTTTCATAGGAAAAGATGTGACATAAGTAACTCCAAGATCATGGCGCTTGTATTGGCTAAACCTTAATCATGAGAACTTCAGGGGTCTGTTTTGTGGGTGAACTTCATTGTGGTGATTGGATTAGGGACAGCAGCAAAGTGGGGCCACCTCTCTCTGCCTGTGCCCGAGTTGGTCTATGTTCCCCTATAGGGAGCAGGCCTCCCTGACAGAAGTGTACCATTTCCCCAGTTCTTGGGAGAAGACCAGAGGGTCCAAGGCTGCTTTTACCCTCCTCCCCTGGCAAATTTGGCATTCAGCAGGCACCTCCTGGCTATCACAGGGTTGTTGTTCAGTCACTATGTCTGACTCTTGTGACCCCATGGACTGCAGCACGCCAGGCTCCTCTGTCCTCCACTGTCTCCCGGAGTTTGAGCAAATTCATGTCCATTGAGTCAATGATGCCATCCAACCATCTTATCCTCTGTCTTCCCCTTCTCCTCCTGCCTTCAATCTCTCCCAGCATCAGGGTCTTTTCCAGTGAGTTGGCTCTTCATGTCAGTCGTGGCAATGAATATTCAGGGTTGATTTCCTTTAGGATTGACTGGTTGGATATCCTTGCAGTCCAAGGGACTCTCAAGAGTTTTCTCCAGCACCACAATTCAAAAGCATCAGTTGTTTGGTGCTCAGCCTTCTTTATGGTCCAAGGGGTAACAGGATTATTCTTTAGCTATTGTTCTGGGTCACCAACTGGCAATTATGTTTTCAGGTTGAGAATTTCTCTTCATAAGCCTTATGAATATTGGAGTTTGACTTGCAATGGTATCTGAAAACATGAACTCTTGAACTAGAAGTAGGCCTTGGGGGTGGAGGTGGGAAGATTAAAAAGAAGAAGAAGTAAAACTAGAAGTATATTTTAATACACAAAAGCTCCAGAAAGTACCCCAGAGTCTTATCAGTTAATGGACCTTTTCACCAACCTTTTTTTTTTTTTTTCAGGTTCTATCCTGGTAACATTAAATGTACACATAAGCAGAATGCCCTTTGTAGTGAACAATCATATTTTTAAGTTGGTTGTCCAGGTGTGGGTCAAGTGGGAAGTGGGAAGAGGGGTAGTGATTGTACATGGGCATTCACTTCTGATGTTAAAAAAATAGTGATCATCAGAGACATACAGGTGATAGACAAATATTACCTCATTCCACATTATTCAGGGAAGCATTTGATGCTAAAATTGTATGTCGGAGTTGAAAATAAGTTAGAAGACCAGCCCTCTGAGATGTGTACCTGTAGCTGGGAGCAGACCTTCCGCCCCCAACCCTGAGCACAGCCCCCGGGAGAGGACCAGATGGCAGCCAACAGTTCCCACCTCCTGGCTCTTGACACCTGACCCAGACTCTAGAGGTCAGAGACAAAGAAGCCGGTTCTCCCAGACCTTCCTGGCTTTTCCAGTTTCAGGCTGCCCTCAACTGCTTCTGACATGAAGAGGTCAGGTTGTCTCTGGTGGCTCAGACAGTAAAGAGTCTGCCTGCAGTGCAGGAGACCCAGGTTGGGAAGATCCCCTGAAGGAGGGCATGGCAATCCACTCCAGTATTCTTGCCTGGAGAATTCTGTGGATGGGGAAGCCTGGTGGGCTACAGTCCATGGAGTTGCAAAGAGTCGGACACGACTGAGCTACTAAACAACAGCAGTCCAGTGAGCAGCATCGGCCACAGGGAAGCTGGAGAGGATGAATGTGGAGAAGTTCGAGGGACCTGCAGAGCCTGGAAAGAACCTGGTGAATGAGAGTCCTCCATGCCAGAGCCCCACGGTCAAGGAGGAGCGGGACCTCAGCAGGCTGGGGCAGTGAGCAGGACAAAATGTGTGTGCATGGCTGTGAGTATGGGTGTGTACACACAGTGGCCACTGGGCTTGTCCCTCCAGACCCAGTGGGACATCTGTGTTTGTCAGCCTTGGCAGCAACTTACAGCAGGCTGGGATGACAGGAACCTGTGTTGCTGGAGAACAAGGGCATACTCACCCCCAGATGTGCTCAAACTCAGCTCTGCAACACGTGGCTAGGAAGGGCCCTTTGTCCTCTCTGTAGGAAATTTTGTTTCATCTCATATCTAGATTGTTCTCTCAGCCAACCAGCCATCCACCAGCCCCAAAACTGCCTCACAACATTATCGAATACAAACCTGGGCTGTCTTGGCCAGAATTTCATTTATGTTGGAGCAGCAGGGGCTGATCATTAGACCCGCTCTGTGCTGCTTCATGGTTGCAAGTTGAGGAATCCAGGGAACTAATATTTCCTCCCCAGTGCTGGCCTGCGGGTCCTGGCAAGGGTGCCTGGTGGGGGACTGGACACACGGATGGGGGATTGAGACAAAGTTGGGGGCATAACACCCATAATATCCTTTGTTCAAATTAAAACCGAAATTCTTAAATAACATCAGATGTTCTGTGTTCAGCACATTTGTCCATTTTCTTTACCAGTGTGCTCCGTATCCCAAGCACCTAACAATGCTTGGCACATTTTAAGAATCCAGTGAATATTTGCTGAATGTTAAAAATAAACTTTTTAAAGTGGTAGGCATTTAGAGTTTTGAAGAATACATAAAATTCCATCACTGATCACTTATCTTTAACAGCTTAGTTAAATCCTGGATGAGTGCATATGTCTCTATAGACACCCCCTCCGTCTTCTGTGGAATGGCCCCAGGGCTGTGGATAGTCTGGCTTCAGAAACTCTCTCGGGTAGCATCCCTTTCTCCCCTCATTTGCATGCAGCCCTGTTTCACCTCATGATGAGTAGCCATGGCCTAGTAAAGAAGTCATTTAAAAACCAAATGACCGGAGTTTGCCCTCCTGCCAGAGAGAAGGGAAGAATTTTTATCTTTATATATTTATTGATTTTTTAAAAAAAAATTTTAAACTCCCACTCCAGCTGTTTAGAATTATTACCTGAATTTTATAAGAGCCAAAGTTTGGTTATAATTATTTCTTTTGCAGAGGCTCTAACTCAGAGTCTGTTGTAAACTTGTCTCAATGGAGTTGTTTGTTTGGATGTTGGAAGAACACAATATTTTACTAGTGAACATTATTTTTTAAAGTGTTAACATTTTTGAATAGAGTTAAGTTTGAGTTTCTTTACGTTTTTCGTGATACTCACCAGGTTGCCATGCCCCAACTTGGCCAGCTGAACAGCCCAGCCCCCGGGGGTCCAGAGAAGATCTACCTTTATTCCTTAAAGTTTCCCAGCCACGAACCTCGGCATTAATTCAGAAACAAGAATATTTCCTAGTAACGTCTTGAAATAATATTTTATTAGTGACATGAATTGTTGAAAATATTTAAAATATTTTTAAAATGTTTACATATTTAACATGTTTAAAAGTAATCATTATACATCCATGTTAGTAACAGCGTAATTCAGAATAGTCAAAAGAAGAAAGGGACGCAAGTGTACATAGATGGATGAAGAGTCCAGCAAAATGTGATGTGTGTATAGGATGGAATATTATTCAGCCTTAAAAAGGAAAGAAATTTTGACACAAGCTGCAACATGGATGAATCTTGAAGACATCAAGTGTAATAAACCAGTCACAAAAGGACAAATATTGTATGATTCCTCTCATATGAGGTGCTTGCTGCTGCTGCTAAGTCGCTTCAGTCGTGTCCGACTCTGTGTGACCCCATGGACTGCAGCCCACCAGGCTCCCCGTCCCTGGGATTCTCCAGGCAAGAACACTGGAGTGGGTTGCCATTTCCTTCTCCAGTGCATGAAAGTGAAAAGTGAAAATCAAGTCGCTCAGTCATGCCCGACTCTTCGCAACCCCTTGGACTGCAGCCTACCAGGCTCCTCCGCCCATGGGATTTTCCAGGCAAGAGTACTGGAGTGGGGTGCCATTGCCTTTTCCTCTCATATGAGGTACTTGCTGCTGCTACTGCTGCTAAGTCGTTTCAGTTGTGTCCGACTCTGTGCGACCCCATAGACGGCAGCCCACCAGGCTCCCCCATCCCTGGGATTCTATAGGCAAGAATACTGGAGTGGGTTGCCATTTCCTTCTCCAATGCGTGAAAGTGAAGCCGCTCAGTCGTGTCCGACCCTCAGGGACCCCATGGACTGCAGCCTTCCAGGCTCCTACACCCATGGGATTTTCCAGGCAAGAGTACTGGAGTGGGGTGCCATTGCCTTCTCCAATGAGGTACTTAGGGCAGTCAAATGCATAGAGACAGAAAGAGTGATTGTTGCCAGGGGAAGGGAAGAGGGGAGATGGGGTATTGTTATTTAATGGGTACAGACTTTCAGTTTTACAAGATGAAAAGAATTCTGGAAATGGATGGTGATGGTGATCACACAGCAATGTGAATGTACTTAATGTCACTTACCCGCACACTAGCCTTCCCTCATAGCTCAGTCGGTAAAGAATTTGCCTGTAATGTAGGACACCCGAGTTCGATTCCTGGGTCGGAAGATCCCCTGGAGAAGGAAATGGCAATCCACTCCAGTATTCTTGCCTAGAAAATCCCATGGACAGAGGAGCCTGGTGAGCTACCGTCCATGGGGTCACAAGAGTCCGATACGACATAGGAACTAAAGCACCACCACAACCCGCACCCTGAAAAAAAGCACATACGTTTATGTTTGTGTTTATAGGTATAGGTGTGTGGATAGACAAACAGATAAATATCCTTTCTCCAATTCTGAGCCTGTTAAAATTTTCACAGCCATTGTGTAAAGCATCTGCAGCCTTCAAACTCACAGGTGGGGAAAAAAATCTCTCTGCGTGCGTATTGTGAGCAGCCCAATGGAAGCCCACATAGAAAGAAACTGAGGCCTCCAGCCAACAGCCAGAAAGTAACAGAGGCTTCCTGGCAGGAGTCATGTAGGTGAGCTTAGAAGCAGATCACGTTAATTACAGCCTCACGAGAGACCCTGAACCAAACCACACAGCTAAGCCGCTACTGTATCTCCCACCTACAAAAACTATGAGATAATGACTGTTATTTTAAGCCACTGAGTTTCATGGTAATTTGTCAGCCTTGCAACAGATAGCTAATATGGTGTCTTACAGTATTTTAATCTCGGTACATGTAACCCATGTGTGTGTATGTAACACACAAGCTTGACGTGGTCATAGTGGTTGTAGTCCAGACTCGAGTTTGAAAGCCAACCTCCTGCAATGGGTAATACTCGGTATCACATGAAGAGCAAGGTTTTGTTCAGTAATTACTAAGTGGCCTTAGGGGATGGTGTGTCAGTGGTGAATGTGCCTCTTCTCTAAGAGGAGAGGCATGTCCTCCATCCACCACCAGAAAGTCTCATCCTGCTGCTGTGTCGCTCCCCTGAGGCCTGGACCTCTCCTCCCACCTGCTCCGCATCTGGGGCCTCTGCTGTCCTGCAGATACAATAGTCTGGAGGAGTCCGAGGAGGGTCTTTGCAAAGCACACAGCTTAGAGTGGACAGCTGGGGCTGGCCGTCAGACTCCTGACTGGAGCCGTCTGGCACATTTCTGCCCCCTCCATCAGAAGGAGGAACAGGTTTCTAGTGAATACTTCAGGAAGGATTGCTGTTGACCCTGATCCTAAGTTTTACCGTCAGGTACATTCGAATCAGCAGTAGACATGTGCGGAGCACCCGCCGTGTACAAGCCAGGGTGCCTGTTGTGTGGAGAGCACAGAGGAGCAGAGCCTTGTTCCTGCTCTCGAGGGGTGTTCATGCCTCTGGGGGCCCAGGTTGAGTACATTCATTACTGCCCTGACCCCAAAAAGGACCCTGAGGAGGCTGAGTGATGAGGGAGAGCTTCCCATCAGGTGGTATCCAAGCTGGGCCCCGAGAAATGGAGAACTGCATTCTCCTTCCTTGGTTCTCAGGACCCTTCATCCTGACCGTTTACTGCACATCTGTGCTGATAGATCCGGCTACCACTACTCAAGTCTGAACTTCTTGAGGAAGCTCATCTAGAGATGGGTGTTATTTAGTGTCTCTGTGTGCGTCTATCACAATGCTTGACTCACTGGCCTCGGAGGATCTTTATGATTAAATGAACAGATGAAAAAGTGAGTGAATATACACAGTGATGATTGATGAGACTGGCAAGGTAACCGGGGCTGAGTTGTAAGGGCCTGGGATGCCATGAATTTTGAGCTAATAATTGGCACCCAGGGGTGTTTGCCTTCTCATGTGGAAGCAATGTGGCCTACAGTCAGTGGCACCAAGGAGAGGTGGAAGCTGGGGGCCACGCTGGTGTGTTCCCGTGAGCCCCGGCATCACCCAGGGTCTGTCCCCAGAGGGGCACAAGCCATGTGCCAGCAGTAGAGGTGGCATATTAAGAGAAGGAACCAGAGCTGAGGGATGCAGTTGTGATTCCTGGGCTAGAAAAATCAGAGCCCACTGAGGCCAAGCTGTCGTGGGCTGGGGCAACTCCCAGTCCAGGGGGAGGCATTCCTGAACACAGGTGGCTCCACGGAGATGTATGGCGAGATTCTGGCCCAGAGAACTGGAGGCCCTCTGCTCCCAGGACCCGTGGATGCTGCAGTGGACTGGGCTTGGCCAGTGCAGGGTCCAGGCTGCATTCTGGACTTTGCTTAAAGAGAACCTCTTGTCCCTGGAATAACAGAACATGTCACGTGAGAATATTTAAATGTGCCTCTGGGTGGTAGCTGCGGCAACCTTAATTTCCATGGAGTAAACAGAGCTTAATTTGGATTCACAGAAAATGTGACTTTTAAAGCACGGCATTTAGTGATCATTGGAGATCATTTTTCACAGTCACCTCTTTGATTGTCCAGGTTGAGGGGAGGAGGAGATGGGAAGGTGGGTGGAGCTTTGGGGTTCAGCGTGTAAAACAGCAGGTACTCCGGAAATTGGCTCTGGAAGTAGATTTGTGCAACACAGAAGGACCCTAAAAGCAGGATTTCTTCCTCTGTACTCACCTCCATCCTGTCCGCCGTCCTCATGTGGGATGGCAATGGGTTTCTATTATCAAGATGAGCCAAGAACAAGAGGGATTAAAAGCCAACACCAGAGAAAAGGTCACATTGGTTTCATGATGGGGCAGGGAAGAAATTGACCCAATTAAGACTTAAGAGGCCTGCCTTTAATGGCCTCTCCTGTACATTTTTATCTGGAGAGGCATGTTACCAGCTCCCCCAAAGTGCAAAGTCTACCCGAAATAGAGATTGAAGAGTGGCTTTGTCATATAATGAGTCAACATCAGCCGGGAGGAAGGATGAATATAGCATCACGATATTCTCCATGGGCAGGCACCCGGCCCCGGGGGATGCTGTGGTCTAACCAGAGGCCCTGTGGTCTGTCAGGGGTCCTCATGACAGACAGGAGACACAGTCCACGGAAATGGCCTTCAAAGGACATGCATCGCCACCCTCGGGCTGTCCTCCGAGCTTTATCAGGCGCTGTGTCCTGAACCGGGAGAGCTGTTCCCTTCTGTCCTAGTTGGAAAGTTCTGGAAGCACATTTAAACACACACATGCCCACAGGCATGAGCAAGAGTCTGTCTTGTAAAGACTCTTGAGCCATCTGAACATCAAGTTAAAAAATCACCTGCTGCTTTGGAGGCATTCTTAAGCCAGTTTTGGATACCATCCCTGTTAATTCTGTTCCTGGGGACATTCAGTACCATTTCTGTCACGGTCTGTACTTTTCAAAACATCCATTGCCCCCCACAAAGCCTTCAAAAAGCAGCATACCCCAGACACCCAAGGCATCCCCCATGGGGCAGGATTTTAAGTCGGCAACATAAACTTACTATTGGGTGAAAGTGAGTTGCTCAGTCATGTCTGACTCTCTGTGACCCCATGGACTGTAACTGGCCAGGCATCTCTGTCCGTGAAATTCTCCAGGCAAGAATACTGGGGTGGGTTGCCATTCCCTTCTCCAGGGGGATCGTCCCAACCCAGGAATCAAACCCAGGTCTCCCACATTGATTGCAGGCCAATTCTTTACCATCTGAGCCAGCAAGGAAGCACTTACTACTGGGTACCTGAGTCTGAGGCTGCCCACTCCGAGTGTCCCAGGGCAGGGCTCTTGTTCCAAAGCCACATGCCCGCTGGAGCTGTCAGGGCACCAGTTAAACTGGGGTGATAATCACCCAGGTTCCTGGTGGGGAGGAGGCTTCGTAGAGCCGGGTCCTTAGGAAGCAGGCTGGATCCGACACAACCAGTCCTGGGGCAGAGGGGCCCTTCCCTGGGACCCGCATCCCATCTTGGTTTGAAAACCACTTAGACTTGGGCTAAATTCTGCTTGAAGAGTCTTGGGTGGGGGAGGGGCATTTTCAGAGATCAATTTGCTTTAGCAAATTCTGTGTTTGCCCTTGCTTGCCAGCCTTCCTAGACCCCATCCACACTCTCCCTCAGCTTCATCTGTAGAAAGCTTTGCACCCCAGGGTTCTGGCATTGGGTACCGAGAGAGACTAATGTCCGTGTCAAAGTGATTCCTGAAAGAAGGCGTCCTAGGTGTTAAATATTTATTTTAAGTGGAATGTTCTACTTCTGAGAGGTTAAAGAACAAATGTAATTTCATGCAGAGGCTTTCACTAGTCAGGGTGTGAGTGTCTTTTGGCTTTTTTTTATTTGGCTCTGCAGCAGCCGACCAACAAAATGCATTCCTGAGATGAGCTGACAAGAGTGCAGAAATGAAGAAATAAACAAAAAGCCATGTTAATTTCAAGCTTCAGTAGGAATACAGAAAGAAATATTAACATTTGCTGAATGACAAATAAGGAAACGGCTAGGAATTTTTAATGCTTCTAGCAAGGTTTTTGTAAGCTTTCATGGAATTTTCTCCCAGTCGAGTGTAGCACATTTATAACTGGCAGCACCCCATGAAGGTGTCTTGATAGGAGGTTTAATTTCAGGATGGTCCCTCCAAGCATATGGGGTTTCTAATACGATTCCATAGCCCCATTTCCACTGCTCTAATCTGTTTGGAGTGGCCACATCTCCTTAGCATAATCTTCACAAGTGCTTGTCCACAAAGTAAGAGTCACTTTGCCTGGCCAGAAGGATGATCACAGAGCTGTTGCGTTGCTGTTGTTGTTGTTTGGGATATGCATAAAAAATACGTATGTTAGCGTCCAGCTCCTACTTAATACCCAGTTTCTTTTATGGTCATGTTTTCTTTAGAAGTCGGTCCTCTCACTTTAATGTTGAATTTATTGAGAAATATTAAAGTTCTAAACACTTTTATAATTTTAAAAATTTATTTTATTAAAATTCTTTCCAGCTTTATTGAGATACAGTTGACATATAGCATTGCATACGTGTAAGGCATACAATGGGTTCAATACACTGTTTTTTTTAGTTTTTGTTGGAGTGTAGTTGATATACAGTGTTGTGTTCATTTCAGGTGTACAGCAGAGTGAATCAGTTATATGTCTACATACATCCATTCTTTTTTAAACTCTGTTCTCATGTAGGTCATTACAGAGTATCGAGTAGAGTTCCCTATGTCACACAGTAGGTTCTTATTTAAAGTTCTAAAATTTGTATGCGTGTGTCAGGTAGACATAAGGCACTGTTAACTTAAATTTTCTTTAATTCACTTTAGTCATGTTTTGTTTTTTTTTCTTTAATATTTATTTGGCTCTGCCAGGTCTTAGTTGCGGTATGCGGGATCTAACCCAGGCCCCCTGATTGAGAGCAGAGTCTTAGCCGCTGTACCACCAGGGAAGTCCTCGGTCACTGTTTTTTGAGCACCCACCATGTGCAAGGCACTGGGTGAGCGGTCTTCTCCCAAGGGGCCGCTCCTGCCAGCTGTAGATACAGAAGCATGAGGTGTTTGGTTGTAGAGAGAAGGTGCCCTGGCAGGTCAGAGGCAGGGGAGCTTCATCCAGCTCCTCCGAGCTGTCGAAATCATCCTCACCCGTCCGTCACCCCTACACACCCAGGACCGGCCTTGCACGCCATGTACCTAGTGCTGAGCACACAGCGGGCGGCCCACAAGTGTCTGCTGAAGGGGGCTGTTGGGGGGAGCAGATGCGTATAACGGTGGAGGGGCCTGTGAGGTGGGCAGAAGAGAGCGTGGGACGCTGACAGTCCACAGTGAGTGTGAGGAGACCCCAGGTGAGGAGGCTAGCCTCTGGGCTGGAAGGCCCGAGGGGGACAGTCAAGAGCTCCGCATGGCGGGGCCCAGCCTCGGGATGTCTGCTGAAGGGTCAGCAAGCCATGGCCCACAGGCCAGCCCCGTCCCCTCATCGCCAGGAGACTGTGGCTGTGCCTGCGCCTGCTGGGCCGAGGTGAGTAGTTGCAACAACATGGCCTGAAAACTGAAATTGGTTTTTACATGTCCCTTCACTGGTGGCTCAGATGGTAAAGCATCTGCCTGCAATGTGGGAGACTCGGGTTTGATCCCTGGGTTGGAAAGATGCTCTGGAGAAGGAAATGGCAACCCACTCCATTACTCTTGCCTGGAAAATCCCAGGGACGGAGGAGCCACAGACTCCTAGTAGACTGGTGGGCTACAGTCCATGGGGTCACAAAGAGTTGGACACAACTGACCGACTTCACTTCACTCACTCACAGAAGGAGCGTGCCGGCCTCTCCTCGGACACAGGAACAAGGATGAGTATAGCCAGGGACCTTAGGACCATGTTGTAGAGGGACAGCCTCACTTGGTCCTCCTGTGCAGGGGACTGCCCTGACGGGAGGAGTGTTTGAAGACCATTGCTGTGGCAGTGATTTGCACCAGGGAAGGAGCTGAGTGTAGGAAAACCACCAAGAACCGCCGTCAGTCACCTGCTGAGGTGTCATGGGGGGAAGTGCATGGTTTTGAGTCTCAAGATGAGAGTTGGCTTGGCACACTTTGTCCCTGAACTAGAAACCCTTGCCCTCTCCTAGTCCTTACCACTAGCTGGGGGTCCACCTCAAAGCTCCTTCAAAAAAACCCAAGTCAGTCCCACCCAGCTGACCATACCCTGACTTGTGGTGCTGTTTATCGAGACACGTGTGTCCTGTCTCTCTAAGCCTGTGAATATACCCTGAGGCCAGGGGCTTCAGCCTGCCACACCTCTCTCAGTGGTTAGCTGGTATTTTTAACATAACTAGTCACTTTGAAATGTTTGGTGAGGAGACAGTCACCAAGCAGGACGTGTTGTTAGAGAAAACATACCCTATCTTGTTCCATATTTTAGTCAGAAAACATCAGGCTAATAATTGTAAGAACAAGCATCTGTCTGTCTGACGAAGCAACGTTGCGTCCATCAGATAGAGCGGTTAAACCCACGTCAG
Organism: Bos indicus x Bos taurus; assembly: GCF_003369695.1. Taxonomy (NCBI): domain Eukaryota; kingdom Metazoa; phylum Chordata; class Mammalia; order Artiodactyla; family Bovidae; genus Bos; species Bos indicus x Bos taurus. Next base: position 16,643,492 of record NC_040079.1, read on the forward strand.
TCAGTTTGGTACAATAAAACTAAAATTAGACACAGCACAGACACAGAAAAGATGAGAGCATTTATCCCAACATTAAAGACTGATAGAGGCAGATGCTAAGGTGTCTGGACTCCTCGGACGGTTCAGTTCGATGGTCCTTACAGAGAAGAGCCTGGGTGAATGGAGGGGAGGTAATGGCCGGGGCTGGAGCCCCAAGGTCACATCCAGCACCCCTTTCTCGTCTTGAGGGTATGAGAAGCAAAAACGTCAGAATCATGAATCCAGTTTTACTTGGTAATATTCATTAGTGACCTAAATCAACAGAGAACCTTCTACTTAATGGAGTAATTAATTCGCTCCGGTAATTGATGTTGGAAACAGAAGATGAATTGATTAGCATGATTGCTGTGTTCCTTTTTCTTCCTTTTGTGGAAGGGAGCTGCTGTCGGGTCCATGCCAGGTTTGACATCAGGGGCCAGGCTGGATCAATCGGCCTGAGATTCGTTTTTGCTCTTCTCCTCACAGCTTGTCTGGTGCCCCGCTCTGTGCTCCTGTTCCTACATCATCCACAAGCCAAGGGCCTGTCTCCCCACCTTTCCCTCCAACACTTTACCTGCTCAAGCTCCGCCCACACCTCGCCCCCCACCCCCCATGGATTCAGGCTGTCTTGGTCCTTGTGGATCCCTGCTTTCTTTAAGTCACCATTTTACCTAATCAATACCAAGCAGTTTCTCGTGTAATGTTTCTTGTTGCTTTATATGTGGGATAAGGGGAAAGGATTAAAAGATTAAAGATAGACATCTCCCTCACTTTGCATAGTGTGAAATCCGACCTCTCTGCTCTGATAAGCCGCCTTCAGCACATCTCAGAGGGACGGGGGATGGAGGAGAGGGTGTCAGGCAAGACACCTATGCACTGTGAAGGCCACACAAGTTGTAATTACCGGCACCATAATTATTTTGGCATATGTGTAGCTTCTCTGCTGCACCATAATTATTTTGGGGTACATATAGCTTCTCTATTGTGTTTATACTGAAGATCCCCAAACCGAAAGTCAACAGGTTTTTGAACACCACTCTTTGTAAACGGGGTTTACCCTCGCCAGACAACATGCTGCAAATAGATGGTTTTAAAAGCAGACTTCCTCCAGGTACCTGCTGCCCTTGCAGGTCGAAGGACAGCGAAGACCCACTTGAAACAGTGAGAGGGAACTCAAATGCAGGCACCTGGCCCCGCCCTGCCTGAATCTTCCTGCCCTCCCCCTCCCCACCTGCCCAGAGTCAAACACAGATGGCCCCACAGACCTCAGTCCCCAGGGGCTCCCCCAATCTCATCTTCCTCCATTTAGTCTTACAAAAAGAAGCAGGCGAAGCTGGACTGCCGCTCGGAGAGGGGGAATTTGGCAGTGTGCTCAGAAGCACTGGTGACTGGCCGACTCTTCCTCTGTGAGGGGGAGAGCAGAGCTGACAGAATATGAATGAGAACCAGAGTACATCACTGTCAAGGTCAGGCGTCCGCCACCGCTCTCTTCATTCGCTGCCAGCCAGCATGCTCCTTCTGTTTCTTCCCAGCTGACACCCTTTCAGGCTCCTCGTTCTCAGCCCATCCCTGGGCCCCAGAGTAGGTGGGGGTGACTCTGTAGGTCTCTAATAATCAGTTCCTGGCCATCTTCTCCCCTGACACCTACCCTTTCCCCCCCCCCAATTTTTTTTTTTCATTAAAATGTTCCAACCACTGCTTTTCTAATCACCACTGTTCTAACCACTGGGACTTTCTGTTCTAGACAGATTTATGGCTGTTAAAATATTTGTCTTAATTGTTGCAGGTGGTAATTTTGCCTTCTTGGCTTTGTTCCAACTTGCATTATTTTTTTTTTTTTGCAAGGATACTGAATGCATTATAAAATATTAAATCATACTGTGACTGAGAATAGTAAAATTTAAATTCTTTAAATATAACAGGAGTTAAAGATGGGATAGTTATGTGGAGGACAACCCACCTGACTAAATAAATCATGATTCTGGTTTAATGACCTTAATTGACCCCAGAATTAATAAAAATGTTACTTTAATTATTTTTTTAAAGTTCTTATGCTCTGGAGACAGGACTTGAACTGACCTTTCTACAGTCAGTTTATGATTAGTTGATATGACATATTTAAAACTGTCCCAATTTTTCTTATAAGTTTGACTAGAGGCGATGGCACCCCACTCCAGTACTCTTGCCTGGAAAATCCCATGGACGGAGGAGGCTGGTAGGCTGCAGTCCATGGGGTCGCTAAGAGTCGGACACGACTGAGTGACTTCACTTTCACTCTTCACTTTCATGCGTTGGAGAAGGAAATGGCAACCCACTCCAGTGTTCTTGCCTGGAGAATCCCAGGGATGGGAGAGCCTGGTGGGCTGCCGTCTATGGGGTCGCTCAGAGTCGGACACGGCTGAAGCGACTTAGCAGCAGCAGCAGTCTTCCATATCAAAGATATTGTATAATCTCATACCAACTTAAATGTAATGTATTTTCAAATCACTAAGTCAATAGCCAATCAATTCTATTAGCATTCCAAGTATTATACGAAGTAGAATGTAAATTCCATGAGGGCAGCAATGTTTGCCAGGCATGTGTTTATTTTATTCACTGTACTATCTCTAGGATCTAAAACAATGCAGAGCATGTGTTGTTGTCACTAGATAAATATTGAATGAATGAATGAATAAGTGAGCTATAGACAAATTATAAGAATTAATAAAAATCTTTTTACAAAAATGCAGAACAGTATATCATAATGTTAAATCACAAATGTGTCATTTTCAACTAAGACTGTAAATACCAACATACCATGATTGATTGTACTTCACAGATAGTGTGGTTTTTACAAATTGAAAGTTTGTGACAACCCTGCCTTGTCAAATGATGGCTAGTATTTTGCAGCAACAACAACATACTTTTAAATTAACGTATGTACCCTTTTTTAGACACTTAATAGACCACTGCTAAGTCACTTCAGTCGTGTCCAACTCTGTGTGACCCCATAGACGGCAGCCCACCAGGCTCCCCCATCCCTGGGATTCTCCAGGCAAGAACACTGGAGTGGGTTGCCATTTCCTTCTCCAGTGCATGAAAGTGAAAAGTGAAAGTGAAGTCGCTCAGTCGTATCCGACTCTTAGCGACCCCATGGACTGCAGCCCACCAGGCTCCCCTATCCATGGGATTTTCCAGGCAAGAGTACTGGAGTGGGGTGCCATTGCCTTCTCCGTAACAGACCACAGTATAATGTAAAAATAACTTTTATATACACTGGAAAACCAAAAACTCATGTGACTCACTTTATTTTGGTGTTCTAGAACCAAACCTCTGAGGTCTGCCTGTAGTGAACAAATGGGAGGAATTAAAACAGTCTGCATTGCCCATCTCAACTGTAGCACTCAATGCTTAGATTCTGGTAATGCCCGTTTCTAATAGATGCACTGTAGTCGCTGCATTAGAACTTTACTCAGAGTTCAAAGCACTGTAAGGGAGTCCAGTCTGTTTGGGTGCACAGACCATAGAAATAGTTCTTAATCTACTTTGATTTTCTGATCTGTATTCAGCAGTCTTTATAGAGACTGGCATAAAGCTGGGTACAGAGCAATCACAATATTAGAGAAAATGTCACGTTCACAGTTCTTTTGAAGTCTATAAATACAAAGTTAACCAGTGTGGTTTTCTATAAACCTGTCTTTGGTATAATTACTATTTCTTTTAATTATTCTGCCTTTACTCTTGTAATCTTCTGTTGTGTTTGACATGCCAGTTTCACGTCACTGAATTCCACTTGTAATACTGTGTTTTCAAGTATTATAAAAATATCTTAATGTTCTTTCTGTTGCAAATTACTCCTTTGGGTTCAACTATTTCAAATTGTGGGTTTTAAGAGTGTTACTTTTCAAGTTGTAGTTAAAACTAGAAGATGTAAAAAAAAAAAGAAAAACAAAACACTAAGATGTTTAAATTTGGTTGAAAACAATCCAGTTTGAGTATCAGGATAAGAGGTGCGACCCCAGCCCCACTGCACTCCCTTCACTGCCGATTACGGGAATGATCAGTAATTAAGTCATGTCACTCCTGCCTTGTAAAAGTCTAGAATCTTAATGACGGTACAGGCCTTGGAGGGACCCTTTGACTCTGTCACCCCTCCATCAGTTGTGCGGGGAGGAAGAACAGCTTTTCTACTGAAGGAAGAACAGCTTCTTGTATGACTTCTGAGTCTTCTCAGGCTGGACTCTCCAACCGGTAATGAGAGATGAAAATGTTCAGCCTCTACTCTAAGTTCTCACCTGCCCAGCGTCCGAAAGCAATTTGAGAACAATTCAAACCAAATCTTTCAGTAGAGCTAGTAAAGAACTAGGGCTTCCAGGTGGTGTAGTGGTAAAGACTCTGCCTGCCAATGCTGAAGACACAGGAGACATGAATTTGAGCCCTGAGTCAAGAAGATCCCCTGGAGAAGGAGATGGCAACCCACTCCAGTATCCTTGCCTGGAAATTCCGTGGACAGAGGAGCCTAGCGGGCTACAGTCAATGGGGTCACAAGGAGGTCACAAAGAGACACGACCGAGTGACTGAACACAAAGCACAGTAAAGAACTACATCTAACTGTTAATGGTGCCGCATTTTGCTCTTAGAACCTCCATAAATATAAGATTAAAATGATGGACCTGACAGGAAGTAAATAAAGCTTAATTATCCCAGTTTAAAATTCAGCCATGGGTATGCCTGTGCCTGGCTGTCGTGTTGACCTCATTGCCATATGACTGCCATCAATAGCTCTTTATATTTAATCCATTTCCTCTAAAAGCCACACTAACACATTTATAATGTGTGTAGACTGTTTTTTCCCATCACAGTTGATGTAGTCGCACAATCATTATTGAAGCCTTCTGTGAGATATAATCTTTCTGATTATCCTAGGATTTTCTGCTTCATTGCTTAAGTTTTTTGGTGACTGTGGTAGTACTGTTGCTCATGGAACAATTTGGTGAGACCCAGGAATTTCCCACTGTGTTTCTGTGGTTTCAGGGTCATCTCTCCATTCACCAGATGGAATCTCTGTAAGAACAGTACTCATCAGATAATTTATGAGAACCTTTTACAGCTGTGTTTTCTCATTCACAAATGAGTCTTGAAAAACTGGATTTAAGAAGTTTTTAAGATCTTTCTCTCAGTCTGCAGGAGAAAAACTGTGTTTATTAATGTTGCAGGCATGCTAAGTCACTTCAGTTGTGTCTGACCCTGTGCCAGCCTGTGAACTGTAGCCCATCAGGCTCCTCTGTCCATGGGATTCTCCAGGCAAGAATACTGGAAGGTTGCCATGCCCTCTTCCGGGGGATTGTCCCACCCCAGGGATTGAACCTGCGTCTCTTAATGTCTCCTGCGTCGGCCTGCAGGTTCTTTACCGATAGCACCACTTGGGAAGCCCTTATTTATGTGACCTCTGTTTTTATTCATGTAGCTATCTCCCCTGCCAGATCACCAGCTCCTCAAAGTGAGAGATCACCGTTGCTGTTTATGGTTCATCCTTTTAAACGACTTAAGAGCAAGCTGAGTACACAGTGGCCCACTGGCCGAGGGGATAGACTGTGACCTCCTTAGTAGGAGGAGAGATTCTTCAAGAAAGGTCACTCCCTACCCAGAATAATAAACCCTCCACTGTTGAATGTAATTGTTATCTAAAGGGATTAATTAACCCCAAGGAAGGAATGTTATGGCCACGTTCTTGGTCTTGTTTTTGATAAGAAAATTGAATTGAACCTTCTGTAAATTCTACACCTCACATTAGAAAGCAAAGGTTAAGTTGATCCTGCCACTTAAATTCTTCTGTGGTTGATTATTTGCAAAATATCTTGAAAGCTAAAAGGCATATAGACAAAAGTCAATCAATGTAAATAGTTACATTTAGAGGAATAAAAGACAGTCATCAGTTTTTTACTTCTCCATTAACCATGTGAATTCAGAGCTGGATTCTGTATCAGCTAAATACAACAGCTAGTATCCAATCAAATGTGCAATTTTAGCATTAGCCAGACAATCCCAGAATATCTGAATAACATTTGTAATTTTAGTCACAAAAATAATGGCATTAAATTCTAATAGAATTGATTTCATTTGTTAATTTCTTCTAAGTCAATCTAAAAGAAATCAACTTGACAAAGCAGGTGAGTGATGTCTCACCAGACATCCAGTTAAAAGTAAATCATGTCTGGTTCCCACAACAGGTAGCATTAATCAGACTTACTTGGTTAATAGTAAGTCATCTGACTATTGTTGCATAAGATATTGTTGATTTTAATTAACTCAAATTTGATATAATTTTAATTTATTTAATCATAAATGCTCTCTTCTCTCTTACCTAAAAGATAACCCAGGTGAAATAGAATGTATTCACCACTTATTACATATAAAACCAGATTGTTCTATGTATAAAGGAGATTAACCAATATGTTTTTGTATATTATACAAACGTACAAACTTTCTCCAAGAACTATGGCTTTTTTGGTAAGAGCTTCCCCGTTGTTATTGGTTTTCTTATAATAAAAACCAACAAGTCAATGCCATTTCTGAAATGGCAGTCACTCTTTTAGGATCCTACAGCAGTGACTTAATGCAAGAGGTAGATCAAAAATCATAAAATTGAATTTGAAACTCTGTGTTTGTACAATGCTACTAAAGATCAATTTAGCCAATTATAACAGCAGCCATAAATAGTTTTAAATCCTTTCACCTGATCATCTCATTCCTTAAAATTATGACTAATTGATTTTTAAAAGTGAAAGTGAAGTCGCTTAGTCGTGTCTGACTCTTTGTGACCCCCTGGACCATAGCCTACCAGGCTTCTCCATCCATGGGATTTTTCAGGCAAGAATACTGGAGTGGGTTGCCATTTCCTTCTTCAGGGATCTTCCTGACCCAGGGATCGAACCCTGGTCTCCCGCATTGCAGGCAGATGCTTTACCCTCTGAGCTACCAGCATATATGTAATTATCCAACTATTGTTGGACAGTTGGATATTAGAATTGAATGTCAGAGACAACAGAATCAACAAATGAGCAATGAAGAATAAAAGCTTGAAAATGGAGTATTAAGAGTCAGGTGGAGTCTGTATTATAAGTATAAAGATCAAAAGTGTATAGGAGGGGTTACAGACAAAAGAATGCAAAATTGTATGTGGACTGTGATTAAAATGATATGAAAAATTTTAAGTGAATAGCTTTTGTGTTAGATTTGTAATCTAAATTTCTTTAATGTTATTTTTTTTTTAAATATTGTTACAAAGTTGTTGAGTATGTTGCTTAGCATATTTTTGTTCCATGGCACTTCAAGGAGGAATTGAAAGGATCAGCCAAAATGACTGCAGGTTATACCATCAACAATAAGGTCTCTTGGTGCCATTTAACAAATGACTGCATCCATTTGTGGCATCCTCAAAGAATGTCTGTACTTTCTAAGCATCCTCACCAACTCCCAGAGAGTCATTTACATGGTGGAACAGTTTCTTCTGGAGTGTCTTATCTGTCTAGTTAAAGCCTCAAGGAGGAAGATGATATTTGCCAGTCCATAAAATGACATTTGGCCACCTGACCTTTGACTTTTAAGAAGTGCCAGAGGGTCTTTAGTGGTTCGAGTGAGCCTTGGATTTCTGTGTTATCGTAGTGACATAGTGACAGCCCCTCTCACAAGAGCACCCCTTGGCCAGCACCCCTTCTTGAGTCTCAGAAGGCTGAACTCATGGTCACTGGGTTGCAGGTTAAAGATATCTGCGCATTCCCACCTCTTTAAAACTCTGATTTACCTAACACATATATTGACCTTTTTAATGAAAAAAGGAAAGCCCAAAGAGTGAAATACTTGCTCTTCACCCATACCAATAAATTATTTTGAAAAATTGCAGTTTCCAGAAATGTACTCACCATGTCATCTGTCTTTTTCTAGGTGTATTTTTTTTTCTTATTTTTCTTTTTTAAAATTTTATTGGAGTATAGTTGCTTTACAATGTTGTGTTAGTTTCTTTTGTACAGCAAAGTGAATCAGCTGTAAGTATACACATATCTCCTCTTTTTTTGGATTTCTTTCCCATTTAGGTCACCACAGAGCATTGAGTGGAGTTCCCTGAGGTATACAATAGGTTCTCCTTAGTTACCTGTTTTATACAGAGTGTCATATATGTCAGTCCCAATCTCCCAATTCCCCCTTGATATCCATATGTTTGTTACTACCTCTGTGTCTCTGTTTCTGCTTTTCAAGACAGGTTCATCATAGTTTTGCTTGTGCAATGTTGCTGGCCCTCGTAGAAACTGACTTCTGGCTACTAATGGTCACTGCCCATCAGCACAGTATATTAAGTAACTGCCACATTGAAACCACCATCTAAGCATCACCATGTTTTTGTTTTTGTTTTAAAAAGTTCTGCTTACTGACTTAACTGATTTTAAAGAACTCACAGTCTAGTTGGAAACAGAACAACTGAAGAACATTCCCAAAGGTCAAGATGAACTGGTCACGCCATAAGTATTTGCACTGAACCCCCAGTTCTGGGTGATCCTCAAGTGAGTAGCAGGCTTAGATTAGCTGAGGCCTGGGTGTCCCAGCTGGAGTGACTATGCGTGTAAGAGAAAGTCAAGTACCAGGTACCAGTTTTAAAAAGGGATGAATTTGGTAAGGTAGTGAGAATAAAGAGCAGTTGTCAATTTCTGGAAAGTGAGTAATGGAATAAAAATTATGACTAGGAGACGGATTGATTGATGAATATGGCCAAGGGGCTGAAGACAGGAGTCCAACCCAGGAGAGCTGGGTCAGTGCCTACATCGCTGGGGCATCTGCTGAGAAAATGGGGATGACAAAAGTCAGATCTTTTACAGAAAAGGAATCTTCTGGGTTTCATAAAGTACTGAATGCAAGATAAGAAGAAGGAAGGGCAACCAAGGGAAAGGAATTCTAAGCATTTGGAAACTGTTGTTGTGCGGGTGTTGATGACAGGCTGGGGACAGAGTACCTATAATAAGACGGATGAGGGACTCCAAGCTGCTTGTGTGGTGTGTTGTCGCTCTCCAGTATCCGTGGGATGTTTATCTGGACAATTAAGGTATAGAATTCGGGGGCAGTTAGGACCAGACACTAGACTTGTCTGTTTTGTGTTCTTCAGATGAGTGCACATGCAGAAGGAGGACCCAGTTGAAAGTCAAGGGGATGGGCTTCCCTAGTGGCTCAGTGGTAAAGAATCCACCTACTGATGCAGGAGCCACGGGTTCGATCCCTGGTCCGGGAAGGTCCCACATTCGGTGAGGTCACCCAGCCCATGTGTCACAACCGCCGAAGCACGTGCTCTACGAAAGAAGTCACCACACAATGAACAACCTGCACCTCACAGCTAGAGAAAGGCTGTGTGTAGCAACGAAGATCCAGGACAACCAAAAATAAACAAATAAAAATATTTAGAAAAAGAAAGTCAAGGGGAGGATTAAGTCAGTGGTGGAGAGGGCAAAAGAGCCAGCGGAGAAATAGGGCCACAGTGTGGTCTCAGACCCACCTCACTGCCGCCACAGAGGCCATCCGAGGGGATGCTCTGCGTCCTCCACGGGGAGTGTTCTAACACAGCGGTGCAGACGGAAGCCACGTGGTGAGATGAGGGAGGGAGTTTTCAGGGGGATAAGCTTATTGGGATAGTTGAGAAAGGAGGATGAGAACAAAGCAGATGACAAGGGGAAAGGGAAGATGAACGCAGAGTGACCCGGTGAGGGTTTTTTTCAGTCAGAAGCCTGAGTGTAGAGGCGTGGAGGGTGGAGGGTGGTGGCAGTGAAGCGAGTGGTCAGGTGTGAGGACAGAGGGTCCCCGTAGGAGCTCTGTGGGACGCCCAGGCACCCCTTCAGCCTGTTGGTGACAGTTGCTGGACCACACGCTTTCAGAACACAGGTGAGCTTGAAGGACCGCTGGAGACAGAGTTGAAGAGGTCTCTGGGCTAGTTGCTTCTTATCAGTTACTGTCTCTAGTTTCCAGGTTGGAATGTGGAAAGTGCTGGTCTGTCAAGGTTAAACTGTACCCCAGAGTCTAACTGAATTTAGCTTTTATATCTTTTCTGTTTGTCTGTTTTTTTCAAATGTCTCAAGAACCCAGTTTTTACCTGGAGCTATTATTTAAAGTTCGTTTGGTCCCTAATGCATATAAACAGCATTGTACGTGCTAAGTCGCTTCAGTCGTGTCTGACTCTTTGTGACCTGTGGACTGTAGCCCGCCAGGCTCCTCTGTCTATGGGATTCTCCAGGCAAGAATAACTGGAGTGGGTTGCCATGCCCTCCTCCAGAGGATCTTCCTGGCCCAGGGATCGAACCTACGTCTCTTAAGTCTCTGCATTGGCAGGTGGGTTCTTTACCACTAGCACCCTCTGGGAAGCCCTCATTTATACCACAGAAGCCCACAAATATTATAGATGATCTGCTCCACCCCCACCCAGCGTCAGCAGGCCAGCACACCACCGGGATTGTCAGAATAAAGAGTGTCTGTTGGAAGCTGTGACCTTCTGGAATGTGAGACAGCAGATCGGAGAATGGAACATCCATGTTTACGTTCTTTGGACTTTTCAGATTTTCTTTCCCTCCATTATGTGCAGCTCCCATTGTTGGTGCTCAAAGCACTTCCTATCTCCTGCCAAGATCTGAAGCCTGGGAGTTTCTCTGTCACTGGATCTGCCAGGGAAACTCAGATACCTTCTGTTTCTTGGAATAATTCTTTCCTTGTTCAGTATCCCGACTGGCTAGCCCTGAGCAAGAGGCAGCCCCACTCCTCAGCACCAGCTGAAAGAACTGTGAGTCACAGATGAGTTCAGCCATCAAAACAGGATTTGGAAACACACAGGCTACGGAGAACACGTGGTCACAGGTGTAAGAGCAAAGCCCTCCCTGCAGGCCATGTGGCCCGCAGCAGATCTCAGATCAGCCTCCGTGCCCATGGTTCGTGGGCAGAGAGTAAACAATGATTTTCATTCTATTGTTTCTCTCTCACACTTCTTTTTACAGAGAGGATTTGAAGAAAGCCTGAGTCAGGTATAAGGGAAAAGCAAATACCCTGTGGTAGACAAGACAGCAGTCAACCGTGGTCACGCAAATTCTATTTGAGTTTGTTCTGAGGTTCTTAGTCAAGAAATTGATTGTTTTTACTTTTCTCATATGTCTACTATATCCCACTTGAAACCCCAAAGGCTTTTCTCTTTTCCCCAGCGCTGCTTTCTCCCCGTTCCACAGGAGAGAGAGACAGTAGCACCCAGGAATAGGTAGGCTGTACCTGGGGGAATAGTCCGTCTAGTCAAAGCTATGGTTTTTCCAGTAGTCATGTGTGGATGTGAGAGCTGGACTATAAAGAAAGCTGAACGCCAAAGAATTGATGCTTTTGAATTGTAGTGTTGGAGAAGACTCTTGAGAGTCCCTTGGACTGCAAGGAGATCCAACCAGTCCATCCTAAAGGAGATGAACCCTGAATATACATTGGCAGGACGAATGCTGAAGCTGAAACTTCAATACTTTGGCAACCTGATGTGAAGAACTGACTCGTTGGAAAAGACCCTGATGCTGGGAAAGATTGAAGGCAGGAGGAGAAGGGGATGACAGAGGATGAGACGGTTGGATGGCATCATCGACTCAGTGGACATGAGTTTGGTTAAGCTCCAGGAGTTGGTGGTAGACAGGGAGGCCTGGCGTGCTGCAGTCCATGGGGTCGCAAAGAGTCAGACATGACTGAGCAGCTGAACTGAACTAACCTGGGGGAACGGCCCTTCCAGAAAAGTTCACATTGCCACCCTGTGAACAGTCTGTATTTGATAAAAAGTTTTCTTGCCAAATAAACCTATCCAAAGGTGATTTTTGAGCCATAGAGCAAGCTAGTCTGAACCTCAGTATCCAGTTGTTTTTAACATGCAATAACAGGTTGTGAAGCTGTAAAGAGGTCTGTTTTAGAAGTGACTAAACCTCGTAGCACCAGTGGGAAGGAACGCGCCTGCCAGTGCAGGAGATTTAAGGGACCTGAGTTTGATCCCTGGGTTAGGAAGATCCCCTGGAGAAGGTATTCTTGTCTGGAGAATCCCATGGACAGAGGAATCTAGCAGGTTATGGGGTCATAAAGAGTTGGACACGACTGAAGCGGCTTAGTAGGAAACCCAATGAAGATGAGCTCTGTCCTCGTGTGGAGATTAGAGTGTGAAGAAGGGTCCGAGAGACCTGAATAAAGGCGTAAAGGTGAGACAGGAAGAAAGGGCAGGAAAGAGAATGCAGCTGTAGCACCACCGGGTCCCAGGCTAGGGACACATCCTTAGAAAGGTTTAGGCCAAGGGCAGGGAGTAAAGAGGAAACGGGTCCTGCTGCAGAAGCTGTAGGATGACAGGAGGTGGTGACTTGATAATGGTATTAACCACAGGCCCATCCCAGGACCCCAGGAGGCCAGGGAGCAACCTCACTCTAGCCTTACCAAAGCCCCAGCCTGGGGTTGGAGCTCTGCGGAGCCCACAGGCTGGGGCTTCTGTAAGCCCCTTGTCCCTTCTGGCAGCAGAAAAATAGGGGCCCTGTTGGTTTTGGTTGGCCACATGCTGTCTGAGAAATGGCCTCACTGAGAAATACATCTGCTGGTCAGCATCTCTCCTTCTGCAGTCAGAGCTTCAGGGAAATGAAGCCCTCCTGCCCTAGACTGTATGTAAAGAGCCAGCTCCATATATATGAAATCTAGAAAAATGGTACTAATGAGCCTATTTGCAGGGCAGGAATAGAGATGCAGTTATAGATACACAGATGTACAGAATGGACTTGTAGACGCAGGGGGAAGGAGAGGGGATATGAACTGAGGGAGTAGTGTTGACATATATACACTGCCATGTGTAAAATAGGCAGCTAGACGGGAGCTGCCACACAGCACAGGGAGCGCAGCTCGGTGCTCTGTGACGACCTGGAGGGGTGCGATTGGCGGGGGGGAATATATGTATTCTTAGGGCTTCCCTGGTGGCTCAGCTGGTAAAGAATCTGCCTGCAATGTGAGAGACCTGGGTTTGATCCCTGGGTTGGGAAGATCCCCTGGAGGAGGGCATGGCAACCCACGCCAGTATTCTTGCCTGGAGAATCCCCATGGACAGAGGAGCCTGGCAGGCTACATACAGCCCATGGGGTCGCAAAGGACATGACTGAGCAGCTAAGCGCACAGCACAGCACACAGCACACCTGGCTGATTGACGGTGTTCTGCAGCAGAGACCAACACAACATTGTGAAGCAATTATACTCCAATTTGAAAAAATAAAAACAAAAAAAGACAATCTGCAAAAAAAAGCTTCTCCCCTGGATACCTGGGGTGCTGCCTAGAAAGATGACAGTGACTCAGGTCATTTTCTGTCTCCTGTGGTTCAGGAGGAGAACCCTCCTTAAGAAAGACTGGCAATGCCTGACCTTCTGATACAAAATCATTAAGTATTTTAGCAACTTGCCAAGGTTCTGCCTGAAGAGGACTGCAGTAGCAGCTGGACTAGGGGGCACTTGGGATTGGGGATATACAGACCAAGGTCTTAGCTGCCTTTGAAGCATCTCCCAACTTTGATGTACCCATCAGAACTCCAATTCCCCCCTTCTCTTTACCCAAGATGAATTCTCTTATTAATAAATCAAATCTGTGCTTCCAAAGGCTCTCCCCCATCAAAACTTCTAGTATTTGGTTCCAGTAGTGTTAGCACCGGAGAAGGCAATGGCACCCCACTCCAGTACTCTTGCTTGGAAAATCCCATGGATGGAGGAGCCTGATAGGCTGCAGTCCTTGGGGTCTCGAAGAGTCGGACGTGACTGAGCGACTTCACTTTCACTTTTCTCTTTCATGCATTGGAGAAGGAAATGGCAACCCACTCCGGTGTTCTTGCCTGGAGAATCCCAGGGATGGCGGAGCCTGGCAGGCTGCTGTCTGTGGGGTCGCACAGAGTCGGACACGACTGAAGCGACTTAGCAGCAGCAGCAGCAGCAGTGTTAGCACTGTGGAGAAGGCAGTGGCACCCCACTCTAGTACTCTTGTCTGGAAAATCCCATGGATGGAGGAGCCTGGAAGGCTGTAGTCCATGGGGTTGCTGAGGGTCGGATATGACTGAGTGACTTCACTTTCACTTTTCACTTTCATGCATTGGAGAAGGAAATGGCAACCCACTCCAGTGTTCTTGCCTGGAGAATCCCAGGGAGAGGGGAGCCTGGTAGGCTGCTATCTATGGGGTCGCACGGAGTTGGACACGACTGAAGTGACTTAGCAGCAGCAGCAGCAGCAGTATTGGCACTGAGATAGTTTCCAAGAAGAAAATTTTGTTTTTGCCTCCCCATTTCTCATGGAAATTGTTCCATGAAAATAACTCAGTGGGGTTGAAAATTCTTGGCTCACTGGCCCTTAATAGCTTGGTCATATCTATAACACAACATTGAATTATTGAGTGAGAGAATTATTGACACTCCATTGATCTTTACCCCAATATATAAGGTAACCAAGTAGGAATTATTCTTACCGTCTCAGAGTTGAGACAACTTAGGCTCATAACAATTAAGAGACTTAACCAGGAACAGGTGTAGAACCCAGGTCTCCTGATCCCTGATCCAGAACTTTTAAAGGGAATCTAGAAGAATGGTGGCCAGGTGCATGGTGTGAGGCAAAATAAGACAAGTTGTGTTTCAGTAAGCACCTAATATATAAGACTAGGGGCAGAGGCATGGGTGTCCAGGAAAAGATGTCGTGGTTTTTCATCAAGAAGCTTAAAGCTTACTTGGAAGGATCAAACTGCTACACCTAGAAAGAATTAGCCTTAATGAAGGTGAGTGAAGGGAAAGAAGAGAGTTCTGGAATGTACCAATAAAGTCTCTGGGGGAAGAACTAGAACTGAATGTTGGGCAGAGATAGGACTGCATAATCAGAGACCGGGGGACTGGGAGCGGAAATGGGGAGTTCGTGTTTAATGGGGACAGAGTTTCAGTTTAGGAAGGTGCAAAATTTAGGAGACAGATCATAGTGAGACTTGCACAACAATGTGAGCATACTTAGTGCTACTGAACTGTACAGTTAAAATAGTACCTTTTATATTATGTGACTTTACCACAAACACAAAAAAAAACACTTTTTTTTAAAGAGCTAGCAAGCAGGGCCTTCTGGCCAGGGGTCGTTTGGGTGCCGGCAGAATGTGCAGGAACTGTCCAGTCTAGAGATGAGGAGCTAAAGGTGAGGTCACAAGCTCCACAGAGGTCAGGCTGAAGAGTTTGGACTAGTAAACTGAAGAACTGAGTAGATGAGTCTGAAGGCACACTGGGGTCATCCCAAGTCTGTAAACAGCGGGATCGTGACCTGCAAAGACAAAGCAAACGGTATCTAACAGAGAGGTCTCCAGGCTGGTGTGATGCCTCCTGTGAGAGGCAGTGAGCAAGGGGGCACAGAGAGCAGTCTGGGGCTCCTGGGGGGAAGAGCCTGGGTGAGGCTAATAAAGAGCCTTGAGCTGGACTCTGAAGATGTTTACGATTTGAATAGGAGATGGAGAAGGCGCTTCAGGTGAAGGTGACACAGAAAAGTAAGGAGTAAGAAGGGAAGATACGGGCTTGAAAGAAGTTATTAAACAGAAACAGGATGAGATAAAAAGATGGGAATGGCTGCTCAGGGGCTGGGAGGCAATTAGAACTTGGATTGCATGGGGTAGCAAATTGGAGGAAGGAAGTTGGTATGATGAAAGCCGTTCTGGGAAAACAAGCCTGGCAGAGTCTTAGACAGGATTGGAAGGGAGAAAGATTAGAGGCAGAGAAACCAGCCAGGAGACTCTGTCAGAAATCTGGGTTAAGCCCCTGGGAGTCATGGCCCCGAGAGGGAAGAGGAAAAGGTGACTCCAAAACAAAGAAATCAGAAACTTGGGATTTCAGGGAAGATGCCATGGGCAGATATGACTTGAGGGCCCTAATTCTGAAGATAAAAAATAATGGTTCTACTGGGATAAAATGGGGTGATATGGGAAAGGAACCCCATTTTGAAAGGGGAAGGCGATAGTTCCATTTGGGGCACCCAAGTAAAGATACTCCCATCTTTGAGACTATGGGCCTAGAGGTGGAGGAGCTGGGACTGACGTCTGACGGCCGATGCTGGACAGTGAACCACAGTGAACGAGTGCCACTGGGGGGCTGGGGGTCCAGAGTAAGGAAGAGGAGGCAGAAAGGAAAGACAAGAATGACAGGAGGAAGTGGAGAGCCAGTGAAGCACATTTACACATCTGAATGGATTTTGAAAGTGGTCCAGTGGTTAAGAATCTGCCTTCCAGTTTTCGAGACGTGGGTTCGATTCCTGCTTGGGGAACTAAGATCCCACATGCCTCAGGGCAAAATAAGCTACAACTACTGAATCTGCTCGCTAAGTCCAAGCACCACAATGAAGACGCAGTGCAGCACCCCCCAAAATAGAATGAGTTGAAGATTATCTGCTGTCAAAGAGAGGGGAGGATCTTCCCTTGTGGCGCAGTGGATAAGAATCCGCCTGCCAATGCAGGGGACACAGGTTCGATCCCTGGTCCGGGAAGATCCCACATGCTGCAGAGCAGCTAAGCCCATGTGCCGCAACTACAGAGCCCGCACTCTAGAGCCCAAAAGAGCAACTACGGAGTCCGTGTGCTGCAACTGCTGAAGCCCCGAGAGCCTGTTCTCCACAAGAGAAGCCCCCGCAATGGGAAGCCCACACACCGCAACGAAGAGTAGCCCCCTGCTCACCACAACTAGAGAAATAGCCTTCGAAAAGCAGCAAAGACCCACTGTAGCCAAAACTACATTAATAAAACTTTAGAGAGAAAGAGTGGGGAGGCTAAGGATGGGAACTGAGAAGGCCAGTGGGTCTGCACAGAAGGAGGTTGTGTTGCTATAAGAGCAGTTTTCCTAGTGGCGGGGGGCTCCCGGTGCGGGGGGCGGGGGGGGTCCCCACCCACCTGAAATGATGTGCTGGGCTCCAGACTCCCTCCCCCTGGCCTTCTCAGCTCTGACTGCTTCTCCAGGGGCCTAGCAGGAGAGGGCTCTTTCTTTCAAATCTTAGTCACAAGTAATTAATAGTTATGTTTCTAAACTACAGATCTAATCACACATCTTAAGTTGGACGGGTGAGTTACATGGGCAGTGGCGGAAGGTCTGAGGAGAAGGGGAGCCCACCAATCAGAGGGGGCATATGGCGGCCAACACTGCTTTAAAAGGAAGAAGGAGGGACTTCCCTAGTGGTCCGGTGGTAAAGAATCCGCCTTCCAATGTAGAGGATGCAGGTTCGATCCCTAGTTGGGGAACTAGGATCCCACACACCACAGGGCAACTGAACCTGTGCACAGCAAGAGAAGATCACAGGCTGCAAGAAATGACCCTGAATGCCGCAAGGGAGACCCAGCACAGCCAAAAATAAAAATTAAAAAAAAAAAAAAAAAAAAGGACGAAGGAGAGAAGAGAAAGGAGAAAAGAAAGAGGAAGTGAGCACATCCGAACCCAAAGCAAAGGCCTTGCAGCGGGGAATGAGCAGCGGCTACAGAGGGAGGCAGCCCGCACTGCTGGCCCCTCCTTCCTGCATCTCCAGGAACCCAGGGCCGGCCACTGCAACTAACGGCTTAACTCATGATACACCTTCCCTTCGTTCCAAAGGGAAGATCGATGTCTGCTTATCTATCACCACTTGCTTCATCTGCTCTTGCTTTGTTTGCCTTCTCAGTACTTCTGCCTGCTGTTTCCCTGGTCTGCGTTTATTGCGACGATGCTCCCTTGACTAAACGTGGTTACTGACAACTGACGTTAACTCTGCACCTTGTTGGCACCTGGAGTTCAGCCACTGGCTCACAGACCGCAGCTCTGGCTGAGGACCCTCATCCCCAGGGATGCTTTCTGATCCTGTGCATTCCGCCATGGTCATAACAGCCCTTCACGCTAATGCATGGTCTTCCATTGCTCTGCGTCCCCTCTGCCTGTGTAATTGCATGTGATCAGAAGGAAGGCGGAATTGAATCCTAGAGCCATGGTGTTGGCGAGGACTTGAGAAATCACCCCATCCAGCCTCCCACTCACGAGGAATCCCTGCAACAGCTTTTGTTTAACTTATTAAATAAATAGCTTTTCTCTCGATTTAAGCTGTTCCCAAAATAAATATTGGGTGGGCGATCCAAGGAGAGGTTTGAGAGTTGATATTACCAAGAATATCAAGACGAGCTCACTTTTTGAGAAATCAGAACTTGGCTGATTGTTAAGAATCCTCATCATGCTTGTCTACCACGCCCTCCATGGAGACTGCACTGATGTATCATGGGGGGCCTAGGGGATCAGATGACAGGTCAGTGAAACCCCGTCCACAAGAGGGCCACTCCCTCCTAAATGTGAGAGGCAGCTCCTAAGATATGTTTCAAGTGACGTTTACCTTGAAGAGCCACTCGGGCAGCAGCCACTTCTCTGTGTGCTCCATACCATTAAGGCCACTTGAACATGGTTCTGTCGGGTCTCTGCGCCATTAGGACGCTATTTTGCTTCTGTGTCATCCAACACGCTAGGCTGCACATACACAGAACTGTTTGATGTTACTAAGGACCAAGTCTTTGGGACCAGGTGAGTGTGGTTTGCTTCCCCCCAACACACACACAACATCTGGGAAGGAAGAAACATTGAACAAGTGGAAAAGCTTTGCTAACATGACGGAAAACTTGGCATCATCTATCATGTCCTGGGCTGTGCCCCCTGAGGCTGTGTGGCTCACTTCCTTTCTCACTTCTCACCTCTCAGTGGCATCGCCAACAGGACATGAAGGCCTCCTTCCAAGGCCCGTGTGTCAGGCCTTTACAGTATATGGCCCCGGTGTTGCTGTTTGGTTGCTCAGTCTTGTCCGACTCTTTGTGACCCCATGGACTGCAGCACACCAGGCTTCCCTGTCCTTCACTGTCTCCCAGAGTTTGTTCAAACTCATCATATCCATTGAGTCGGAGATGGCCATCCAACCATCTCATCCTCTGTCACTCTTTTCCTCCTGCCCTCGATCTTTCCCAGCATCAAGGTCTTTTGCAATGAGTCGGTTCTTTGCATCAGGTGGCCAAAGTAGTGGAGCTTCAACTTCAGCATCACTCCTTCCAGTGAATATTCAGGGTTGATTTCCTTTAGGATTGACTGGTTTGATCTCCTTAATGTCTAAGGGACTCTCCAGCTCCAGAGTTTGAAAGCATCAGTTCTTCAGCACTCAGCCTTCTTTATGGTGTGGGAGGTGTGGTTTGTCCCATGAAGTCTCTAACCCCACCATCTACTTTACAACATTTAATAATCCCCAGTGCCATCTTCTCCAGTTACTCATGGTTAGAGACAAACCCCCTTGTGTCTGTACTTTCTGAGTAAAGGAATCAAAGAACAGCTCATTATCTGACCTCAGGACCAGCGCACCGGAAATGCAGGGTTAGTGCTTGCTGCCCTGGGTCATAGGTCCTGGTGTCCCTTCCTTGTTCCCCTGGACACTCCTGTGTTTTCCTGCCTCTGCGCCTTCACTTACAGTTTTCCCGTCTGCAGGCCCTCTCCCCTCTTGGGACCCTCTAAAGTCAGCTGAAAGTCTACCACTTCTAGTGTGTTAGTCGCTCAGTCGTGTCTGATTCTTTGTGACCCCTTGGACTGCAGCCCACCAGGCTCCGCTGCCCATGGAATTCTCCAGGCAAGAACACTGGGGTGGGTAGCCACTACCATGCCTAGTGGTCACAGTAAATCCTACCTGCTTGTGTTCTTCCCAGCCTGGATCAAGTCACTGAAGTCCACTAGAGTGTAAGCCCCAGGAGGGCAGAGACGCCCCATTTTTGTTCATTCCCAAATACTCAGCACCAGGACAGAATTGATGCTTGATAAGTATTGTTGAATGAAAGACAGCGATTACTGTCTGTAAACTTAGTGGCCATCTGAGGTATATCCCTTCTGTCCATGTCCACCAGCTGCTAAGCTTCTTGAGAACAGAAACCATGACTTTGTATCACCCTCTAGCAGAGTCTGGAACACCCGAGGAGCTCCATAAATACTGGTGATCACATTTACGACATCGTTCCCTGAGCGTGGGGTGGGCTCGGGGATGGGGAGGCAGGCAGAGTGTCTTTCTCGTGCTCTTATAAAAACCACCTTGAGCAGCTTTTTAAGGAAGCCCAAGGGCCCCTGACCTCCCACTCAGCACTTGACTGTTTAGAAAAGATGGTCTTAAGAGCATGACATTGTTAATACTGTATTCCTCCTCTATAAATTTTCAAAGGACTGTATAGAAATTGTTCAGGAATCAAGTTATCCAGGGATTGGTTAGTTAATTCCTGAGTAAGCCACTCTGAAAACTGATTTTAATCCTATTTCAAATGGAAAGTTGGGAGAGGGCCAAAAAAGGGTATATTATTGTATCTTGTAGGAGAGACGAATCCAGAGGATATTCACTGAGTTATGGCGCCAGAGCCTTCCTTTCTTCTGTTATTGTGAATTATTGTGCTCGTCGAAAGCCAGGTCAGCAAAGTGAGACTCCGGCATCCCACTTCCTCTCAGCTGAGGTCTTCTGTAATGGAGACCTTCATAAACAAACACTGCATACACTTCACGTGGGATCCTTCTAAACTTCATGCTGTTTAATGTAAAGTGTAATCATTATTGTACATTCCTTCTAAGTTCTAAAGTGTCCCTGGCTTCTGGGGTAGCTGTTGATGAAACGTTTTTTGTTTAATAAAAGATAACTAGCTTTCTACCACTCAAAAAAGTCTTCAGTATATAAGCTAAAAGCAGTCATTTTGCTTAGCTCCTCCATTCGTCCTTCCTCTTGCCTCTTTCCTGTGGGTGGCAAGCTCACATGCCTGTAGGGCCAGGCGGGTAAAATCATCGAGCTGCGAGGGCACAGCGGGAGACACACCTGTATGCCACATAAGGGGGCAGAGCTCCCCAGCCCAGGCTAATTGTTGCCAAGCACAGACCTGTAGCCCTGAGTTGCCGGAGCCTCGGAATTTCAAGAGAAGCCAGAAATCCAGATTTTTAAGAAAGACCACTTGATTTCTAAATGTTAACAACTAATTCAAAAAGGATTTTTAACCCTTTGCAGGCCAAACCATTTATGTGTCTGTGTCACACGCTTCCTACGGGGTAGCAGTTTGCAACCTTTATTCTGTCTTTCAGGCATTCCTGCCTCTGGGCACTTGAAAGTTCTCCTTGGTCATTGGTTTCATTGTACCACCTACTTTTTTAAGAGGTTGATCACTGACATCCAGGGTGTGTATGCCCACAGAGAAGGGACTAGGAGGAGCGTCTAGTACAGCTATGGGCACCAGGCAGATGCTCAGCTAAGGCTTGTCTCAAGAACAAGTCTCAAGCTTCTTTTGCATAATCCCTCCTCTCTTAGAAGTCTGGTCACATGTGGGTTTTAGTTACCCATCATTGCATAACGTATGACCTCAAAATTCATTGACTTAAAACAATAATATATATGTATTATCTCACAGTATCTGCAGGCCAGGAATTTGAGAGCAACCTGGCTGGACAGTTCTGCTCCAGTTCTCTCATAGGGTTGCAGTCAGCTTCTCAAGGGGGAGCTGCAGTCATCCGAGGACTTGGCCTGGGCTAGAGGATCTTCCTCAGTGGCTCTTTGTCCTGGCTGGTGCCAAGCTGGTGCAGGCGGTTGGCAGGAGGCCTCAGTTTCTTGCTGTGTGGGCCTCTGCCTAGAACTGCTTGAGCATCCTCACAACATGGCCACCGGCTTCTCACAGAGTGATCCATCCAAGAGAGAGCGGGGTAGCAGATGCAATGTCTTTTATAACCTAGTCTCAGCAGTCACATTGTTTCTGCAGTATCCTGTGTGGGAGGATTCAGTGTGGGAGGGGATTCACTATTGAATATGACGAGGTGAGCGTCTAGGAGCCATCTTGGAGGCTCCTAGATGCTGTGTGTCACAGCTGTGCTTACAGTAGTCAGTAAATCCTTTTAGTTTATTTTGATTGCACTGGGTCTTCATTGCTGCTCACTGGCTTTCTCTAAGTGTAGCAAATGGGGGCTGCTCTTTGCTGTCTCGTTTTAGTGACTTCTCTTGTGAAGCCTGGGCTCCAGTAGTTTCAGCATGTGGGCTTAGCTGTTCCACAGTGTGTGAAATCGTCCCAGGTGGGGGTTGAACTGTGTCCCCGGCTTTAGCAGGCAGATTCTTATCCAGTGTACCATTAGGGAAGTTCAGTAGTCAGTAAATCCTTTTTAAACAGATGATCATTGAGAGTAGTTTAAAAAAAAAAACAAACCTAAAGGAATAACATTTATGCCCTAGTGATTTATCCCTAATATTCATCTCATTTACTATTGTGTTATGGAGATGAACCTCAGGAATTAAATACCCTATTTTCATATCCAGTCTTAAAACTGTCATCTCCAAATGTGTCAAAAAGCACTTTTCAAAAGTAGATTTAAAAATTCTACCTGTATCACCTCTCACAGTGATAGACTCAGGTATACTGTTTGCTCTTCAGGGAAGGGCTTTCAGTTACTGCTTCCCTCTGTCTGCTTCACGGGGTTTCCCTGTTCTCATATTCTCTGGATTGTCTGAGATGACACTTCTCTAGTGAGCCTAATGTTTTTTAAAGATTTGAAAGGAAAATCCTGAAGAAGTAGTGTCCTGAGCCAAGGATGGTACCCGCTTTGGTATATTAATATCATTTGTGAAGACTAATAGCCCCCAGAGACTTCCTGGAGCCCTCTGAATTGGTAGGAGAGGGGTGCCAGTTTTCAGAAGGTCAGAAGTTCATGCCACTGTATCTATTTCGGGTATCCCCTGTGCCAGTCCCCATCCCAGCTCCAGCAGCAGGACGGAGTGGGAGCTGCTGCCTGCTTCAAACATAGACACACAAAACACACACACACACCACATACATCACTCAGGCTGCACCTCGCAGACATACAGACCCGACACAACACGCACGCGCACGCGCGCACCCTCAGACTGCACCCTGCCTTTGCCTCCTTTAAGACCACTCTAAATACTCATTTTAACCACATTTCGCCTCAATAAAAATGTTCAGGGGAAGGAAACGTGCCCCACCGTGATTTCCCCTAGGAAAATCCCTGCTGGTAGCTAGTGCTTATTTGTTCAATAAACAAAACCTTAGTCTGGGAATTGAAGGTCAACACCAGGCAAAACCACACGAGTGTGCCTTGCGCTGTGCTCTGGGGCCAGCGAGTCTGCGTGCGCACCCGGGTGGTGAGGGGGGCGCGGGGCGGGGTGGGGGTGGGGGTACCGCCTCGCCCGGCCCACTCCACCTTAGCCCTGGTCACCGAGAAGGGCATAGGTGGATGGAAATGAAATGCATAATTCATAAGGCCCGTAGTGGCGTGTGATCTGTGGAAGGGGAGTGGTAATTACAGAATTGAGAAAGGAGGCTGCAGGCGTGTAAGTAACCTTTCTAGGTTACAGGCTGCTGTGATAGATGGCCCTCATTGTTCTATTCCTGACCTTTTTCTGAACTTCCCTTTAGAAGAACAGAGGAAATACACTTCTGCCTTTTCCCATATTGTTTGTGAATAATACCTTCAGATGCCAGCTTTGAGCGTGTTTGTGTTCTTCCGTTTGGGGGTTTTGCTTTCCTTGTCCCCTCCCCAACTCCGGCCCCAGGCTTTGCTGCTTCCCATAGTAAAATTTAGTCCCTAATTAGTTCATCCCAGTATTAATGGTAAATACAGAGGCTACACAAATATTTGTCCATATTGAACACAGTACTGGGAAAGAAAAACACCCACGTAGCATCGTTTTCCCACCTCTGCCCCCTGCCTTTCCCTCCCAAAATTGCCTCCCTCAGGCAGGCAGGACAGGCCTGAAAATGGTGCTAAGGATAATGCAGATGGGCCGGTGACAAAGTTGTGGGATGTGGCTGTGGCCTCTCAGTAGGGATGATGGAACCGATGACAGACCTTCAGCCCCACCTTGCAAAATGGAGTCATTTTCACATGTTAGGTGCACCTAGGAATGAAACTCACATTTAAACTGCTGATGCAATTGCAGAGAAAATAAAAAACATAACCAGGCTAGGGAACATGCGCCGTATTTCTTTTATCAGCCTTACCTCTACGCAACCCCAAGTCCTCGGTGTTGTACATGCCACACTTCCTCCAGCGGTATTGATTTCCTGGTCTGAACGGTGAGTCCCCAGTGATGGCCCTGTGACCGTCTGAAGCCTGTCAGCCTCTGTAAAGTCAGGGGACCCCAGAAGAGACAGGAAGGAAGACATCTGTTTGATTTTTCACACAAGTTAGCATCGTTAAAGAGTCAGGCAGAATTGTTCCACTTAGCCACCAACTTGAATCTAGAGTTGAATCTTTGGGGGTATTTGGGGTTGTTTTGTTCCTTGAAAAACAAACCCTTCTTGAGCCTGAATGAAAAGGAACTAGACAGTTTCGTCAGAGGCTTTCAACGAGGAGTCAGAATTTGATTGGTTAATGCTGATTGAACACCTGTTGTGTGCAGAGCACCACCAGGCTGCTCTCTGGCGGCTTAGCACTTCCTTAGGAAGCAAACATAGGCTCTGTCTTCTCAAGGAACTTTTGATCTCGTGGGGAAAGCCAGGACAAGCCTAAATGTACACATACAAAGACCTGCTTACATAACTGACACTCTACAGAGGCGAGGGTGACAAGCTCGGTTACTTTAAATGATTTTTCAAAACTTCGTACCAATGATGACTACCATTCTTTCAAACATTCATTTAATTGCTTGTGGTTTCTTTTTTTTTCAGTTGTATCTTTTAAAATCTCCCTAGCTGCCTCCTCTCTTCTCCTCTCCATTTGTTATTTCTTTCCTCCATTCCAGATAAATAGTTTCTTCTCTTCACCTACCATTCCTCCATATCTTTTAAAGATACAAACTTCCTAGGTCAAGCCTCTTCCATTAGAAATGAAGGATTTCTCCATGGAAATCCCCATTATCAGAGAAGTACCAGACAGGGCTCACTTGTTCTCTATCCCTTCTCTTGCCTGGCACATAAACACATGCATGTGCGTGCTCAATCATGTCCAACTCTTTGCGACCCTATGGACTATAACCCGCCAGGCTCCTCTGTCCATGGGATTCTCCAGGCAAGCATACAGGAGTGGATTGCCATTTCCTCCTCCAGAGAATCTTCCTGACCCAGCGATCGAACCCGCATCTCCTGCATTGCAGGCAGATTCTTTGCTGCCTGAGCCATCAGGGAAGCCACACATCATCTATGATGCATAAACAACAAATAGTAAGAAGTCCCTGTGTTTACTTCTTCCCCAGAAAATGGCTTTCGTCAGCAAGCATCTGTGTATTGAACATTGACTACATCCTGCAGGGTTTGTGGTAGGAAAAGGAGACTGAGACCTCTGCCTCTCCCAACCCATGAGCGTGGTGCGTGGCCACCCGTATATGTGGAGGACTCACCCCCACAGCACTTAGGCCGGGTTTGCAGGGATAAATAACAGACGCCCACTGCCTCGAGATGCTTTCTGTCCAGCTGAGGAGCCGCTGGTAGATTTTTCTCATTTTAAGAAATTTATCAGGGCAGCGATGAATAAAAGACTGGAACTGGCAGATGTGTTGTGGGGACACAGACTCAGAGAGCGCCTTGGTCAGGACAGAATTCTAGAAGAGGCAGGATTCGAGTTGGAAGCCTTGATGGCCAGAGGAGGGCTTTCCATAGAGGCAAACTGGAGGTGCGGCTGGGGGTGGGGAGCGAGGGCGGTTGGAAGGGATGCTGGGCGTGCTTCCAGGGCCTCGTCCTGACCACCCTGATGAGTCTGGATGGTTCTGCCCTGTCGCCTCTTGTGCCCCCACCAGGTAGATCCCCCCCTCCCTCTCAAGTCCATCTTCCTTTCCTTTTCCTCCACCTCCTGAGCCCCAGCCGACTGATGTGCAACGCCCTATTTCTGCACTTGGGTTAGTCCACTCAGCTGGAGTGGGCTTCGGTGCTCCAAGGAACAAGATGAACATTTTAATCTCTTTTGCTGAAGGCTGCTCCATTCCAAAGGCAAGATCCGAGAGTCCCAGCTCTTGGATTACAAAGAGGCCCCATTGTTCGGATGAGAAAAACAAGTTTCTGGACAGATGAGCAGTGGTGTTCTCATCTGGGGGGACAGCCTGCTCCCCTTCCACCGGCAGAAGTGTCTTCCAGGTTCTCGTCTGCAGCGTGCTGTAGGTCTGTCACGGTGACGTCCCTGGCTGTCCCCGGTGGCCTCCGTCCCTCTATCCTGTAGCAGTCGAAGGATGGGGGCCCTTTCAGAGCATGCATCGGCCCCTGCATTCCGGCAGCCCCTCATGTCAGCTGCAAAAAGCCATCTTTGTTTTTCCTCCATGACCCAAGCGAGCACAAGAAAGCAAACTGGAGCTCTGTTTTGTTTCCAGTTCCTCTAGGAAAAGTTGAATATTAGGTTTTCCCTCAATCAGCTGCCTTTGGCTGGAGACCTGGGATTTATGCCCACTCTCTCGTCCTAACTCCCGTCGGAACAAACAACCAGCCGCCACGGGGGCCGCATCTTTGCCCTGACCAGGGCAGGTCTGAGTAGACCGTGGTTTAAGTCCCCTCTGCAGCATGTCCTGCAGTAGAATTGAGTGAAGAATGGTGCCTCCATTCTCCTCTGCCCATCTGGTCTCCTGGCAGAGCCAGCCTCATCCACCTGGCTCTTCTTCCTCCACGAACCTGTCCACGTGCAGACAGGACACTTCCTACACTCTGTGGACCAGAACCTGCTCCATCGGCCAGGGTGGCCACTGGCTTTAGTTGAAAACTTGCTTAGGTAGCGTATCTGCTAGCCTTGGCCCTTCTTTCTCTATAATTCTCTACTGACAGCGCAATAGCAGGAGGGAGGCCTTGTCTGAGGATGGAAGTATCCCCATGGCTACAGGGAAGGTCACCCTCCAGCATGTGTTCAACATCTTTACTCAGCGGGCTCCTCTCCATATCTCAGGTTTCAGCTCCAGCTCTCTTGATTGGTATGTCTCCAATCGGTGACACTGAATGCATCTCCCTTTCAAAGAAGGAGCAGGTTTATCGCCAGGCCCTGTATTCCTCACCCCCATCCATCAGCCATAAAGACCGTCTCCTGATTTAGCACTGTGAGCCACAGAGTCAGCTGGTGCCATAAGAAGGGAAATAACCCAAGGACGAGCCTTGACTTTGGTACCGTTCACTTGCCAAGAGCTGGGCATCAGGGGGCCCCACGCAGTACAGCATACTGGCTCTCCAGCCTCGTGCTGGTTCAGTCCAGCCCTGAGAAGCATTTCTAAGAACTCACTACGGGCCAGTGGAAGCTAAGTGTTAACCAATGAAAAGTTTTCCACCGAAATCAATAATTTCTTATAAGTAATAGTACCTTCTTAGTGTGCTTTTATTTGGGATAGAGGCTGTTGAGCTGTTGCTGAATCATGTCCAAGTCTTTGCGACCCCATGAACTGCAGCACGCCAGGCTCCCCTGTCCTTCACTATCTCCCAACGTTTGCTCAAATTCATGTCCGTTGAGTCGGTGATGCTATCTAACCATCTCCTCTGCTGCCCCCTTCTCCTTTTGCCTTCAATCTTTCCCAGCATCAGGGTCTTTTCCAATGAATCAGTCTTCACATCAGGTGGCCAAAGTATTGGAGCTTCAGCATCAGTCCTTCCAGTGAATATTCATGGTTGATTCCCTTTAGGATTGACTGGTTTGATCTCCTTGCTGTCCAGAGAACTCTCAAGAGTCTTCTCCGGCACCCTGGTTTGAAGGCATCAATGGCTGAGCCTTGAGTTAACTCACTCAAAGGTGTGAAGGAGATCCCTCCTTTCTTCCAGGCCTGACATCCCACTTCTACCCCATTGGGGGTGACACATAACCACTCTGAATAAAGTGGAGGGGCTGCATCTGCCATGGGTCTGGAACTCAAATTCCAAATGCCCTCCCAGTGCAGAGAAAAGAGGAGTGGCCTCAGGAAGCGAAGGGTGACAGCCGGTGACAGTGCCTCATGGGTGAGGCCTTCTTGGTATCAGCTGACTTTCCAGGGAAGCTCGAAATGCAGTTTCAACCCTCAGTTTCAGTCAGCAGACTAGCAACAAAGCAGAAGAAACAGTCAACCAGCAGAACTAAAAAGGACATCCGAGGTTTTGTCTTCTTTCTCCCCCTCAGCCAGCTGCCCCGGGCTTTGCGCTGCACGCCTGCCCCTGTGAGCCAGGACTCTGGTCTGGTCCTCCTGTTAAGGACCTGATTCCTGGAGGCATGGGGGCCACACTACAAGATGCACACACTCCTGTACAGGCCACGTGTCACCACCTCATACAGAGAGGGGTCGGTATGCGGGAGGGGCTTGGTGATGCCCACCGCGTCTCTCCACCCGGCTGTGAGTGATGCCGGGCGATGCTTTCTGATAAGTCACAGCGCCATTATGTTTTTGCTCTATGCACATCTTTTTACATGTGTTGTTATTCACAATCAATCAAAGCCTTTTTTAACTTTATAAAAGAACCTGGAGCCGTACATGTGTAAAAAGAATCTCTAGGTGTAGTTCAGTTCAGTTCAGTCATTCAGTCGTGTCTGACTCTGCCACTCCATGGATGCAGCACGCCAGGCTTCCCTGTCCATCACCAACTCCCAGAGTTTCCTCAAACTCCCATTGACTCAGTGATGCCATCCAACCATCTCATCCTATGTCGCCCCCTTCTCAATCTTTCCCAGCATCAGGGTCTTTTCCAGTGAGTCAGTTCTTTGCATCAAGTGGCCAAAGTACTGGAGCTTCAGCATCAGTCCTTTCAATGAATACTCAGGACTGATTTCCTTTACGATTGACTGGTTTTGGTCTCCTTGCAGTCCAAGGGACTCTCAAGAGTCTTCTCCAACACCACAGTTCAAAAGCATCCATTCTTTGGTGCTCAGCCTTCTTCATGGTCCAACTCACATCCATACATGACTACTGGAAAAACCATAGCTTTAACTAGACAGATCTTTGTCAGCAAAGTACTGTCTCTGCTTTTTAATACGCTGTCTAGGCTTGTCATAGCTTTTCTTGTAAGGAGCAAGCATCTTTTAATTTCATGGCTGCAGTCACCATCTGCAGTGATTTTGGAGCCCAAGAAAATAAGTCTGTCATTGTTTCCCCATCTATTTGCCATGAAGTGATGGGACCAGATGTAGACGTGCCGAAATCTGAGATTCCGTTTCCCTGGCCAACAGGTGCTTCCACAGACATTTACTGAGCATGTACTTTCGCCAAAAGTATAAGCATAAAGTCTGGTAATGTTATCATCCCATGGGGTGTTGGACGGCAAGAGCAGGCTTTCTCCAGCATCCCCCGACTTCATGATAACAAGCCCCAGAGACCTGGGAGATACAGGACCACCGGGTGTGGGGTGGGCTGAGTAGACACAGTGCGTGATACATGTCAAGAGGATAAGGAATTCTAGGACAGGGTCCATGTTTTCAAAATGACCCGTTATGAGGTCTAAGTCATTCTTCCCAGGACCATTTCTTAAAGCGATTTACAAAGAATTAGAGGCTAACATCAGTATATCCTCTAGATATCTGGGAACCGGTTTCCTAATTATACCAATATTGTTAGAAGCCTTTGGAGATTATAGTTATTGAGTTCCAGATCCAACCTTTTCTTCTGGTAGATAAGCAAGAAGGTTAGATTTTAGTGCTGAACTTTGCAGAGTTGAAGCAGAGCTGGGAACCAAGGGTCAGCACAGGGGTGGGGAATGGGAGGGTGGAGATGTGTGTGTGTGTGTGTGTGTGTGCACGCGCGCGTATATTTAGTGTACACCGGGTAAGACTTCCTCAGAGTCAAAATGTTCATTGCCAATACAAATCCAAAAAAACTTCCGCTCTGATTCTAACATTGTCCTGAAATGGTTGGTTGACTCAAGGAAACGCACTTCCTTCGGGAGACTATCCAAGTATGGCGTGAGAATGACGTCACCAGCACAGTCAAACCCTGATTATATATAATCAACTTTCCAGGTGGATGTGATGCTTTGTTCTGATGTCTTGAGCATTTCTGTTCGTGAGAACTGGAGGTGCTCAATTATAGCAGCGTCACCAGTGAGGATCTTGAATCCTCACAGCACACACACAGTTTTATGGCTGTCAGCAGTGGCCCCGAGAAAGAACTTCTAGAACCCCTCTGAAACAATTTCGTTGCATATGTCACATCAATCTGGGACCACCACAGGCACCAGTTGGGAATATTTGCTGGCTTCCCTTCTGGAGTCAGAGCCTTGTCACTGTCAGAGGACAGCGTCCTCCTCGTCGTACAGCAGATTTTCTTACAGAAGAAAATCTCTTCTGTGGAGGGTGTGTGGAGCTCTTAGGATGCACAGCGTTTGGTTAGACCAGTCTCCTTATCACCTTGGCTCAGGGCAGGCTCACAGAATGAGCGGGCTCCTGGTCAACCTCACCCTGTGATTTGTTCCTGAAGCTCTGTCTCTGAGTCACTTTGCCTTTCACCCATTTGTCAAGCACCTCAAAGACGGAGCTGCTTCTTTACTATCTCCAGTTTGCCAAGGAAGCTGTATCTTCTTCAAAATCGAACCCCAGGTTGACCTTGGATTAGCCAGGCCTCAGTTGCTATCTCCACTTGGACCTTTCTGGGTCCCCCTGACATGGTACGAACCCATCTTCTAGAAATACTGCCCCGAGGCACTCCCCAGCATTCACCTTTCAGGTTGTCCTCTGTGAAAATCCTTTGGGCTTTGGGGTCCAATTTCCCTAAAATAGCCTCCTCCGAGTCCTCAGATTTCTGCCCCTCCTAGGGTCCTGTGTTGCCTTGATATAATCCTTTGCCTCCCAGTCCAGGTCACCAACTCAAATAGTGCCTCTGAGCGGGTGTCAGCCTTTCCAAGTCTCCTTATTTTTGCGGCGGAAACATAAGATTTAACAACCCATCTGAAACACAATTTTACATTTTGATTGCTTCTGCCCCAGCCATACTGAGGTTACTTTCAATCTACATATATTTGTGGGAACAGGCTTTTTCACTGCAGTTCAATTCAAGTACACCTTATAATACCAGTGATTATAAAATACCATGGACTAACAGAGTGTCTTGCTTCCAGAGAGTTCAAACTGCTTTATAATTCTACCAAACGTAATTTATCTTCATAAGCTGCTGCAGAGACAAGGAAAAAAGCAAGATTAATAATCACATTTTATAGATGGTGAAATAAAAACCTGGAGAAATTGAGTAACATTTTTCCAGAAATGCACAGTCCTTCCTGTGCTCTCTGATTAGTGTTGCAGATTTATTGCCCGAGTTGGGAGTGGCCGTGAACCTTGCACTTACGTTATTAGTGTGGGTGATGGAGACATGAACTTGGCCGGGGAGGTTGGGTGAGGAAGGGCTTGTACTGTGAAAGGTGATGCAGGGTTAAGGTCATGCTCTCCAGTAGGAAGAAGTTAAAGAGCATCCCTTTAACTTCTTTAAAGTTAAAGGGGGTTGTGAATGGGCAGTTTTCTTTCTAAAGCTAAATGACAGGGACTTCATTGTTGGTTATATTAATCTTTGTACCTTTTTCGTAAAGATAAATGAAAAAACTCTTTAATGGTTATGTTTTAATATATTTAAATAGTTTTCCTAATGTTTAAATTTATAAGGAAGAAAATGGACCTTTAAGATGAAGAAAGGGGGACTCCCCTGGTGGTCCATTGGGTAAGAATCTGCCTGCCAATGCAGAGCACATGTGTTTGATCCCTGGTCTGGGAGGATTCCACATGCCATGGGGCAACTGAGCCCTTGTGCCGCAACTCCTGAGCCCATGCTCTAGAGGCTGTGAGCCACAGCTGTTGAAGCCCATGTGTCTAGAGCCTGTGCTCTGCAATGGGGGAAGCCACTGCAATACGAAGCGCCCACACCGCAACTAGAGAGTAGCCCCTGCCCGCTGCAACTAGAGAGAAGCGCGTGCAGCAGTGAAGACCAAGCGCAACCAAAAAATAAATAACAGTAATAAAACTTTTTAAATGAGGAAAAGGGATGCTTTTTATCTAACTGCCGTCACATGGCCTTAGACACATTGTACATAATACATAAGTGATGTACTATCTGTTGACTGCTTTCTCTGGGCCAGGCCCTGTGCTAGGTGCTCCGATGATGCTGTTTCATTTTATCCTCCTACCAACGTCAGGAAGTTGGTATACAGCCACAACCTGATGGCACTGTGAACTTGGGGTCCTGAGTGCTTCCACTCAACTCAGGTGGTATCCACGCCTCTGTTGGAGGTCATTCCCCCATAGGTTCACAACACTCTGCACGTGATCTGGGAATGCCTCACCAGCTACATGTACTGTCAGGAGAGCAACTAGAGTGAAATATCAAAGCTTAATCTCTGGTGTGTTGAAAATGACAGTTGTCTGTTCTCTTTCTGTAGAAAGATAGAATTTTCCATGTCTTGCTGTGGAAATGTTGGAAAGGAACAATCTCTCTTTCTTAGGTGCAAATTTTGTCTGACACTTCGTGTGTGTTTCAAGTATTTCTGATGTCCCAAAATAGCAGTGAGGAGCCTCTGTAAGAGGATTCCATGGGCTGGTAAGTGAAGGTTGAGTCCCTGACAAAGCCTGGGCGGTTCTGAGCCCAGAGGGGAAAGGCCATGTCCCAAGCTGGCAGTCCTACTCACTAGGGACCCAAACCGAGACCAGAAACAGCCCCCATGCAAGAAACCGGGACGTGATCTTTTTTCTTTTTTTCTTTTTTTAAAGCATGTAAACTTTGAAATAGAAAGGCCAAGTAGTCTGCCTCTTGTCATATAGGCAGTGTTGCCAAGGAGATGGCACCAGCTTCAGGGAAAACTGGTGCCTGCTGAGGGTGTGGGGTTGAAACAGAAGGGTTTATTCCTTCTTCAGAGGTGTGGTGAGCACCTGGGTGCTCCATGTGTCTGTGCTAGACGCCAAAGGTGCAGCCAGAGGCCAGGGATGGACATGTACTCACCCCGCCCTGTGCCCGGAGGCCACTTCGCCCGATCACCTCTCCCAAGAAGCCCCCCAGGCTTTGCCTCGCCTGCGTGTGCTGGGTGCCGGTTGTATGTTGGCTGCAGGCCCATTGTTGCCTCTGACTAGACAGTGAACTCCTGGAGGAACCGCAGGGTCTGGTTTCTGATCATCAGCACCCAGCACAGTGCCTGGCACATAGGAGATGCTTAGGAAAATGGCAGTTGAGTTATTCTGCTAAGTGACTAAATAAGGGGCGCTAAACTCTGTCTTAGGATAACCCCTGCTAATAATGGTTTCTTCACTGAAGAATAAATACACCTTAGCAACCATCGAATATGCTTCAGGTGCACTGAACAAAAAGAAACCAATTTTAGACTTGACTTTGAACATCGAGGAGTTTGGAGCCTTACAGACCATTGGAGCAGGGACTAGGCATCTGCCCGATCATAGCAGAGGGGTCTTCAGTTCCCCAGGGATTACTGAGAGGCCAGATAAAGAAGTACCTTCCTGACCTGAGGGTTCATGTTGAGCAGATTTTTATGAAGCATCTTCTGTGTACCAGTGGCTCAAAACATAGAAACACAGGCCCTGCCCTTGGGATAGTAGAGGGCGAACACCCAGACATATATATACAGCAGTTGTTGTTCAGTCGCTCGGTCGTGTCTGACTCTTTGTAACTCCACGGACTGCAGCACACCAGGCTTCCCTGTCCTTCTCCATCTCCCGGAGTTTGCTCAAACTCATGTCCATTGAGTTGCTGATGCCATCCAACCATCTCATCCTCTGTTGTCCCCTTCTCCTGTCTTCAATCTTTCCCAGCATCAGGATCTTTTCCAATGAGTCAGTTCTTCGCATCAGGTTGGTCAAAGGATTGGAGCTTCAGCTTCAGCATCAGTCCTTCAGGTGGTCAGTTAATATTTATTGGACCGATCTGGTGGCTCATGTCTGTATGTTCACCACACAGTCCACCAGCACCGAGAGCAAGGTGTGTTTGAGTGAGGAAGGGGCGGGGAAGGACAGGCTGTCTCAGAAATGTGACCAAAGTGTCATGTGTGCAGACAAGAGGACACAGCCTTTGAATGGGGGACAGTTTCAGAGTAAATTGGAAACGGTTGAAACCAAAGACAGGGGACGAGTAGGGGTTTACAAGAGAGGGCTGGACCACAGAGGGCTCCAGCAAGCCCACAGTGTAGAGCTGAGTGGATGATGGCTTCTAAAGGAAGAGGGAAGAGATGGGCCTTATCAGCCCTGCCCGTTCACATGCACGGAAGCCTGCTCTTCCCTGGGTGAAAGGCTCGCGCCTGGGCTCTCATTCCTTCATGAAGATTCGCCCCTTCCACCCTCCTTTGTTTGCAAGCCTTAGAACTTTCCATCTGAATCACATATTTTAGCACTTTTCTTATATTTAATAAAGGTTTATTCCATCTACAAATCCTTACTGATTGGCTCCTAAATGCCAGACCCTGTGCTGCCCTCTTGGACGTAGTAGAGGAGACAGACGGTGAGGAGGTTATTGGGAAAGTGCTGTAAAGTGACATTTACGGCACCAGAGATGGAGACTGACTGGTGTCGAGGGACGCCTGTCGGCAGCGGTGACAATTAAGCACAGGTTTGAAGGATGAGCGAGAAGGAAGCCGCCACCTGAGAACCAGCGGAGAAAGCATTTGACGCCGAAGCTACAGCTCCGCAGGAAGGCTCAGGAAACTGGTTAGGCTGGGGCTCACTGAGCGAGAGTGGACTGGGTGACAGTGCCCGGCGGGGGAGGGACTGAGATTTCCTTCTCAGGGTGGCAGGGAGCCTGGGAAGGACTTCGAGCGGAGGGCCTGTGACCTGTTGAGCTGGTAGAGAGTGGACTGGAGGAAGCAGTGATGGATGGAAAGATAGGAAGGCCCAGGTGAGGTGGTCAGGGCCAGGGCGGTGGCAGCAGAAGCGGAGGATCTGGGGCCAGTTGAGCTGCTTCGGAGCTGCCGTTATTGCGTGGCAAGGATGTGGAGGGAGAGAGAGGAATCAGCGATCAATCCCAGGTTTCCACCATGAGTAATGGGGCGCTGTGGGGGGTGGGGGTGCGACAGGAATTCCATTTAGTGAAACAGAGGACAGAGGGAGGAATTATTTGGGGTGGGAGGGTGCAGAGGAGCAGAGTTCCCTTTTAAAGACAAGTTGAGGTGATTGAGAGATATTCCAATGGAGATGTCAGGCCATCAGAAACATAAAGCTGGAGCCGAGAAAAGTCCAAGATGGAGACAGACTTTTGGAAATACACAAAATGGGATTTAAACCACTAAGAGTGGACACAATGACCGTTGCACTTTCCCAGCGTGCAGAGACGAGTACCACAAAATACATGACTCAGAATAACAGAGCCTTGTCCTCTCTCAGTTCTGGAAGCTAGACATCCAAAACCAAGGTGTCGACAAGGCCATGCTCCCTCTGAACCCTCCAGGGAGGGGCCTTCTTGCCTCTTCTAGCTTCTGCTGGCTCCTTGGCTTGTGACAGCATCACTCCAGTCTCCGCCTCCATCTTCACATGGCCATCTTCCCTCTGTGTCTGTGTCCAAATCTCCCCCTTCTTCCGAGGACACTGGTCATACTGGATGAAGGATACACCCCGCTCCAGGATGACGTCATCATAACTGATGACATCTGTAGTCACCCCATTCCCAAAAAAGGGCACACGTTGAGCTACCGAAGATTAGTACTTCAGCATGACTTTGGGACACAGTTCAACCCCATAAGAATTACCTAGAAAAACAATGAAATGAAAGAAGAGAAGGGGTCCTGGGGCTTTGCCATGGGCAGCACTTGGACAGAGGAGGACAAGCCGTGAGCAACAGAGCAGAACGAATGCAGGAGCACGTAGTGTCGTGCGGACCAAGATTGCCTGTTTCAAGACTGGATGGAACGATCAACTGTGTGGAAGAAACATGACTCTCAGGCTCCAGAGCTGAGAAACTGACCAGTGGACGAGACGTGGTCCCTGCTGGCCTCGACGAGCTCCACGCTTGAGTGGAGCGGAGGGGCAAGTCCAGCGAGAGGAGGGAGGGAAGATGCGAGAGACAGAGCGTTGGAAGCTGCCGGAGATGACTCTTCAGAGATTTGGCTTTGGAAGGAGAACAGAGAACTAGGGCAACAGCTGCAGGGAGCTGAAGGGATTAGGAGAGGTTTGGTTTTGGCATGTTTTGTTCTTGCGCTCTGTTTTATTGTTTTTAGATGGGAGACACTGGAGGAGAGTGTGCGCTTGGATTAGGTCTGTGTGTGTGTGTGTACTGTGAGACACTGGAGGAGAGTGTGCGCTTGGATTAGGTCTGTGTGTGTGTGTGTGTGTGTACTGTGAGACACTGGAGGAGAGTGTGCGCTTGGATTAGGTCTGTGTGTGTGTGTGTGTGTACTGTGAGACACTGGAGGAGAGTGTGCGCTTGGATTAGGTCTGTGTGCGTGTGTGTGTGTACTGTGAGACACTGGAGGAGAGTGTGCGCTTGGATTAGGTCTGTGTGTGTGTGTGTGTGTGTACTGTGAGACACTGGAGGAGAGTGTGCGCTTGGATTAGGTCTGTGTGTGTGTGTGTGTGTGTACTGTGAGACACTGGAGGAGAGTGTGCGCTTGGATTAGGTGTGTGTGTGTGTGTGTGTGTACTGTGAGACACTGGAGGAGAGTGTGCGCTTGGATTAGGTCTGTGTGTGTGTGTGTGTGTGTACTGTGAGACACTGGAGGAGAGTGTGCGCTTGGATTAGGTGTGTGTGTGTGTGTGTGTACTGTGAGACACTGGAGGAGAGTGTGCGCTTGGATTAGGTCTGTGTGTGTGTGTGTACTGTGAGACACTGGAGGAGAGTGTGCGCTTGGATTAGGTGTGTGTGTGTGTGTGTGTGTGTACTGTGAGACACTGGAGGAGAGTGTGCGCTTGGATTAGGTCTGTGTGTGTGTGTGTGTACTGTGAGACACTGGAGGAGAGTGTGCGCTTGGATTAGGTCTGTGTGTGTGTGTGTACTGTGAGACACTGGAGGAGAGTGTGCGCTTGGATTAGGTCTGTGTGTGTGTGTGTATGTGTACTGTGAGACACTGGAGGAGAGTGTGCGCTTGGATTAGGTCTGTGTGTGTGTGTGTGTACTGTGTATGTTTTTGTGCTCGACTTCAGTTGTCACCTGTGCTTTGGTGTCGCCTCCCCAGCGACCCATTGGGGACAGGGCTGCACCTTCTGTTTCTTTTGTCTCCCAGCTGCCCTGCCTGATGCCCATGCATTTGCTCACTAGGATCACAGCAAAAGAAATCCTCTGCCATATATATCGCGATGCCAGGAATTGCTGTCATTCCGTTTTCTGATGGGCTAAACCATTTTTTTAAATATTTACTTACTATTTATCTGGCTGTGCTGGGTCTTAGTTGAGGCATGAGAAGTCTTAGTTGCAGCGTGTGGGATATTACTTCCTCAACCAGAGATCGAACCTGAGCCCCCTGTATAAGGACCTCAGCGTCTTAACCACTGGACCACCAGGGAAGTCCCCAGCTAAATGATTTTCACAGATCCCATACCTGTAATGTGAGTCTGCTGTTTCTCGCCCAAGAACATCACTGGCATGCCCTTTGCATGACAGTCTTACCTGTTGGATTCTGCTGGGCAGATCATCAGGGAACAGAATCTGAGAAATGGGTTTCCAGGGGTTCCCAGCAGTCTGCTTAAGGGCATGAAAAAGTGAAAGTGAAAGTTAGTCGCACAGTTGTGTCCCACTCTTTGCGATCCCATGGACTGTAGCCCACCAGGCTCCTCTGTCCTTGGAATTCTCCAGGCAAGAGTACTGGGACATGAGGGCCAGTTAATTAACCTGATAGGAAGGACAGCCTCATGGTCAAGTCCAGAGATGGCCACACAGAACCAGAGCAGCCTGTTCCTAAGACCCGAGTGTCCAGGCTGCAACGGGCAAAGGGACAGGTCACAAGAACGGGAGACAGAGGTGCTGAGATGCCTGATTCTGAGCCAGCAGCAGCTGCCACAGGAGGGGCTTCTCAAGACCAGAGCAGGGACCTCCCCAAGGAGAGGCCCGAGTCTCCACGTGAGAGGATGCAGGTAGACACATCTGACTCTCGAAGAGAGAGGGCAGAAAGCAAAGCAGGTTCTGCCACATGTGTAACAAGAGCATGTTGTTTTCACTATCATGTTCTTTTGAGATATGCCCTTCTTTTCAAAAAGATGTGTTGTTTTTGTTTTTGTTTTAAATAAACCGAAACCACCGCGGAAGAGATGGCATTGCTGGAAGCAACCTGCGGTAGTCTCATCAGTTCCACCTAATGATGTGTGGCTCTGGAAGCCCTGGTGTGCGGGGGCCCCGCTGGACACAGTGACCTAGGCCAGGTCGAAGGTCCCTGACCCGGGGCAGTCCAGCACTGACGCCTCCCCAGGGCATCCATCCCGGAGGGCAAGAGCCAACCCCCACGTCCACATGAACCGTCAGCAGCTAGGCTGGGAGGAGACAAAGACCAAAGACAGAGCGAAGTGCCAGGCGCAACACTGGAGCTGAAGACACCCAGCAGCGAGGGGACGGGGACAGGGGAGACCCCTTAAGTAACAGCTCGCTCCCCGGCCCTCCGCAGCAATCCCCTCCTTCCAAGCCCACGGAGACCCAACCGTGGCCTCGCCACCCAGACCACAGTCTTGGTGCTCTAGAAGCATCAACAGTAGTGCTGCCTCTCCAGCTCCAAGGAAGGGAAGAGACTCCTTTTTACAGCTGAAAAATCAAAAGACTTGATAGCAAGACCTTTTGGTTCATATTTGCTTTTTCAGAACCATTATGTAGAGAAAAAAAACCAGCAATGAGAGCCAGTTTAAAGGAACAGGCAGGGAGATGCTTTGTGCAGGGAAAATTCAACTCGAAGCTCCAACAAGTGGAGGTGCTCCTGGCATCCCCTCCCTCCCTCCTCTCCTGCTGGCTGGGCAAAGATAACCCAGATAGAGAAAAGTCTCCCAGCTCCCGGGCTCCCTCTCCAGGCTGCTAAAAAGGTGGAGTTGCATCTTCTGGATCACTTCATCAAGGGGACCATTGATAGACAAAACAGAAGTTGGGCCCATGCATCAGCAGAATGCCTTGAGCCACGTTTAAAAAAAAAAAATCATAAATTGAGTTCATATCTCATGCTCTGAACGTGGTTTTCTCCAAAATGTACCCCTAGCAATCATGACCAATTCCTAGAAAAGCGGAGCTACTCTGTGGTCT
The DNA here is from genome assembly GCF_003369695.1 of Bos indicus x Bos taurus. Classification (NCBI taxonomy): domain Eukaryota; kingdom Metazoa; phylum Chordata; class Mammalia; order Artiodactyla; family Bovidae; genus Bos; species Bos indicus x Bos taurus. The sequence goes on from NC_040079.1 coordinate 16,682,586, forward strand.
TTGGTTTTGATTACCAAGTATATGTGAAATTTTCTCTTTGAGTTTAGGTGATTTCCTTTAGAAGTTCCAGCAGGTAACCAGGTTTATCATGTGAAGGAATATAGTTTCTAAAGTTAGGAAAGGGTTTATAATGGAATTCTGATTAACACCTGAACCAGGTACTATAATTGTCATAATAGAGAATTCTTTAGAAGGTAATGAAAAAAAAAAAACCTAGTGTTTCCTTGGAAAAGTGTGATACAAACCCCTAAAAAGGGATTGTTGGCATAAACAGATACTGGATTTAATCCCATTCGGAGTGGAGGCAACTTGTTTTATATATGACTGAAAATAAAATACCTGTACTTCAGAATTCCTTTGTAAAAACTGGGCATCCTTGGGACTTCCCTGGTAACCCAGTGGTTAAGACTCAGAGCTTCCACTGAATGTTCAGGGTGCAGGTTTGATCCCTGATGAGGGAACTAAGATCCTGCATGCCACTCAGCAAAAAAAATTTTTTAAACCTGGGCATTCTCTAAAGGTTGGTTTCCTGGATTTTCAGCTACAAAAGATAATTCTTGAGTATCTGAAAGGCATTGATTAGCTCGTCTGGCTGGAGTGTGATGGTAATGAAGCAGTAGCTGTGGTTCCCTCTGGGTCTGCTCTACAACCTCAGACCTACCGTGCATCTCAGCCAGTCATCCAGCCAGGCTCCCTACTGATGGGAGGACCAAGCCAAAGGATGCAGGGATCATTGCAGCCCAGCTCAAGAACAGCAGGACCTTGAGTAACAGTAGCTTGGATTTGAAAGACTGGATTTTTTTTTTTTTTGTAGAAGTCATACAGAAATAGCTTCCTGCTTTTCCAAATTGCTAATGACTTTTTTTTTTTTCCATTCTTCCTTTTCAGGGCCCCTGAGATCATCCTGGGTTTACCATTTTGTGAGGCAATTGATATGTGGTCTTTGGGCTGCGTCATCGCAGAGCTGTTCCTGGGCTGGCCGCTGTATCCAGGAGCTTCAGAGTACGATCAGGTGGGTCCAGACAGCACAGGTGTTCTCAGCCAGCTCTCTTCCTTTGTCTGGGTGGGCACCCCATCCATAACCTGACATGGGGTGGGGCTCTGAGGTATGATACTGTCTCCCAAACCTTGCTTCCCTTCAATCACTTTTTTTTTTTAATTTAGCCACGACCTTTATTGAAGCATCTTACCTGTGTTATCTCTTCAAGTACCAGTATCCAAATTTACAATTGAAGATCACCTGGCTTTTCTTTCTTTGTTCTTCTTCCTTTTCCCTTTTCCTTTGATTACTTCTTTCTCTCCCTATAAAATTGTCATTTTTCTCTGAGACGCTAGAGCCGTGAGTATACCACGTGTATGGTGACAGGAAAAGCCCTGACCTCATTCCCATCTTTCCTTGCAGATCCGGTATATTTCACAAACACAGGGTTTGCCAGCAGAATATTTATTAAGCGCGGGGACAAAGACAACTAGGTTTTTTAACCGGGACACAGACTCGCCGTATCCTCTGTGGAGGCTGAAGGTAGGAAGAGCACCCACTCTTTCCTCACCAACACCCAGCTTTCGGGGAAGAAGGTCCCCGTGAAAAGTACCCCCATTCGCAGGGAGCCTTTAACCGAGGCATGTGGGTCCTGGCTCTGACTCTGATTCGGCCATGGCGGGGTCGCGACTGTGGTTGATACATGGTGGATGGATTTTTGAATGTTCAGAAAGCACCACTTTGCTTGACCTACTGCCTTTGCACCTCAAGCTCTGATTGCTAAACTCCCTCAATTTCATCCAGTAAACCTGGATGACCTGCCTGGTTGTCTGCTGGATAGAGAAATGAAAGAAGTGAACGGCCCCTGGCCCTTAAGGAGCTCCCAGTGCAGAGGGAGACTGAACCTGTGTGACAAGCCCTGCCCCCTCCCCATGACCAGCACCCTGTTTCAGGCAGGAACAGAATGTGGGAGCCTGGAGGAGGGAGCCTTGATTCTTGCTATGGCAGAGGGTTGAGGAGGAGCATTTGAGCCAGGCCCTGAAGGATGCAGAGAGCCTTGCAGGCAGCAACACAATGTACGAAGGCTCCGGGAGGGGTCTGCTGGCCCCGCCGGCAGGTGGTGTAGCGCCTCACTGCACACCGTAAACTCCGGCAGTTTGACTTTAACGGAAACATATTTTGCTTTCACTTTGATCTGTGCCTAGTAATTAAAATTAATGTTTTTTTTTTTTTTTTTCCTGGGGAGGAGAAAATAATATACGTCTTAAGTGTGTTTTGTGTTCATTTTAGGTGTTTCCTTTTTTTTGCAAGAGTGTGGGTGGGTATTTTTTTAACAGAAACCACAGCCAAACTGTAATACATTAGAGATGATGCATGGTCAGTGATGGCAAAAGATTTAGAAAAGAGATCTGGCAGCTGAGCAGGCCTCTGAGGCTCCTGATGGGAGGCTGGCGTTTGGCAGCTGTTGAGGGTGAGCGGCTCAAGGTCAGGTCCAGTGAAAAAGAGTCCTGGCAGGAGGAGGCTGAGGCTGGCCAGGGCCGGGGTTCATTTCTGTGTCTTAGTTAGGAGACTCAGGCCTTCTTGGCCAGCTGTTCCTTCATCGAAGCCTGGATCTTAGCAGCTCCAGGTGTGCTGTCCTTGAGTGAGTCTTGGAGGATCAATTACCTGTGATCCATGAATTAGTCCAAAACCCCATAGTCATTGGAAACAGCGGCTTCCTAGACTGAGGCCAGTTTAGGAACTGGACGTGTGTCCCCGGGACCCAGGCAGAGAGGACTGTCGAACAGACTCCAGAGCCAGCAGTCACGTGACCTTGGCAAGCTCCTCAGGCTCTCTGCCCCCGTTTGTCCCTCTGGAAGATGGGCTGGTAATCGGCCTCCCTAAGTTGGTTGTGAAGGGCATTATGTGAGTTCACGTGCTTTGGAACAGTACCTGGGGACTCCCCTTGCAGTCCAATGGTTGAGAATCCGCCTGCCAATGCTGGGGACTCGGGTTCGATCCCTGTTCCAGGAAGGATGCATGTGCAGAGGGGCAACTAAGCCTGTGCCTCCCAGCTACTGAAGCCCACGTGCCCTGTAGCCCATGCTCCACAGTAAGAAAAGCCACCACAATGAGAAACCCCCTGTGGCCACAGTTGGAGAAAGTCCTCATGCAGCGAGGACCCAATGCAGCCAAAAATAAATACACAGTTAAATAGATAAATAATTTTAAAAAATAGTGTCTGACACATAGGGAGAGCTCTATGTATATGAATTTGATAAATTAAAATTTTAAAATGTGTGGACAAAAGGCTTCTGCTTTTCCACATATGAAACCTAACCGCATCCCTTAAACTTAGGGGAGAATGTAGTTTTCGGGGTTGTGGCATATACTGCCTTCTGGGGATCCCCCCAGACCCGACTCAGAGCTGGCACCCCAACAGTGTTCATGGGAAGGGAGGAAGGAGGAGGGGTGAACTAACTGTGGAGCAGGAGGAGAGGAAGGAATTCCTGGGCAGGTCACTTTAAGAATCCTATCTCCTCTCTGAAAGGTGGGAAAAGATCCTCAGGGGGAGAAGCAGAGGTTGGCAGGTTTGAGTCACAGTGACTAGGAAATAATTCATATTACCAATGGCCCGTTGCCTGTCTTGACCAGACACCAGATGACCATGAAGCAGAGACGGGGATTAAGTCAAAAGAAGCAAGGAAGTACATTTTCAACTGTTTAGATGACATGGCCCAGGTAAGCTCCGTGGGTGAGTATACAGTATTAGCCCTTTCAGGGCCACACACAACACCACTTCTGCAGGAGTAATTAATAGAGGATGGGGGTAGAAATCCACCTGACTCCAATGTGGTGGCTGACTTTGACCTTAAACAATGACATGTCAGCCTTGGGAAGTATACCACTGAGTCTGTGGAACATTTTTAAGACCTTACACAAGCTCTTTAAAAACAGCTTCAGTTTACTGTCTCTCAATTGTAAAATAGCACTGGCCAATCTTACTGATGTCTTCATGAGAAGAATTCAAGCCCATTAGTTCATTTGAGTACCATGAGGAGTTCTCTAGTGCCACCTTATCAAGGGGCCATAAACTGGTGACTTAAGGCAACAGTGTTTATTCTCTTGCAGTGCTAGAGGCCGGAAGTTTGAGATCACAGTGCCAGCAGGCCATGTCCCCTCTAGACCAGCTCTAGGAAGAAACTGGCCCAGGCTGTTCTAGTTTCTGATGGCCCCCAGTAACCCTCAGTTTCCCTTGACTTGTATCTGCATCCCCCAGTCTCTGTCTCCTTCATGTGGCCTTCTTTTCTCTGTGTTCTCTATGTTCCCTCTTTTCTCTGGGTCCAAAATCTCCCTTCTTTCTCTTACAAAGACACCAGTCATTGGCTGTATGGCCCACCCTACTTCATTGTGACTTTAACTTGGGTACATCTGCTGAGACTCTGTTTCCAAATTAGGTCCCATTCCCAGGTACCAGGGACCAGGACATCCATCTTCTGTGAGCACTCAACCCAATGCAGTCAGTCTCTCTCAGGTCACCTTTGTGTCCAGAGAGAATTCTAGAACATCAGCTATTTTTAGAATAAGACCTAGTCTAAAATCAGGGCAACCCAAAGTGAGTTTTTCTTCAAAGCAATGAGAAACACAGCTCCAGACCAATGAACACTTAACACACTTCTTACTGAAGATAAGCGTAACCAAAACTCATAACTCCAAGTAAAGTATACTTGTCAGTTGATTAGAAGCTTTGATTTTCTGAGAAAACGGAAATTGCTTTCCAGTACATGTCTTGGGAGGGAGGCGGAAAAGAAAGCACCACAAAACAAGGCTTTTAAAGGTCATCCTAGTATAGGTTTCCCAGGCAGTACAGTGGTAAAGAATCTGCCTGCTGATGTAGGAGACACGAGTTCGATTTCTGGGTCAGGAAGAGCCCCTGGAGAAGGAAATGGAAACCTGCTCCAGTATTCTTCCTGGGAAATCCCACGGACAGAGGAGCCTGGTGGGCTCCAGTCCACAGGGTCACAAAGAGTTGGACACGACTGAACGACTGAGCACACACACACACCATATAGACTTGCTCTTGGAAGAAAAATCTTGTGTTCAGATATCCTGCCTGCCTTTGCCAGAGATGGTCCCAGTGAACCCAGGGATTCAAATAACTCAGACCCTGGCTCAGAAGCTGCAAGAAGACTGACCTGCTGTAGGTATAGGAAGCAGGCCCCAATACCTCTCTTATAAGGTTAAAGAGTTAAACCTTTTTTGCATCTTATTTTTCACTGCTTGGTTGTAATTATTGTTTTTTAACCATGGGAAAATATGTGTAGCCTAAAATGGTACAACTCTAAGTATACCATTCAGTACATTCACATTGTCATAAGCTCAGTCTCCAGAATTCTTTTCATCTTATGGTTCTTTTCAATGATGCAAGGTGCATTTCAACCTAACTGATGAAAGCAGAGCCAGCTGCGCCCGCACACTCATATGTGTGCAGGTGCCCACAGGGGCCTCTCTCTTCCCTGAGCAGCCCCCACCAGCCTCTCCTGCAGAGAGAACAGCTATGACCTGCGGGCAGTGATGACCCATGGCAGCACCCCCCACAGGGCAGACACAGCCTTCTGGGGGTTGTGAAGGGGTGCCCAAGAGATTAGGATGGAGCTGCAGAGCACAGAATAAGAGGGATGGGGCCAGGGAGGCCCAGCGGAATCTTGGTAACTTGTCCCCACTTGCTTGCAGGTGAACATGACCACAGATTTGGAAGGGAGTGACATGTTGGTGGAGAAGGCGGACCGGCGGGAGTTCATCGACCTGCTGAAGAAGATGCTGACCATAGACGCCGATAAGAGAATCACTCCAATCGAGACCCTGAACCACCCCTTCGTCACCATGACGCACTTACTCGACTTTCCCCACAGCACACAGTAGGTGTCCTGGTGGATGCTTTATCCCAGGGGTCGGCAGACTCTTTTTTAAAGCCCCAGGTAGTGCATGTTTCAGGCTTTGTAGGGACTTCCCTGGTGGGTCCAGTGTTCAAGACTCTGGGCTCCTTTCAATGCAAGGAGCGCAGGTTTGATCCCTGGTCAGGGAACCAAGATCCCACAGGCCTCGAGGCTCCCCCCCAAAAAAATCAGGCTTTGTAGCCGTATGGTCTCTGTCACGACGACTCAGCTCTGCCATTAGAGTTGAAAGCAGCTGTAGACATTACAGAAACCAACAAGGGAGGCTGTGTTCCACTAAAGCAGTATTGATAAAAATAGTCGGCAGCCACACTGGGATCCTGGGCTGAAGTTTTCTTAACACCAAAAAGAGGGAACAGTGGGGCATGAGAGGGCATGAGGCCAGGTGGACCAGACCTGGGGTGTCTGCATGAAGGGAGGTGCTCAGAATGGCAGCATCTGTGGTGCAGAGCCATGTACAAGCCAGAGGTCATGCGTGGATTATTGGTTTGTTCATTCTTTCATTCATTCACTGGGCTGGGCCGGGAGCTGGAGGCAGTGGGGAGCAGAGCAGAAGGGTACCCTGCCCACTGGAGTTTAGAGTCTATAGGAGAGAAAGTGAAAGTTGCTTAGTCGTGTCTGACTCTGTGACTCCATGGACTATTATAGTCCATGGAACTCTCCAGGCCAGAATACTAGAGTGGGTACCCATTCCCTTCTCCAGGGGACCTTCCCAACCCAGGGATCAAACCCAGGTCTCCCGCGTTGCAGGTGGATTCTTTACCAGATGAGCCACTAGGGAAGCCCAGGCATACTGGAGTGGCTAGCCTATCCCTTCTCCAGGGGATCTTCCCAACCCAGGAATCAAACTGGGGTCTCCCACATTGCCCGTGGATTTTTTACCAGCTGAGCCACCAGGGAAGCCCCTATAGGAGAGAGGAAGGCACTAAACCAAAGATCCCCAAATAACCAGGCTGTTCTCAGGGGATACAAAGGGCGAGCAGAGCATGTAACACGAGGACCTTGCTGGAGGCAGGGCGGGGATGACCCACAGATGTGACCGCCCAAGGAGAGGGAGCTGCTTGGTGGAAAGGCCAGTGAGAGTGGAAGGGGCCTTCCCAGGTGGAGACCCCAGCACGGGCAAGATCAAGCACCTGGGGACAGGGAGAGATGAGGCCTCAGGATAAGCCAGTGGCAAGGCTTCCGTGTTATGGATTTCGCTCTTTCTCCTAAGAGTAATGGGAAGTCATTAAAGGATTGATGGCCAGGGAATGGCTGATTGGAGTTGTGTTAAACAAAGATCGGTCTGCTGTCGCTCGATCAAGTCAAATAAGCTTGGAAAAAATGCCCATCAGATCTGGCAACTTGGAGGTTGCTGGTAACTTATGGAGAGCTGTTTCTGTGGATGGTAGAAGCAGAAACCAGTTTAGCAGGTTGAAAGATTGAGTGAGAGATGAAGAAATAGATGGTACCCTTTCAGGAAGGAAGGCTGTGAAAGGTGGGGGGAAGAAATAGAAGGGTGACTCAGGAAGACCCAAGGAGGGGGTTTCTTTTCATATGGAAGAGACTTGAGCATCTTAAGAGGCTGATGGGAAGTGCCTGGTAGTAAGTAAGAGATTAAAGATAAAGGATGCTCAGAAGATGTTTCTCGAGGTAGTGGGAAGGACCAGGATTCGGAGGGCAGGTGGAGGAATAGGCAACATCACAGAGGGCGGGCAGAGGAGAGCGCATGGCTGTTGCAAGTGCCTGGTGCAGTGGAGCAGAGTTGAGGGCTTCTTCCACCAGCTTCTGTCTCTCCCTGTTGAAAACAGGGTATTGGTGGTTAAAGGCGGGTAGGAAAGCTTAGGTAGCGGAAGGTAGCAGAGACAATTGAACAGAGAAACAGAGCAGAATCGCTGAGTGTGGGGGTTGGATTTGAAAAGCCCGGGGTGTAAATGAACTCCTCAGGTGAAGGCATACAATCAACAGAGTCCTTCCAGGTTGGAGTTTGGCTGCGCTGCTAAGAGAAAAAGATTGACACAGATTTATGATGTTGGCAGTGAAGAGACTGTAATCCAAAGTCATGGCTATGCGAGGCTTAGCTAAAAGAAAAAGGAAGTGAAGCTGGGAGGGGTCCAAAGAGACTGAGTGGTCTGATCAGCTCAGAGAATGCTTAGTATAGTCATAGTTGAACTAGCCAGATGGGTGGAAAGTGTGCCCAGGAGGTGGGATGCTTGAATTTGTGGTTGTGGAAATGGCACGGTTTCAGGCTTGACGGTCCAAGGAATGGGGTGGCTGGAATTGACAACAGGTCCCTGGAGATGAGAAGGAACTAAGGAGCCAGGGAGTCTGACCAGGAATCAGGGTGACTCCGAAGGGCTTCCCTGTTGGCTCAGACAGTAAAGAATCTGCCCGCAAGGCAAGCAACTCAGGTTCGATCCCTGGGTCAGGAAGATCCCCTGGAGAAGGGAATGGCAACCCACTCCCAGTATTCTTGCCTGGAGAATTCTGTGGACAGAGAAGCCTGGCGGGCTACAGTCCATGGGGTCACAAAGAGTCAAACACAACTGAGCAACTAACACTTCCACTTTTTCACTTTTCGAAGTCTCCCAGATGGGCAGGACTGAGCAAGTGGCCCGGCCTCGGTGACTGAGGGGGAGAGAAGAGAAGGGAGGATTAGTTTGAGGAGGTGCCATCACAAAGCACCACCAAGTGGTCGAGTGTCATGAACAGCAGACACTCATTTTCTTATTCTAGAAGCCCACGATCTAGGTGTCCGGCAGAGTTGGCTTTTTCTGTGGCCTCTCTCCTCGGCTTCTGCCCGAGTCTTCCTGTGGTCTTCCTCTTACGCTGTCTGTGTCCTGATTTCCTCCTCCTTCTAAGGAATTGGATCAGGGCCCGCCCTAATGACCTCATTTCACCTTTAAAGATCCTATCTCCAAATTCAATCCCATTCTTAAGTACTGGGGGGTTAGAACTATAACATGTGAATCTGAGGGGCACGGTTCAGCCTATAAACAGAGTCAGGAGAGAGATCACTTCAACCTCTGAGGCACTTGGGGCATGAAAGAATAAACAGCCCTCTCCCTGGGTGTCTGCCGGGAGAAGCAGGGTGCTCAAGAGAGCAGCAGGTTTCAGGTGGCATCAGGAGAGAGAGGGATACATGGAAAGAGCCTGCAGCCGAGACAGTCACGGGTCACCATGGGCCCCGCCACAGCCAGAATCAGATCAGGTCAAGTCTCAAGGCTGGATTTGACCCTCAGCAGCATACGAGAAATGAGGGTGTGGCACCCATCACCAGTGGTGCTTCCTCTCTTTTCGGTCTGTTCCTTACTAGCTGCTGTTGAGCAAGTCAGATTGTATTGCAACAACCAGATAGTGCCTCTACTTTAGAAGCATGCTTGCAACAACCAGACTGGAGAACAGAGAAGGAACTGGGACCCATCCCTTGCAAGCTCTCATTACGGGATTTGTCCTGTTTCTGGGTATGGGATGGGTAAGTCAAGGGGTGCCAGTCTGAACCACAGAGGAAAGGCAGACTTGGTGATTTACTGCATAGGCCCCCATAAGATCAGTCTTCGTGTCATCAGGAGTGAAGTGGGATGGCTGAGAAACAGCTGTGGATAGGAGATGGAGGGGTGCTCGTTAGAGGGTTCCTGATAGCCGTGTGCACTGTCAGTGAAACATTCGTGCATGCCCAGCTGTGTCCAGCTGTTTTGTGACTCAATAGACTGCTACCCACCAGGCTCCTCTGTCTAAGAAGTTTCCCAGGCAAGAATACTGGAGTGGGCTGCCACTTCCTTCTGCACGGAACCTTCCTGACCCAGGGATCGAACCCACATCTACTGCATCTCCCGCACCAGCAGGTGGATTCTTTACCACTGAGCCACCTGGAAAGCCCCCAGCACTGTCAGTGAACAGTCACATGCATAAAGTTTGAGGCTTGGCTGAATGACCTCAGGGTGCCGTCTGTCTTTTAGTTCTGCATGGAAGCAAATCAGGGTGTTTCACTGTAGGTGAAGACCCAGCACGGAAACCATGGGCATCAGCTGGCTCCTAACTCAGAACCTGGTGTGGAACCAGGGGAAGCACTGACAACTTAGATTTCAGAAAATAGGCCTCGGAAGGAAAGAAGGGTCTCTGAGCACAAAGTAGGCCTGATCTCCAAGCAACCCTAGAATTTGCTGGGCAGACCATGAAGAAGTCTGGGGCCAGAAGAAACCCGCGGCTGGGCCAGGGCTGCCCCAACATCTAGATTATCAGATGAAAGAGACTCCACTCGTTTCTCCATGCCAAGATTCTAGTGCTCGAATTCCTTAAAAACCATTCTCAACATTAACCCAGTGTGAAAGTACTTTCCTCTGAAACTAAAAACTCAGATCGTTTCAGTTACAGAATCCTGAGTCTGAAAGCTTTGTGTTGAATTGTCGAAAAACCACTGATGTGTTAAATACAGTCCAGAAGAACACAAAATCCATTGTTTTTTTCTTTCAGCCTCCAAGCACTTAGCAGTAGGTTTGGTACTGAGTCGATGCTCAAAACGTGTTGGCATTGCTAGCATTAGTGTTTTTAGCTCTTGGTCAGCAGAGAATCCGTTCTCCTTCTCTCTAGGGTCATCAGTCAGTCATTGTTTACTTCGTGTGCATTGTGTGGCCAGTGTCAGTCATGATTAAGTCACAAAAAACGTGTAAGTCAGTTCAGAGGACCTTTCATGGAGCAGATGTTTCGGGATAGCCTGCAAGCACCTGCCTGGCCCAGAATCTAGCTTACCCGTAGTACAGTATGCAGCTGTCATCTTAAAATGGTAGAATTTTATTGTTACTACACTACTTATAATTAAAATAAGTATTTTAAATGGAAATTTCAGTGGGATCTTGCTATCCTAAATATTAGCATTTGAGGAAAAAGTGAGTTTAATTAGAAGATGACCCAGAAGTGAATGAGACTTGGCGTGGCACACGTGCTCAGTTGTGTCTGACTCTTTCAGACCCCGTGGACTATAGTCCACCAGGCTCCTCTGTCCATGGAATGTTCCAGGCAAGAATAGTGCAGTGGGTTGCCATTTCCTCCTCCCGGGTATCTTCCTGACCCAGGGATCAAACCCGCGTGGCCGGCGTTGGCAGGCAGATTCCTGACCTGGACACCACCTGGGAGCCGGGGACGTGAGTGAGAAGCGATGTACAAACAACTGGAAATCCTGTGGTGGGGTTTCAAACACCCAGTCAAGGCCACTAATGGCTTTCTTTGTCCTTGATGCTGGTGTCCGCAACACTTTTATACTTGAATTTCATAATTGAGAGTTTTGTTTTGATTCAAAAATGCAATGGAAGAAGAAAAAGGGAGAGAATTTTATGTAACTGGGTAACAATAAGAAAAGAAATGAAGAATGAAGGAAGTTAAAGAGAATGCACGTGTCTATGTGAAGACTACCATTAACCAGCTCTTGATCTTGGCAAATTACCTATCCCTTCTCTGCTTTATCCTTATTCGCAAAATAGGGGCAACAGTTGTCTGTCTTCCCCTCGTGGTGGTTGTAGGACTGAGTGAAAGAGTGCTTGCGAACAGCCGCCACGCTGTCACCCCTATTCAGTTCAGTTCAGTTCAGTCGCTCAGTCGCGTCCGACTCTTTGCGACCCCATGAATCGCAGCACGCCAGGCCTCCCTGTCCATCACCAACTCCCGGAGTTCACCCAGACTCACGTCCATCGAGGCGGTGATGCCATCCAGCCATCTCACCCTCTGTCCTCCCCTTCTCCTCCTGCCCCCAATCCCTCCCAGCATCAGAGTCTTTTCCAATGAGAACCCTTCGCTCATTCCCTGCACGATCCAGGGAGGAGCAAGAGTGCCAATAGGTCCTGACACCGGGTTGGCTATTCTTTGGCTGACCCCTAGATGGCGCTGGTGTCCTGGGTTAGCTGGAAAGGGCGTGGGCAAGGAAGATGGCGGCAGGTCATCCATTGATGACCAGTGCCAATCAGAGAACTTACATGTTTATTTATGGGCCAGAAACCACTTTAAAAGCCAAGAATGAGCTGTGGAAATTGGGAAGCAGATCAGCAGCAGGAGGAAATGCAGTGAGAGCCAAGAGGTCTGTTGTGTTGGTGGAGAACTGTTACCCACCCAGGATGAGGAGGAGGCAGTGAGAAGGTGTGGGGGGAGGGGGCAGGGGAGGGTGGAAGTCCTGTAAATACCACCAACTTTTGCAAGTGCAGACACTGCCTGAGAAATCCAGGAACCTGAGATCCAAAGTGAAGTGTCTCGGTTCTTTCGTTTATTAGATTAACTCTCTTTTTCTCTCTCCATTTTCTCCCCTGTAATTCCATGTTACTCTCTCCCTGACACCTTTGTCTCTGCTTGTGCATGAACAGCGTCAAATCATGTTTCCAGAACATGGAGATTTGCAAGCGTCGGGTGAACATGTATGACACGGTGAACCAGAGCAAAACCCCTTTCATCACGCACGTGGCCCCCAGCACATCCACCAACCTGACCATGACCTTCAACAACCAGCTGAACACTGTCCACAACCAGGTGAGTGGGGAGCAGAGCGGAAGGCAGACACGGGGCTGACAGAGCAGAGGTCAGGAATTCTGTTTTCCCACCAAGCTGAGTCAGAAGACAAAACTCCAATATCATATACAACAGACAAAATCCCTCTACTGTCACGTTCAACTCTGCAAGAAGGTGTTTGTCTTCGTTATTGTCCTTTGAGATCCTCAGGAATTCTTTGTATTGACTCCTAGCCCCTTGAAAGGTCCCAGAAATGACTCACTAAGAGAGTTATTTCTGAGATCGTACCTCCTACTGCTTCCCTGTCCTGCTGTGAGAATAAGGTAAAGGAGATGCTGGGATCCTCTCATGTCTGACATCTGCCCGATGGAGAATTCTAGAACTGGAAGGGATGGATGCTAGCGGTCATCCAGCTCAGGCCCCCACTCCTCTTGTCCACACTGCCGGGTCCACATGATCTCCTTTCAACACAGACAAAACCCGCCCTTTTCCAGGTCTTGTCACCAGAATCCCAGCAGTGAGAACTAAAAGGGGACCCACAGCTTTCAAACCTCTTACAGAAAATTTGCAGAATCTAGCACCTAATATACTGCTGGAAATATGGATGACACCCAGGAAATATGTCCTACATGAAGAGTCTCCAAGGCCTCGCTCAGGCAGCCTCTGCTATCTAAGAGACTTTAACTTTTATTCCTACCTACCAGTTTCCCCAAAGAAAGTGTCCCTAGATCTTCTTCAGTCTTAGTATCAGTCTTTAATGATGACCACACACCTGTGTACGCACACACACACCACACCCCTCGATAGCAGAGCATGTATGTTCCAGCGGGAATACTCTGCCTGGCCATCCACTCTTTTGACAGGTCCCGTGCTCCCATGAAGAGTCACCGACCCTGCTTCCCAGGCCATTCCCGGAACGTCTGGTTGCTAAGGCCCAGCGTTCCTTCCCAGCCTGTTCCTCTCCCCTTCTGCCTACCCTCTAGGAGAGGCCGCCTAGAATCTGCTGCCCCCTGCAGGCCGCTGGTGTCCTTACCGTTCTCCTCAGCCAAAAGAGTTCATTTCTCTAATGCCTGGAGTACCCTGTGATAAACATTCCCACCCAGCGCCTAGCTCAGCCCTCAGGCTAAGACAGCCACCTCCAGTCAGGTGAACTCCTGGACAGAATAACCACTGTGATTCTGCTCTCCGTCTCCAGAGTCCCAGCACGGTGAGCAGGCCGTCTGGCTGGTGCCCTGAGCAGGGAGGGTAGAAGATACATTGAGATGGGAAGTAGGGCCTAATTGTGACTGGAAGGAGGGCCAGCCTAAGATGCGTACACAGTGCCCATTAGGCAGCAACCGGAGACTTTTGAGCAGAGGTGGTATCACACAAAAAGTAGTCATTTGGAAAGAATGTTCTAGCCTCTGTGCCCAAGAAGAATTAGAAAACAAGAAGTGGAGACCAGAACATCACTAGTCAAGGCCCTACAGGTCCCAGGCACCAGGACAGAAGGCCTTAGCGAAGGAAGTAGTGATTAAAAAGAGGGAGAGCCTTCCGGGGACATTTGGAAGGAAGGAGCAGCAAGACCAGTGGCTGGCCAGAAGGGGGAGCCACTGAGCACCCGTGTGGGAACCTGGAGGAGACTGCTGCCAGTGCCCCAAAGAGGGAAGCCAGGAGGCAGGAAGATGAGGGAAGAGTGTGGACTCTGGTGTGTAGAGGGCAAGTGGCTAGTGGGAGGTGTGTCTGAGGGGAGCCTCCAGGAGAGGTGAGGCTGCAGAGAGAGCAGAAAGGAAACACAAGTCATGCCGTTGGTAACAACACAAAATGCTGGCCCCATGCAAATGACTGTGTATAAAATGAGCAACAGGGCCCTACTGTGCAGCACAGGGAGCTGTATTTAGTGCCTTTTAGTAACCTGTGATGGAAAGGAACAGGAAAATCGTGTATATTTATTCCTTTCACTAGAATTTCCTTTTGTTAGGATATATATACATAACACAACATTGTAAATCAACTACACTTCAATAAAAAACAGTGATAAGAGATGCTGGCCTACATGTGCCACACATGCATTCCCAGTCACACTGCCTGGAGGCTGACTGTGTGATGCTGCACAGACGCTGACTGTTAAAATAATATCTTAAAATCTAAACATGGGCAGTACCTAATGTGGTGATTACTTTCAAACAAATTCTATGCTTTGCACTGAAATTCAGCATAAAATATAAGTGTAAAAGACATGTAAAATGAGACTTTATCCTTTTCATCAAATTTGACATATATGCATACCTTTCCTAAGGTCCTAATTTTATATGTTTCCCGATAGCCTTGTGGCTCTTTCCCTTTTTACTTTTTTAGTCCTTATAGCCTCTAGTAGCAAAATCTCTCATAAACAAGGTTGAAATTGAAGCCATGGGTTACTCCACCTATCTTACTAAAGGATCAGCACGAAGATGGGCTGAAACTGGAGAATTCCCAATGTAGAATTCCTTTTCCTTCCATGGCCTTGCTTCACATGCAAGTTCAACCTCAAATGCTATCTCTTTCTGAAAAAGAAAGGAGAGAGGACATAACTTCAGTGTCTGTCTAACCCATCTCCATTTAACTTAACCCATCTCAAGTTCTCTTAACCCCCTGGCATCTTCTCCTTGCCCTTTAGGCTTAGTTGCTGAATGCCAGCACAAGAATGCACTGAATTCCAACAAGTAACCCCAGCCTCAGCATGTCCCCCTCTATCTCTATTTCTGTAGTGTTATTTCTTCGCAGTAACTGTGCTCTGTGAACATCTAAGGGCATCTGTAAAAGTGCTACCCTCAGACCTGAGCAGAAGGGCTTGCTGCCCAGGCCCTCCCCGAGTGCATGTGCTTCCGTGTCAAGCTCCGGGAATCTGAGACCCGGGGCCTGGAGGAGCCACTTCTAGTTTCATCCTCCCCAGTAGAGACCAAGTCCAAATACCTGCACCCAAAGGCCCTCAGGTTGTGGGACGGAGCTGGAGCCTGGAGAGAAGGCAGGCAGGCACTCGGCTCCATATTCCAGGGCCCAAGCCAAGGAATCCAGATTCAGACTCAAACCAAAGCCTTCCAGGTGGTTATGAAAGTGTTTGTGTCTGCGTGGAAGGGCAGATCATAATTCTTTCCAGCCAGTCCTTAACTCTGCTGTTTAGACTTGACAGGCAGGCATGCCGTGTGCACTTGCAGGCCCTGCAAGTATTAGGAACAGGCCCTGAAAATATTAAGAACAGGCCCGAATCTAAGCATCGAAGGTGATTCTGTGTCCTGGGCTGCAGGTGCCTGCTTTCCCCTAAGACTTTCCAACTGTATTTCCACTCCCCCGTTTTTGCTTTTTTTCTTGGCTCGTGGTTTTCATTCATTCGTTTGCTCTTCTTTGAGTTCATTTATTTGATTTGGATCCATGTCTCCCAGCATGCCATCTCCCTCATGTTTTATTTGTGTTTATTTTTGTCTAATCCCCACCATTCCTTTAGGCTCCCACCTCCACCAGTGCCACTCTTTCCCTAGCCAATCCCGAGGTCTCCATACTAAACTACCAATCTGCACTCTGCCAGCCCTCAGCGGCATCCATGGCCGCGGTGGCCCAGCGGAGCATGCCCCTGCAGACGGGAGCCGCCCAGATCTGCGCCCGGCC
This sequence comes from Bos indicus x Bos taurus, assembly GCF_003369695.1. Taxonomy (NCBI): domain Eukaryota; kingdom Metazoa; phylum Chordata; class Mammalia; order Artiodactyla; family Bovidae; genus Bos; species Bos indicus x Bos taurus. The sequence goes on from NC_040079.1 coordinate 16,698,591, forward strand.
CGACCCCTTCCAGCAAGCGCTCATCGTGTGTCCACCCGGCTTCCAAGGTAAGGCGGAGTGGACCCAGCCTCCCACCTGCTTCCACCAGGACCGCCTCTGCGGTGCTGGCCTCATGCTTTTCTGTCCTGCTAAAGCCCTCTTTGTTTCTTTCCGCGAGAGCCCTGGCATCCCTGAACTTGAGGGCCCCCATCCTGCGGCAGCCAACCTAGAAACAATGGACTTAGGCTTCTGTGTCAAGTCCGTTCCCTGTTATTCGCACCACCTGCCAGTGGTTTTGTCCTGGCTCAGCCACCGTCTGTAAATCAGCACATTGTGTGCGCTCCCGTTGTTATGCTGATGTCAGCTCTCCCGTGGGATAACCTCTGTGTGGATTATCGACAGCACACTGCCAGCCTCTGACAGCGCACCAGTCCCCGTTCTTGTGACGAGTGTAAACCTCTCTGAAAAGTACTTCCTGGCCAGTGCCCCCACCTCTGGCCAGGCACCCCGGCACTCTTCTGAAAATTCTAAGCGAGAGTTGACCGGGTACCTTGTTATAGTTTACCTTGAAAACTCGAGAATTTGGTTCTGAAAACCCCCTGGTGTAAGTCTGCGTGGTTGAGTTTGAGTAAGTGCTGTTCAGCAGCCTTACCCTCTCTCCCTGGCTTTGACCCAGTCAGATGTGTCTTCATGACAAAAGCAGCTGTTTTCCTGCTGTAATTTGTCAGCATAACTGTTTCACTTTGGGCTTTAAAGACTCCTTAATTTGACTGAATCTTTGAAAACATTCAAAAAGGTTGTTTTTTGGTTTGGTTTTTTTTTTTTTTTTTAATTTTAAATTAGAGGGAATTCCATGGTGGTCCAACGGGTAGGACTCCACACCTCCACTGATGAAGGCCTGGGTTCTATCCCTGGTTAGCAAACTAAGATCCCAACAAGCCATGTGGCATGGCCAAAGAAAAAAAAACCACAGACTTTTTTTTAAGTTAAAACTGAGGCAGGGAAGACTTCCAAAGGACCAGGCAGTGTCTGGTGGGGACTAGTGCAAAGGGAAGCTGAGGGCTGACAGAGTGGGCTAGGAAGGTCTCCTCATCCAGCTCTTGCCAGTTACTCAGCCCTTCTCCCCCTCACCCCTTGTCTGCACTAGGATTGCAGGCCTCTCCCTCTAAACATGCTGGCTACTCTGTCCGAATGGAAAACGCCGTTCCCATCGTCACTCAAGCCCCAGGAGCTCAGCCTCTTCAGATCCAACCAGGTCTGCTTGCCCAGGTAATTCTTTTTTTATTATCACTGGTATTACCACGACACATGTTAATGTTGTTCACAAAAGAGATATATCTCTGATAATTCCCTCCCTGGCAGTGAGTTAGATGCCTCAAGTCATTAGAATATATCAGTAATATTCCGAATGATCCCCAGGTGAATTACCTTCCTAAGTATCTAGCTTACAGTTCCAAGAAGAAATTTAGACACAGGGGGAGTCTGGAGAAATTTATTATTATTATTGTCTCTTTGTAATGTAGATTAATATGAGAGACCTAGGTTTTAATCCTAACTCTACAAATAACTCTCTGTGACCCAAGGCAAGTCAGTTAGCATTTCCTTATTATAAATTGAAACTATTTTTTGAAAGCAGAAAAAGAACTTTGGAGATTATCTCTTTGTTTCCTAGTTGAAAACCAGGATCACAGAGGCTTTGGGCTGGAACCTTCCTTATCTGTTCACATAGGTACTCTGGTAGATTCCTCAAATAAGATCACAGAGGTGAAACTGGTTGAAAATTTGTGACGTGTTGTGAAAATTGTAGGCAACAAAGTGGTGTAATGATAATAAGTAATCGATCCTTAATGTCACTCGAACATTAATAACAAATACATCTTCGTTGTGCTGAGCACTTCATAGTTGCTATTGATTTAATCCCCACAATATGGTAAGGTGTTTGTCTCCTTTTGCCAAACAAGGCACAGGCACTGGCTCAAAGTCACACAGCAATTAGGTGACAGAACCAGAACACAAACCCAAGAAGTCTGACTCCAGCATGTGTATTTTAACCCATCATTTGCTGTACTGTTTCTTTATCATGGCTTCTGTTGTTGGGAGTCAAGGATAGTTTGACTGAAATGTTGTTAGTTTAAAGCACCTTTGTTTTTTAAATGAAGTTGGTTCCCAAAGACACTTTATTTATAGTGTCTTTTATTGAACAGAAGTTTGGGGGATAATTTTAATGTAGTCAAATTGCATAGGTCTATTTTAGACTCATGGGGTTCCCTGGTGACTCAGTGGTACGGAATCCACTTGCAATGCAGGAGACACAGGTTTGATCCCTGGGTCGGGAAGATCCCCTGAAGAAGGAAATGTCAACCCACTCCACTGTTGTTGTTTGGGAAATCCCATGGACAGAGGGGCCTGGTGGGCTACAGTCCATGGAGTCAAAAAAGAGTCAGATACAACTGAGCAACTAAACAACAACAATTTTGGACTCAGTCCGTTCTAGACCACTGGGCTCTCTGATATCCTATTGTCTTTGCTATTGATTTTATAACTTTAACGTATGTCTTGATATCTGGTGGGAAAAGCCCTGATCCTATCACGTCCTTCAAAATTTCCCTGTCTGTTCTTGTCCCTTTGCTTTTCTATGTGAATTTTATCCTCACCGTTACATAAGAGTTTTCATTCCAAAACAAACAAGACAAAAGCCCAGAACCCTGATTTGTGTGTATTGGACCTGCATTGGATTTATGTTCACTTCAAGGAAAACTGACATCTTTGTAATATTGTCATTTCATCCTTGATCATGGTATATAACTGTATATAGTGAGTGAAGTTGCTCAGTCGTGTCTCTTTGCAACCCCATGGACTGTACCCTACTACGCTCCTCCATCCATGGGATTTTCCAGGCAAGAATACTGGAGTCGGTTGCCATTTCCTTCTCCAGAGGATCTTCCCAACTCAGGGATTGAACCCAGGTCTCCCGCATTGTAGGCAGATGCTTTACTGTCTGAACCACCAGGGAAGTCATAACTGTATATAAGTTACCTTTTATTCCTTTCACTAGAGTTTTCTTTTGTTAGAATCATTCCTAAATATTTTACACTTCTGTTATTAATAACTTTATTAACTATATTTTCTTATTATTTGTCTTTGGTTAATAGGAATATAACTGGTTTTGCTCCATTGAGTTTGTTATCCAGCACCTTCCAAACTCTGATTAGTTCTGATTGTTTCTGTGAATTCCCTTGGATTTTCTGTGTAGACTATTTTTTCATTTACAAGGGATACAATTTTGTTTCTTCCTTTCCAGTCTTTATAACTTTTATTTATTGTTCTCATGACACCGTGCCAACAGTAGCTCCAAAACAGTGTTTAATAAGAGCGTTGATATTGAGCATTCTTAACTTGAACTTAACTTTAAAGCAAATTCTTCTTGCTGTTTGCCACTAGAGATTTTGTTTAAAGAGCGGTTAGGGACACTTTATCAAGTTTGCTAAATTTTTTTTAATGAATTAATGTTCAACTGCATCAAATGTTCTTTCTCCACCTATTGAAATACTCCTGTGTTTTTGTTCCTTCAACTGTTAATGTAGCAAGTTAATAGATTTTGTAACATTAAATCATCTTTGTATCAATATTTTCAATGTGAACTTTATTTGATCATGTGGTACTTGATGTGTTTGTGTGCTTTTCAATTCTGGATTGTTTGTGAATACTGCAGTTAGTATTTTTGCATCTTTGTTCGTACGTGAGGAAGTGGCATGGATTTCTTTTTCTTATAGAATCTTCATCTGCTTTGGTCATGGAGACCACACCCAGGCTCATAAGACACGGTGGATATTATTACTTCTTCTTCTGTTTTCAAGAACAGCTTGTTTGAGATTGACACTAGCCGTTCTTAATCTCTTTGTTCTTATGTCCAGATTGAGACTGCAGATGCCCACTTCCACTAGTTTCTGGTGGCACACAAAATTCTGTCTTGCTGAAGGTTTAAACAGAGAACCTTCCGTATATAAAGCACACCTGCACTCCTTCCCCTCTCTCTCTGTTCCTCATAGCTCCCTTTTGTTTGCACAGTTTGGTAGTACGGAGTTCAGAAAAAGCCCTGGTAGATCAAGAGAACTACCACTCACTCCAGGGGCATGGCAGCCTGTTCACACTTCATCTGACTGGGAGCCAAAATTCAGGCCAGTTTCCCAGTGCTGCTCCTCTGTGAGCCAAAACCTGCAGAATTCACATGTACTCTTAAAGGGTACTTACAGATCCTTTTTTTGTGTTTGCATACTTAACCCTGTAAGCCAAGAACCATCTCTGAAAGAAATGATACATAGCATCGCATACTAGCTAAAGTAGATATTACTCGTTGTTCAGTTCGGTGGAAACCGACAGGCCCAGCATTTCTGAATTTGTCTTAGTCCTTTAATCACAGCAGGGAAGGGCTTTACCAACTGCCTACTTGAAAAGGAGTCCTTAGAGCACCATAAATCTCCAAGTGGATTTAACCTACAGCTCTAAGTGGGGAAGTGAACCAAAATTACATGTACAAGGATTTTAATTGCTACAGTGCTTATAACAGGGAACTGCTGGAAGCAATTTGAATGTTCATCAGTAGAAAATTTGTTTAAATTGGTAAGGGCATAAAATGGAACACCATATAGCCATTGGAAAAGGATGTGGTGGACCAAAGTGTCTTAACATACAGAGTTGTCTAAGAGATATTAACTTAAAAATTAAAAAAAAAAAAGAACTGTCCTGTTCTATCCAGTGTCACTGTGTCTTTTTCATTTATTGATTGCTTTTGATTTTTCTTGTTTGTCACCCAATCCATTCCAATATGTTAGCCTATTAAGGTGGAGCTTTCTCCTAGATATTTTTTAATGATCCCTTCAAAGGAAAAAAAATAAGCAACTTGCAAAACTAGGCAGATTCTTTAGCCTCTGAGCCACCAGGGAAGCCCTAAAAAACTAGTATGGCAGCTATTTTTTTAAAGCAGTAATTAAACATTAACACTGACCCCTTCATTTTTCTTGGGATTAGGTTAGGTATCAGGCAGAGGTACTCCAAATATTATTACTTTAAATATATCCCCAAATTTCAGTATATTTCTTTTTATCTAAATGTTTAAACCTTTTCAAGGAATTTGTGCATGTTTAGAAATAGTCTTTTGAATCCACCCTCATGTTAGCTTTGTTTGCTCTGCCATTTTCCAACCCCCCCTCGCCAGTAGCATCATATGTCCCTAAAATGGAAAACAGTCTCTCTGGTGCACCCCAAAGATGTGTGTCCGGAAATAATCACACCCTCTCATTTCAGTAACACAAGGGTGATCACGTGGATCGCCTTACCAGTAATGCTTTTTTGGTATCGCCTAAAAGGAGCTTTCACCTCTGTCTGCCCAGCCCCCAGCCAAGAACTGGTATCTTGACCACCATCAGAAATTGTGAGTGAGGGACTTGCCTGCTGGTCCAGTGGCTGAGGTGCCACGCTTCCAATGCAGGGGGCTGGGAATCCCCGGCCAGGGAACTAGACCCCACATGCCACAACGAAGCTCACACACCACAACTGAAGATGCTGCCTGCCACAACAGAGGCGGAAGATCCCACTCCAGCGCTTCTCAAAACCTTCTCTGGTCATTTTCAGCAACCAGTCTTTCCCACCATTCTGTCTTGCTGTCTGTGTCAGTCTTGCTGGGTGCCTGATATTGCTAATAAATAAGGAAGACTTTTTCATACGACTCTTAGGCACCTGATCCTGAATTGGGCCGTCGTTTTTATGTGTCACCTCCACAGAAAGTGTAGCATATTGGCTGAGAGCATGGGCTCTGGAATTCCACTGCCCATGTTCAGATAGCGGCCCCAGCACTCACTGGCTGTTTGACTTTGGAGAAGTTATTTTGAATTTAAATTTTAATTCTTTTTCAAAGTAATACATGTGTCTAATTGTTACAGTTAAATGCCACCATAAACAGCTAAGAAAATAGTAGTCTCCTGCCTATCCTGTCCCCAATTTCCATTCCCCCCAAACTATCATTTTTTAATTAATTAATTTTAAATGAAGGCTAATTACTTTACAATATTATGGTGGTTTTTGCCATACACTGACATGAACCAGCCATGGATGTACATGTGTCCCCCCCTACCCCGTCCCGAACCGCCCCCCACCCTTCTCCCCATCCCAGCCCCCTGGGCTGTCCCAGTGCACCGGCTCTGAGTGCCTTGTTTCATGCATCAAACTTGGACTGGTCATCCAAAAATAAAACAGTTTTTTTTTTAACTGTTTCATTTAGTTATTTAAATCCATGTTTCTAAATAGCATTCTTTAACTGTTTCTTACTGAATTTTGCACTTTAGGTATCAATCAACCATGGAAGAATGCTTAGCCCTCTAACCCTCCATCCCCAGAACACACAGGCCCACGCGCATGCACACTCTCTTCCTCTCTCTCTCACTTTTCCTTTCTCCCTTTTCCTCCCTTGTAAGTTTTTATTCGACCACTTTATATTATCTACATTATCATCAATATTGTATTATATTATTCTCAGCTGAGCCTCATAACGTACTACGATTCTGCTTCCTTTCCTGTATAAGTTGTTTTTCCTGGAATTAGTATTGTCCCATCTTTTCATTGGGTCAGTTTCCTCTGTATGTGTTATTATGCAGCCCCGAAGTCTTCCAGAGCTCTCAAAGGCTTGTGTGCTTGATGTACTGGTGTCTTTGAGCACATTGAGAAGTTCAGTGCTGTTGTTTTTCCTCTCTTTCGGAAAGTTTTTTAAGACCTTCCTTGTCCATGGTGGACACGATGTCCGTGAGATTCACGGCTCCATGCTTTCTCATGAGTCTTTTAGAATACCCTGTCCGGTACATCCTGTTTGCCCTTTTTGTCTGGAGAACTTTCTTCTTTTATTTTTGCCCTTTTTATCTGGAGAACTTTCTTCTTTTATTTTTGCCCTTGTTAACTTCTTCCCCTACATTTTCTCTGTTCCTTCTTTGTGGAATTCCTGCTAGTTGAGCGCTGGTACTTCTGAACTGATCTAATGACTTTCATATCTCCCACCCTCACCCCCATCCACCTTTTCCCTGTATATATTCTATCTATGCTACTTTCCAAAATTTCCCCATCTGTATGGAATTGTTCATTTCTATTGTCATTGTTCTCATTTCCAAGAGTTTTCTTGTTCTCAGAATATAGATATATATCCTTTATATCTTGTTTCATGGATATATATACACGTTTAGCCTCTTTGAGGACACTAATTACATATATTTTTAGATTTTCTTCCAATTCCTGTACTGTTGTTCCTCAGAGTTTCATTTTTTGTTTTAGTCTCCTTCATGATAGAAACTTCCTTTAAAGTCTGGTGACCCTTGGCTGTTCATTCATATCTAAGACTGAAGGACTAAAAACTGGAACGCTTCAGGGGCAGCGGGGTGGATTTCTCTATCGGATAATAAGGAGTGAGCTCAGCATTTTCATTGGCAGGTCCCCTCTCATCGAAAGTATCTGTAGTTTTTTTCTCTTGGAATAGTCAGTTTCCCTGGAGAGAATCCACCAGGTTCCTGCTTGAAGATTGGGGGTGGCGGGTGAGGGGGTAACAATCCTTCATACCAGGAATCTGAGGGTGACAGAATCCCAGGGTTTGATATTCAGACTTTACCTTCTGTTCCTTCAGTCTGCTAACTTGGTAATCACTCTCATCTGTTTTCCAGCTTCTAAAATTCTGTTAACTGTTACTGTCCCTCACTGTTCTCTGTGTCCTTATGGATCTATATATACTTTTTCATTCCTTCACTGTCATTTTAGTTGGGCTTAAAAGAGGGAGAGCTGTAAACGTATGTTTAATTTACTATGTGTCCAGGCAAGCTAGTTAACTTCTCTGTGTTTCAGTTTATCCACCTGAAAAATAGGAGGGGAGAATAGCCCCGATGTCACAGGATTGGTGTTAAGATAAAGTCAGAGAATCCACTTATGGTCTTAGTTCTATGCCTGGCAAACAATGTGCATCCAGAAATATTGGCTCTAACCTTACAGATTATAAAGTAGCAATAAATTATAGAAATACCTGATGCAAAGTGTTGTCTCAAATGAGTTGAACATATCCATCAGTGATAGAGGTCCAGAAATATCTTTTTACCCCATCTCTTTGAGGTAAAATGCTAAGATTCATTTTAGGGAAACAGGGAAGAAATAATGTCCTTAGCTTGATATCAAGATTTATTATTTCAAAATGACATTAGTCAAAACACAGGCTTTTCATGGGATCTGAAATAAGTTCCAGACAAAACAGTAGAATTCTTACTGCCAATGAGACTATTGTTCATTTAAGCTTTTGAGCTCATAATTATTTTAATCAATTAAATTATTTTTCTGCTTACTGTGTTTGAATTCAGTAAACCTGAAATACAGTTAAGTATAGCTAATTGCCTTGGTAGAATTGCTTCTTTCATTTTATCAACAAACATTTCTTAAGCACTTATTGTATAATCTGTGGTCCCTGAGCTTTTTGACTATATATTAAAAGATCAGTAAACAAACAGGAAATATCTAAAAGGTATAAGAGATCTCACTGAATCTCATGTGCAACAGTGGTAACAAGATAGACCAGGTGAACTATGCACTCAAATCTAAGAGGAAGCTGTATCATTTTAGTACACATCACTGATTATGAAGTTTTGACTCAAATTTATAATCCATTTCTAGAAGTGCTTGTTTGTTGATATGAGCCAAAACACACATATTGAACATATGCACAGTTTGTGGAGCACTACATTATATTAATTAGCCAGTGTTCGTCATCTCCAGCCTGATGGAAAGAGAGAAAGAGCTAAGATCCCAAGTCTTTAAATCCTTGACCTTCCCAAGAGGTATTTTCCCTTAGCAGCATTCCTTCAAGTGTCCAACTTTGGACACAACTATGTTCAGAGTGAATCATTTAATAACCAAAGGCAAGCAGAATAGTGACTGAAGATACAGAGGGCTCAAAACACAACACACACACACACACACACACACACACACACACACGTGTACACATGCACACCTGTAAGTCTATTCAAGGAGGAATCAGGAAAGTTCCTGATTTATAGCTTGGTGCTTATAAAAAATCGAACTCTGACTTCCTCACTGTTTCATTTTCGCCTTGAGGAGTCAAGGTATTCTCAGTTAAGCTCAAGATCCCAGCTAAGAATTTTACTTCATGCCTGTTTGCCCTTGGATATAGGCAGGTGTCAGATACTTGGTGATCTCAGAATTACGTTAACTTAGATTCAGAAGATAACACAAGTTGCACCTCTACATTCTAACTGCTAAACAAAAGGTAAGATATTAAATAAAGGATACTAGACAGAAAACTTCTTGAGGGCAAGGAGTTACGCTTGTATGACCCAATTCAACCCCCTCAATCTCTTGTGCACAGTTGTGTCACAAAAGAAATCAATAAGTGAACTTTGGGGAATTTTAAACGTGGTTCATTAGAGCAGATTTATAAGTAAATCATTCTTCGTGTGAATGAATCGCTTCCATATAGTTCTTTGCCCATATACCTACCTACTGTCTTCTCTTGAGTTCACATGTGTTCATTTTATCTGCCGTGGTGTTTGAGGTCAGAGAGCAGGTCTCCACTGTCACACCTGTCAAGGGGTCTAGCATAACCTTGAGCAAAGAATAAGCGCTTGACTCATGCCAACTGATATATGATCGTCAGACATAGTGATGGCAGGTGTCCTCTGTCCTACAGCAGGCCTGGCCAAGTGGGACCCAGCAGATCCTGCTTCCCCCAGCGTGGCAACAGCTGACCGGCGTGGCCACGCACACTTCGGTGCAGCACGCAACTGTGATTCCTGAGACCATGGCCGGCACCCAGCAGCTGGCCGACTGGAGGTGAGCAAGGCGCAGGCAGGGCTGGGATGGGAGGCACGTCCACCGCTGACCCAGAGGGCGGCCAGGCTGGCCAGTACCAGACTCCCCTGCTTTGTAGAGGGCTTTTTAAATTAAAAAGAGTAGCATGTGGCCTACCTGGGTTCGATCCTTGGTTTGGGAAGATCCCCTGGAGGAGGACATGGCAACCCATTCCAGTATTCTTGCCTGGAGAATCCCATGGCCAGAGGAGCCTGGCGGGCTACGGTTCATGGGGTCGCAAAGAGTCAGACACTATTGAGCAACTAAGCACCTGAGCACACCATGTGGCCTAAAACTGCAGTGTAATGAGAGGTTGTTTTTAAATAAATGTATAATGGAGAAGGAAATGGCAACCCACTCCAGTACTCTTGCCTAGAGAATTCCGTGGACAGAGGAACCTGCTGGACTGCTGTCCATGGGGTCGCACAGAGCAACTTAGCATGCATGCATGCACTGGAGAAGGGAATGGCAACCCACTCCAGTATTCTTTCCAGGAGAATCCCTGGGACAGAGGAACTTGGTGAGCTGCCGTTTATGGTGCTGCACAGAGTCAGACACAACTGCAGCGACTTAGCAGCAGCAGCAGCATACCAGCACACCAGAAAACCAGCTTGGTTACTTTAGGATCTGTTGTCATTTTGAACTCCAAATTCAGTTCCGTTATCTGATCACCAGTGTGATTTACCAGACTTGGCTTGGGATGATTTTTGGTTGATTCTCTGCAGAAGAGATCCAGGGGCTCCTTAGCAATTCCAGGAAGTGTTCTCGAGGTGTTTTCACACGTGAGCACGCTGGAGTCACATCCAACCTCCTGGGGGAAAGCTTGACAGAAAGGGGTTTATTTGGACTGGTAAACTCTGCTCTGTTTGCTGAGTGTGTCTCTTCAGTTGATGCTCATATCTTTGAGATCAAAGTACACTTTCCACAGAGCCCAGAGACATCCAGCTGACAGCCACAAGCACACCACAACCCCTGCATCTGTTTCCAGAACCTTCCATGCCATCTTGCTCACCAACTTCATCACTAACATGTGGCTCTGTTGTTTTTATGGCCACTTTCCACTTTTCCTTATACCTGCCACCTATTCCATCCCACGGAGAAGGCAATGGCACCCCACTCCAGCACTCTTGCCTGGAAAATCCCATGGATGGAGGAGCCTGGTGGGCTGCAGTCCATGGGGCACTAAGGGTCGGACACGACTGAGTGACTTCACTTTCACTTTTCACTTTCATGCACTGGAGAAGGAAATGGCAACCCACTCCAGTGTTCTTGCCTGGAGAATTCCAGGGACAGAGGAGCCTGGTGGGCTGCCATCTCTGGGGTTGCACAGAGTCGGACACGACTGAAGCGACTTAGCAGCAGCAGCAGCATGCCATCCCAATACCACCCTCAGTGCCCACCTTCACCAGTGCAGAGCCAAATGGCAGTCCCCCAAGTTGGCCCCAACTTCTCATGGCCCTCTGGGCTGTCTTTCTTTCAGCCGAAGCATCAGGGTAGGACACACCCTTCACCCTCTGACAGTCCTCAAACCAGCCATAGAACCTCCCGACAATTCTTTTTCTGTCCCGTAAAGCTGCTGTGAGTGAAGAGCTCTGATGAAAGGCAAAGAGACAGGCCCCCAGTCCAGCCTCAACTGCAGCGTCCTCTGTCCTGCCATTTAGTTTTCTACTTACTAATTTACTAATTCTAATTTAGTAGAAAGAAGAGAGGAATGGAGGCCATTTATCACAATCCCGTTCACTTTCCACTGACAACACCACCCCCCACACCCACCGCCTCTCATTGGAAGCACTTTCAAGCCAGGTAAACTGGGCTCATTTCTGGCCCTGCGTGACCTGGGAAAGTTACTAAACCTCAGTTCTTCAGTAAAGTAGGGACAGTAATGCCTATCATCGGATTGTTGGGAGGTTTAAATTTAAGATAAAAGACAAAGCACTTGACTGGATTTAACATGTACCATGCAGCGCCAGGCTTCCCTGGTGGCTCAGTGGGTAAAGGATCCGCCTGCAATGCCAGAGACCTGGGTTTGATCCGTGATTCGAGAAGATCCCCTGGAGGAAGGAATGGCTGCCCACTCCAGTGTTCTTGCCTGGAGAATCCCACAGACAGAGGAGCCTGGCGGATTATAGTCCATGGGGTCGCAGAGTTGGACACGACTGAGTGAATAACATTTCACTTCATTCCAGCGCCTGATCCATGACAGGCAGCAATAAATCTGTTATCTGCCCTTCCCCCGTTCACAGCATGAACGCTCAGCAAGACCACCTTCCCTCTCCAGCTCATTAGCAGCAGCAACCAAGTGGAAAGCTGTTTGACCACTTGTTTTTTTCCTTACCCCTTTTTCTCCCAGAAGACCACACATATGCTGTACTTCCATTTTCCTTTGTCTCTCAGCATTTACAGCTTATTTAATTTCAGAGATACTGACATTCTTAACTCATTCATGCACATCTTCTTATCTCTCATCCCTCCTCATCTCTTACCTGGTTACCACAGGAGAGACCTAAAGCCAACAGTTTCTTTTCAGTCTCTTCTCCATTTCATATGTAGCCCAGAGAACATCTGGAATCATGGCTAGTGCTAGACCTATGTCAAAGGGGAAAATGCCATGTCTGTAGAAGAAATAGCAACAAAGTAAAGGAGCTATAACATCAGTTTTTAAAGTTCACTTAAATGTCCAAAAGCCTATCAGGATCTCTACAAAAGTGTCTCCCTACTTCTTTTCTTTGTGTTCAACTTTTTTCCTAAATTTCATAATATTTTAAAAATTCCTATGAACTCTCCTATAGCTCTTCATTTTACCATGTATTAAATGGGTTTTTCAGAGAAGGCGATGGCACCCCACTCCAGTACTCTAGCCTGGAAAATCCCATGGACAGAGGAGCCTGGTGGGCTACAGTCCATGGGGTCGCTAAGAGTCAGACACAACTGAGCGCCTTCACTTTCACTTTTCACTTTCATGCATTGGAGAAGGAAAGGGCTTCTGGATGGAAACCCACTCCAGTGTTCTTACCTGGAGAATCCCAGGGATGGGGGAGCCGGGTGGGCTGCTGTCTGTGGGGTCACACAGAGTTGGACACGACTGAAGCGACTTAGCAGCAGCGGCAGCAAATGGGTTTTTATGGGCAACTCTCTAAATTCATCATCACTCTTAATATTTCTGTGGGAATAAGCCTAACAGCACCATACAACCCAGATCTCACATAACCCATTTTCAGGATTATGGCTACAAATATTTCTATCAACATGTGTCTGTTACTAATTTTCACTTAGTACCAAACTCTATACATGTCTAGTCAACCTTCAGTTAATCTAATTGTTCATTCAGAAAGCATGTAACTCACTGATCAGCTGTTACATTCCTGAACATTGTGCTAACTGCTGAGAGAATTCTAAAGAATGTTAGCACTTCCTAATGCCAGAAAGACATACCTCCCAGACTTCAAAGTTTGTTTTTCACATAACTGATATTCTCATTTACAAAACGGTATTACTAAGATATCCTGCCTACCTCACAGAGTGGAACAACCCATTGAAGGTGCTTTTTAAATTATAAAATAAAATACACAGCCCAGTTAGCTATTTAGGGTCTTGAAGAGCAGAAGGGAATATTTATTTCCTCTCCCCAGAACTTAAGCTGAGTCTGCCTACTTGGCATTCTCCCCACGTGAAATGTGCCCTTTCTCACTCACGAACAAATTGTGTCCACGCCACTTAAACATTCCTACACCAGAGACACTCAATGAAGTCACCTGGGAAGGCTCATCTCTTCAACAACTCTCCCCTCGGTGTGAGGACTACCTTTTGATTTTAATTTGACTTTTAATGGGCGAGAGGGAACTTTATCTTCTAAAGGAGCTCTGTTTCTATTAAACCATCAAAGAATCTGTTTTCCTGTCTCCCTTTCAGGAACACGCATGCTCATGGCAGCCATTACAATCCCATCATGCAGCAGCCTGCGTTGTTGACTGGTCATGTGACCCTTCCAGCAGCTCAACCCTTAAATGTGGGTGTGGCCCACGTGATGCGGCAGCAACCTACCAGCACCACCTCTTCCCGGAAGAATAAGCAACACCAGTCCTCTGCGAGGTAGGTGTGTAAGAAGTGTTAGAGAAAGAAAACTTCAAGGAGATTGGAAGTTAAAGATCTGGATCCCTGGAATGGGATTTTGAAGGAGGCACGCATCTTGAGGTCTATGTGAGTGCTGGCCCTACCAGCACCCTAGGGTGGGGCCCTCAGACCACAGTGTTCCGTGTTCCCGTCTTGAGTGATTCTCTCCCCTTCCACTTATCTAGAAAACACTCAGACTGCCCTCTGAAGATGCATTTTTGAAACCATAACTTTTTTTTAGAAGTAGTAGAGAAATGTGTTTTATTTGAGTCTAATGTCAGAAATTTAACTGATTCAGCTATTTGCTAAAATATAAGCGGTAACTTTGGTTAATCATAGATACTACCAGGAGAACAATGATCTTTCCCATTTCCTCTAAATCCAGTTTCATCTCCATGAACTCTTAAAAAAAAATTAAGATTGACCAAAGGCCATGTCCTTTTGTTCGTTTTATATGGTATTTTGGAAAAGGTAAAACTATAGAGTGTGTAGATTGAAGGTTGCTGGGAAAGATTAAAGGCAGGAGGAGAAAAAGACAGAGGTTGAGATGGTTGGGTGACAGTCACTGACTCAATGGACATGAATTTGAACAAGCTCTGGGAGATAGTGAAGAACAGGGAAACCTGGTGTGCTGCAGTCCATGGGTCACAAAGAGTCAGATACAACTGAGCAACTGAACAGCAACAAAACTATAGAGACAGATCAGATCAGGAGCTGCTAAGGACTAGAGGGAACTTTTCAAGGTGATGACAAATTTCTGTATCTGCATTGTGATGGGAATTACATGACTGTACATTTGTCAAAACTCATCAAACAATTCAAAGGGGTGTCTTACACTGTATATAAATGATACCTCAATATACCTTACTTAAAAAATAGAGATTTCCTAACAAACAAAAAAATTGAGATCAAAATTGTATGGCTGTAAAATTGTTCCTACATCTCTCTCCAGTGGCTTGGCGGTCCCTAATTGTTTATTTGGAATAGGTTAATCAAGAGAAGTCAAGTAATACATGAAATGTCTAGTGAATTTTTTAAACTTCCTTGGATAGCAAGATGCCAGAAATTAGATCTGCCTCTTTTCATTCTTTTTCATTTGAAAACTAATCCAAGAGCTGACTTCCTGAAGTTGTCATCCTTCCTGAACAAGATTCTTATTTGGTTGTTTCTGACAGCTTAGGGAAATTCATGTCAGATCAGTGGCAGGCTTCCAGAATGCTTTTGTTTGACAGCTCTGTGATAGAACACCCATGTCTGTGTTAGATTGGGTGGCCCCAGAGGCCCCTGTCTCAGTGCTCACTCTGGCCAGGTAGGGGCAAGAAGAACCCTTAGCCTCTGACCTGTTGGTAAGTCCCTCTTTGTGGCCTTCTTACCACCCAGCTGGCTTTAGAAGGGTCACCACCAGTGCATTTCAAGATCAGTGGGACTATGGTGAAAATTATGGGTTTGCCTATTTTTAAGACCAATGCCTTAGGCAAAACAATTGGAAAAACCAGAAGGCTCTCCCCTTTGGCAGGCAGTACAATCAGGCATAGTTTCCTTTAAAAATGCCAAGTAGACATATTTTAACTGTTCGAGTAGTGAAAACTTAATCTCAAAATTGTACCATGTTAGTAATAACAAATATAAAGTTCTCTGGTAAGTACAGATAATAGAACAATTTTATCAGTGAAACTTCTTATTAGGAGCCCCCCAAAAGGAACAAGCAACATGTGATACCGACTAAATAGAAAATTAAATAGACCTACCTTTATGGAATTATTTTCATCTAATTACCTTCCCTTTAGCTAGAAGGTGCTAGAATCTCTAAGGACATATCACACTCTTAAGTTTCATTATAGGCTGGCTTTGGTCTCATTGTATAGATACAACCATGGTCATCAACAGTTGATGGGGAGGGGAAAGGTAAGGTCTTCTTTCTCTAAAGTTACCAGAAACTACATTGGCTTTTTGATAAGTTAATTTCTAGTTGATCAAAATCAAGAGTTACAGGTCCCTTAAGCATACATTTTCATTTTGCATTTTTCCTGGTTTTTCATTACGATTGAAACAGACTGGTAAGCTTCCTGTGAGGCTCATGTGTCAAAATCCAGGATTTTCTTTGGGTTTGTTTCTGGTTGCACTGCGAGGCATGTGGAATCTTAGTTCCCCAACCGTGGATTGAACCCATGTGCCCTGCATTAGAAGGCAGAGTCTTAACCAGTAGACCGCTCATTAAGTCCCCAGAAAAATTAATTTTTGAAAAATTATACCCGCACAGATACTTTTATAGTTATGTCCTTTTCCCAGAGGAGGAAGGAGGCAAAGCTACACTTTAACCTTAGATCTTTTAGCTCCAGGAAGTCTTAGGATATGAGTGTGGTCATTGAATCAGTGGTAAACCAGCCGTGAGCAAGGAAATGAAAGCTTTATGTGCAAATATCTTTTCTTCCACCTCCCTCCAAAACAGGACCTAACTCAGTACACTGGGGAGGATGACGAGATTGAACTTACGTAGTTGGGCTTTGACCCTGAAGGCAGGGGGCTGCGTTGGGGCAGACACCCCTGAAATCTGCCCCCACTGCAGGACCGGCCCAGTCTTTGGGCATGGTCCTCTGTCCTCTCCTGAGAGCCCTGGCTACCCACTTTGTCCCTCAGCGGCTAGAGCCCAGAGAAGCCAGGATGCTGCCCTGTCTGTGTAGCAATTGAAAGAAAGTCCCACAGGCCACCGCCTCTGCAGTCTGGTTAAGCCCGAGTGTGCTGGTCCTCTCTCCGATTTATGGAGAGCTTACGATGAATGGTGTCGGATTCGTGATCTCCAAAGAAGATATAACTTCAGGACCAGGGACCAGGCTTGAGCACTCAAGAGCTTTCATAAAGCAGAGTTTTATTAAAGTATAAAAAACGGACAGAGAAAGCTTCTGACACAGACACCAGAAGGGGGAGGAGGAGTGGCCCCCATGCTAGTTTTGGCAAGCTGTTTTCTGTCTGTTAGAAAGCTATTAATCAGATAGAGACCCCTCAAGCCTGTTAGAAAGCTGTTAATCAGATAGAGACCCCTCAAGCCTGAGGGAGTTTCACCAGGCCCCTCTCCCACAATATGCATTTTTGAGATAGGATGGCAGGAGGTGTGTCATCCCCAGCCATAAAACAATTGATATGGATACTGGTTGGTTGAGCTGTTATCAGCCAAAAGTTAGTCTTAGGTGGAACCATTTTGAAGAAAGGCAAATTCCAAAGCAAACACATAGTTTCATTAACATAGCTTAAGAAAAACACTTCCATAAGAAAAATGCGTTGGTTAGCGCAAGGTTTGAGAAAAGTTAAGTTCAGGTGGAACTAGGTGTTGTCATGGCAACACAGAATTTTAAGAGAAAAAATTCTGACACTTGTGGTTTGTTTCCTCCTGCCGCTTAAGGGAGAGAGAGAAAAATGTCTGACACTTGCAGCCTGTTTCCTCCGTTTATAGACCCTTGGCCTTCCTGCCTGTGATCCTCTCAATTTGGCCATGCTGGTGTTTCTAGACAGTTGGGCTTCTTGCAAGGACCTGGCGGCCCTGACCTTCTCCATGAGTGTGGTGTGGCTTTGTCGTTCCAGAAACGTCTCCACCTGTGAGGTGTCCTCCTCTCAGGCCGTCAGCTCCCCGCAGCGGTCCAAGCGCGTCAAGGAGAACACGCCTCCGCGCTGCGCCCTGGTGCACAGCAGCCCCGCCTGCAGCTCGTCCGTCACCTGCGGCTGGGGTGACGGGGCCTCCAGCACCACCAGGGAGCGGCAGCGGCAGACGATTGTCATCCCCGACACCCCCAGCCCCACGGTCAGCGTCATCACCATCAGCAGTGACACGGACGAGGAGGAGGAGCAGAAGCACGCCCCCACCAGGTGAGGCCGTGATGCCTTCAGACACCAGGAAGGAGCAGAGTCGGGGTGCACGGTGCACGGCCGGCTCACCCAGAGATAGTCGGTGGTGGGCCTGGACCACTTCCCCGTCATCCAAAGTGATGATCCATCCTTCTCTCCTGGCCCCTGAATCCTGGCCTTGCCATGTCCTGCAGCCCTAAAGTGACTTCAGGGGATCGTCCAATAGATTTGGGCTTCTCAGGTGGCTCAGATGGTAAAGAAGCCGCCTGCAAAGCAGAAGACCTCCGTTCAATCCCTGGGTTGGGAAGAGCCCCTGGAGAAGGGAATGGCAACCCACTCCAGTATTCTTGCCTAGAGAATCCCCATGGACAGAGGAGCCTCGTGGGCTACAGTCCATGGGGTTGCAAAGAGTTGGACATAACTGAATGACGCTTCACTTTCTACTTTTCAAACAGATTTCTATAATTATTGAAAGCCCAAAATAATTTTGAGTCAATTTGGTCTTAAAAAATAGTTATAGGCCCTCTACACTTGGGGGACGTGAGACCATGAAAGTCAGGCACAGAGTGCCGTTGTATTTCAGCCCTCATAAGCTAAAAAAATCTCTGCCTCGGGCTATTGAACGTATTCCCAGTTGGTCAGGCTGTTTCTCAAACATTGCCTCGGTGCTCAGAATTTGAGGTAATTGTCCAACTAATCAGAAATTTCCCTGTGTCTGATTAACCCAGTCTTTCAAACTGCCACGTGGCCTTTTACCCAGAGAACATTACTGTTTATTCCCAAAGTAGTAAGAACTCATTTCACTCGCTGTATGCTTCTGGGGGAGAGGGAAGAAATATTTATTATATTTGCAAGACTGTTAAGCCTGGTGCCAGAGGCTCTTTCCTATACTTGCCAGCCAGACTGAAACAGAGTTTGGTGTGAGTTTGAGCTGTCTAATGGTCCCCTGGAACTTTTCCCTCCAAACAGTTGGTCCTCTGGCCCTTAGCATCCCTGGGCCTCGGGACCTTGTAGATCTGAAATCTCACAACCCCATCCTGCTGGCTCTTCCCATTGGGACCCAGGACTCGGGAAGGGAGGCCTGCCAGTCAGAGCACATCCTGTGACCCAATGTGAAGATAACATTCACATTTAGGCCCAAATTATTAATTCCTAATTGGATACAATGTCACTGATTATAATCACAAATCCTTTTGATTAGATAATAAATTCTTACCTTTGAAATCATTGCACGATGTACAGATAGACTGATTAAAACATTATCACTACAACTATTCCTAGCTGCATGGGGTATTCCCTTCCCACCTTTATAATGAGCTCAGCATCTTGTCTTTTCATGAGAAGGCTTGTGTAGCGCTCATTCCAGTGTCCTCTTTAATGGCCTAGCTCAGTTCAGTGTGTCTCAGAGAAGCATGTGATGGAGCATTTCTGTCCTAGCATTGGGTCAGGTGGCAGAGGGGCCGAGGAGCTGAGGGCTGGGGCGTAGTGCCTCCCTCCCAGCCTGCCTGTTCCAGAGCTGGCCTCAGTTTCCTTTGGAGACTCAGTTTCCTTTGTTTCCTTAGGAGAACAGTCCCAAGCTGAGTCCATGGCCCGTGCCCCCCAGTCACTTCCCAAAGGGAAAGGCTCCTCCCAGCCACAGCCCGGGCCCTGGCCTGGAGCAGTGTGCCCACACATCTGTGGCATCAGGCATAAGAAGGACAGGCAACCTCACAGGGCCCTTTGCCACAAGTGGAAAAAGGCAATTTTAAAATCTGACAGTTGACTAGATTGGAATATCATTTTAACATTTGAATTGACACGGAATCTCAACATATGTGCTCAGGAGAGAACCGAATAGTGGATCTGAGGGGAAGGAGGATGAGCAAACCATCTCTCCACCCATCATGCCGCTGCCAGGGCCGAGAGCACAGAGCAAGCCGGAAGTACAGGCTGCCTCTGCAGCAGCCCCAGGGCCCAGAAAGAACAGAGCGGAAGCATGTGGCAGCATGGGAGGACCTTGGTGTCGATGAGTCACGACTTAGGGGAGGGCAGGGAAGGGGCCGATGGGCAGGTGCGAGTGTGACAACCAGAGATAGTGAGTGACAGTGGACTGCTGAGTACCGGAGATTCATAACATGGAAGATGCAGGCCTGCCTCCTGCCCAGGGTAACAAGATGCACAGAGACATTCCATCAAACATGGGAGGCTGCAGTCTGAGGCCAGAGCGAAACCCAGAAAGGTGTCACCTGTCCACAGGTGTGATGGGAAGCTCACAGAATGAGAAAATAGTGTTTTCCAGAGAGATCAAATAACTGTTGCCTTGAAGAAACATTTGAGGACCCAGGAAGGTAGGAGAGGGTATTGGAACCTGAGGAGGATAAAACAGAAACCGGTAGCTATTTTATTTATAGAGAAACCATCATGTAATGTGACCACATTAATGTGACTGCATTTTGTAATGAGGAAAAAGATAGGGAGAAATACAAGTACTCATTCTTAGAAATCAGACTATCATAAAATTTAACAGGGTAAATATTTATTGGCCCCACTGGTAAGATATTATGCTCGGAACCGTAGGTGCTGCATAAATAAGGTAGACAGTCTCTGTCCTCAGGAGGTTTGCAGGGTAATAAGCAAGATAAGACACGTACAAATCTTCATAATACAAAACAGGTTACCAGGCCCCTAAAAACTAGCAGAGAACTGTAGGGATTCAAAGGGGGAATAGCTTGAGGAAATAGGGGAGAGGGGGCTTTTCAAGGTCAGTGGTCCTGATATGCTTAGACAATGGGTAGAGGAGGTGAGACTGCAAATTCCAGTGAGATAAGTGGTGGGCAGAGCCTCACAGGTGGGCAGAGGGGGATCAAGAACAGGTGGGGTTCGCTGATAAGAGAAAGTGGGAGGTCGGGACGAAAGGGATTTCAGCATGGAAAGGGGGATTTGGGGGGAATCTCCCCTTAGGTGGGCGTGGCCAGCTTTCCAAGGAGATGCTGAGGAGCTCCCAAGAAAGCATCAGTTCTGGGAGAACAAGGATGGGACATGCCCCCAGGGCAGGCCACTGGGGAGCCGCCTGGTTGCCCTCGGACTGGAAGCTTCTCTACCCGCCAGGGCTCCAGTGTGAACCGTGGACGCGTCCCTCCTTGACCCTCACCGTCCTCATTCCCAAACCTAATTTCTCCCAGCTGTGAGCAACTTGATTCTGCTCTTCTGTGTTCTGACCTCATTTCCTATTTGCGGCTCAGCCCCAGTACTAGCCCTGTAACCCTGCCTCAAATGCCAATGGCTTCCCCTCAGCCTCATCACAGCCTCTGGAGAGTTGAGGGAGGGGGGGTTGGGGGTTCCTGTGATGCTCACAGGGATGGTGAGCATGGGATCACGTGGCAGCGACTTTTAAAGCCGACCTAAGACAAGTAGTCCTTGGTAGCTCAGTGGTAAAGAATCCACCTGCCAATGCAGGAGACGAGGGAGATGCAGGTTCGATCCCTGGGCCAGGAAGATCCCCTAGAGGAGGAAATGGCAACCCACTCCAGTGTTCTTGCCTGGGAAATGACATGGACAGATGAGCCTGGTGGGCTATAGTCCATGGGGTCGAAAAGAGTCAGACATGAGTTAGCCACTGAGCACAAAAGCGCAAGCGTGTCAGTAAATCTCCAGGACCAGGTGACATTGTCTAGAATTTTCAGGGGAATGCCAAGGCAAAATTATCGTTCCCGACCCCCAGCATGTGGGACTGTTAGCTGCCACAGCAGATGGACACTCGACAGCTCCTGCTTATAAGAAGGACTCCAGAGTGTGAGGGGCAGGCTGGGGGCGAGTGAACCAGACAGGAAGGGTGTTATAACAGACATCCCCCAGGAGTTTTCACCTGCACTGTCTCTGCATCATTTGATGAGATGACACAAGGCTGGTAGTTGTAGTCCCATTTAATAGATGAAGAAACTGAGGTCTGAGAAAAATAAGTGACCCAGACTGGCAAAGGTTCCAAGTAGCAGAATTGGGATTCAGGTTTTGTGACAGTGAGAAAATGGTAATCTTAATTACTGGCAAAAATAATTTATTTCTCCTTAGTCATTAATTCAACACATTATAAATTATGTCCTCAGCCTCCTCTGACCATAACCATGCCCACACCCATGGTCTCACCTGCTGTGTGCAGAGCACCAGGCCAGGGCAGTGGGGAGTCCAGGGCATGTTCACTGAGCCCTGACTCAGGCCAGGCATTGGTTGAGTGCAGCTGCTCTAGCAGCAGGCCAGGCAGAATTCACCTGTTCTCATTTCTTTGAGAAGGTTTGAAAAAGCGAGGAGGCCAGGCAAGACCCAGTAGCCTCCTCTTTTTCCATGTTGGATGAGGGGGCTCTGTGGTCATGGTTAGAGTTGTTTGTGTAAAGATAGAAAACAGATATATTTTTTGGATTCCCCAGGATTAGGTAGTAGAACCAGAATTACTTTAAATACACGTAAATGATTTTGATGAGAGGAACAGCTGACTCTCTGCATGTGCTGAATAAGCCATGTTTTCTCCCTTGAAATTCCCTTGGAGAAAGTTTATGGGTGCCCGTCTTATTATTCAGACCTTTCTGCCAACCTTGTCTTGTGCTGAAGCTGTCTTTTAGGGGCCATGGGGCTACATCATACAGGCTTCCAGAGTGTGTGACCAGAGTGGCTCATTTCAGCTGATCCATTAGAAATCATTTTGCCTGGTCTCCATTATTCATTCATTTATCTGCTCATTCAATTAGACGGGGTTCATTTACCAAGGTCATCAGGGCACCACTGTATCCTGCATCACTTTGCAAGTGATGCTGAGTGTTACAGCTAATCTGACCAAAATGTGAACTTCCCTAGGAGATTGATTCATCATTATCCCTAAGGATTTTAGGGGTCATTCTGAAACTGTTTATCCCCCAAAAGTGTGACACCACCCCCCCAATGTTCTTTTTGACACTAAATTGAAAATCCAGATAAATTACTATAGAAAAGTCACAGTCAGGAAGCTGATGTGCTGCTGCCCAAAAGACGGCCTGAAGAATTAACATCCAGTTAACGGGGGAAAGCGCACACACCCACTCAGGCCAACTTCGTGCTGTGCTGGTGGCATCAGAGCCAGGCTTGAGGAAAGAAGCAAAGGAACCCAGCACGCAGTGTCATTTGGAGGGTTTGTTATTTTGCGGTGTTAAGTTAAATCCAGTGAACCAGTTTCCATCACCTGACTTTTCCCGGGAGAGGTGAGTTTTGAGGAGAGTACCCCGTGGCTCCTCTTTCCTGGGCTTCATTCAGAACACCCCAGTGGTTAAGGGCTGCACTTTATGAAAAGACTGCATCTTGAAGAGAAGATACTGCACCCGGCTGTCCCCAGCTGCCAGTCCTACACTTCCCCGTGTTACAAAGCCGTTGCTGACGTGTAGCGACGACCTGCTGTCCTGCCTGCCTTCCACAGGGCAGAGGGAGGAGGGCCAGAGCGGCTTGGAAAGCACGGGGCAGAGCCATGCCCGGGGGACGGACCCAGCGTGATCAGGAGAGGCCTGCAGGCATGTGGAAGGCGGGGGCAGAGTGAACACCGGCTACTGTGCGTGATGCCTGGGGACCAGGGCCACCCCTGGCTCCTTCCAGACCCCGTTTCAGATTTCTCCAGAAGGTAGTCAAGTTTAAAGTGATCATAATGGTGACATGTATATGCGTATCTTGGGGCTTCCCAGGTGGCGCTAATGGTAAAGAACCCACCTGTTGGTGCAGGAGACATAAGAGATGTGGGTTTTGATCCCTGGGTCAGAAAGATCGATCCTCTGGAGAAGGAAATGGCAACCCACTCCAGTATTCTTACCTGGAGAATCCCATAGAGGATCCTGGCAAGGTACAGTCCATATTGAGAAATATATATATATATATATATATATATATATATATATATATATATATGGATAATGTAACTCAAATGGAATGTATGCACCAAATTTAAAATGTACAGGGTTTTTTTTTTGGTCCTCAGTCATTTCAGTCACTCAGTCATGTCCGACTCTTTGCGACCCCATGGACTGCACACCAGGCTTCCCTGTCCATCACCAGCTCCCAGGGCTTACTCAAACTTATGTCCATCAAGTCAGTGATGCCATCCAACCATCTCATCCTCTGTCATCCCCTTCTCCTCCTGCCTTCAATCTTTCCCAGCATCAGGTTCTTTTCCAGTGAGGCAGTTCTTCACATCAGGTGGCCAAACTATTGGAGTTTCAGCTTCAGCATCAATCCTTCCAGTGAATATTCAGGACTGATTTCCTTTAGGATTGACTGGTTGGATCTCCTTGCTGTCCAAGGGACTCTCAAGAATCCTCTCCAACACCACAGTTGAAAAGCATCAATTCTTCAGTGCTCAGCTTTCTTTAAATCGAAGGCCATGTGATACACTGGAAGGAGCATGCTGGCCTGGTGGCATTGGACCCCAGCCCCTCCACTCACGTGACAGGCTAGTCAAAGGCTGTTGGCCATTTCTTTCTGGTTGGGTAGAAAGGGAGTGGGAACAGCACAGTGAACAGTTCACACCCCCATACAGGTGGCCGGGCCAGCAGCTGTCATCTCCATCAGCTGGGGCAGCTGTCCCTGTGAACAATCCCACGTCCCATGCCACTGTCGCCGACTCGGCCCCTGGTGGAACCTGAAGGAGGACTCTGAATTGCCTTACATTCTCAGTGCTCATGGGTAGGAGGAGCTGTGTAGCTGGTGATGAAGAGGGAGTGCAGGCTCTGGACAACCCAACAGAAAAAAAAAAAAAAAAAACAGAAACCAAATTTAAAAGTGGGCTAAGGATTTGGACAGAGTTTACTTAAAAGAAGATGTACCAGCAGCCATATGAAGAGTGCTCAGCCTCACTCATAATCAGGGAAATGCGAAGCAAAACCATGGTGTGGTATCACCTCACACATGGCAGGATGGCTGTTACCAAAAAGACAAAAGCTGATCATTGTTGATGGAGGAAGTGGAGACATTGGAACTCTTGGACACTGCTGGTGGGAATATAAGTTGGTGCAGCTATTATGGAAAACAGTATGGAGGTTCCTCACAAAAATTAAAAATAGGGACTTCTCAGGTAGTCCAGTGGTTAAGACTCCATGCTTCCAATGCAGGAGGTGCAGGCTCGATCCCCGGTCAGAGAAGTAAGATCCCACGTTCTGTGGGGCACAACCAAAAAGTGAAAAATAGAACTGCCATGTGATCTAGCAGGCCCACTTCTGAGTGTTTATCCAAAAGAATTAAAATTAGAACCTCAAAGAGATACCTACACTCCCATGTTGACTGCAGCATCAGTCACAGTAGCCAAGATGTAGAAGCAGCCTAAGTGTCCATCAGATGAATGGATAAAAAAAGGTGACCTGTGCAGACAGTGGGATGCTGTTCAGCCTTAAAAAGAAGGAAAATGTGCAGTATGCGACCTCATACATGAGCTATGTAAAATAGTCTAATTCACAAAATCAAAGAATTAAATCTCGGTTGTCAGGGGCTGTGAGTAGGGGGACATGGGCAGTCACTAATCAACAGGCATAAATCTCAGTTACAATGAATAAGCTTCAGAGATCTGCTATATAGCGTCACTGATACCGTATTGTATACTTAAAATTTTAAGAAAGTAGATCTCTTGTTGCATATTCTTAGCACAATAAAATATAAAGTTTTAAATAAACTAAGACCACACTCAGTCACAAAAAGAAAAAGGAGCAGAAGAAGAATGCTCACGCTTGGTTCCAGCCCAGCTCTGTCCCCAACCAGCTATGTGACCTTGAACATCCAAGTGACCTAAAGCACCCAACATTTTCCTGTTCTCAAAATGGAAGTTATAATTTTCTCCACCTCATAGTCTGGCTGTGAGGATTCAAGGGGATAAAACATGTGAAGGATTTTGAATAGTAGTTGTGCATTCAGTAAACATTATCTATATTCAGTAATCAATGTCATTTCACATATAGTGTTGATTATGGCATGGAAAGTTCATTGGTGGAGATGAGTTTTGACTCTGGTCTTGCAGGATGGAATTGACCGGCAAATGGAAATCAGAAGAGCATATTCCAGGTAGGGTCCTACAGAGAAGGGGTCGCAGAATGTGTCTGATTCTCCAGCCATGTGTTCTCCACTGGGGCTGATTTCTTTGCTTCTTAGCTCCTTGTTTCTTTTCATCACTTGAAAATGATGAAAATTGTCTACTGCCATGACAACACAGTGCAGTCGTGAACTCTGGCAGCTTTGTTCTTTATTCAGAAGTGATGTTCTGTCGAGGCCATTTAAGCAAGGATTTCTCATTCTGCTCTTGTCACTGTCTGTCTCACTTCCATTAACCAGTTTGTAATGGGATTGATAAGCTATCAATAATAATTAGACAGTGTCGTGGGATGAATCCCAGCAGAATCGACATGTAGGAGCTAAAAGAATCCGTAGTCATCGTGTCAAATGCGTGCTCATTTTTAAATTGACTCATTTAACAGCTTCCCTTTTGTTCTTTAATCTGCATAGTACATCAAGTAGAGCACAGAGATTCTAACAATAGAAGATATTAGAAACAGAGCTATCAAATTAATTCACCTCTTCCAAACCTGTCACATGTAAACCCAAAAACGTAGGTATATCAGCATCAGACTGTGTTGTACCTGTCTGCTCGTCAGGCATGGGGACTTCCAGCTCCAAAAAAAGGGAGGAATCCCTGAAGAGCTCAGAGGTTTTATCCCACACTCCTGATAGATATCAAGAAAATGACACGCAGAATTCCTCTACCCTTTGGTGGAAAGACTCACCACTTGTTAGTTCTGAGGGGTCATCTAGATCAGCTGTCGGCTTTATAAGACTCTTGCCAGAAAGCCATCCTCTTGTGACAGGAAGCTCACTGGTTCACAAATTGGCCCACTGTATGTTCAGATAATTCCAGTTGTCAGAAAATTCTTAACTCGTATTGAGCTGAAGCTTCTCTGCAATTTCTAAACTTGAGTAAAGAATTCCAAGTATGTCCACCTTGAATTCGGTTACAGCTTGGCCAGAATTAGTGGGGGTGGGGTGTGTGTATGTTTAATTTGCCCGTTTTCTATTTGTGTGTTAGTCCCTCAGTCGTGTCTGACTCTTTGTGACCACATGAACTGTAGCCTTCCAGGCTCATCTGTCCATGGGATTCTCCAGGCAAGAATACTGGAATGGGTGGCCATTTCCTTCTCCAGTGGATCTTCCTGACCAGGGATCAAACCCATGTCTCCTGCATTGGAGGCAGATTCTTCACAGTCCGAGCCACCGCAGAAGCCCTATTTAATGAACTACTCAGAACCTAAGGAGGATAGGTAGTCAGCAGGGATTGCCTTGGTCTGGGTCTCCGTGAAAAATACACTTACTAAAAGGATTTATTTTCTCTCCAAATTAGTAAAGCAAATCCTCTTTTAAATGTCTTTAATAATAAATATTTAGGGGACCACAACTGGCTCCTTTAATGCCACTCTCCCTAACAGTTTCATAGCAGGTTAGAGCTGGAGGGACATCCAGGGTCACCCCAGTATATCCAAGCCACTGCCCAAGGTCACACCAATGACATGGACAGCCGAGCCAGGCCCAGAGCACCAGCTCTGAGGACACATTTGGCAACAGCCAGCCTCTGTCCTTTACGTGGGGTCCACCACCCACAGTCTGCGCACCTGCAGCAGAACGTTTCTGCGTTTAGTGAGGTGACCAGATGAGTCACTGTGTGTGTGTCATTTAATCAGGCGGAACTGGCTGTGACCGAGGCTGAGAGTGAAGGGCGGGGCAGGCAAGCCGCACGCTCTCAGTCTCCCAGCGCTGACCCTGGTCCTGGGAGCATTTTGTGATGGTGCCAGGAGTTGGGGGTTAGAGCTGGGGGCGTTTCCTGTAATAACATCTTATTACACTACAGACTGCTCCCAGGCCCGCCCCACCCCCCCACAGAGAGCAGCTGTAGCTTCTCTCACCAGTTCCTTTTTTTTTGTAAGGCAGCTCTCCTTCCTCCCAGTGTGTTGTGGGTTAGTCACTCAGTCGTGTCCAACTCTTTGCCTCCCCCTGGACTGTAGCCCATCAGGCTCTTCTGTCCATGGATTTTCCAGGCAAGAATACTGCAGTGGGTTGCCATTGCCTCCTCCGGGGGATCTTTCCAACCCAGGGATCGAACCCAAGTCTCCTGTTTCTCCTGCGTTGCAGGCGGATTCTTTACTGCTGAGCCATCAGGAAAGCCCCAGTGCTCCATCCTATTTCCACAGCTTTCCAGAACTCTTGTTGCTCTCAGATTTCTTGTCCCTGCTGTGCAGGCTTGGGGATCTTTCCCCGGTGCCCCACTTTCTAGTTCTGCCACATCTGAGTCATTCATCCCCACCTACCCTGTGAGTCCCATTTGCTTTCTTGTCCCTGAATAAGCATATGGACTTTAAAACTTGAGATATAATTTGAGTACCGTAGAGTTCACCCATTTAAAGTATACAATTAAGTGGTTCGGGGCCTATTACATTATTTTTTTTTTCAGTTGTGGCACTCAGATTCAGTTCAGTGTCTCAGTTGTGGCCGACTCTTTGCAACCCCATGAACTGCAGCACGCCAGGCCTCCCTGTCCATCACCAACTCCCAGAGTTTACCCAGACTCACGTCACGTCCATTGAGTCGGTGATGCCATCCAACCATCTCATCCTCTGTTGTCCCCTTCTCCTCCTGCCCTCAATCTTCCCCAGCATCGGGGTCTTTTCAAATGAGTCAGCTCTTCGCATCAGGTGCCCAAAGGATTGGCATTTCAGCTTCAACATCAGTCCTTCCAATGAACACCCAGGACTGATCTCCTTTAGGATGGACTGGTTGGATCTCCTTGCAGTCCAAGGACTCTCCAACACCACAGTTCAAAAGCATCAATTCTTTGGCGCTCAGCTTTCTTTATAGTCCAACTCTCACGTCCATACATGACTATTGGAATAACCATAGCCTTGACTAGACGGACCTTTGTTGACAAAGTATGTCCCTGCTTTTTAATATGCTATCTAGGTTGGTCATAACTTTCCTTCCAAGGAGTAAATGTCTTTTCATTTCATGGCTGCAATCACTATCTGCAGTGATTTTGGAGCCCCAGAAAATAAAGTCTGCCACTGTTTCCCCATCTATTTGCCATGAAGTGATAGGACCAGATCCCATGATCTTAGTTTTCTGAATGTTGAGCCTTAAGCCAACTTTTTCACTCTCCTCTTTCACCTTCATCAAGAGGCTCTTTAGTTCCTCTTCACTTTCTGCCATAAGGGTGGTGTCATCTGCATATCTGAGGTTATTGATATTTCTCCCAGCAATCTTGATTCCAGCTTGTGCTTCATCCAGCCCATTGTTTCTCATGATGTACTCTACATAAATTAAATAAGCCAAGTGACAGTATATAGCCTTGACGTACTCCTTTTCCTATTTGAAAACAGTCTGTTTTTCCATGTCCAGTTCTAACTGTTCCTTCCTGACCTGCATACAGGTTTCTCAAGAGGCGGGTCAGCTGGTCTGGTATTCCCATCTCTCTGTACATACGTAATAAAGTGTGCCACTTGAACCATTGTTAAGTGTACAGTTCAGTGACACTGAATACGTTCATGTGTGCAGCTGTCACCCCCATTTCCAAAACTTTTCCATCCCCTCAAACAGAAACTTTGTACCATTAAGCAGCAACTCCCCAGACTCCTCTCCCCACCCCCCAGCCCCTGGTACCCAACCTCTAATTTACATTCTGTCTCTATTAATTTGCCTATTCTAGGAATCTCGTATAAGTGGAATCACACAATATCTGTCCTTTTGTGTCCGGCTTATTTCACTTAGCATAACATTTCCAAGATTCATCCATATTGTAGCATGTATCAGAACTTTATTCGTTTTTATGGCTGAATACTATTCTGTTGATCACCCGATGGGCACTGAGGTTATTTCCACCTTTTGGCTATGGTGAATACTACAGCAGTGAACATTAGCATACAAGTGTCTGTTTTGGCTTTCAATTCCGTTTTGTACTTACCTAGACCAGAATCACTGGGTCATACAGTAACTGTTTACCTCAAACTGTGTTTGAGCAACAAGCATGTGGGCCTTTTGCATTTCAGCTGTTACAAGTAGAAAGTGTAGTTCTTTATCCCCTGGAGGAGGAAATGGCAACGCACTCCAATATTCTTGACAGGATAATCCCATGGACAGAGGAGCCTGGTAGGTTATAGTCCATTGGAGTTGCAGAGTCGGACGTGACTGAGCGACTGAGCACACATGCACGTAGTTTTTCTTAATTAAGATATATCCATTTTATCAGTTAGAATGAAGAACTATAAGTGTATGCAATCAATTCATTCCTTGCCTTCTTCTGAGTTCTTAATTATCATCTGCACAGCTCACTTGACAGTTCATCATGGAAGCCTTTATGACATCCTTTCTCTTTAACTGATTATTTTAAAACTTCTAGTGTGTAACTTGTCATGTTTTTATACAATCCTTCACTGAGATTTTAATCAGCTCCTAGGGCGGAGACACATATTATATTTCTTTATACTGAAATTCCCTGTACCTCCTAGCATAGATTGCCAAGGATTCTAACTGATGAGTTTTAACTTCTTTCCTATCAGTCTTCTGGTTTATTCCTAGACTGGAAACTTTTCCAGCAAGTCTGTTACCTTCATAGAACTCACTTTGCCTAGAGATATTTTTTACCTGCAAACCTGTTTCCACATGTTAAATGAGGTAACACTAATAATGGAAGCTAGTTTTCATAGAATACTTACTCTGTGTTGTGTACCATTCAAAATACTTTGTGTATTTTCTCATTTGATTCTCAGAACAAGCCTGTGATGTAGGTACTATTATTATCTACACCTTACTGGTAAGGAGATTGACTCTCTTGGAGGTTGAACAGTCACCCAAGACCACCAGCACTTGCTGAAGTTAGACATCTGTCTTCCGGGCCTGTGTCCTTACCCACAGATGCAGAGAGGGACCCTTCCACCCTGATCCGGGGGGACAGAAGGTACAGCCCCAGGAGGAATTATCCAGCCCAGATGTCAGCAGTGCAGGCTTCGGGGAGCAAGGCATCAGGCCTCCTGTGGACTCACTCCCAGCCCCTCAGCCTTTTGTAGACCAGCAGACCTGGGGCTCCAGTTTCTCATTTCTCCACTGCCCTCAGGTGGGGCAGAGATCAATCTTGGAATCTGGCTGTCACTGGCTGTATGACCTTGGGCAAGACACCTGGGTTGGGAGGTGGCAGTATTGTGGCTCCATTAGGCGCTCTATAAATACCGGCTTCTTAGCCAAGTGGTTGGACACTGACCATCTTACTTAGGCAATCGATATTTCTTAAAAATAGATGATCAATATACAAAAATAGATGTGATCCATTTTTACACCTTTCACAATAAGCAAGCAATTCCGTATCTGTCATCCCACCAGCCTCTCACTGAGCTGCGAGGCAGACAGAATTGGTTCCCAAAGTGACAAACATAAATATCTCAGGAAAAAAGAAATGTGCTGGTCAAGAGCCAGGCAAAGTGTGTTCCTCCCCATCAGTATATGAAGTCTCGGTTCTAGAACGAAGACCAAGGGTTCAGAGCAGCGCCCTCACAGGCATCTTTTACCGCCACCCCACCCTCGGCCCGGCAGTGGAGAAGCTGTAGGAAGGTTGGGACTTCCCTGAGATGGGGACCTGGGGGTCTTAGGTGGCCTGCACGGCAAAGCCATCGCCCCTCCCGTCCTCAGAGCCAAGAGGTGGCTGATGCTATGGGGTCCAGCTCCAATTCCTCAGCTGTGTGCGGGATTAGCAGGGTCAGCACCTCGCGCTCCCATCCCTCTCACTACATCCCAGCCCCTCTTGGATGTCTTATCCTCCCTTGCCTAAATTGGCGGGGTCTCCCAGGCCCCAAGCCTAATAAAGGTTATGCTCTTCCTTCCCAGGGGTGTTTTTCTTCCACACCACAGCCTCGCGTTGCTGGGGT
Organism: Bos indicus x Bos taurus; assembly: GCF_003369695.1. Taxonomy (NCBI): domain Eukaryota; kingdom Metazoa; phylum Chordata; class Mammalia; order Artiodactyla; family Bovidae; genus Bos; species Bos indicus x Bos taurus. Next base: position 16,730,324 of record NC_040079.1, read on the forward strand.
CTGCCTGGGTGCTCCGTGTGCTTTTCTGTCCCTCCCTGGTGGCTCAGAGGGCACTTGTGTGAATTGGAATATCTCCTGCCTTATCAGTAAACAAGAATGTCACAGCCATCCGTGATTTCAGGCCTCCAAATGTAATGTCAAATGGAGTATTTTCTGCCATAGTAAACAGGGATGTCACAACCTAGCTATTTTTCCTTAATTAACACTTTTGATGTTCAGACTACTTGCCCCTTGCTACAAACTTCTATATAACCTGATTCCTCCCGCTACCTCCTCGGAACAGTTATCTCAGGATCACTTGAGATGCTGTCTCTCGGACTCCCAAGTCCTAGGTGGATGTTGTCTAGTCGCTCATTTGTGTCTGACTCTTTGCAACCCCATGGACTGCAGCACGCCAGGCTTCCCTGTCCCTCACTATCTCCCAGAGTTTGCTCAAACTCATGTCCATTGAGTCAGTGATGCCAGCCAACCATCTCATCTCTACCATCCCCTTCTCTTCTTGCCCTCAATCTTTCCCAGCATCAGGGTCTTTACCAGTGAATTGGCTCTTCATATCAGGTGGTCAAAGGATTGGAGCTTCAGCTTCAGCATCAGTCCTTCCAGTAAATATTCAGGGTTGATTTCCTTTAGGATTGAATGGTTTGATCGCCAAGTGGTCCAAAGGACTAGGAATTCCCACCAAACAAAAGATAATTCTCAATTTCAAGGTTGTGCCTGTTTTTTTAGTGGACAGCTGCCATACAGCTCTGGGCTGCCAGTGCTTCCCCGGCAGGTCTGCTGAGCCCTGATGAATGGGGGAGAGCCCAGGCCTGCCCGGAAGGTTCTCTCACCCCATTTCCAGAAGCTTCTGTGGGCCCCACTCCAGCCTCTTCTCTTGTCCTCGCATCATCCCCACCCCCACCCCCAACCCCGCCGGTGAGACTGGTGACACCTGGGTTTCCCCATCAGGGTTCTCAAGAGCAGAAGTCACATTCCTACCCTCTCTCCTGCTCTGCCTGCCCCTGCCTGCAGCAAGTGCAGCTCTGCCCGGCCGGTCAGGTGTCTCACCACACAGCCTCTCATGGTCCTTGTTTCTCTCTTTGCATTTCCAGCACTGTCTCCAAGCAGAGAAAAAACGTCATCAGCTGTGTCACGGTCCACGACTCTCCCTACTCCGACTCCTCCAGCAACACCAGCCCCTACTCCGTGCAGCACCGCGCCGGGCACACCACCACCACCTTCGACACCAAGGGGAGCCTGGAGCCACACTGCACGGGGAACCCCCGGACCATCATCGTGCCCCCCCTGAAAACCCAGGCCAGCGAGGTGCTGGTGGAGTGTGACAGCTTGGGGCCAGGTAATTCGGGGCGGAGCTGCCAGGAGCATCTCTCTCAAGGCTGGTTTTCTGCTTCCTGTGGCTCGCAATCTTGTTACAGGAGCACTTAATAAGCCCTGGATCGGGGGAGTGTGTGGTTAATAGATCTTTACCAAGGATCCTGTTTGAGAAGGTTCCTTGTTGTCAGCCAAGGCGGCCAGAGATGACCTCATATCTGTCACAAAAAGTCCTCCCTGTGATGACGGCCGCCTCATTTCTAAACTATCTCACGGATGGGTGGACAGATGGGTGGATGGATGGATGGATGGATGGGTGGGGAGTTTGCAAAGAGTTTGTCGCCTGAGTGGGAACAAGCCTGGTCAGCCCTCAATGTTTCCTACTGAGGGTGGCTTTCTTTGCTCTCAAGGGACCATTCTCAGGAACCATATGTTCTGGAATTATTCCATTTGGGCACTTCTTAGGTTTCTCACACCTGGTGGCAGTGCAAACATTCAGGAGAGTGAGAAGGGAGCCTTTCTTTTGTAAGAGGGGTGAATGCGAGAGAGAAGGCGGGTAAGGGAACCAGTGGGTCCTAGGGCAAGTGCACCCATTTAGGAAAAGATACATCTGAAAGTTAAGAATCTGGGCATTAATCCCTCAAACCTCTCCTTGCCTCACACCCTTAAGTCCTCAGGTCACCTGCATGTAGCCCATTTATAAAGATTACAGCCTTAAATGCACACATCTTGGTGTGTGCTCTCCTGCTTAATTAACAGTGAAGGTGTCAAGACTATGTTGTTGAAAACCTTAAGACCAGCAAAAAGAGAATGACATACTGTTTTTCATCTGTAATCCAAAATCCAAAAAGCTCTGAAAACCAGATTTTAAGTTCATAGCAAACTCGGCTGGTAAACCCAGACCTGAACTAGCCAGAGGCTGTTTGCAAGTCCCTTTGTCATATTCCTGTTTGTGTCATAGTCATATCTGTGCCAGTTAGTGAAATGTCCCGTATTTTATAACAGAAATATTCACTTCTTTTTATTATGTGGTTAGTGCCCAAGGCTCCTTTGAGGGTAACCTAAAATGTTGAATATGTATCAAATTCCCTTCTAAAATCTGAAAGTCTTTATTTCATAAGTGTCTGACCCTAGGGTTTTCCAATCGGAGATTGTCAATCTACACAATGAGATGAGCGTTGTAAATTGAGGATGCCCGTGTTCCAGGACCTCTCAGAGGAACTCCGTAGCAGTAACGGCCCCTGTACAATTCAGGACAGTGTCTGTAAGAATTGGCTCAGAACAGACCTTACCCAGGTCCTCTTGCAATTCATAAAGGCAGGGGTGGGGGTGCACAAGTAACTGATGCTGAAATTCCCTTGGCCGTTTAAACACAGAGGAGGATGCATGAGAGAGTGACCATATCATCGAAGGTTAGGCATCTTCCAGCTCAGAGCTTTGTCGGTCTTGGTGCTGGCAAAATTGGGAGTTACTGAAACTTTAAGGTGAGGTGGTCCGATCCCTAGTTGAAACAGGTGAGGAAACCGAAGGCCAGCTTTGCCCCGCCTAACACAGCAGTTTTCTGTTAGGACCCAGAACAACAGCGAGGTGGACAGAGGCGGCTTTGTGGAGCCCACCGGTCACCTCTTTCACATTCCACTGCCCATTTCCACCATCAGCTGTCACGCTGTGGGCCGCCCATGGTGGTTTTGAGGACTCACCCCACTACATTTCCACAGAGATTGTTAGAGCTGAAGGGATGAGAATCTCTCAGGGATACTTTGGACCAAAAAAAAAAAAAAAGGAAGTTACTCTCAGAATTCTCAGAAAGGCTGCTGGTTCTACAGCACCTCATGCTGCTGTCTCTGGGGAAGCCCGTGGTGTGATTTCCTGATGTAAAGAGAGATGTATGTTCCCCTGTGAGGACCTGCCTTCCTAGTGACAGCAGGAGGCAGGAAGGAGCTTCATTCTGGTCCCTGTCAGCCCACCAGCCTGTGGTGTCTCTCAACACTGACACCCACCATTAGCGGCACAACCCTCCTAGTTCAGCTCAGAAGAATCAGGAGAGCAGCCTTCCTCGGCCTCCTGCGGCCCATTTGGCCCCATTATGGACCTTTGCGGGGGTCCCGGGCTTCCCTGAGCCCTCTCAGGTCAAGACAAAAGGCCGTGCAGCCAACAGTCCATTTTCTTTCGTTCTTGTTTTGGTCCATTTTCTCTCAGTGCTCATACCCTCTGTGGGTCCCAGTTCAGAAAGGATCCCTGAGAATGTCTCACGTAGCCTCCTCAGATCTCTTGGGGTAGTTAAGGTTCTTCTGGACGGCAACAGAACAAACTCTGCACTGTTATAAGGAAAATGCAGGACTAGGGTCAACCACCAAGTCCCGGATGGGACAGAACTCCTTGATCTGAGCCACTGGAGGCCCAACGCCTGCTTTCTGGGCACTGCGTCACCCTGACCCAGTGACCCCCAGGCTCCCAGTTTCCCTGCCCCAGGAGACAGGACTTGATGGTCCCAAGTTGGGGCAGACATCTGTTGTTTGAGCCTTAGCCAAGGAACAGGGCTCAATAATAAAGACATCAACCATAGCTAACACTGTTAAGAGCTGAACACGTGCCAGATACTAAGCATTCTACGTCCTTTAACTCAGGTAGTCCTCACAGCAACCCTAATGTAGTTTCCATTACTTTCCCAGTTTTCCACATAGGAATATAGACGCACAGAGAGGTTAACTCACTACGGCCATGCAGGAGGCCCTCCAGGGTTCATGTGGCATCTAAAGCACTCTGCTACCGGCCTTGTGCAGACAGGGCCACTAGGGGCCACCCGTGAACCCAGGCCTGTTCCCGAGCAGTGGATCTTTGAGAGCAGCTAGGAAAGATGGAGGGCAAGAGAAGAAGGGGACAACAGAGAATGAGATGGTTGGATGGCATCTCTGACTCAATGGCATGAGTTTGAGCAAACTCCAGGAGATGGTGAAGGACAGGGAAGCCTGGCATGCGGCAGTCCATGGGGTCACAAAGAGTCGGACACGACTTAGGGACTGAATAACAAGGCTTAGGTAGAGAGCTCTGTACATCCTTCCAGCTCCAAAATATGCCCCAAGAACTTGACCCTCAGCACTTGCCTTCTCCACTCCGAGGTCACTTCATTTCTCTCTGCAGGAGGAAATTCCTAGTCTCTTGGTCCCTTTCAAGACCCTCTTCCCTCATTCTGGGGTCCCCTACTCTGGTGACTTGACAAGCTCTGACCCAGCCCCCGACCCCTGTCCCTGTGATGATGGTGGCCTGGCCCTGTCACATCCATTTCATCTGAAGCTCTCTAACTTACAGGCTCAAGCTATGGGTCCCTTGCACTTAAGAGTTTCTCCCTCAAGTATAATTACTACAAAGTACCCAGAGCATTGACACAGGAGCAGAGAGGTGCCATCCCCAGCTGGGCCCAGGAAGCTTGCACAGCTGGTGATCCACAAGGCAGGGAGGAACTGAATACCAGTACAGCAGCCCTATGGCTGAGCGATGGAGACTGAAGTTGTCCTGAAGTTGCCAACATCTGCAGCTTTCCGTCCTTCACCCTACAGTGGGTCCCCTGAACCCCTCCCTCCACCCCCACCCCCAGGTTTTGGAGGACCTTTGAGAGTCTAACTAAGTTTGGCCTGAGCACAGACCCTGATTCCATGATGCAGGTCAGCTGTGTCCACCAGGGCCAGGCTGGCTCCTGCTCTCCTGGAATCTTACGAAGAATACAAATTCCTGGGCATCTCATGCTTCACTGGGTAGGATGGGAGGGCCCCTGGGCACCGATGCACAGTTGAATTTGGGGTCTCTGCTAGGACCCGCCCCTTCCCAGGGAGGTAGCTCTCCTTTTACTGGGGCAGGGAGGTTGGGGGGAGTGGCTGTTGCCTCCAGGTAGGAGGCTCCTCTCACCCTCAGTGTGCTCCCCAGTCTCCTTCTCCCAGGTTCCTGATTGGCCTTCACTCTCCAGCTTTGTCTCCATCAACAGTTAATCAGCATTCTCTCTTGCTGGCCCCAGCCTCAGGCATCTCCTCATCATGACTTTGATCTCATCACCCTGGGATTTGTAATAGAATTGATCCAACCCAGTTATGTCAAGTGTGCTTTATTAATTGTTAGCATCCCTACCCCCTAAAACAGCCAGAGAGTGCAGAGAATGCTCAGTCACTCAGTTGTATCCGATTCTTTGCGATCCTACGGACTGCAGCAAGCCAGGCTTCTCTGTCCATGGGATTCTCTAGGCAAGAGTGGGTTGCCATGCCGTCCTCCAGGGGATTTTCCAGACCCAGGAATTGAACCCGCATCTTTTGTGTCTCCTGCATTCATACGCGGATTCTTTACCACTAGCGCCACCTGGGAATGACCAGATGTGCTCTTTTTACACTCACAGTCCCGGGGTGCCTGATTGAGACTGTCTGTATTAGACTTTTGTGTTTCCCAAAGATGCTCATCCCCAATAAATCTTCCAAATTCTCACAACTGACAGCACGAGAAATAGCCCTGCCTTCTGAGGTCCTGGGTTTGTCTTGCCGCTTCTCCTTTTACTGGGGTCTTCTCTTAAAGTCCCTACTCTGGGAGGCTCCTTCAAACATGGATGGTTTTAGGGTCGGGGAGTCTGCTGAGGACATTGCAGGTTTTGGCAAGTGTCCGGACTCCCTGTGCTGAAGGCCTCTTGGCATTCACTGTGGATCACTTCCTCTTCATCTAGACAAAGCTTCAGGACAGGAATACCTGATGTCAGGAGAGACACTGAGAGGTAGGCGAGCGGTCACTCTCAATTCCATATGTCCTGTGTCCGTGCATGCGGTTCTTACTTTGCCCCCTGGAGACACAAGTCCCACTCTGCTGGGAATTTGACAGGTCACTCGGCACCAATAATGACTGAAATGGTTTCTTTAATATAAACCGCCTCCCCCTCTTCATTTTATTCTGGTTGTTCCCCCTACCCCTGGGTATATTATTATTGTTCAGTTGCTAAGTTGTGTCCGACTTTTCATGACCCCAAGGACTGCAGCACTCCAGGCTTCCTTGTCCTTCACTATCTCCTGGAGTTGACTCAAGCTCATGCCCATTGAGTCAGTGGTGCCATCCAACCATCTCATCCTCTGTTGCCCCCTTCTCCTTTTTCCCTCAATCCTTCCTGCATCAGAGTCTTTCCCAGTGAGTCGGCTCTTCACATAAGGTGACCAAAGTATTGGAGCTTCAGCATCAGTCCTTCCGATGAATATTCAGGGTTGATTTCCTCTAAGATTGACTGGCTTGGTCTCCTTGCTGTCTGAGAGACCACAGTCCCTTTTTTGAGACTCAGTTTTCTGTACTCTGCTACATCTGTCACTGTGTCTTTGCATCTTGGCAGGTGGCCCCCCACTGCACCCCTGGCTGAAACACAAGGAACCTCAGAGAGCTCTCCTTCCACCTCTTAGATGACCTTTAGGCTTTTCAGTGTCACCAGATAGTAATTCTAAAGTCCATCAGGGTTTGCTCCCAACCAGTGGAACAAGCTGCAGCCCAGGTGTCAGTCCCGAGTCAACATCATCACCGAGTCTGGGGGCAATGCGGCTGATGGGGATCGTCCAGTCTCAGGACTGTGTCCTCGGAAGACTACTGTTGTCCCCCTAGGGCAGGGTCTTCCGGGCAGCCAAGGACCTGTGACTGACCTGTGCCCTTTTCCTCCTCCTGACACAGTCAACACCAGTCACCACTCGTCCTCCTTCAAGTCCAAGTCCTCCAGCAACGTGACCTCCACCAGCGGTCACTCTTCAGGGAGCTCGTCTGGAGCAATTGCCTACCGGCAACAGCGGCCAGGACCACACTTCCAGCAGCAACAGCCTCTCAATCTCAGCCAGGTAAGCACACATGCCACGCTCCCCTGCCCCTCTCCTCCCACCAGCTCACTGGGTGCCCTGGGGTAGCAGGAAGTGCCTTGGTGAGCTCTGGTGGTCTCCCTCTGCTGCAGGTCACCTTGGAAAAGGTGGATCCTCAATACATGGAGAGCCAGTCCAACGCGAAATGACTTGTCTAATGTTCCAAAGCCCTTAGTGATGCAGTGCCTGCTTAAAAATAGTCTGGCCCACATGTTGCCTTTTCAGCCCAGCGAAGGGTAAAACACTGGGTCTGGGCCCACTTCGGCCCAGCACCCCAGAGACAGACCTAGAGTCCAACCACGCCAGGCCTCCTGAGTCATTACAGTGAAGGAGGCCTCACACAGGGACCCCAAACCCAGGAAAAGAGCCGGTAAACTTGGGAGACAGTGGTTGATACTCAGGGGAGTATCAACCAGGCGGTGTCTCCAGGGGCAGCACTCAGCCTGTGTGTCTAGGATCACTCAGGTCTGAATTGCAAAGTGGACTCCAGCCCTGCTTCCTTAGTAGCTGGGAGGTAAGATAAGACCACGTGTGTTGTGACTCAGTCTCTGGCTGAGAGAAGGTGGCTTCATTTGTATGTGACTTCAGAATACGGCAACGTTTCTGAGAGCCTGCTGTTTGGGGAGCAGGACTTCACGGTGAGGCAGGAAAGTGGTCCGCACTCAGAGACGGGCCCGTGTGACACTTCACAGCTGCAGGATGTCCTCGGGAGACATGCTGTCTCCTGTTGCCTCTGCAGCTGGCTCTGTCGGTGTGTCACCCGGCCCAGGAAACAGCAGGGCACCACCTTGCTTCTCGGACAGGTTGACTGATATTTTTCCCAGCATGTGAACGAGGCATCTTCTGTGATCCCTGCCGCACCGCCCTCCCCACCCTCCTCCTGACTCTCCTCCCCAGCCCTCACTTCCGCTTTCTCCCAAGTCCTCACTTCCGCCTCCTCCCCACTCCCCCCACCTTCCTCCCTCTCTGCCCGCTCCCGCCCCATGCTCTTCTGCGCATGCGTATGTCCAGTCCCCCCACCCCCCTCAACGCGGTCCTCCTGGTCCTTCTCCAGGCTCAACAGCACATTGCCGCAGACCGCGCCGGGAGCCACCGACGTCAGCAGGCCTACATCACTCCCACGATGGCCCAGGCTCCATACTCCTTTCCGCACAACAGCCCCAGCCACGGCACTGTGCACCCCCACCTGGCCGCCGCCGCCGCCGCCGCCCACCTCCCTGCCCAGCCCCACCTCTACACCTACACAGCACCCGCGGCCCTGGGCTCCACGGGCACCGTGGCCCATCTGGTGGCCTCCCAAGGCTCGGCGCGTCACACCGTGCAGCACACTGCCTACCCGGCCAGCATCGTCCACCAGGTCCCCGTGAGCATGGGCCCCCGGGTCCTGCCCTCACCCACCATACACCCGAGTCAGTATCCAGCCCAGTTTGCCCACCAGACCTACATCAGCGCCTCTCCAGCCTCCACAGTCTACACTGGATACCCACTGAGCCCAGCCAAGGTCAACCAGTACCCTTACATATAAACACTGGAAGGGGAGGGGATGGGAGGGAGGCTGGCCAGAGGGAGAGGAGGAGGGACGGAGGGGGGATCTGGGGCTTCTGTACTGAAGATGCCGCACAGAAACAATGCAAACGGGCAGGGGTGGGGGGCAGGGGGCAGGGACGGGACACAGATGAAACTTGAACTAGGAAGTAGGAGGACTGAGAGCGGAGGAGAGAACATTTTGAAAAGGAAGGGATTTAAGGAGGGGGGAAAATTATGCTTTTTATTTTAAAAAAGAAAAAGGAAAAAAAATTAAAAATAAAACGTCAGTAACAAAAAAAAACCACAGCTCACGAACCCGTTCGGCACCAAACTGGAAAGAAGAAGAAGAGCCACGGAAGATTCCAGAAGTAGGGGGAGGGGGGCCTCCGTTTTTGAAGAACTTTATGAACTTTGCAAAGATTATTTTCATATGGCAGCAAGTGGCGTTTAAGAATTTGCTGTCAGGGACACCTGATACGGAAATCCAATAGATTTTTAATGATTGAACGTAAGGATTAGGGATTTTTCCAGAACTCTATAAAGGGTCGGGAGCCCTCTGGAAAGGCCAGGCTGTGGCCTGAGGAGGCTGGTGTCTAGGGGTTGGGTCGGGGTTGGCGGAGCCTAGTTCTGGTCCACTTGCCTGGACCTTTGGGGAGGGCGGGCAGGCAGCTGGGCTGAAGGAGGACCCCGGGAGAGGGTGTGTTTTTCTGAGCACTCTGGATAAATCCCTAAGCAATGATATTCCTCAAAATGTCATTAATGATGTGTGTTGCAAACTCGCTTTTTTTTTTTTTTTGGTCTTTTCTGAAAACGTCTCTTCTCTTTGAGTGCATCCCGCGTCTCATAGCCTAGGGCTCGCGGCGTGGCCAGCACCCTGGTAAATGTAGCAGTGTGCACCTATCTGTGCTGCTTTTCGTTCACCCCATTGATACCAATAGACTATCCTCACTGTAATTGCACAAGAAAGGCGATCTCACGCAGGCACGTCCCCCGCGCGGTGGTCCAGGTGCGCCCTCCCGCCCCCGGCACCGCCTCCGGCTCTCGCAGACTTGGTTTTTACATCCTTTCCTCCTAGTGCCTTAGCGACCGGGGACGCGGTTGAGGGTTTACTTCCACGGTACTCCAAGAAGCCGGCTGAGGCGAGTCTCAGCCTCTCAGCCCTTCTTCTGTGCTGTTGCAACATTTTACTCTGGTCTTTTCCTTTTCCTTTTTTTTTTTTTTTTAATTTTAATTTTATTTTAATAAGCTGTTGTCTTTCCCCGGGCTGTTTGCTAGCAGAGGAGTGTCAGGGAACTGGCAGGGGCTAGGAGAGCCAGTGGGTCAGGAGACGGCTGCGGGAGGTGGATGGTGGTGGGTGAGGCTGACGCTGGAGATGGCTTGGCGTGGCTCTTCCCCTGGTGGACAAAGCAAGAGAGACTGACTCCCCACCCTGCACCTTCACCCAGTTCTGCCCCCAGCGGGCTAGCTCTGCGATCTGTGGGATCACAGATCCCATCTCAGTTTCAGGAATGTTGGCTTTGCTTCTGACGCAAGGAGCAAAGGAGAGGAGCGGCCTGCAGCCTCCAGGCCCGGCACTGGCTTCGGGTCGGTCGCCACCTGTCCGCAGGGCGGAGAGCAGGCCTGGGGGCCCGCCCCGTGTTCTCAGACCCGCCCCACACTCCACTCCGCCAGCCCAGCCCATCTGGCCTCTGCTTCCACCCTCCCACCCCACCAGGCTGTGTTTTTCTCTCAACCATTTTGCCTGATCCCTTTCTCTGTAGACAACCGCCAACCGTCATTTGCTGCTAAATCTTTCCTCGCGTTACCCAGGCCTACCCCAGGCAGGCCTTCGTTTCTGGTCTTTGAGGGTTCGGGTGGGCAGAAGGCTGGAGGGACATTCACGAGGGTGAGCCGGTGATCTTGGACCGCCCTTGGGAAAACACGCCCACGGGCAGTCAAATTTCCAAGGAAGTTTGCCGTTTGCCCTCTGTGCATCGTTGATAACGTTCTGGAAATTTCCTCAGGCTTTGAACACTGGTGGGGGTGGGGGTGGAGAGGTGTCTCTATCCATAGCAAATTATTGTCACACACGAAAACGTTGGGAGGTGCTGTCTGGTCCCAGACGGGATTTTTAACTGTGGTCCTCACTGTTTGATGGTTGATGCGGAGCCCCTGACCCCAAAGCCAAGCTTCCAAGGTGCAGAGAGATCGCTCCCGGGTACGAACAGCAGTCCGCACCCGCCTCCCTCACTTTCCTTCCCCATCCTGCGGTATCCCTTAACGATCTACTGTGAAAGGTGTTTTTAATCTTGATATCCGACCTAATTCAGTAACGAAGCCCAGCCCTTACCTTAGCTCTTAGCTGTGAAATGTGAAATAACTCTGGAAAATATCCCCTCTCCATGCATCAATTCTACTTAAACGACAAAGAAATCGGTCCCCAGGTTGGAACCAGCTTAGTCCCGGCCTCAGCCTGGAAGGAAGGAAGGACCCCGTGTCCGCCGGGGAGCCGCCTACAGCAGGACACAATGGTGTCTTCATGGCGCCACAGTCAATGCATCTTCTATCTGGACGTGGGGAAGTGCCGCCATTCTGAGACAACCAGAAAGTGGCCCATGGGGGTGGGGGCGGGGAATGTGCCAGAGGACTCGTGAGCCCGAGCACTCACGGAGCCACGCCAGCCTGCGGACGGATCTCTGTTCTGGACTCGCGGCATCCAGAGGGCAGCAGTGCCCCGTCCGACCCTCCCCGTGCCCAGTCGCCCAAGTCATGGCTGCAAACGAGCCAGCGTTTTTGCCTTATTGGGTAGCATACTGGACCCCTGGTACTGTTCACTTCCAGCGCTTTCTAGATCTGATCTTTTAACAGGAAAAGACAACGTAGCCTTCCACTTTAATGAAAATTATTTTGTCTACTTAAGTTGGAAGTTACTCTTTCACCTGACATTTTCTTTCCTTTCCTTCCTGATCAGGAAATGAAAGTTTCATGCTGCTCATAAAGATAATATTATTGTACTAATTATTTTGGTTATTAACCTTTGTAATTATTATCCTAATCATCATTTTGATATTTTAGTTGGGGGTTTAAAGTGCACATTTATTCCAAGTTATCTTTGTGTTTTCTCTTTAATATTTAAATTTATTTTATTGTATCTGTGAGTATCTGAGTAGACAGGAGGGACATCCAGATGTCCAGTTTTGTCAGACCAAAAAGAAAAGAAAAGAAGGAAGGATTCAGGAATCAGGAAAAAGCTGTCAAGAATGATCCACCAGAGAACAAAAGTCTGAAGAAGAATCAAAGCCTTTATCTCTGTGTAAGCCAACTTGGGCTCTGGACAGCATGGTTCGTGGTCACCATCAAGACTAGATTTTTCTAGACTCTCAGTGGCCTGGGAAGAGATCTGAGGAGGCTCCTTGGAGGCTGAACCCTCAGCATGGTCCTCTCCAACCTTCCCTGTGCTTCTGAAATCTGCTAAATAGACCCTGGGCCTGCCTCGCATCTGATACTGACCTGTCAAGGAAAAAAAAAAAAAAAGCCCTCTGCCCAGAGCTGACCCAGCCCCCTCCCTAAAAGTCCCCCCTTTTCCCATCAGCCCACCAGAAGTGTGGCTTATACCCTTCAGTGTATAGATAAGGTTGCCTCCTAGAAGCCACTGAAGGTAACGAGCTGATGGAAGGTGCTTAGGCAGGTGGTACCTTCCCCTGGGAGATGTCAGCCTCCCTGCCCCTCACAAACCACACTGCCCACTTCTTCAGTCCCTGCCCCCACCCAGTACATCTCTGCACACAATTCTAGGGACAAACTGTGGAGCCAAAAAAATAATAAATAGGGATAGTAGGAGGCCAGAAGAGCACTGACCGTGTCCGGCAGGTCCTCGGACAGTGTGGGCTGCTGCCCCCATGAACTCGTTGGCCAGTGGAGGGGCACAGTGGGGCCTTACAGCGATGCCTACTGGGCTCTGACTGTGCCCTTTAGGCCACCATGCTGGGTGCCATGGGCTTTCTAAATCAGCTTGAGGTGCCCACACACCGCCCACCAAACCCAGAAACTACCAGGCCCCAGGTGGGTGAAATAAGGCCTGGAATGACGGGCTTCACTGAGGCTAATGAAGGGAGACGCCAGGCCATGCCCAGCCCCCCACCACTCAGCGAACATTAGTATCCTCCCCGCATCCCCACCTGCCTTTTTCTTCCAACCCAAGCACAGAGCTGTGGGTCTGAAGCCCTCGGAGAAGGCCCTAGTGGGAGAGATGAGCCCCTCTGTGGGTTCCTCAGCAGCTGCTTGAACTCCCACCCCATCCTCCAACCCTGAGTCGCCCTGGCAGATAGGCTGAATAAAGGCTGCCCGTCCCCAGGACCCAGCTCCCAAGTGGAGAGATGCCAACCTAGTCTTCATGTAGACCACAAATACCCTAGAACATCATCTGCTCTGGAATTGGCTCCATCCTCCTTTACTGAAGCAACATGGTTACGGCTCAGAGGGGCAGGCTAAAAAAGACAGGTCAAGGGGAGCCTCGTAACCAGAGCCCTGGGAACCGCAGGTTGATTTGCTTCTGCTCGTGTCGTCTCGCGGGCACCTCGGGTATTTGCACCGCCATCTCTGTGCTTAGTGCCTCCTTTCATGATGTTTTGGCTGTTTCCAAGGGAAGGGTGAGCAGGCCGATGGGTGGGAGGGTCTGAGGCTTGGTGCCAATTAATACTGTGACGTGGAGCATGTGGTTGGTCGAATTCAGAGGGAAAGGAAGGGTTGGTTGTCTCCTGGACTGTCTTTGCATTCTGGCCTTACTGGTGGTGAGTGGCTGGTGGGCTGTGGGAGCTGGAAGACTTTACCCGCCCAGACACCAGATTGTGGGATGTAAGGAAGGCAAGGAAAGATCAGCCCAGCTGCTGACAGGCAGATTTCCCTCGACCGGATCTCTGGAATTGCAAACACTCATTTTTGAACAAGCTCGTGGTGGAGGATTTGGGTTGTGTGAGTGTGTGTGAGTGAGTGGAGCAGACTTTCTTGGAAACTGGAGGAAGGAGATGAGGAGGCTTAAGGAAATATTGCTGATGGGCTGTGGTTGATGAAACATGGTGGGCTGACTGGCCGGCCCCAGCTCTCGTCCTGGGTTCTCTGGTGCTGGGGGTGGGGTGGGATGTGGGGCTCTCCATGGCCTGTTCAGTAGCTGCGGGGACAGAACAGAAGAGAAAAACGAGGTGCCCTCGAGCAGCAGAGAGGCCAGGGCTCCTTCTGTGGGTCGCAGACCTTGCCCAGCACTGCTCAACACCAGCCCAAGCGATTCTGCCATGAAATATTCCAGCCCCAGGGACCCAACTTGCTTCTCGCCCCTTCTCTGTGTTTTCTTTCTGGTGTGTCTTAGAGATTTCAGATGGGGAAGGCTCAGAGTTGAGCAAGCTAGAGCTGTCCTAACCAAATTGGAAAGGAAAGTGAAAGTGTTCCTTTCTTTAGCCAAAGACCCTCTCCTCAAAGACACCCCCAGATGTGGACAGAATGGCATTCCTCTGTCCTTCCTCTCCCGGCAATAATGACTCTGTCAGTGATGCAATCCCGTTTATATCCTTCTCTTGCCTGACTTGTTTTGGGTTTTTTGTTTTTGACTTTATTTTAAAACTGTGCTCATCTTGTAAGTGGAGTGGAGGTTTATAACCCCCAAATGCTGCTGCTGTCAGGAAACTGGAAGTACTGCATGGATCTGTGGGTGGAACTCACCTTGAGTTACCTCGGGTATCTGCCGGAGCAGACCAGCCAGGAGGTGCGGCTCTGTCTGGGTCAGGTGCACGCCAGGACCGGGCTCAGGGGGGTCAGTATTTTTCCACTTCGATGCCTTAGGACTCTCACTTCTGAGTTCCACAGACGGGACTCAGTGGAGAGATGGAGATGGCAAACTGATATTTAAAGGCAGTAGAAACCCCTTGAAGGCTTTTGGCACCCTCACTCACTTGAGCAACCCAACCTAGGAGAAGTTTTTCCCATCCTTCTGGCAGCTCCCAAAAGTCCAAGAGAGCCAGCTCTGAGCCAGTTCTTCATTTGAGACTCAGTGAGAATCTGCAGAGAAGTGACCCTTCTGCGGGGCATGCTTGCTCAGGGTACCTCTGCCAGAAGGGAGCTTCCTGACGCCCCAGCTTGAGTCCCAGGAGCCTCTGCGAGCCCCTAATTGCACTCTCATTGCATTAGAATTTCACGTTGACTGTCTCTTTGTTAAAACTTGCCATGTCCTTCGAGTAGGAGCCAACATTTGTTGAATGCTTTCAATACACCAGGCTCATCCCAAGCCCTTAGTGAGCACGGCCTCCCGGTACCCTCAGACCCACCCCTATTCACAACACCCCTCTCCTCCATTTACAGAGGAGGAAGTTGATGAGACAGTCGACTCTCTGAGAAAGTAGGCTGTGTTAAGGAAAGGAAATACAAGGATTGGGGGTGGCCCCAAATCCCCGAGCTTCTAGTGAAATTTTGTGTTCTTGAGACCTTTACTAACAGAATTTGTTTCCCTTGTTAAATAATCATCAGTGAGTGGCCTCGTGTTTCTGGTGATCCGTCTATGATGCTCCCATTGACTCTGTGCCAGACACTGTGCTGGAAGTCGCTCCTGTTTATCCCGTTTCATTTCGTCTTCATAACAGCCCTATGAAATCGGCAGTACCAGTCCCTTTACAGATGAGGCAGATGGCTTGGTGAACTGGTAACCAGCCCAGGGTCACACAAGCCAGTAGGGAAGGCCGGCCGTGACCTGGGTCTGCCCAGCTCACAGACGCTGGCCTCAGCTGTCTCCTGGGAGTGTGTGCGAAGAAGGGCCTCACAGGAGCGTTGCCCCGCACCACCCCTGCCCTGTGCGCAGAGCTCAGCAGAAGGTCTGTATGTAGAGGGAGTCCTGAATCTGATCCAGGCAACAAGGGCAGAATTAGTTTGACTTTTAGAGAAAATCTTAGGGGAGTTTCTTTTGATTAATCATAGTAGGGTTCATTTTCGATTCCTTTTCAGTGCACCAACTAGCTTTAGCAGTGCTGCTGCTGCGACAAACTCTTATAAGAGTGAAGAAAAAAAAAAGTGTTCTTTTCTTCTTTTAAAAAAATATTTTTTTCTTGCTTATAGTTAATTCTAGAAAGGCAATACTAAAAGTATATATTTTCTTCAAAATACTATTTTTTACTGCACTGATAAATATCATAACGACTCTGGTCTCTGTAATCAATCCACCCTTCAGCTCTGGGTAGAACCAAAGGCAGGATTCACACCAAATTTGTAAATAATCACGTGTGAGTCTGGTGTCCAGGAACTGTTTTTTCTTTGTGTTTAAAAAATTTAAAAAAAAAAAAAAAGGAAAAAAGAGACAAGATCAAGATGATATTTAGAAAGAGGAACAAAATTAAGTTTTCTTTCAAGATAGCCTTCTCAAAGAAATGGGAAGCAACATGTTGTGCAAACTGAAGAAAAATTAGCCAACTTTCAGGATACAAGGAAGGGGAGCCTCTGGCTGAGGTGGGAGATTAACAGTAACGTAGAAACGTGTTTCCTTTGGTTGAAAGGTGGCAAGAATTTAGCAATGCTTTAGAACTAGATTTTTCATTTTGTGGAAAACCATTACCATTTGTTACGAAATATCTCTGCAGTTGTTTGGAATGGGGTTTTCAGTTTCTTTTTTTTTTCCTTTAAAAATTTCCTTATTGACTGGCTCCAGACATGTTTGCCTCAATTCTTAGGTAGTTTACACAAGTTCTAGAGTCTTCTAGAGCTTTAATTCCATTGGAAGCAAACCCAGCTAATCAGAATTTGAGATCCTGGTTGGTTTGAATAGGTATTCTGGAATTCTTGACAGAACACCTGAAGACTTCTTTTTTTTTTTTTTAAGAAGGTTTTAGATACGTTATCTTACACAAACTGTGACCTGATGGCAATAATTACCTCAAATGTGGGCATTCATCCTGGTTTTAGCCTTTTTTGAAATCATGTAGCCAGCTTGCTCTTGGAATTTAAAAGACTATAAATATAAACTCTGTGTGGGCTGAAAACAATGATTACTGCACATCCTGGTCGTTGTTGCTTAAGTGAACTCTGAAAATAGGTAATCTTTACAACAGAAATTAAACCAAGGGAGAGAATATTCTTTGTGTTTTCAAATGTGAGTTTCAAATGCACATGTTTAAGTATATATGTTTTTAGCTACTGTAAAATGCTGTTAGCTTTCTAAGATATCAAGAGAGTCACGTTTTAAGTGCATAAACTATAAACAATTGACTGTGGATAACTAAACATATTTCTGGCCACGTTTTATAGTTAAAGTATTTTATAGTTTACATTTAAACTGGTACTTTTTAAAGAAAATTTCTGTTTATAACTGACATCTTCGGACCCCAGCAATTGCCTCTTCAGTTGGAGGCCACATTCCCCCAAGGCAGGTGTGTTCTGCCCCTACTGTAGCGCACCGTGAGCATTTCCATCCGTATTGCTGGTTTCCATGGGAACTCGAGAGAATGTAAAGGGATTTCCAGGCTGAGCAGGAAGGGGTGAGTCCACAGCCTGGGCCAGGTGCAAAGATCTGCCACGTGATATGCACACTGGTGGTCAAGGCCTTCCTTTTGACATCTTGGAAGAGGCAGAGAGAATAGACATCTGGTTCATTGATTTTGTCTTGATTTGAATGTTTAATTTATTAATCGACCCACTGACTTGCAGGCACCAGGCAGTAGAAGACACTGGGATTCAGGTGGCCCCAAGGGTACAGCTGCTATTTCTGGGGCCCCAGCAATACTCTGATTGGTGTTTTGCAGGGGAGAGTCATACACCCCCGTGCCTATATTTACTGGTTGAGTTTTCCATATATCTGCTGTCATTTAATTCCTTTTGTCCTTTAAAACAAAGTGTAAAAGGATATGTTTACTTTTTACTCTTTATCAAACTTCTGTTTGAAGCCTAGGTCATTAGGAGGTGGGATCTAGATTTTTTTTTTTTTTTTTTAACAGCTCAGTGTTTTATTCAGTAAACAGAGGGTAAGTAGTACATCCTCCAGGCGTGGGGGTGGGCCGACCCCAAAGGAGAGGCCTAGACTCTTTTTTTCTAGAGATTGTAAGTGCTGCTGAGCAGGAGGAAGGGACTGGAGACTGAAGGGCAGCTAGGGGGGCAGATGATGAGATCTATCCAAGTAGAGGTCACAATTGAGAGGCCCCGTCGCCATGCAGAAGCAGCCTGGAGGGCACCAGTTGCCCTAAATGTTTTGGTTCATTTCTTCTTTTGTGCCACAACCTTAGCGCAGAGGACCTACTGTGATCCAAAGGGCATTCCTTTAGCAAATAACACCTTAAAAGCTGCAGAACACCTGGGACCAGGGAACTGGTGGTGGTTCTTAATGCACTTGCTTTTGCCTTGTGAACTCTGTTGATAGCACGTTCTTATCACAGTATTCGGTTGGAAATGTCACTGTAAAATAGTTTTTGTCTTGCCTCTCCTAATTCAACTATCACTTTCCTCTGGTTTTCTCCCGTGATTTAAATAACCAAATATATTTTATGTCATTGTCTTTGGGGCTTAATCATATTTTTAAAAAAACAGAGGAATAGAAATTAGCTTTTTTTTTTTTTTTTTTTTTAGTAAATATGCTGTATCTGAAAAAAGGGCTCTGCCTTCTCTCTCATTTCCTTTCAGCCAGCCTCCACGCAAACCTCCCAGCACCCTTGCCCTCTTGCGTTGGGGCACTGCTCCCCCCACCGCCCCCACACGTGGCCACCTTGGCTTCCGCCCTGATGTCCCCACAGCCCCATCCATGCCCAGGCACCCAGGACGCCCAGGAAGCTCTCAAGAGCCAGGAAGAAGGATCCACTTAGCCTTGCCAATGGTGGTCTTGCCTCCCTGTTAGATATTCGCCTGCTTGGTTGAAGGGGCAATGGATTTATTTTTATTATTATTATTTTAATAGTTTGGCTCAGGTTATAAGGAAGAACTTGGGAAATGGAAAGTGACTTGACCATGCCCATCCTTCGTAGCTTTCTGTGACTTCTGAATGGAACCTAAAGCGTGCCCCACCCCAGTTCCCTCTCCTCCCTTCCGGCAGACTCCTGTAGACGCCTCCATGGCTCGTGGTTTCTCCCTGCCGTCTCATCGTCACTTTCTACCCTTTCACCGTTGCGTTACTGCTCCTTTAAAGCTTTCTCCCATGGCTTTTCCAGGGCACAATCATTTCTGGCCCCCAAAGCACCTCCTCATCCTCTTTGTGTGCGTTTCTTTAACCAAATGAAGTAGACCCGGAAGTCATACTTTGGGGCGGTAGGATTTCTAGTCTAGGAGAATCACTGTATAGATAATAGATGTTGATATATATGTGTGTGTATATATATATATCAAACCAAATTTTGGATAGGAAAAGTATAGCTTTATGGATGAGGAAGGAGAGGAGCTTTTGGAAGCTGGTTGGTATATCAGAGGAGCCAGGGATGACCCAGGCTGCGCCGTCGCACATGGACTGGAAAAGCAGGATGCGGGGGACCCAGGCACCACCTCGGGCTGCAGTGGAGGCCGGTGGCCCCGAAGGGTACTGCTGCTCTCTCTGGGTCCCCAGTAACAGGGCAGAGATGAGTGTTGGGGGGTGGGGGAGGGCGGTACAGCACATCAGAATGACTGGAATTTTCCATCCCATTTTGCTTTGACCACATGTATTGAGCTGCAGCCTCTGATATTATATCCCGTTTCCAAAAATGGTATCCATTAGGATGGAAAGAGAAGGCATCTGTAGAAATGTTTACCTTTCAACTGCCCACACATCAGGACACTCTGGATAGAAAGACTCACTCCCCAGAAAGAGAGCAGGGAAGAGGAGATCCGGTGAGGCTCGGTCACCGGTCCAAGGAACGTGGCTCCTCCCCAGGGCCATCTCGCCCAGATCTCTCTCTACCAGGTCATCTCAGCTCAGTTACCCTACAGAAGCCCTGGTCTGTTGTGTTCCTTCACTGTACGGTTTCTGTAATAAAAAAAAAAAAAGTGTTAATCCATGTTAATCTTTGTGAAAATTATTGCGTGCAACAGTATTTTCTCGTGTACCTCTTTTTCCTATGTGAATTGTCCCTCTTTTCTTTTTTTATTTATAAATGTCTACTTTTTTTAAAAAAAGACAAACCAATGTGTCGTAGGCCTATATGTAACCTATTCCTTAGTCTCATATTATAGGTATGTTATAAGAATGGATATTTTACTTGGCTTTAGAATGTTTTACAAGAAAAATAATTCTTAACTGATCCAGTCCTTGCTACTAAAATGCTTGTGTTTTTCATCATGACGTCGTGTGCTTCTAAATTAATGATCATTTTTGTTGTAGAAAAATGGAGTGAATTTATATTAGTCTTGGAAACTAATAATAGCATTGTAAATTTATGAGATGATTTTAACAGAAAAAAATTATAGAAGAATATAGTTATTTTAATTGTAATATTACTAACTGTAGGGTGAGGAAGGGGGGGGTCCCGTTGTGGTGAACTATGTTATAGCTTGTTACTCACAGTTTCTTTTTGATCATTTTTTCGGTCTCTGAGGTGAAACGAGTTATTAATTAAAATTTGTAAACTCACATATGCATATTGTATATGTGTAGAAATGTAATCACACTTTGTCTTGGAATTACATTAAACTGTTTGGAATCACTGTACACTCGCCCTGGCACGTTTATTTATTCTAGAGCCAAACCAGTTCTGAGACTGCAGAGGTTGTTAATACGAGTCACAGCTTAAGTTATTTAGCCCTCTGGAAAATATTTAATACCTCTGAAGACATTCATAACCCACCACTGCATTTTAAATCTGCCAGCAGGAATGTATGTGCCTGAAGAGGGGAGGTCTTGAGGTCATGTCACTACCTGCTCCTGGGCAGCTGGACAGGGCAGCTGGACAGGGGGTCGTCTCCTCACTGCCACTGACTCAGCTCGCCGTTTCCCAGCTCCATCCCTAAGGGCTAAGGCATTGCTATCATCTGCTGTCCCAAGCACTCCCCAAAGTCATCCCAGATCTGAGTGGGAGGTCACCATCCTGTGCACCCAGGCCCACCATCTCACCAGACTTCAGTGCCAGGCAGCCCCCCACTCACCAGCACCAGGGCCCCCCCAGCACTGCCCACCAGCACTCTACCACCGTGAGAAACTCCACATCCCTCTGACTGGGCCTTCTCACCCTTCCAGCAATCTTTTCTAAAGTGGTTAAAATATACATAAAAGTTACCATCTTAACCACTTTAAAATGTACTATCAATTAGTTACATTCACAATGTTGTGCAAACCTCACCACTAGCTATTTCTAGAACTTTCATCGTCCCAAACCACCTCCTACTTTCTGTCTCTAAATTTTCCTTTTCTAGACTGAACAACAACAAAGACACTTGATGTAAGTGGATCAGTACAATATTTGCCCTTTTGTGTCTGGCTTCTTTTACTCAACAGCGTTTTCAAGGTCCGTCTACTCATGTTATAGCACGCATCCGAATTTCATTCCCTTCAAAGACTGGGGCCACTCCATTGTTTGTGTACACCACATTTGGTCTGTCCATTCATTGTTAATGGACAAGTGAGTAACGACTCAACTTCTGGCTTCTGTGAACCATGCTGCTGGAAACACGGGGATGTAAGGGCCTGAGTCCCCGCTTTCAGTTCTTTGGGATAAATACCTGAATGTGGAATTGCTGGGTTGTATGGTGATTCTTCACTTTTTGAGGAATTGCCAAAATTTTCCACAGCAGCTGTACCATATTACACCCCCGGCAACTCCAGTTTCCTCACCCAGCACTCTTATCCTGTCCTGCGTGGCCAGTGTTCTCAGGCCTCAGGAATGCCAGGCTCCTGGGCCTCCATTTTCTGTGTCTCCAGGTTTCATAAGGTCCCCAACCAGCCTAAACTCTCCCCACCCACCTTCTCTTTTTTTGGCCGTACCACCAGGCTTGAGGGATATTAGTTCCCTGACCAGGGGTTGAACCCATGCCTTCAGCAGTGGAAGCATGGAGTCCTAACCATTGGACCACCAGGGAATCCCTTCTTCCCAGGTGATGCTAGTGGTAAAGAACCTGCCAATCCAGGAGACACAGGAGATGCAGCTTGGTCCCTGTGTTGGGACGATCCCTTGGAGGAGGGCATGGCAACCCACTCTAGTATTCTTGCCTGGAGAATCCCATGGACAGAGGAGCCTGGCTCCATACAGTCCATAGTGTTGCAGAGTTGGACACGATTGAAGTGACTTTGCATGCACACCCTTTTGGCTGGTACCCTGAGCTTCCTGCTACACCTACTCACTGTGAATTCAACCATCTATGGCTCTGCTTCTCCACCCTGGCTCCCAGAACCATGGGGACCTTGGGCCAGCATCTGTGCTCGTCATTGGCTCCATGTGTGGCTGCTTGAAAACTTGCCATTCTCTCCAGCCACAATCCCTACTCTGCAGAGTCACCCAGAGAAATCCAGGCCCCCACAGGGCTCTCTCAATCCCATGCCCTCCTGAAGCCTGTGCCTCACAAGCCTTTCTCCCTTCAGCCTCAGAGGAAGAAGGGCCTGCACCCAGAGTCCCTTCCTCTCTTCAGAGCTCTTTCTTGTCAAGCATCTGCCCTTTACCTGGGATTCTCCTGCTTGTCTCACACCGGGTGCCCTTCGAGAACCAGCCTGAGTCATCCCTATGGTGGGCTCGTCCTCAGGCTCCTGATAGGGTGGGTGTCCCTGACCACAACCTCTTGTGCATACTTCTTAGTAAGCCACACTGTCAACCTTTTTTTCCTGATTTTCCTTCCCCAGGGACCACAAATTCCTTGCAGGTAAGGATTTTTCTCTCATCTCTTATTTCCATGCCTTCTATTACCCTGCTAGGCAGAGTAGGAGGTCAAGAAATATTTGGATAAATGAACACACTACATCAGGCTGCCTTCATTGCCCAATCAACCCACCTTCCCGCTGGCCAAATTCCATGTGTCCCAGAATTCAGGACAAATAAACCCTAAATGCAACTCAACCAAAACTCAAGTTCCGTAAAAATCCATGCAAAAAATTTTGACAGAACTTCAGAACTCGTCCAACAAACTTCTTCAGTGAGAAATGCACTCCAGGGATCACAGCCCATGGAAATGGAGAAGAAGCAGAGCCTATATTCCAAGTGAGATAAGAGCATGTCAACGGGAGATACAGGGCAGCTGTGTTTAAGATCTCACCATTAGTGTCTCTGGAAAGTTATTTAAATCTAAAGTGAAAAGACAGAAGAACAAATATTGTATATTAATACATACATATGGAATCTACAAAAAATGGTTCCGATGAACCTATTTGCAGGGCAAGGATAGAGACACAGAGATAGAGAACAGATTTGTAGACACAGTGAGAAGGGGAGGGTGGGACAAATTGGGAGAGCAGCATTGACAGTTCACTTCAGTTCACTTCAGTCGATCAGTCGTGTGTGACTCTTTGCGACCCCATGAATCGCAGCACGCCAGGCCTCCCTGTCCATCACCAACTCCCGGAGTTTACCCAAACTCATGTCCATTGAGTCAGTGATACCATCCTGCCATCTCATCCTCTGTCGTCCCCTTCTCCTCCTGCCCTCGATCCCTCCCAGCATCAGTCTTTTCCGATGAGTCAACTCTTTGCATGACACCACTGTGTGTAAAATAGATAGCTGGTGGGAAGCTGCCGTAGAGCACAGGGAAGTCAACTCAGTGCTCTGTGATGACCTAGAGGGGCGGGATGGGGGAATGGGTGGGAGGAAGGTTCAAGAGGCAGGGGATATACACACACACACACACACACACACACACACACACACACACACACATATTCCCAGGTGGCTCAGTGGGTAAAGAACCTGCCTGCCAATGCAGAAGAGGTAAGAGACCCAGGTTCGATCCTTGGGTCAGGAAGATTCCCTGGAGTGGGGCTTGGCAACCCACTCCAGTATTCTTATCTGGAGAATCTCCATGGACAGAGGAGCCTGGTGGACTATGGCCCAAAGGGTTGCATAGAGTCAACACAGCTGAGACTACTGAGCTCATACGCATGGCTGATTCACATTGTTGTA
Organism: Bos indicus x Bos taurus; assembly: GCF_003369695.1. Taxonomy (NCBI): domain Eukaryota; kingdom Metazoa; phylum Chordata; class Mammalia; order Artiodactyla; family Bovidae; genus Bos; species Bos indicus x Bos taurus. The sequence goes on from NC_040079.1 coordinate 16,754,016, forward strand.
CAGCAGGAAAATAAATAAATAAAATTTGTAAAATAATAAGTGAAAAGACAAAGCTACTGATGTCAATATGTTCCTCCAAGCAAAAAAAAAAAAAACAAACACTGCTTTCCTTGAACTGATGATGAACAGAAAGTGGAACTCTAGAGGCCAATAATAAATACTATTTCCCAGCAGAGCCAAGGAGCCCCTAGAGGAAGGCCAAGCCAGGAGGTAGGTGGCGCTTTCATGCAGCAGGCAGCTCCGGACTCTGCTCCCTGGCGCTTTGCTTCTGGGGGGAGGTGCTCTCACCTCACAAAGCTCCCCTTCCTATGGGGGCATATTGCTGGGTCCTGGAGGTCCTGCCGAACAGCCACGTGCACTACGTTTTCGGCAAGAGTCTGATTTACACGTTTCCTAACTGTTCCCTGGGAATAGCTAAGCTTAAGCAAATAACCCCTCCAGTATCCTTGCCTGTAAAATCTCCATGGACAGAGGAGCCTGACGTGCTATACAGTCCATGAGGCTGCAAAGAGTCAGACACAACTGAGCAACTAAGCACACACACACAAGCAAATATCAAGTAAGTGTAAAAGCAGAGAATACACCAAGAGCAAAGTGTAAATGTAACAGTGATGGGGCAGGTGTCTTCATGACCTCTTCACTGTGTTCAGTCCCTCCCTTCTGCCCTTGGGCCCTCCCTCCCCCACCTGGCACGATGTAGGCCCAACTTGAGCCATGCAAACATCCTCCAACAGATCTTCCTTAGAAGATCTACTTTCCTTACACTGCCTGGTGCTGCTTGAGGTTGGAAACCATTCCCTCCCACCACCAACCCCCCCCCCCAACACCCTATTCAGCAACAACCCTAATCCTCACTCTGCTGCTGCTAAGTCACTTCAATGGTGTCCGGCTCTGTGCAACCCCAGAGACGGCAGCCCACCAGGCTCCCCCGTCCCTGGATTCTCCAGGCAAGAACACTGGAGTAGGTTGCCATTTCCTTCTCCAATGCATGAAAGTGAAAAGTGAAAGTGAAGTCACTCAGTCGTGTCCGACTCTTAGCGACCCCATGGACTCCAGCCTACCAGGCTCCTCTGCCCATGGGATTTTCCAGGCAAGAGTACTGGAGTGGGGTGCCATTGCCTTCTCCAATCCTCACTCTACAGAGAAGAAACAGCCAGAAGTCAGATAGTCCTCCAGTCTTGTGAGCCTGAAACCATGCACGATGATTAATAAAGTCCATTCCACCTGCCTCCGCTGATCCAGAGCACTTTCACAATCACGTGTCCTCCAAGCAGCTTTTAACCTGAACAGTAAGATCTTTGCCTGAGTCGTTTTCTAGGAATTTGGAATTGCAGCTGCATCTAGTTCAACTGAGCCGGGTAAAATGGATAGGCCAGCAACCCTCCAGCTGGACCCCTGCAGAGGCTGGTAGCTTGGTTACATCTGCACAGAGAGTGATTCCAAACCTTTTTCCAATCACTGTGCATCAGCAAGACAACGTTGGTTTGGTAAGACGACCATCTAATTCCCATTCATGAGTGCTCTCTTTACACACATCCATCTATAGATCTAGTCCCATCTACCGACACACTCGGCATTTGACCAGCACATATAAAACACTGGAGTGCAGGTACCCTTCTCCAGAACCACTTAACTTCCGCTTCTATGTCTTTTTGTATTCTGTTTGGATGTCTTATTGCTGTGGCTCTCAGACTGTTTATCTGCTGCAGACTGAGTTCCAGAAAAACATCTACTTTATTGACTATACCAAAGCCTTTGACTGTGTGGCTCACAACAAACTGTTGAAAATTATTCAAGAGATGGGAATACCAGACCACCTTACCTGCCTCCTGAGAAACCTGTATGCAAATCAAGAAGCAACGGTTAGAATCTGACATGGAACAAGGAACTGGTTCCAAATTGAGAAAGGAGTATGTCAAGGCTGTATATTGTCACCGTACTTAATTTAATTTATATGCGGAGTATATCATGCGAAATGCCAGACTGGATGAAGCACAAACTGGAATCATAATCACAAGGAGAAATATCAATAACCTCAGATATGCAGATGACACCACCCTTATGGCAGAAAGCAAAGAGGAAATAAACAGCCTCTTGATGAAAGTGAAATAGGAGAGTAGAAAAGCTGGTTTAAAACTCAACATTCAAAAAACTAACGTCATGGCATCCAGTCCCATCACTTCATGACAAATAGATGGGGAAAAATGGAAACAGTGATAGACTTCATTTTCTTGGGCTCCAAAATCACTGCAGATGGTGACTGCAGCCATGAAATTAAAACGTGCTTGTTCCTTGGAAGAATATCTATGACCAAAGACAGCATATTAAAAAGCAGAGGCATTGCTGACAAAGTTCTGTCTAGTCAAAGTTATGGTTTTTCCAGTAGTCATGTATGGATGTGAAAGTTGGACCATAAAGAAAGCTGAGCACCGAAAAATTGATGCTTTTGAAGTGTGGTGTTGGAGAAGACTCTTGAGAGTCCCTTGGACTGCAAGGAGATCAAACCAGTCAATCCTAAAGGAAATCAGTCCTGAATATTCATTGGAAAGACTATGCTGAAGTTGAAGCTCTAATACTTCAGCCACCTGATGCAAAGGACTGACTCACTGGAAAAGACCCTGATGCTAGGAAAGATTGAAGGCAGGGGCAGAAGGGAACGACAGAGGATGAGATGGTTGGATGGCATCACTGACTCGATGGATGTGAGTTTGAGCAGCTCTGGGAGTTGGTGATGGACAGGGAAGCCTGGCATGCTGCCATTCCATGGGGTTGCAAAGAGTTGGATACAACTGAACGACTGAACTGAACTGAAAAGCCCATGGACCAGACTGCTTATAAGAGAAAAAATTACCCATTGATATATAAAAAGGCAGAACCAGAATAGAAAAAGTGGGTGCTTGGAAGAAGCCCTTCTAAAGGAGAAATGATTGCCCCAGGTCTTAAGATAGCACTGGCCAATGAGGCATAAGAGAGAAGGCATTATCCGTAACAGAGCAATTCAGAGCATGGCTTTGGAGTCAGCCATATTGGGTCCAATTCCAGGCTCTGTTGTTTATGATGGTAAAAGCTGAGAGATCACTTAACCTCTCAAGCCTCAGATTTCTTTTCTGTAAAACAGGGATAATGCCAACAGTGGCAAAGACTAATTGGATACTCTCAAAGTCGTTTCCTCTTCTTGCTGAGCACAGAGCCAGATTATATTTCCTAGCTTTCTTTGCGTATAGATATGGCTGGCCCAGGACTTCCCTGGTGGTCCAATAGCTAGACTCCAAGTTCCCAATGTAGTGGGCCTGGGTACAGTCCCTGGTCAGGGAACTAGATCCCAGATGCTGCAACTAAGAGTTCACACACCAGAACTAAAAGCTCCCGTGTGCTACAACTAAGACCAAAGATCCCAAGTGCTGCAACTAAGATCCAGCACAGTCAAATAAATATATTTTTTAAATAGCCCTAAAAAAACTCTCCTACTTTTATCCGCGCTCTCTTTCCTCAATTTCTGGCCAAGTGTGGAAGAGCTAATGAAGGACTTTGAAAGCTCGGAGAACCGTGGGACCACCGAATGACTTCATGGCCTCCTAATAAAACCACGTTGGACAAAGCCACAAAGAGTAAGAAAAAGCCTTTTTATAATATTTAAGCCACTGAAATTTTCGGGTTGTTTGTTACAGCAATTGCAGTTTTGATCCCTAGGTTGGGAATACCCCTGGAGAAGGAAATGGCAAACCATTCCAGTATTCTTGCCTGGGAAATGCCATGGACAGAGGAACTCGGTAGGCTACAGTCCATGGGGTCGCAAAGAGTCAGACACAACTTAACCACTAAGCGACAACAATAAATTATAGCAATTAGCCTATCCTGACTAATATAGACATTGGTTTCTGAAAGTGAGGTACTACTGTAGCAAACAGGTAAAATAAAATCCATGGCACTGGCTTAGCAGCTGGACAGAGAAATGAAGCTGATTTCAGGAGTTGGAATCATGGTGACCCACGCTTTGTTTTAATAAAACATTGGATGCACGTGCAATTAAAAAGCCTGATCAGTCTGCTGAAATATAGAACTAACAAGTCAGTCTGGTAAGATAACAGGATAAAAGGTACGACAAACCCAACAGCCTTAATTGGAGTCCGGGAAGGAGAGAAAAGAGTCAGGCAGGAGAAATATTTAGAGACAAAGGTAAGGAATCTTCCAAAATTTATGAAAACCTCAACTTTTAGAATCATGAATCTCGTGCAGGGCTTCCTTGGTAGCTCAGTGGTAAAGAATCTGCCTGCTTATGCAGGGGACACAGGCTCGATCCCTGGGAAGATCCCACATTTCGAGGAACAACTAAGCCCGTGTGCCACCACCATTGAGCCTGTGCTCTAGAGCCTGGGAACTACAACTACTGAGCCCATGCACTGCAACTACGGAAGCCTGAGTACCCTAGAGCCCACGTTCCACAAGGAGAAAAGCCGCCACAACGAGAAGCCTAGGCACCGCAACTAGAGAGTAGTCCGTGCAGCAACAAAAACCCAGCACAGCCAAAACTAAGTAAATAAATAAACTTATTTAAAAAAAGAATCTCATGCATACAACAGGCATACAGCTGAAGATATTTCTCAGCCTCCCACAACCTTCCTGGTCAATGAACTGTGGATGGAACGTGTGCCACCTCCAGGTCTCTGTCTAGTCTAGGGTAAGATACGCTATGATCACAACAAATCCAAAATCTCAGAGGCTTTCTCCCTTACACATCTGCTGCAGATTCAGACACCCTCCAGGGAACCCATCCTCCACATACTGACTTAGCATTTCAGAATGCTTCAGTCTTAGGAAGCCTCCAAATAGAAAAATTATGACTGGCAGTGGAGGAGGGGGCAGTATAGAATATGGAGGAGTGTGCACTGGTTCTTAAATGTTTCCACCAGGAAACGACATGTCACCTTTCCATGGTTAAAGCTCTGGTGTCACCTGACACCCACCTTCAAACAGACCCGGAAGTGCAGTCCTTCTACATACCCACAAGGAAAGGAAAGGAAAAATTGGTACCTGGTAGCCTCATCTACCACATCCCCTAAAACACGTCCTGTGTGAGCTTCTATGTTCAAAGGCCCTGGATGCCTCAACACTTTTCCATGTGGTTGACCTGCGTTAGTCTGCGGGGTGAGCCACAAAGAGATCTTTACTCAGGTAAGCCTCTGAAATGCAGGTATTACAGAAGCTAGCATATTCCAATCCCCTACTCAGTTTACATCATAGTGAAAAAAGATAATAACTTTTTATTAAGCACTTACTATGTGTGTGAAGTGCTTCGCACAATGCCTGGCCTTATTATAAGCTCTTAATCAGCATTCATTGTTATTATTCCAATTTTGTCTAAGATGTGTATTTCTTTGTTCAGATGGATTCTGTGCTCTAAAAGATGCTAATCGGCATTGCAAGGTAGTTGAGCATCTTATCTTTTTCTCTAAAACATCTGCCAAGTTTTCATACTTTCTGTGGGCAGCTGGACTGGCAGTGCAGATTTCCGAGATCAGAGACGGCATGGTATAGAGGGAAGGAGCATGTGAACTAGGAGTCAAGATCAGTTCAACACACATTTATTAAGCTCCTTTAGTATGCACCAGGCTCCAGAGAAACAAAGGAGCATGAGAGTGGATCCCCACCCTCTAGGGGCTTACACTTCCATGTGGATGGTGAACAAGTGAACAAATAAAGCATGATACATGCAACAATAAGAAGATCAACAAAGAAGAGAGGAGCCACAAGACCTGAGGTCTAGCTCTGCCACTAGATGCGCAACCTTGGACGAGTTTTTTAACCCTCTCTGGGCCTCATGGATAGTGAGAACAGGGTTGATCATTTTTTATCCCTGAAATTCTAACATCTACAGTTCTCATAACCCTGTGAGGTAGGCCAGGCAGGCACGATTTCTACTTTATTAGAAGTAAAGCCTGGGGTCTGGGAGGTTGAGCACAGCAGTCTGAGCTGCACACCTGCTCATTGGTAGAGATAGTCCAGACTAGACTCCAGCAGGTCTTCAGAGCCAAGAGGAAGCACATCCCCTCCAGGCTGAGAATGTATCTCTGAAGGGTATGGCAGAAGTTTTCCGGATGCCCTTCTGTGTGAATCTCATACTTGCTCCCTGTTTGAAGTTCTTTACCCCCTCCTGGTGTAAGTACACAGCTGACAGTGGACATTTCTGAAAGCCAAGTGGTCTTTCACACACAGAACAGCGACATTAGCATAATTATCCTGGAGATCACAGGAATCTTCAGCAGCCAACCCCAGTCACTGCTGGAAGCCCTCCCTGGGCCTGGTCTCTTGGTCCTCTGTGTATGATGCAAAGAACATCTTAAGAGGTGGAGGGATTTCTCCCTCTTGGCTCACGTGCTCCAGGCCACCCCCACTCAGGCGGCCCAGTATGTACGTGCTTAGGGAATGTGAGTGAGCTCACTTAGCTGAAGCAAAACAAATTAAAGATCTCATCTTGGCCGGACCTCTAAAATCATGCCACGCCCACTAAAGCCTAAAAGGCAAGTCTCAAACAGGCAGCCGGCCACGGCTGTCTGCCCCCATGGCAAAGGGTGAAGAGATGACACTCGCCAGCAATCTTATTGTCACCAACAACAATTTTTTTGAGCATATGTGTGCTACAAAGAGCCAGCAACACATAATCCCTGCTATTCAGAGGCTTATAATCAGACAAGAGCAGTCAGATGAGTGAAGAGATGCGTCACAGATGAGAAGTTCCACACACTCGGCCGTGTGAGAGGCTCAGTCTTCGGTGCTGGAGGTGTTGGGGGAAGGCGTGGTCACCGAGGGCTGCTGCCGACCCAGAAGCAGTCCCAGGGAGTGCGAACTGGACCTTGAAGCGAGAGAAGGGCAGTAGTCAGTATTTGCGTCACTCACGCTCTATGGGAAATTCCACCTGAAAACCATATGAAAGCGATAAAAGTGCGCAGGAAAAAAAAATCGCCGAGGGGCACCCCACGTCCTCTCCCAAGGTGGCTCCTTTGGCTCCTTCTATCCCCCACCCCCTAGGCTTGTGATGTAGATAGAGCAAGCCCCTTAACGTTCCTGAACCTGCTTCTTCATCTGTTAAGGCTGTAAGAGAATTTACTAAGCAAACACCAGTGAACCTGCCAGCACAGCAACGAACCTTACCCCCAACTGTGTCCTGCTAATAAAATCCCTCCTCGCGCCATCTTCATAGCCAACGTCTGAGGGTGGCCTGGGAGGTGAGCTCCAGCCTTCCCGTCCCCTCCAGGGGCTACTCAGAGGACAGCGCTGCCGTGTGGCTTCAAATCCACCCAGGCTCCAAGCTAAGCACGCTCTCAACTCCAGGCGAGTTGCCTCAGAAGGGAAAATCTTCCAAAGGGGTTGAGGAGTGGGGCTGGAGGGTGGTCCTTTGGGGCAGAAGGGTGGTTCTTTGCACCTTGCCCCTACCGTTCTCCCTAGCCTGAAGTGAAGTAAAGTGAAAGTCGCTCAGTCATGTCCGACTCTTTGCGACCCCATGGACTACTATGCAGTCCATGGAATTCTCCAGGCCAGAATACTGGAATGGCTAGCCTTTCCCTTCTCCAGGGGATCTTCCCAACCCAGGGATCGAACCCAGGTCTCCCTCATGGCGGCCGGATTCTTTACCAGCTGAGCCACAAGGGAAGCCCTACCCTAGACCTCTCCCTACCCGCCCCCACCCAACCCCCCAGCCCCCGCCCCAGGGAGACAGCTCTGAGCTCCAGGCTTAGAAACCCGCAGAGGGTCTGGACTCCATGCTGCCGCCTGTGGCCTCAGGAGGAACTGCATGCCCACCCAGCCTGGCTCTCTGCCCACCAGGATGGCGTGGGTGCCTGGCTGGGTTTATCGGTATTTTGTTTTGCTTTTGGCCGCGCAGGGCAGCGTGCAAGATCTTCCTCGACCAGAGATCGGATGGATCGCGCCCCCCACAGTAGAAGGCGGAATCTTAACCGCTGAACCTCCAGGGAAGTCCCTGGCTGGTTTATAACCTTTGAAAGGATTTTCAACCTTTCTCAAGTTTGGCGTGCCGGTGTTTTGTTTTGCTCTTGTGTTTCCTTCCTGGGTAGGAATAGATAAGAAAGCTCTGAAAACATCCATGACCTTGGGTCAGAGTTCCTTTTGTTGTTAGTCGCTCAGTCCTGTTTGACTCGTTACGACCCCATGGACTGCAGCTGGCCAGGCTTCCCTGTCCACTACCTTCCTGAGTTTGCTGAAACTTATGTCCACTGAGTCAGTGATGCCATCAAACCGTCTCATCCTCTGTTGCCCCCTTCTCCTCTTGTCCTTAATCTTTTCTGCAAGAGGGTCTTCTCCAGTGAGTCGGCTCTTCAAATCAGGTGGCCAAGGTTTTGGAGCTTCAGCATCAGTCCTTCCAATGAATATTCAGGGTTGATTTCCTTTAGGATTGACTGGTTTGATCTCTTTTAGCTTTAGAGTTCCTTTAACTTTGCTGAACTGATTTAGAATTGTTGAGCCAGCCCAGGACAAACCCAAGGTTAGGCGAGCTCACCTGCCAGTGTGCCCTGAGGCAGCAGGCTGTGGAGCGCTGAATGAAAGATCAGATCCCAAGGGCCTGGGTTCCTATTCCCTGCCCTCCCACAGTGCTTCCTCCCTGCCCCCTCGTGGCTCCCTTCTTCCCACTCGAACCCACAAAACAGAATGAGAGCACAGCCCCGCTCCTTGTGCCTTGGGGCCCTGCCTGGGTACTGTTGGGTCATCTGTGGCAGCATAATCCGCCTCAGGTCCTTTTTAAGAGAATTAAATGAGGTAAGACTAGCATCACTGACTCAATGAACCTGAGTTTGAGCAAACTCTGGGAGATAGTGGAGGAAAGAGGAGCCTAGTGTGCTGCAGTCTGTCGGGTCGCAAAGAGTCAGACACAACTTGGTGACTGAACAACAACAGCAAAGCCTTTGATGGGAGGATACTGGTGAGAACCCCAGGCCTGTGTATGACTGAGAACAGGTGTGAGTGTGAGACACCCCCCTACTCACCCTTCAGCTCCTGCCCAACCCAAGCAGCAGCAACAGCAGCTGACCACTTCCTCAGTCCTCAGCCCCTCAAAACACTTCCCCACAGGAGCTGGGAAGGCAGTGGGCTTCAGCCAACCCCCCACAGGCCACCACCACCACACTGCATTCCTTTAACCTCTTCATTACACAGATTCTATACTGGCTCCCCATGAAGATAAAATATGAAACCACAAAATACCCATATTTTACTAAATATCTGGAAAGCTTTCAGAAGAATCAACAAAACCGAAACTGACAGTTTTGTCTGAAAACTGACAGTAAAAGTGACCAGAGCAGAGCAGGATGTGTTTCCCTCCAAGGTCTTTTCTCAGAAAAGGGGCCAGGACCCAGATTCACAGATGCAACTCCGAGGCAGCTCCCGCCTGTATCTCACCTGGCCGTGGGCTGGGGAGGCCCAGGCCACCCTACCGCTTGCTCTGGGCTCCAGGTGTGTGCTGGAGAGGGTGGCACTTGCAGCCGCTGCAGGCCCAGGGGAACTGCCAGCCTCTGCCCCATCCCCCCTTCCTTCCCCACAGACCAAGGGAGAACAGGAAGGGGCCCTTGGACCTGCACAAACTCTTGTCCAGCCCAACATGCACATGATCTCCTCTCATCCTTCCGCCTTCTTCACTCCATCCTCTCCTAAGGCAGAATAAGCCATCCCCCAGCCATGTCCCAGAATGTTCTGGTGCTTCCCAAGCTGGCCCCTCTACTCCCTGTGTGCTCACTTGGGGGATACAGCTGCTGATCCCCCTGCCTGGTGTGGTGTCTGGCACATGATAGGTGTGAATAAATGTTTGTCATGTTGAGTCGAATAGTAATGACGCCGCCAGATGGAGCACACCCCTCAGACATCTAAGAATAACACAGTGGCCTGGCAACATTAAACAGTGCCCTGAGGCCACTGAGCGTGTTTTTGGCCTTGGTTCCTACATGTGTCGCCGGCCACACAGGTGCCTCTTGGCGGTCCCTCCCTAGACGGTCCTCCCGAGCCATGGCCCCTCCCCCAGTCCACGACCATGGAACAAACAGCAGCCGACTTCTCTGGACGCCAGTCATCTCTTTATTCCACCGGTGGCCAACAGAGCAGCACCACGGACACAGCAGGGGCCTGCCTGAGACTCCGGGCAAGGCCAGAGAGGTGGATGCAGGGGCCAGGTGAGGGGGCTGCCCTTCCTGCCTCCCCAGGTGCCAGAAGAGAGATGCCTGGGGAGGGGGCTCCGTGTGTGCAGACAGTATGGCAGACTGTCAGCCCCCAGCCTTCCTCAGAGCACCAGGGCCTCCAGAGGAAGAAATGCTCCAGGGTGGGGCCAGGGAGAGACCTGTTGGGCTGACTAAGGGTAGACTGTGAACTTGAGCGGGCGCTGTGTGCACATGTGTGCATAAGCAAGTGCGTTGGTGTGCGTGTGTGTCTGAGGACAGGTGCCTACTGTACTACTGAGCTCGTGGGAGTTGACTGCTGAGCCACAGGACCTGCCTGGGGCCAAGGAGACCAGGGACCAGGACTCAGGGGTTGGGAAAGAGCACCCAGGGGCAGAGAGCATCCTCCTCGCTGCTTTGCCTTGGAGTGGGGCCCCGGGCCAGCAGGTCTCGGAGCCTGGTTGCAGGGTGGCCTCTGGTGTGACCCACCTCACGTGTAGGCCATCTTGCTGCACACCCAGGGCCGGGTCATCAGGCAGTCTGTCGACACCAGCCTGGTGGGCTCCACGAAGACGCATTCCCCAGGGCCCGCGATGGGGAACCTGTGGCCGGGAGAGACGAGACCAGGCACTCACCGCTGGCAGATGCCACCCATCGCTGGGCAGCCCCGGAGGCCCTGTGATTCATCCTTCCCTCTGGAGCTGCCCTGCTCTGGGACAGTCCGCCCCATAGACCTTGCTAGTGTGGCTCCCACCATCTCCCAACTCTGTCCACAGTTCCAATCGCCCTGGTAACGCCCACAGACGTGTCCTGGACGCATCCTACACTCCCCATCCGGCTTCCCCATCCTGCCAGGCTCAGCTCACTCATGCCAGGAGACTGGGACCCTATCTAGGACAAGCCTCCCCTGACCCCACCTCCCCACGGCACCCTGCCTGCACCTCTTACAGCTATTAATAGCACAGGGGGTTTTCCCTGCCTAAAATCATCCCTTTTGAATCTCAACATTTCTTCTTAAACTCATTTGGTCACCCTGACCTGAGCCTCCCACCACCAAGGTCAGAACAAGGGTCTCAGAGGGCATCAGAAGGACCCCAAGAGGGAGTGGGGAGGCCAGAACCACGTCAGAGTGGTCAGAGAAGCGTGGCCCCAAGGCCTGCTGGTTGCTGGGTGGTCAACATCCTGGGGTCCCAGCCTCCAGGGCTCCCCGGGTTCTGGGAGCAAGAAGCTTCCAGAAGGGGAGAGGCAGGGGCAGCAGCAAGGCAAGACTGTCTCAGCAGCTCTGAGAACAGATTGGGGATGAAGACAGGACAAGGAAAAAGGAGAAAAAAGGAAGGGGCAGTGAGGACAGAGAGAGGCACCGAATGAAGAGCGCAGGAGACAGGGAGACACAGGAACAGGGAAGTCTTCGTGGCCCGAGGGTCACATCAGGTCAGCAGCTGTGCCCGCACCCAGCTCCTCGGGCCTAGTCCTCCAGCCTTAGGGTCTAGATCAGAGGCTGAGGTTATTACGCCCCTGTGTGTGCTGACCTGTGTCTCCCTAAGCCTAAAGTGCCCCCCTCTCTGCTGCCACCATCACCCTACACATGCACCACACAAATCAGACGCTCGCTGCCACACCACGTGGGCCACACAAATAATACCATCCTGGCACACGCCACCAACACCCTCAAGGTGTTTTCTCTAAGAGGACCCTCCTGGGACCCATAGTTCAGATCCCCTTTCTCCATAGTAAAACTGTTCAGGTAGCACGTGACTGCCCAGCAGAGAAGTCCCAGCTCCTCCCCTCTCTCACTGTCAGGTGGGGCCATATGGCTAAGTTCTGCCCAATGCAGAGGGCTGTCCTGGGATGTCCTCCCCTTTCTCTGAGCCACACTGAGCTGTGCAGAGGGATGAGGGAGTCACAAGATGGAAAGAGCCTGGGCCCCTTCCAGCAGCAGGAAGCTCTGATGCCTACATGGGACAGGACCACCAAACCAGGCTGGACTTTACTGGGGAGGGAACAGTAAAGCCATTCCCATGCCCAGGTCTCTGTCCCTCACTCCTAACCCTACAGGTGAGTGGCTCTAGCTAACACAAAACCAAGTTCTCCCTCAGGGGGTTCGTCTGGGAGGCTAGGTCTTCCCCGGTTTAAGCTCGGTGGCCAGGAGATGAAGCCTCAGCTCACGTGTCCGGGTCAAATGGGTCCCCGTTGACCCAGTGGAATTCGTCCCCCACTCTGCGCAGGCCAATCCAGGGCTCCCTCCGTGTGAACTTGAACATGAATTCCTGCACCAAGGAAAGAGGGAAACCGCAGAGTCAGGTGTGGCCTCCTGACTGCTCAAACATCCACAGATGAACCTCAACTTGGAAGACTGGCTCTCAAGATGTGTGGACACCATGAAGGAGACACCTCACTGCACCCCAAGACTGAGGAGCTGGGTTTACAGATGCACTGCAATGGCCTTCAAGGTACCTGGACTCTGGGGATGTGCCAATGGGGCAGGAACCCTGGAACAGGGTTTGTCTCTTAGCTTGGGGACCCAGCATGCCAACATTCCTGATTTTCAGGAAGCCTGGGATTGCTTGATGGATTATCTGGGACTGGCTGTCCTGGGCCTTTCTCTGCAGAAAGAGGCTATTAGACTGTGTATCAGAGACAAACAGAAGTGATTTTAGATTTTGAATTGCACAAACTGTTGCCTACAAAATCCAAAAATGGCCAAGAGACCTGTTCATTGTGTTACATTCATATTTCTAGTGATATAACTGTTTGGGGTGTTAGGTGGGACCTCAGATCCTGACATGGACTAGTTGAAGATGCCAATTTGATATACTGGAGTGGGTTGCCATGCCCTCCTCCAGGGGATCCTTCCAACCCAGGGATTGAGCCCAGGTCTCCTGCATAGCAGGCGGGTTCTTTACTGTCTGAGCCACCAAGGAAGCCCTCACATTTCACAAGTGCCTGTATAATTTGTAATGCTTACACTTAACTGTGTTGAGCTCAGCAAACCAGCCTTGGAATGGACGCAGCTGGCCTTGACAAGAGCAGTGAGAACAAGAGCCCCTCGTGGAGCTGCTCAGATTCCACTTGTGGAGCCCACGTGCACACCCCACCCGTCTGGAAACAGGTCACAGGGGGCACCATGTCCTTGGGCGTGGCTGTCCCGGGGTGGCCCCGCCCCTTTCCCCGACACGCCCCCCGCCCCGCCCCGACACGCCCCCCGTCCCGCACGCACCAGCTCTTTCTGACTCTGGATCACAGCAAGTGCCGCTTCGTGGCTGTGGCAATACTGCCGGCCCGTGTTCCAGTCTCTTGGTTCCTCCGAGAAGAAGTAGCATTTTCTTCCGTACAGCAGCCAGTCCTCCGGGCAGGGCGCTTCGCACTTGATGCAGCCCTTGGAGGCTGCAGGGAAAAGGAGGGACTCAGTAGCTGCCAGCACGGAGAGCCTCTGCCTGGCCCCCAGAAATCCCACTTCCCCTGTCTTTGGTGACCATCAGTCATTCATCTCAGGGGAGGGCCTGTCACAGTGCCTGGCAGGTCGGAGGCTGAGGACTACATGAACTAGGAAGAGCAATTTGGCAGGGACACCCCTGTGAGGGGAAGTATTATAGCAGGTTATGTTCTCCTCTCTCTCTGAGCTCCTGGAGGCCGTGGAATCCTAGAAACTCGGACTTGAACCTGGTGACCATCCTCTCTCTTCAGCCAGGGTGGGAACCATGCCAGACTCCATGGGCTCCATAACCCCCCCACTCCCACCTGCAGCCCACCCCCGACCTCTGACCCCCACTCCCACCCACTCTCATTGGCCACACCCTCATCGGCTACGCTGAGGAAGCGCTGGAAATTCCTTTTCAATGCTGAGTCTCAACCTGCCTTCCCATTGTGACCTAGCACCGCGGACCCAGGATCTGCCTCTGGAGTGACCCGGACAGACCTGCTCTGCCTTCTCCTTGAGGAAGGACCCACATCCCCCTCTTCCAGAACTGAACAGACACCGTTTCTTCCACAATCCCTTGGAGGGGATGCTCTCCAGACCTTCTCCATCCTGCCTGCCTCACTGTGATGCGCCCACATCACCCCTAAAACGCTGCCACCAGCACAGGCTGCGACACATCAGCTGTGCTCTGCCACCCAGCAGTGATCGCCATACCCCTTCCGGCTGCTGTGGATTTTCCAGTCTGCAGACTCTCCAATGAGAAGAATCTGTGAGTATGTGCATAGGTGCACTTTTCTGGGAAGGAAGCCCGGAGCTTCCATGCAATTCTCTAAGGGCCTCCTTGCCAAAAGGAATTCAGCCATACTCTTCAACTATTTTCCTATGATCTCCTTCCAAACCAGGCCCCCCTGCCCAGAACACGTGTAAATCACATTTAAATCTAAATGCAGGGTCTTGTGTTTATTTCTTACACAGTCGCTTCATTCACGTTGGCTCATTTGAGTTTTTAAGGATGAATTTTAATCTCGATTTCTTTTTCACCTGGCCTGTGGAACATCCCCCTTTGGGTTGTATTGCCTACAAATTCCATAAGCATATTTTTTTCATTTGTTCTCATATAAGAAGGTTGATTAAAATGTAGACCAGGACAGAGTCAAGAACAGGCCCATGGTACTCAAGCGCCCAAGGGAGCTACCCCTACGCCAACACCAATTAATTAATTAATGGGCACTTGGGCATTCCTGCTCAGTGAGCTGCAGGCTCACTTAGAAGTATAGGCCATGCTTTTCCATGAGGATGTCCGAAGACTGTTGTGCTTTCCTCCAATCACAATATGCTCTGTTTACACATTGCCCTGCCCTCCCAACACAGCAGTAGAACAGTTTAATTTGTAGCAATTAGTCTAGGTGGATCCAAGCTGGTGGTCACCACCTTCTTTTCTAAGCACCCACAGTGCCCTGCTTAGCCTGCATGCCCTGCAAGTGCGGGTTGAATAGAACTGATATTATCCGTGGATTTTCCTCCCATCTTGAGGTCTTGGGATGCTTCTCAAAGATTAAAGACAGAGGTCCTGAAATCACTTTGGCTTGAATCCATTACAAGCAGCAAAGCCCCAGGTCATATAGCCTGGCCTGCCTTACTTGTAGCAGTTTCCTCTTTTTTATTCCTCCTTCAACCCTTTCAGTCCTGCCTGCCACTGGTGTTTCCCTGGACTCTCCTTCTCAGAATGCCCTGGTCTGTGTTCCTCCTGGTCTCCAGGAAACTATTCATTCTTCAGAGTTTACCACATGGGAGACCTCCAGGCAATACCCTATCACTGGACAAGGGAGTTGATGTCGTACTACACTTTAAAAAATATATATCTCCAGCACTTAGCCCAGGGCCTAACACACAGCTAGGATCAATAAATGTTTGTTGAGTGAGTGAATGAGATCTTTAAGGCCCTTAACCCCAAACTGTCTCTTTCATGAAGCACTGCCCGCCTAACGCACACCAAGTTTGTTCAGCGTTCTTGAAGCATTTTTGTAATGGTACCTAAGTAACGTCTCCACTTTCGCTGCATGGCTTAGTTAAGGGGATGGATATAATCGATGTGTGAACATATTATTTTAGGCTAAAATGTCATCTAGAGCCAACACTCTATTTCCTGTTTACTTTGACCCCCACAAAGTTGACGATATGTCTGGAACCTTTCTTGACCTAATTAGACATGCTTTTGAAAGGTGTGTAGGAAATGAATTACAAATGCTCTGACATCCATGCTCACCCAAGATGCTCATCACCACCAGGATGGCGAACAGAAGCACTGCGATGGCCCCCAGCAGGAGACGCGTGGTGGTATCTGAGGAGAGAGAAAGGGATTGATTATGGCCCATCCCTACCACCCATTCCCACTGCCAACCCCAAGTCCTGACACTGAGAAACTGGGGCTGAGCCCAGCACTCTGTGTTTGAACAAGCCCTCCAGGGAAGTGGCCCCCAACCTTTTTGGCACCAAGGACTGGTTTTGTGGAAGACAATCTTTCCATGGACCATGAGGGGGTCCATGGGGACCATGAGGGGTTCCATGAGGGAGAGGGATGATTTGGGGATGATTCAAGTGCATTACATGTATTGTGCACTTTATTTCTAATTTAATGCCAATGCTGATCTGATAGGAGGTACCAGTCCACAGGCTGGAGGTTGGAGACCTCTGGTCCAGGCCATCCTGGTGCTGAAGTCTGAATTGCCATTCTCAAGCACAGGTTTGTCTGATTCTGTGATACTTCTGCTTAAAACCCTCCCTCAAGGCTACGCACTTGAACTCTTTCTGTGGCTGTTAGCACTTTCCAGTCTCTCATCTCCTGCTGCTTCTCTGCCTCATCCCTAATGTCAGCCAGACAGACTCCTTGAAATACCCAGTTCACTCTCTTAGCCCTGTGGCTGGATCTTTGCTCCCAAAGTGCTCCTCTTCCACTGCTATCTCTTGAAATTCTGCCCCACACCCTCCATCCTCTTCAGGAAGGCTTTCCTGATCCTCTGGCTTCTCCCTTTAAATTTTTATTTATTTATTGTTCTCACTCCAAATTTTAATTTGATTTTTTAAATGCTCATAGCAGGTTTATTCATAACAGTGCGAAAATGGAAAGAAGCTAAATGTCTGTCAAAGGGAGAATGGATAAAATGTTGGGCATTCATTCAGTGGAATCCTGCACAGCAATTTTTTAACTCTCTATTTTATATTGGAGTGTAATTGATTAACAATGATGTGTTAGTTTCAGGTGTATACAGCAAAGTGATTCATTTTATATATGTATATATCTGTTCTTTTTCAAATTCTTTTCCCATTTAGGTTGTTACATAATATTGAACAGAGTTCCCTGTGCAATGCAGTAGGTCTTGTTGGTTATTTTAAGTATAGCAGCGTGTACATGTCAATCCCAAACTCCCTTACCATCCCTCCCCTCAATCCTTCCCACTGGTAACTATAAGTTCCTTCCCTAAATCTATGAGTCTGTTTCTGTTTCGTAAAAAAATTCATTTGTATTCTTCTGTTTTTTCAGATTCCACATATAAACGATATCATACAATATTTGTACTTCTCTGTCTGACTTTATTTCACCCAGTATGACGATCTCTAGATCCATCCGTGTTGCTGCAAATGGCATTTAATTTGATATTTAATGAAAGAATGCTTATAGACTTTAGACACAGGGTCTTTGAAAGTTTTATTAATTGTGATAAAATACACATAACATAAAAGTTGCCTTTTTAACTATGCTCAAGGGTGCGATGCATGGTGTTAATTGCATTCACAAAGTTGTGCATTGATCCCCATGATCTACTTGTAAAACTTTTTCATCATCCCAAACAGAAACTCTGTACTGATCAAGCATTAACGCCTCATTCCCAACCCTCTCCAGCCCCTGCTAATCTCTCATTCACTTTCTGACTCTAATATTCACCTATCCTAAGTACCTCATGTAAATGAAATCATATCTGTCTTTTGAGGTCTCACTTCTTTTGCTTAACATATTGTTTTCAGTGTTCATCCATATTGTAGCACGTATCAAAATTTCATTCCTTTTTGTGGCTGAATAATATTCCATTGTATGATTACATACATTTTGTTTATCCATCCATACATTGACAGACAGTTAGATGGACTGTTTCCATCTTTTAGTTATTATGAATCATCCTGCTGTGAACATTGGCCAACAAAGATCTGTTTGAGTCCCTATTTTCAACTCTTTGGGGTATATACCTAGGAGTAGAATTGCTGGATCATATGATAATTCTACATTTAACTTTTTGAGGACACACCAAACTGCTTTCCACAGCTGCAACACCATTTTGCATCCTACCAGAGATGCCGACACCACGTGTTCTACTTTCTCCATCTCCTCACCAACACTTGTTAGCTTCCACTTTTGTTTGTTATAGCCATCCTAGTAGATGTGAGAAGTGAAAGTCACTCAGTCGTGTCAGACTCTGTGCGACCCTATGGACTGTAGTCTGCCAGCCTCCTCTGTCCGTAGAATTCTCCAGGCCAGAATACTGGAGTGGGTAGCTGGTCCCTTCTCCAGGGGATCTTCCCAACTCAGTGATCAAACCCAGGTCTCCCACATTGCAGGCGGATTCTTTACCAGCTGAGCCACCAGTAGATGAGAACTTCCTTTTTGTTTTTAAGTCCTTTAAAATTGTTTTATATTATATATGTGCATAGATGAAAGAACCACCTCCACAGCCCACCACTGGGTTGTCCACCCGTATGAACTAAGTACCAAAGTCAAGAGGAAGTATCTATTAGTAGAAACGTCTACAGCAATTCAGCATTCCTGTGACATCCAAGTGCCTGATACTGTTTCTAGTAATTCATCTGTATGGTACTTCACAACAGATTGGGAAAAGAAACCTGGTCCTTTATCAAGGATCTGCAAAGCAACAGATCCAAAGTCAAGAAATTCTACCAGGCTTCACTACACAACCAAAGAACATCGCCCCTTCCATAGAGGCAACTACTTCCAATTCCTTCAGCAAATTCTTTCGGTATTTACCTCCAAATCTCTAAAAGCTTTGTGTCAAGAAGTCAATACTGCTCAACTTTTCTATTTAAGACATTACTTATTGACGTTCCACAATAATGAGGAAGATTTAATTCTCTGCATTATTGTCCCACCCTGACCACTCACATACTACTTACCCTCTCAACATCATAGTTTGGGTTGGACTGATAATTTGGTGAGGTTTTTTGTGTTTTTTTTTTTTTTTTTTGGCCATGCCACACAGCTTGTGGGATCTTAGCTCTCCTGACCAGGGATAAAACCTGCGCCCCCTGCAGTGGAAGTGAGGAATCGTAACCACTGGACCACCAGGGAAGTTCAGTGTTCTTTTCTTATGACAATGTAAATGCTGCTCCCAGCAAGCTATGCAGCGTATTATTTCTACACAACTTCTTGTTTCCCTGTAAGTAATTATTTCCCTTTGCCTACACTTCTGTGTGCTCATCCTGATTTCAATTCCAAAGCTCCTTTAAGCTGATGAGGCAAAATCAGGAATTCTACTCCACTTCTGTCTTAGTCTTCACAGGCTAACAAAATCCCCAGACTAGATGGCTGAAGCAACAGACACATCTCTCCCCCAGTTCTGGAGGCTGGCGAGTGCAGGATCAAGGTTACCAGCAGATCTGTTCTTGGTCAGGGCTCCCATGGTGGGGTTAATGCCCTTACAAGAAGAGGACATGGCACCAGAGCAGACAGCGGAAGCCCTCATATCCACTTTGCCTTTTTCTATTTCCTGAAGATTTTTTTAAACTTTACCTTCCCACTCTCTACTGAATCTTTTATTTTTACGATTATTTTTAACTTGCAAGGTTTTGGGGGATTTGTTGCTGCTGTTCCCTGAATACTCCCTCTTAAAACATCCTGTTCTTTAATGATGCGATATTTTCTCTTCTCTCTCTGAATAATACTGACAGTTTTTTAGTTGATATTTTGTGGGGGAAGCAGGAGGGTTGGGGGAGAGGTGGGCAGAAAGTTTAGTCTATATAATCGCTGTTTTTTCCAAACTGCTTCCCCCACCCCCCCATTCATGTGTTTTAATCTCTAGCTTCCATGTCAGGGACTTTCCTCATACATCTCAAGATCCTTGGTTATTTGTTCATGATTAAGGCAGGAGGAATAAGACTGTATTGGCGCCTCTGAGACCGTGAGAGGAGCTTATTAACTGTGGAGGTCACGGCAGGGTGACCTGGCTGGGTCAGTCCTCAAGGCTCTCTCTTTAACACTTGATTTTATTATTATTTTTTTAATATTTATTTATTTGACTGTGGGATCTTAGTTCCCTGACCAGGAATTGAACCTGGGCCCCCTGCCTTGGGAGCACTGGGTCTTAGCCACTGGACCACCAGGGAAGTCCAGCTCTCTGTTTGTGGACCTTCTTGGGTTTCTCCTTTTGGGTCAGCGTCCCTGGGGGCTGTCCCTCTGTTTTCACTCCTGGAGGATGTAGTCTTGCCTGGGACAAGAGGTGAGGAGGCCGTCCTCAGCCCTCAAGCCGCAGATGCTGCCTCGTTTGCTCTCAAATGTTCTCGTGTCTGGATGTCCTCTCTCCCCAGGGCAGAGGGCTGGGGAGAGGCTCACAGAGTGGGAAGAGGATTGGGGACCTGAAGTCTTCCTAACAAGGGTTCACCCAGCCCTCCTAACATCAGCTCCCTCTTCATTCACTGCTGTGCTAACCAGTGTGGGGTCCTGCGTGCTCCTCTACTTCCTGAACTTTCTAAGCCCAGGGAAGTCAGTGTCAGTTATTGATCATTGATCATCATTGATCATCATCATTGATCCCTAGCTCCCAACTGTGTTGCTATTGTTTTCTCTCCTGTTCTTATTATTCTTGTGGTCTTTTTAAAAAATCCCTTTATTGGATTTTTAAGGGAAAGAAAAATGCATGTCTTCAGTCTGCCATCTTTACTTGAAAGTCCCTTTATTGGGACTTCCCTGGCGGTCCAGTGGTTAAGACTCTGTGCTTCCACTGCCGGG
This sequence comes from Bos indicus x Bos taurus, assembly GCF_003369695.1. Lineage (NCBI taxonomy): Eukaryota > Metazoa > Chordata > Mammalia > Artiodactyla > Bovidae > Bos > Bos indicus x Bos taurus. Next base: position 16,774,600 of record NC_040079.1, read on the forward strand.
GGCATGGGTTCGATCCCTGGTCAGGGACCTAAGATCCTACATGCTTCAGTGACCCCCTCCCAAATAAAAGGAAAAAAAAAAAAAAAACCTTTTACTATTGTATTAGTGAGTTTCAGAAGGGAAAGAAAAATGCATGTGTTTAGTCTGCCATCTTTATTTGCAAGTCCAACAGACATTCGGGAGTCCTTGCTATGGGCATTGTTTGTACTGACAACTAAGCAGGATCCAGAGGCGGGTGGCCCCAGGCCCGTTAAGAGCAGAGGGCTGAACCCCATCTGGGTCAGCTCTGCCGTCCCCAGGGGCTGCGTGTTGTAAGGTTGATGCCCTTGAGCTGCATGGTGGCGCCCATGGCAAGTACGCTGTGTGAATCCTTCTTTTTCCTTCCATAAACACCTCTCAGTCCGCATTGTAAACCACTTCACCTGGGTTCACATCCCAGCTCTGCCACTTTCTTGTGGCAAAGTTACTTAGCTTCTATTTCATTTTCCTTGTCTTTAAGACAAAGTCATTATAGTATCTGCCTCTTAGAATTTTATGAGAATTCAACAAATTGTGCTTAGAGCAGTGCCTGGCACGGTAAGCTCTCCTTCAGTGTCAACAACTACCATCATGATGGTTATTGGCCCACAGGCTCCTTCTGGGCAGTTGTTCAGTCCTCCAGTCGTGTCCGACTCTTTGCGACCCCGTGGACTGTAGTACGCCAGGCTTCCCTGTCCCTCACCATCTCCTGGAGCTTGCCCAAGTTCATGTCCATTGAGTTGGTCCTTTGGGGTAAGGGTTGTACTTTCCTCACCTTTGGGTTCCCTCTAACAGGGCGCAGTCATCGCCTGGCATGTTACAGAGCACCAACTGGGGCTGGAAACGCACAGAGAATCTAGTTGCCCTGAATGACAATGCCCTTGACCATGTGTATATACACCTGCTCTCAGAGAAAGCGGAGTCTGTGCCCGCACCTCCAGCATCACCAGAATGGAGGACTCTCCTCGTCTTTCACGGGATAACTGCCCTGGACACTGTGCTGTGGACAGACAGAAGACACGCTACAGGATCTGACAGTTCGTTCACTCCCGAGGGTGGCCTTGGAGCTGGACAACCCCAAACAATGTGGTATTAGTTTCCTAGGTCAACATAACAAACCATCACAAACTAGGTGGCTTAAAACACCAGAAATGTGTCATCTCATAGCTCTGAAGCCTAGAAGTCCACAGTCAAGGTGTCAGCAAGCCATGCTCCCTCTGAGACCTGTAGGCAAATTCTTCCTGGCTTTGTCCTCATTTCTCCTGGTTTACTGGTGATCTCCGGCCCTCCTGGGCTTGCAGTTGCATCACTCCAGCCTCTGCCTCCATTGTCACATCCTTCTCCCTGTGTGTCTGTCTTCATGTGACCATCTCTTAGAAGGACACCAGTCACATTGAGTTAGAAGCCCACTCTACTCCAGTATGCCCTCATCTGAACTAATTACACCCGCAGTGACCATATTTCCAAATAAGGTCATAATCTGAGGAACTGTGGAGTTAAGATTTCAACACATCTTTTAGGGGGATACAATTCAAGCCAGAACAAATGTCTAACTCAGCAATCCTTCCTTGTATGCACTGGCCTTTATTAAATGGAGTTTGAGGGTGCAGTTTATTTATGTTATAAATGCATATGATTTAGCCTAATGTTAGAAAGAACAACTGAAAAAAATTTGGCTTCCAAGCCCAGACAAATCCCGACAACGTTCATATCATAGCACAAAAGAGACTCATAGCTGACGTCCCTAAGTTGACAGTCAAAAACTCTCAAATGTAGAGTTTGGTAATTTTTAAATTTTTAAGAGGCTTTGCTAAATGCGTGTGTGTGGTTTTGAGCAGGAAGTTGTGGGTTTATGCCTAATCAAGAAACTTTCAACATTAAAAATTCAGAATTGGTGAGCACTGAAAAATCTATAGCCTGAGATTTGCAGAATCATCTGTGGCCCCCCTCTTGTACCCCCCAGTCTGCTGTTCATCACCCCCGCACCCCCAGTGCCAGAAATATTCCCATCTCCAATCACCTCCAGTCTTTCCAGCACCCAGATGGCAGCTTTGGATCACTTTTGCAACCTGTCCCCCAAGGCTGAGGGTGGAAGGAAAGGTTAATAGCCACAGGGAGAGGACTCAATTGGAAGAATTTCTGTTTGGCTTCCTATTTATAAAGCTAACTGTTCATCAAAGGAAAGTCTTAAAGACCTGGGCTCTAATCTCAGCTTTAGATTTAAGATGTTTTCCACGTCACTTAACCTGTGAAGAGGAAAAAAATATCTGCTGGAGGCGGCAGGGTCATCTGAGGAGCACACGGAGGAGAGCTGCGTGCGTCACAAGCATAACTTCTCTCCAATTAGCCTCACCGAGCCCCATGCCCTTGGTCAGGTCAGGACAGGGTAAGAGCTCTCACATCAGAGGGCCTCGTGGCAAACCCAATGGGGTTTCACCTGTGACAGAGCGATGTGTGTCCTTGGGCAAGACACTGAGCCTCTCTGAGTCTCAGTTTCCTCTTGTATAAAATACACACGACACTTACCCAGCCCGTGGAAGGGCAGACATGAGGGTTAAATGTGACGGTTATAGGAAAGCCCCAGCATGGGGCTGGCACATAGTAGGGGTTTGATAAATATTCAGCACGTGGTAATAAAGGAGCACAGCTCCCCTGAGGGCTCAGCTTGGTCAAATCAAGAAGTCTCAAGACAAGGACTTCCCTGGCTGTCCAGTAGTTAGGACTCTGCACTTCCAACGCAGGGGGTGAGGGTTCAATAGCTGGTCAGGGAATTAAGATCCCACATACCCCGCAGCTCAGCCAAAAGAAGAAGTCTCAAAACAGATGCTTGGCTAAGCAAGGGCTGCAAAATTGATCTCTTGGTCCACAGACATGGCAGACCACTCATTCCATATCGAGGGTTTCATCATGGGCTTATTAGGTGGGCCCCAGTTTGATCCTTGGGTCAGGAAAATCCCCTGGAGAAGGGCATGGCAATCCATTTCAGTATTCTTAGACTTCCCTGGTGGCTCAGATGGTATAGAATCCGCCTGCAATGTGGGAGACTTGGGTTCAATCCCTAGGTCGGAAAGATCCCCTGGAGGAGGGCATGGCAACCCACGCCAGTATTCTTGCCTGGAGAATCCCATGGACAGAGGAGCTAGGCGGGCTACAGTCCGTGGAGTTGCAAAGAGTCAGACTTAGCATGCACACAGTTCAGGGTGGGCTGTGGACTCAGTAGGCAGACCAGCAGTCAAAGGATTTTGGTTGAGCAGACAGTCACACACTTTGCCTGGGTTCCCCCACCGGGCTCTAGGGACTGGGGAAAGGGGTCACCTGCACACACCCTACACCCCAGCACCTCTGTCTGTGTAGCCCTGAGAGGCAGAAATCCTTCTCTAGCTTAGCAGGTGGGAAAACTGAGACTCGGACAAGTTTGAAAACCTGCCAGTACACTGGCAGTGAAAGGATCTGGCTCAGGCTTGGCCAACCCCAGAATTCGTTCTCTCTGCCCCTCAACAAGCTGCCTCGGCCCCTGCCCCACGATCTCTTCAAGCACAGGGATGTTCCCTGTGCCGAGAGGTGCGCCAGGACAGTGGGCCCTCCAGGAGTGTGTGTGGGAGGTGAGGAAGAATGAATGAGTTGGGGTGGGGAGGTGTGGCGGCCAGCACAGGGCAGGACCTTGGAGAGCACCATCCTGGTTTGAGAGCTCCCCTCTCCCCACGGGAGATGCGGCACCCAGGGAACACCCAGGAGATGCTCAGGGGACTGACAGAGGGGAGGCCCCTGGCAAGGACACAGACTCCACGTGCTAAAACAATGGGAAAGGCCCATAGGCCCCGGAGGCTGAGCCCCCAAGGTCCACAGGCATCAGAGTGAGCCTGTTTCTGATGGACCATGTGAACAAGGGCAAGGGACCAGAGCTGCCCCGAGACCCAGAGTCAGGCGAGGTAGGGAGCCATGCCCGGACAGGTGAGATGAGGCTGGGCCACAGGTAAACACGGACCACAGGGTGGCCCGGAAGACCCAGTGTCCTGAAAGACCCCCTGGACCATTTCCTGCCGGGCGTGCAGCCTCTTCTTCAGCCTAACTTGCAGGTGGTTGGCCCAGTCACCCCTGGGAGTAGGAAGCAGACGGGGCCAAGGTCAGGATGAGGAATAAGACAGGAGGTGGCAAGCCAGAGGTGTTGAAAGAGGCCACACCACCTCTGAAATGGCCCTAACCCCTGGGGGTTAGAGCTAGGTTGGGGCAGATGCTGGAGAAATGCTTACAAATGAATGAGTGGAGAATACAGATAAGAGGCGTGAGCAACCAAGAAATAACTTGGGTGGGAGGGAAGCAGGGTGTCACATGCAAATCTAACAATGTGCCTGGAGACGCACGTCAAAGAGAGGGGTCTGTCCACCTTTATCCTGAGAAGAGGGCTCAGCTCTTCTCAGCCCGAAGCCTCTCTGCAAAAGTTCTTCTTCTCCAAGTTCCAACATCTTTGCCTCCTTTGTCCCAAATCACCACCCAGGTGTCCAGCTTTCCCCCAAGTCTGCACTTCCCCACCCCGCCCTCAGGCCATCCATGTCTCCTGGTCCACCCACCTTTGGGCCAAATGCAGACACGGCTGCCCCATCTCTCCCTCCTCGGCCAGGCCCCTGCCCTGGCTGCCACTGGCTATGTCCCTCCTCCGACCACAGCTCCACCTTCCTCGCTGACCTAGCCTTGGTCTGACCCCTCTGGGCCACCATCAGTTTTCCAAGGTTAAACTCGCTTGGAAAATGAAACCCGCTTCATTTTCATTCTATGCTTTAAATCTCTCAGTAGTTGCCTCAGACAAAGTCCAAACTCTGGCAAGGCCTGGGTTGCCGTTCACAATCTGGGTCCTCCGGACTCCTCACTTCTCACCCCTCCCCGATCCTGTACTTTGAAGGTCAGTTCCCCACAGGGGACAGGCTACCTCTCACTATTTGACCCCTGAACATGTCACTCCTTCTCTTTCCATATATCTATGAAGTCACCTACTCCAGGAAGTCCTCCTATCCTGATATTCCTTCCCTAATGGCTGGGTAATCCAGCTAAGGGCTTCCCTTAGCTGATGCTGTCCAGGTCCTCCGCCTTGGGACTCTGGGTGTCAAGTTTACCAAGAAACTTCCAAAGGACCAGCCCTCTGGCCACACCTCCCACACCACACACCACCAGTGGCCACCCAAGCGGACTGGGAGAACTCATGAACTTAAACTCTCTTTTCCACTTTGGTAACCGCCCCCCTTGGCCAGTCAGGGGTCACCTCCTGAGCCCCTCCGACTGAAAGAGGTAGGTGGGACCCCTGCAGGTTCTCCAGTCCATCACCTCCAGGCGTTCACCCCCACCTCCCAGCCAACCCCTTCTCACAGGGCATTAGCACCGCGACTGGGGTCTACAGCTTTTGAGCTTTGCCCAGGGCGTTTTCACTGCTGGAGGGTCAAGCCACTCTCTCAATGCTTCCCAGGTGAGTGCGGGACAGTAACCGCCCCCTTCACTCATGAGGAAATTGAAGCTCAGCGCGAGAAACCTACTCCCAAGGTCAGAGTGTGAGTTAGCTGCAGAGATAGGTGGTCCCCAGTTACCTCCTCCCCACTGCCCCGCAGTGTGGCATCCGATGCCCTGACATCCATCCTCGGGGGTCCAGAGTCGCCCTCACTGCCCTCCCTGCCCTCCCCACGGGAGATCGGCCAAGGTGACTCTTGTCCCGCCTCTCGCGTCCCGCTCACCGCTTACCCTCCAAGGCCGCTTTCCAGCTGGTGCTGCCCTCGTAGCCCGACCCCGATCGCCGCAGCAGCCCCTCTGGACTGCGGCCCTCCGCCTCGGCGGGCGAGCGCGGCCTGGGGGCGGCAGGGGCTGGCGCAGGGCGAACGGCGGGAGGCGGCGGCGGCCGGGTGCGCGCGGGGGGCTCCCGGGCCGGCTCCATGCCCCGCGCTCCGCCACGCCGCGCCCGCGCTCCTGTGCCGGGGTGCGGGGCCCAGCCCCACGCGCACTCGGCGCTCCGCGCGCCCTGCGGGCCCCCCAGGCCGGCCTCGGTGGGCGAGGGCCGCGGCTCGTGCAGGCCGGGGCTGAGCCCGGCTCCCCGCTCCGGACCCGCTGCACCCGGTGGCCGCCGCCGCCGCCGCCTGAGTCCCCGCGCGCCTGCCCGGCGGAGCCGCAACCTCAGCGCAGAACCGAGGCGCGGGGGAGGAGCGCGGGGAGGCGCGGGGACCCGGGCAGGGCGGGGGCAGGGAGCGAGGGAGGAGGCGCCGGGAGCGCGAACGGCCCCACCGCCCGGGGCCGCCGGCCTCCCGCCCCCTCGGCAGGAGTCCAGATGCTGCGGAGCGGGGACCGCGGCGCCGGGAGCCCGGAGTCCTGGCTCCCAGTCCACCTGCCAGTTTCTATTAAAACGGGAATCAAGTTACCGCGGCCGACGCAGCGAGGCTCAAGGAAGATGAGGGGCTTTCCTCCGGGCCACCCTGGAGCCAGAGCAGTAGGGTGAGGGCTGGGACGTGGCCCAGACTCTTGGCAGATGAGAGAAACGACGGAATCGGTGAGCACGAGAGAGCCGAGGGCCGAGGGGACGCGTGGAACAGCATTTCCGATTCACTTAAAGTTGACTGAGCCTCTAATACGTGCCAGGAGTTTTTTTTTTTTTACAAAACTTAACTGACAACATCCTCAGTTTAGGTTGAGAACGGGGAGTTAGAGAGGTCAAGAGCGATGCTGAAGGCAGCACCGTGCAGGCGCGTGTTAGGCCACTGTTCTATTCTGGGGCCAGGGCTTCCTGGATGGTCTTCACTCGGGCCGGGCTCTTTCTGTGGTTGACCCCAGGTCACCTCAGGCTCCATGCGGAGGCTGCCATGTCCTTCTCCAGGCCCCATCCCACATCTGTTTCCTCAGTCTATGATCCCTCATTCTCAGCCCTCCTGCTCTCTCCTCCACCAAATCCAGTAAGGTACCAACAACTCCTATGAATTCTCTCTTTCAGTGGCTCCATCTGTCCATCCTTCTCTCTTCCTGCAGCCACTCACCAAACACAAGTCCATTTCACCTCTTGTCTGATTGCAACCCCAGCTTCCTAACGGTCTCCCTCAATGTTGCACAGCCATCACCACTACCTAATTCCAGAATGTGTTCACCATCCTAGAAAGAAATCTGGCACCCATCAAGCAGTCACTCCTCATCCCCCTCTCCCCCAGCCCCTGGCAACTGCTAGCTGCTTTCTGTCTCTGTGAGATTGCGTGTTCTGGATATTTTGCATCAGTGGAGTCATACACTATGTGGCCTTTGGTGCCTAGCTTCTTTTTACTTAGCCTGTTTTTGAGCAGCATCCGGGTTGTAGCACGTGTCAGTCCTTCATTCCTTTTCATCTCGTTCTGTTTTGAGAGCTGCTGTCCTTTCAAGGTTGTATCAGAATCCCCAAAGCTTACAAGGGACATCCTGGCTGACACCTGTCCTCTGAGCTGAGCAGACTCTGCTTCCTGGCTTTCATGAGATGTGGAGTCTTTGCTAGCCCTGGGGTGCTGGGGCCAGAGCTGCCTCTCCAGGCCACTGGGCCATGTGGCCCCTCCATAGGCTCTCATGGAGCTGTGGTGGCCCTGCTGCCCTGAAGGAGCCTCCAGACTTCTCTGCCCTTCCTGGGCTGGGGCCCACCCTCCTCACTCCACCACTTCTCCAAGGTCACTCTCCAGGACACCCCATCATCTCATCAGTGACCTTAGGTTCTTAGTATAAATCAGCTTCATTTTCAAGCTGCTGTGCTCTCTGCCCCACCAAAATTCTTAAGGCAAGGACATACAAAGCCTGGTGAATTGCTTACAATCAGGTTCAGTGGATAGAGAATCTGCCTGCAATGCAGGAGACACAGGAGACGAGGGTTTGACTCCTGTGTCGGGAAGATCCCCTAGAGGAGTCATGGCAACCCACTCCAATATCCTTGCCTGGAGAATCCCATGGACAGAGGAGTCTGGCGGGCTACAGTCCATAGGGTCACAAAGAATCGGACATGACTGGAGCAACTGAATAGGCACAGGAAATACGTAAACTGTCAAACAAAAATTTCACTAGAATAGGGTCTTCCCTGGTTGCCCAGTGGTTAAGAACTGCCTTCTAATGCAGGGAACATGGGTTTGATCCCTGGTCCGGGAACTAAGATCTCACATGCCACAGGGAAATTAAGCCTGCGTGTGCAACTAGACAAACCTGTGGGCCACACAAAAGATCCCGGATGCTGCAACTAAGACCTGATGCTGCCAAATAAATGTCATTAGAACAGGTTATTTTTCTGCTAGCTGTTAGAGTGTGATGTATGTTGCACCCGTGTCCTCACGTGCAGAGTTGTTCTGGAATGATGGTGTCTGCTATGGTGTTTGCTAGACCAGGAGGGCACAGAATTGTGAACCCAAATGCCCAGGGGCAGACATCTGAAGAAAAGAGGGAGTAAATCCTATCAGTGGGGGACTGTGGAGGACCCCCTCACTCAGGTCAGCAGGTCATGGCCAAGTGGGAACACCGCTCCACTGTTATCAGCACTTCCCAGCGTTTGGGTATTTTCCACAGGGGTTGGAAATATGAGTGGTTATATGAAACTTCATCATTTCTAGTTCTGGCAAACAATTCATATTTTAATAGAAAACTTGTACAAGCCAAAAAAATAACAACACACACACACACACACACACATCTACAGGATTGATTCAGCCTCTGAGGTACCAGTTGACAGTCTCTGATTTAAGGATATACTTGATGTCAGTTCAGTTCAGTTCAGTCGCTCAGTCGTGTCTGACTCTTCGCGACCCCACAAATCGCAGCACGCCAGGCCTCCCTGTCCATCACCAACTCCCTGAGTTCACTCAGACTCACATCCATCAAGTCAGTGATGCCATCCAGCCATCTCATACTTGATGTCAGGGACCCCATATAACACAAGACATCACAAACCCTTAGGAAAAATGGTCACTGGATGAGACCCATGAGAGCAATTGTCTCCTAATAGGCAAGGGCTTCCTTTACTGGCCTGTCTCCGTCATCTGGAAGGAAACTTCCTCACTGCTTATTATGTGAGCATAGGGTGTGGGGGTCCTTATGGCTGAGCAGGTGTTGAACTGGGAGGATATTAGGAAAGGCATTTCCATACAGATGAAGGCTGAACCTATATACTGGTTATAGGTTTTTCCTCTTATTCCTTTGGATTGGGCTTGAGAAATCACACTACCTTCTCCCCATAAGTCAATGGCATCACCTGAGATCTGCAAGCAGACTGCATATTACCGTGGGATACCAAGAAGGTCTTTGCTCTTGGCAATAAGAGGAGTAGGAATAGATCATTTATAATAACAAACATAAATAATTCACTTTATTGTCCATAAGTTAATAAAGTAAAAAATTGTGAAGCCAACACAAGGAGAAACTAAAGCCTGGTAGTAGAATATATTTTGTCACATGACTTATTTTGGCATCATCTCCTTCACGAGTCCATTCTTGGCTGTCAACAATCAAATTCTCATTGCCAAGTCCATGTGAGTCTTGCCATATGACTCATAATGCTGCTTGGAATCATGGGGTATTCAAGGTCCTTCTTTCTTGAGTTCAGGAAGTCAGTTAGTTAGTGTTAGTCGCTCAGTCATGTCCAACTCTTTGCAACTCTATGGACTGTAGCCCACAAGGCTCCTCTGTCCATGGGATTCTCCAGGCAAGGATACTGGAGTGGGTTGCCATTTCCTTCTCCAGGGGATCTTCCCGACCCAGGGATTGAACCCGGGTCTCCCTCATTGCAGGCAGCTTCTTTACCCTCTAAGCCACCAGGGAAGTCATTGTCCTTTTTGTAGCACAGAAGAGACATTATCTGTTGAGGTTCCTCTCCACTGGGGCAAAGCTCCCCCTGTCAAGTTGTCCTGTGTTTCTCTCCAGAGCATGGCTCATCTGCTGAAATAAGTCTCCACTCCCCTGTCCTGTCTTTCTTTGTCCTGGGTCCCCAGTGATGTGATTTGTCCTCTGCCAGTTTCAATCAGGCCAGATGATGACTCTGACTTTTTCTCATCCTCAACGTAACCCTAATACACAGGCTAAGCTTAGGACCCCAAGTAGCGCACACAAGCAGATTGTTCAAGCAGAAGTAATGAGCATAGCCAAAAGACTTCAGTCAGGAGATTTTCCAATCCCAGAGTCAACTGTGAGACACATGAAACAAGGAAATGAGTGTCAGTTCCTGGACTTGTGCACAACAAAAGAGGGTGTGGTGAGGGACTTCCCTAGGGGTCCAGTGGCTAAGACTCCGTGCTCCCAATGCAGGGGACCCAGGTTCCATCCCTGGTCAGGGAATTAAATAGTACGTGCTGCAACTAAGAGTTCGCATGCCACAACTAAAGATTCCACATGTGGCAACAAAGATGGAAGATCCTGCATGCTGTCACTAAGATTCGGCATAGCCACATAAATAAATAAAAAATTTAAAAAGACAACTGTAATAGTGTTTCTTTACACTATAGGAGAAAGGGATAGTTAGGGAGCTTGGGGTCGACATGTACACACTGCTATATTTTAAATGGATAACCAACAAAGACCTACTGTATAGCATAGGAAACTCCGCTCAATGGAGTTGAGCAGGTCCCGCTCAACATTATATGGCAGCCTGGATGGGAGGGGAGTTGGGGGGAGAAGGGATACATGTCTATGTATGGCTGAGTCCCTTTGATGTCCATTGTTAATCAGCTATGCGTGTGCTAAGTCGCTTCAGTTGTGTCTACTTCTTTGAGATCCCTTGGACTGTAGCCCTCCAGGCTTCTCTCCCTGGGAATTCTCCAGGCAAGAATACTGGAGTGGGTTGCCATGCCCTTCTCCAGGGAATCTTTCCCACCCAGGGATCAAACCTGTGGCTCTTATGTCTCCTGTATTGGCAAACGCATTCTTTTACCACAAGAACGACCTGGGAAGCCTCCAATACAAAATAAAAAGTTTAAAAATTAAAGAAAAACTTAATATCATCCCCCCCCAAAAAAATAAATAAAAAGAGGACTGTGGTGAATGAATCTTGGAAGCACTGAATAATTTTGTATGGCCAGCGGTTTTCCAAAACTTCTCCATAGACTGTTCTCGGGTAAGAGGAGAGTCCATGGAAATTGAAGCATGTGAGAGTGAAGGAGAGGGGGCACAGGGCAGCCGTCACATCCCCACGCTGGGGCTTTTCTGCACCTCGGGTCACAGGCTGGTGCAGCAGGACCTGGAGATTGCCCTGGGGCAGAGGCTTCGTGAGCCAGCGCTGGTTTCTCTGACAACACAATCCAGTTGGGATTCCAGGGGCTTCCAGGCTGTTCTTCCCAAGTGCCATGGAGTAGAAACCACTGACTGCCCAGGTCATAGCCAGGACTCCGTGTTTTACCTCATCAGGATTTCCTTGCTTAACTTCCTCCTGCTTTTATTTTCCTTATGTGAAAATCAGCATCTACTCCAGTGGGTTGTTAGGAGTTATGAGCTCATAGATGTGAACCATACAAGAGACACCAAAGTGTCGGGTCGTGTGACTAGCCTCCTTAGTCTCAACCTTCTGCTGGCTGTTTTCTGCCTCTCAGCCTGTACTTGCAGCGCCCTCAGCTTGTTGCAGAAAATTCAGCTTTTCCAATAGAACTTGACCAGACTCTCAGCCATACTGGCTTGCAGGTCCCAGGCAAAAAGGGGCTTCTCCTAATAGAGCTGTGTTTCTTTCCATCCGTGTATGTTTTATTTTAACTAAAATACATGCAAAGTAATATTTACCATCTTAACCATTTTTCAGTGGCTCTCAATACGTTCACGTTTTGTGCAGCCATCACCACCATCCATCTCCTGAGCTCCCTCCATCCTGCAAAACTGAAACTCGGTATCCAGCAAACAACCACTTTCTGTTTCCAGCTCCCCCAGCCACTGGCAACCACTGCTCTACTCTCTCTCCTTCTGAATTTGACTAGTCTAGGCACCTCATGTAAGTAGAACAGTGCCCTTAGTCTGAATGGCCACAATTTAATTAGTTGCTTCATTACTATGTGATAAGAATGGCCAACTTGCTACCAAGAGAAGGATCTCCACCTTCTTTGACTGGGCTGATTCAGCATGCTGGGGTCCCTTGCCATCCCTCATTTATTTATTTGGCCGCATTGAGTCTTAGATGCAGCACTCAGGATCTCTGTTGAGTCATGTGGGACCTTTTCCTTGTGGCGTGTGGGCTCCAGGTCATGCAGGCTTCAGTAGTTGTGGCGCACGGGCTTAGTTGCCCCAAGGCACGTGGGATCTCAGGTCCCCAACCAGGGATCAAACCCATGTCCCCTGCACTGCAAGGCAGATTCTTAACCACTGGACCACCAGGGAAGTCTTGCCATTCCTCATTCTTGATGCCAGTTTCTATAGCAAGACTCTTCCTAGGGTGAACTGCAGAAAGCCCTGCCCAATTTGCTTAGGCAAAAAAGGAATCCATTGGCACATGTAATTAAAAGTTCAGGGTGGAGAGGGAGGGCTCCAGGTAAACCTGAACCAGACTCTTAAAACTATGCCATCAAGACAAGCATCTCCCTATCTTGGCTCCATTCTTCTTCATATAGGCTTCATTCTCAGACTCCACACGATGGAAACTGCTCCAGGACCACATTTTCCTGGTTGCATGTTCAGCAGGAGAAAGAGAGCTTCTCTTACCTTAATAATTCAGATAAAACTGTGGCCCTCACTGACCTTGCTGGCATCTGGGTCACGTGTCCACCCTTGAACTAGTCTCAATGATAAGATCTGGGTCGTATGTCCAAGGCTGTAGCTGAGGTCAAGGCCATCTTCACCCAAGTCATAGGACTGAAGGTGGGGAGGAGACAAAGGAACTCTCAAAGGACGAAATGCTACTCTCCCAGGCTGCTGGGCAGGAAGAATACAGCAAGCGTTTCCCATGTAGACAGTGGAACAGGAAAGCCCTTTAGAAAGAATAAGGTAAGGACTTCCCTGGTGGTCCAGTGGTTAAGACTCTGTGCTCGCAATGCAGGGGGCCCAGGTTCAATCCCTGATCAAGGAACTAGATCTCACAGGACACAACCAAGTCCTAGTGCAGGCAAATAAAGTTCTTTCAAAATAGAAGTTTGTTTAAAAAAGAATAAGGTAAATCTGTGTCTGTTGATTTGGAGCAGTCTCCAAGCTAAGCTAAAAAAGAAAAAAAAAGGAAGATGCATAAGACTGGCAGAGGGTGTGTCCATCTCTGGCCACCAAAAGGCAAGGATGTGTGCGTGGGCGCTGGCACAGGAGTGAAGATAGTTATGAGACCACACAAGAAAGGGTTAATGGGTATTTATCTCTGTACAGTAGAACTAGGGGGTGTGGAAGGAAGAATATTTTTTGTTTTCAGTTCTTGCGCATTTTCATTAAATATCAACCGACCACAGGCCCCATATTTAAGTTGCATTCAGAGCACCTATGTCAGAATTTTTATCTCACAGAAGCCGGGAAAGATCACTGGGAGTAAGGACTCTGAGGTCTGGCTGAGATTTTGACTGAGGGGCAACGGACCTGGGATAGCAAGGCCAGGGGGCCTGGGCCAGGAGCTGGGCAAAGCAGGGCCACCAGTCATGTTTTCTGTGTCAGGGGTGGAGGCTGGGGAGACCTTCAGAAGGAAGGGGAGCTTGAGGCTCAGCTCTGAGAGCTCACGACTGGGGACCACCCTCCTTTTTCAGAAACAGAGAGAGAGTCGGCATGTGGGTGGGCCTGATTTGGAGTCCAGAGCATCTTTGAAAGGAGCTCAGAGCAGTTACAAGTCCACTTAGATCCCTTTTTGGCACCCAGGCTCCAAAGACACCCCAGAAGTGATTGATTTTGCTTCAGCCATGAACCCACTTACCATTATTTAAGGTGATTACCATTTACATCACAGTTTCCTCGGTGGCTTAGTGGTAAAGAATCTGCTTGCAAAGCAGGAGACATAAGAGATGCAAGTTCGATCCCTAGGTTGGGAAGATCCCCTGGAGGAGGGCATGGCAACCCACTCCAGTATTCTTGCCTGGAGAACCCATGGACAGAGGAGCCTTGCGGGCTATAGTCCATGGGGTCGCAAAGAGTTGGACATGACTGAGCAACTAACACAACAGCAACTGTGTAGGAGAAACATTCTGCAAATTGCTAAAACGGGTCACATCAACTCCATGGCATCCTGTCTGAGTCCAGGACAGTGTCTGCTCCTGTGTGTTAAGACTTTACCAGGTGCTGCTCAGGTGGCTCAGCCAACTCACAACTGTACAGAGTTAGGAACCCAGGAGACACCCATGACCCAGGAACTTCCAGCCACCTTCACAGACACCCCACTGCCCCAAAATCTGAAAATCAAGCCGAAAGGGATCAAACAGCCTTCCTTCAACAAATTCTGTTAACAGTTACTGAGCAGCAAATACACACTGAGCAGGGCACTGGGTGCTGGGAACACAGAGGCCAAGGACACACCCAGCCCTGGCACTCAGAGCTTCATGACAAGGGCCCCACCAGCGCATGGAAGCCGGGTCGCTTGGTGAGCGTCCTGGGTACCAGCTCTGACAGTGAGCTGTATTTGCTGATGGAAGCAACTTCTGCGGTCAAGAAAAGCTAGTCTTGGGACTTCTCTGGTGGTCTAGCAGTTAAGACTCCACACTCCCAGTGCAGGGGGAGCAGGTTTGATCCCTGGTTAGGGAACCAAAATCCCACATGCTCTGCAGCCAAAAAAAAAAGCTAGTGTTGGCCAAAAGATTGACTTTAGGATAAGAATGATGTCTTCAATAATAATCCTGCTCCAAACCGCTGCCTCATGCATTAGCCTTCTCCCTGGAGGGTAACAGGAACCTGTAAGGGACACAAAAAACTTAAACTGGCTGAAGATGAAAACCAAATCTGACTTTGTGCCTTTTTTTCCAAAACAACCAAAATAAACACATTTTTTAAATTATAAAGCTAATACAGAAAATGTTTTCATGCAGGCAATATGTAAATTTTTAAATACCTTTTGCTAGAGTTTGGTATACTTCGTGTGCTTCTAAACACCTTTTAATATATGTAAAATAAGTATTTATGATTTTTTTTACAAAAATGAAGCTAATACATCCTGCAACTTGCTTCTTGTGTCACTTCCTATAGCTCTATAACATTTTTTTTTAACATATAGAATTCCACAGAATGGAGATACCATAATTATTACTACTTCATTATTCTCCTATGGATGGACATTTAAATTATTTGTAATTTTTTTAATAGTACGAGCAGTGCTGCGATAAATATTCCAGCACATTTACTTCTGTGCCCTGTACAGGTGTTTCTGTGGAAGAAGTTTCTAGAAGAGGAATTACTGGGTAAAAAGTTATCTGAAATGGTTCAACTCAAAACACTGTGAGTAAACATTCTGCAGAGCCGAGAGTTATAAAATAACGCACAAGATTAATTATTCAGAGTGAGAGTTGAAGTGTGCCCAAGGGTATGCTTCGTGCCTTTGCACTGCCTGGTCAGAAATATTCCACTTTCCTCCTGAGGACAGGAAATCAGCAAAGCAGGATTTCTGAACCGGGTCTCCCTGACCTCACTGACGGGAACGTGTGAAGGGTTTTGATGGCAGCATCAGAATCATTCATGGACTGAACACATCAGTTGATCACAGGAGGGAAGGGACCACAGGTGAGCCTAAGCCCTCAGACTCCTACTAAGTGCTGTTCTGAAGAGAGAACAGCGCCCCCAAGAGGCGTTTAGGTGTCAGCACCTGTCCTCACACAAGGGGCTGTATCTCTTCCTGCTTAGTTTCTCACTTCCTCTAAACCCACCCAGTAAATACTCACAGTCTAAACCTCTTAAAGAAAAGTAATACCATACGATCCAAGAAGACTCTGGGTAAGTTGTAGTGAGTCTGAGTCTTAGTGTTCTCATTTTGTGTGACCAAAGTGCCATGATATGTAGTCGTGTGTAGTTTTTCAAAGGTGTAGAACAGTTATCCAGTGAGTGGGGCTCACTTAGCCAGCATCCACCTCTCACTGCAATCCTGCCATTGTCCCTGCATAACTGAGGGCTTCCCAGGTGGCGCTAGTGGTAAAGAACCTCCCTGCCAATACAGGAGACATAGCCGATGAAGGTGCCATCCCTGGGTTGCAAAGATACCCTGGAGGATCCCTGAGTTGGGAAGATCCCCTGGAGGAGAAATGGCAACCCACTCCAGTATTCTTCCCTGGAGAATCCCATGGACAGAGGAGCCTGGCGGGCTACAGACCATAAGGTCGCAAAGAGTCAGACACTGAAGCGACTTAGCACACAGGCATGCATGCAGTATATTACTGAACATTAAGCGATGCTCCAGAAATGATACAAACTGGCACGATGGTTTGAAAAAAGGTCACAAAGTAAAAAAGAAACTAGTAACAAGTAGACAAGTTAACAAGTAGTTAACTCGCAGTATGAGAATAAGCACAGGAACACTCTGGATTGAGATTTTTTTAAACTATATTTGGTTTATAATATTGTGTTAGTTTCAGGTGTACAGCAAAGTGGGTCAGTCGTATTTTTCAGATTATGTTACATTATAGGTTATTACAAGATATTGAATATTGTTCCCCGTGTTATATAGTAAACCATTCTTGCTTATCTATTTTATATATAGCAGTGTGTACCTGATAATTCCATATTCCTAATTTATCCCACCCCTGCCTTCCCCTTTGGTAACTGTAAGTTTGTTTTTTTATGTTTGTGGGTCTGTTTCTATTTTGTAAATAGATTCATTTGTATTCTTGTTTTTAGATTTCACATATAAGTGATATATGATATTTGTCTTTTTCTGTCTGATTTATTTCATTTAGTATAATAATCTCTGTGTCCATCCATGTTGCTGAAAATGGTGTTATTTCACTCTTTTAACAGCTGGGTAATATTCCGTTATGTATATATACACCAAAACTTCTTTCAGATTGAGTTGTTTTTTTTTAAGGAGCAATTCAGGAGTCAAATAAACCCAAAAAGCCATGTCCCAGGGTTTTGCAACTTCTGCACTGTTGACATTTTGGTCTAGATGATTCTTTGTTACTGGAGTAGGTGGGTGGAGGGGGGCTGTCCTGTGCAATGTGGGATGTGTAATGACAGCAGGAAATGAAAAGTGAAATTTAGTTGCTCAGTCATGTCTGACTCTTTGCAACCCCATGGACGGTAGCCTAACAGGCTCCTCTGTTTACAGAATTCACCAGGCAAGAATACTGGACTGGATTGCCATTTCCTTCTCCAGAGGATCTTCCCAACCCAGGGACTGAACCCAGGTTGGGTTCAATGTCTCCTGCATTGCAGGCAGATTCTTTACCATTTGAGCTACAGGGAAGCCCTAATGACACCATTCAGTTCAGTCCAGTTCAGTCACTCAGTCATGTCCGACTCTTTGCGACTCCATGAACTGCAGCACGCCAGGCCTCCCTGTCCATCACCAACTCCCGGAGCCACTCAAACCCATGTCCATCAAGTCGGTGATGCCATCCAACCACCTCATCCTCTGTGGTCCCCTTCTCCTCTGGCCCTCAATCTTTCTCAGCATCAGGGTCTTTTCCAATGAGTCAGCTCTTCGCATCAAGTGGCCCAAGTACTGGGGTTTCAGCCTCAACATCAGTCCTTCCAATGAACACCCAGGACTGATCTCCTTTAGGATGGACTGGTTGGATCTCCTTGCAGTCCAAGGGACTCACAAGAGTCTTCTCCAACACCACAGTTCAAAAACATCAATTTGGTGTCTGTCTATCCACTAGATGTCACTAGCGTGCGCGCGCGCACACACACACACACACACGCTCACACACACTTGCGACAGTCATTAAATTCTCTAGAGCCATTGCCATGTTTGAACAGTTCAAGATTTAAGAAGCCCCTGGGAAACAGGTCTCTTGAAGACAAAGCAGCTGCTGGGGACTCTTCCCCCAACCATGTGAACTGCTTTGGACTTCCGGTAGTTACTGTAAGATGTTTTCCCTCACCCAGACAAGAAGCCCGAATTTGGCAACAGTGGGGCACAGTGAATAGCCCACAGGGAAGGAGAGTGTCCTCTGGGGGCCAGAAGCCAAACAAGAAACTCATAACTCGGTTTCTGGGGCAGCAGCTGTGGTGGCAGGGAACGCTTCTAGAGAACTGCAAGTTCTGGGGCAGCCCTGCCCAAAGAGAGGTTGAGCAAAAAAGCCCGGGTGAGGGGGCGGGTTGGAGATTGGAGACTTGCAGGTATCTTCCTGGGCTTCCGGAGCGGATGCTGTAGTGGGGGGAGGGATAGGCAATAAACCTTACCCAGGTTGGGTAGTTTGCTATGAGGAGACTTAAGGAGAGAGAGTAATGACTGTTGGCAGGTAGGGGGCGCTGTTTTGGGTGGGGTGATCAGGGCCCAACATCTCTCTGAGTAACTATCAACTATCAAAAAGAGGAACCTGGCATCTTATTTAGTCTGAATTCCCTGAACCTTACACAGCGTCTAGCACAGAAGCCATCTTGGCAAAAGCTTCCTGTGATACGGCACGGACTAGTTTCGGCCCTAGTTGGGCTATTAATTTACCATTGCTGCTGCTACTGCTAAGTCGCTTCAGTCGTGTCCGACTCTGTGCGACCCCATAGACGGCAGCCCACCAGACTTCCCCATCCCTGGGATTCTCCAGGCAAGAACACTGGAGTGGGTTGCTATTTCCTTCTCCAATGCACGAAAGTGAAAAGTGAAAATGAAGTCGCTCGGTCGTGTCCGACTCTAGTGACCCCATGGACTGCAGCCCATCAGGCTCCTCCGTCCATGTGATTTTCTAGGCAAAAGTACTGTAGTGGGGTGCCATTGCCTTCTCCACTGCCTCCCTGCAGTAAAGCTCTGTTCCCCATCGCCCTGAGGGAGTTTCAGGACTGAAATGAAACATACACAAAATATATAGTACTGCAAATTAATATAAAGGGTGAAGATTCGAAAGCGGCCTCCAGTTGCCACTTTTCAAATATGCCCAGACAGCGTCCTTGTGGCTCACTGGTAAAGAATCCACCTGCAATGCAGCAAACGCAGGTTCAATCCCTGAGTGGGGAAGATTCCCTGGAGGAGGAAATGGCAACCCATCCCAGGAGTCTTGCCTGGGAAATCCCATGGACAGAGGAACCGGGGCTACAGTCCATGGGGTCACAAAGAGTCGGACACAACTGAGGACCCTCAGACCAATTCCACAAGCTTCCAAACACTGCAGAGCTTTCATTATTGTTGCTGTTGTTTGTTTTGGCGAAGTCGCTTCAGTTGTGTCCGACCCTTTGCGACCCTACGGACCGTAGCCCACCAGGCCCCCCTGTCCATGGGATTCGCCAGGCAAGAATACTAGAGTGGGTTGCCAAGCCCTCCTCCAGGGGATCTTCCCCACCCAGGAATGGAACCTGCATCTCTTATATCTCCTGCATCGGCAGGAAGGTTTTTTTTTTACCACTAGCACCACCTGGGAAGCCCGTTGTTGTTGTTATTTAAATTGTACAGTTGCGAGCACACAGATCCACTCTGGTTTTTCTAGGAACCCGCCCGGGGTCTGACCTTGCTGCGGTGCGCGGGCGCCACCTTGGCCGTGGCCTTGAGCCTGTGCCTTGGAGGCCGGTGCTCAGCTGAGAGTGTTCTCTCCCCCCTCGCAGGGCTCACGTCCTTGCCCCGAGATGGGCTTCACCTGAAAACAGCCTTTAGGGGCAAAACCGGTTCCCAGCGGGTAACGCGAGGAGCCACTCCGCGAGTGCGCACAGCTCCGGAGCCGCGGGAAGCTGGGCTGGCGTTTGGGCGCGCTCCTGGGGAAGGACAGCACCCGCTCCCGGGGCGTCTGGGGGAGGAATTGCCCCCAGGAGCCACGCCCCCGGAGTCCCCGGGCGAACCCGAAAGCCAGCACCTTCCTCCTGCACCGTCTACCGTCTCGATTCCCTCCAGGGACCCCGCCTCTGAGGAGAGGCAAGCAGGCCGTGAGCGGCGCTGTTTCCAGCGCTGTTTCCCTTTCTCTTAACGCAGGGTCGCCATCTAGCGATATCTAAAGGTATACTACCACACGTTCTAACTTCGGGTGGCCGAAGTACACCTGTGGAACGTTCTGATGAGTGCGGGAAAGTTCTGTGGAGAGGACTGGACCCCGTTCCAAAAGGCCTTGTTGCGGGCGGATGAGGGATGGCGCTTCCCTGCCCGACAACAACACGCGGCCTGGGGCCATCTCCGCGGGTGGAGGCGGGTCTGGTCCAAGCCCTGAGTCAGGCCTCCTGTTGAGGATGCCTTGCTCTTCAGCAGGGCAGGCCGGTGGCCCCACAGAGGTCGGCTCAGAGCCACACTGGGCATAAGACCTCTCTGGGAGAATTCTGGTTCAAGATACCCCACTATTTGTCGGGACTGGGGAAGGTGTTCGGGGAGACCAGGGTGTCAGAGGGAGCATCACCAGGGTTAGCCTGAGTGCACCCTCCCTGAGTGCACCCGGGTTACAGACTCAGAAGACCCGGCCGGACCGACCTCCGAAGTTTCTGGGCCGGCCTGGCCCTGAGCTACCTCATCCCCACCAGCCCACTTGCTCCAGAAAACCACCTCATCCCCAACAGCCCACTTGCTCCAGAAAAAACTCAGGAGGCAAGTGGTTTCTGCAGCTCAGCAAACAATCAGGTGGAAAAGGACTCCACTCTCCTCTTTTCAGACACCCCGCTTAGGGGTTTTCTTGCAGTCCCCAACTTGGCTTCACGGAGGGAAGGCACCACCCGCCTTTTAAGAGAATAGCTTCTCCCCACAAGCACTGAGCTCGCAAAGGCTGCTGACCTCCTTCCCTATTGGGGGGAGGGGGTTGTTGGGGAGGAGGATGAGGAAAAGGGAAAGTTTTCAATAGGCACCACTCAGTAAGCCCTGTGGATAGGCTTGGTCTGATTGTTGGCCTCTTTGGACTTAAAATGTGGACCACCCAGCACTTCTTACCCACTTTTGGAGCCTTGGCTGCCATTCTTTTTTTTTTTTTTTTTAATATTTATTTTTACTTACTTGGCTGTGCTGGGTCTTAGTTGCTGCATGTGGCATCTTTAGGTGTGGCATGTGGGATCTAGTTCCCTGACCAGGGACTGAACCCAAGCCCCCTGCATTGGGAGCTCCCAGTCTTAATCACTGGCCCACCAGGGAAGTCCCGGCTGTCATTCTTGAGCAACAGGCTGTCCCCCACCCATGTGGGACAAGTGCATGAATAGAAGCAGATACAGACTGAGAACCAAGAGAGCAATCAGAACAGGCTACTTACGTTTGTGTAAGCTGCTCACTGAACACCCGATGCCTGGCCTGGGGCGGGGGTGGGGGCGTTGGGGGGGGGGGGTGGTGAAGCCATTAGGACCTGGAATTCAGCTCTTACCTGATCGCAGAGCCATGTCACCTGGAGGAAAGGGCACATTTTTCAAATCCACCTGCTCTCTGTGAGCCTGCCCACAGTGGATGGGAGTGGTGGGGCTTTTCCTAATTCTCACAGATAGGGGCCAACTGCAGCTTTCGGGGAGTTAGGTGGCTCCTTGGAGAACAGGCTCCTGCATGGAGTCCCAGCTCATGACTCCCTGGCTTCTCTGGACCCCTTCTCACCTGTGTTCTCCTACAGGTAGAAATCCCTTCCCGAGTTGCTCCGTGTATTAGCTGGAGTGGCAAATCTTTTCCTGTGCCTGTGGTCTCCACCAGGGGGTGCAGCTGCGGTGTGTAACGTCAAGACTCTTACCTCTGTATTTGATCATAAGGTTTTCAGGCAGAAAACGTGCTTGCACCATTCTGCTGACTGTAGCCTAGCTCTTCAAGCCAAGCTGTGAATGGCTCACCTTCGTTTCTCTTGTTCCCAGACTATCTTAGATATACAGACACTCCTCTGTAAATAGAAAGGTCATTACAGTTCCGGCAGACAGAGATTAAGGTGGGCCAAGAGTGAGTTTATGTTCCCACCACCTGTTCTATAAAAATCTGTGTAGTTGAGCACTTTTTGATGATGTCTGAAACGGGACAATGAGGCATTTCCTTGTGGGCTACCAAAGGCCCGGGTCAGTGTGTTTGTTTCCTGGGGCTGCTGTAACAAAGTATCATAAATGAGGTGACATAACGGGGTCCCCAGCATCCGGGATCTTATGCCTGATGATCTGAGGAGGAGCTGACATCATAATAATAGAAATAAAGTGTACAGTAAATGTAATAACGTGAATCATCCTGAAACCATCCCCTCCCCGGTCTGTGGAAAAGATTTCCGTGAAACCAGTCCCTGGTGCCCAAAAGGTTGGGGATCACTTGCTTAGAAAACAGAAATGTCCTGTCTTACAGTTCCAGAGTCTAGAAGTCCGAGGTCAAGGCATCAGCAGAGTTCATTCCTTCTGAGGGTTGTCAGGTAGAATCTTGCCTCTCTCCTGGCTTCCAGTGGTTTGCTGTCCATCTTTGGTGTTCCTTGGCCTGTAGACACGTCTCCCCCATCTGCCTTTATGCTCACATGGCATTCTCCCTGCATGCATGTCTGTGTCTAGACCTCCCCTTTTTATGATGTATTAGGACCTTCCCTGATGGCTCAGTGGGTGAAGAATCCACCTGCAAAGCAGAAGACACAGGAGATACTGGTTCAGTCCCTGGGTTGGGAAGATCTCCTGGAAGAAGGAATGGGAACCCACTCCAATATTCTTGCCTGGAGAATCCCACGGACAGAGGAGCCTGGCAGGCTGCAGTCCATGGGGTGGCAAAAAGTCGGACCTGACTGAGTGACTAAGCATATATGCGTGAACGAAGGGCTCATCCTAATGACCTCACCTTAACTAATTACATCTGCAAGGACCTCAGCTCCAAATAAAGTTACATTCTGAGCTACTAGGGATTAGGACTTCAACATACGAATTTGTGGGGACACAGCTCAGCAGATACCATTAAGATCCCCAAACAAGATAGCACTAAACCCCTCATCTTCTCCTCCATTGCCATGGTGATGGGAGGAGGGGAGGCTGGAGGGACAGAGAAATTCAGCTCATAAAAGTTACTAGAAAGCTTTTCTTTCTGTGTCAGGTTGGATTCAGAAACCTGTCTGATCTCCAATAAAATCTCTTAAGATAAACAAGCCAGACAGTCTCAAATTTATGTGTCTCCAGACCCCAAAGCAAAGGGAGGCTTTGTAGCCCAAACAGACCCTGAGCTGTCTCAGCAGCCAAAGAAACATAAGGCTATGAAAAGCTGGCCTCCTTGGCCAGAGCTATCATCATCCTTGCAGGCGTTTACCCCTTCAGGTTTTTTAAATTATACCTTGTCTTAATCATCGCAGTGAAGGTCTCTTCAAAATTAGCCATAGCTTAAATGCCTGTTTCAGTTGTTGTATTTTGCTTGCAGAAACGGCACGGTTCTGTGTCTAATTCTCAGGCACAGTGACCAGACTGGCTCTCCTGCTGTCTGCGTCAGGGTATTTAAGTCATGTAATCCCAGTTTGGGGGTCTGAGGAGACAGGTGGAAACCAGACTTCCGATGGCCTATGAAAGAAGCTTCATGGGCAAAAATGCAGTGGAATAGATAAGCCAGATGGTTAGAGCTTCAGCCTATAGACCAGGGGTCCTTACCTTGCTGCTCATGGGTGGGCTTCAGGGAATCTGTGACCCCGCCTCCCAACACCAAAAACTGCAAAGTATATATATTTTACTAGGGAGGATGGAGAAGGCAATGGCACCCCACTCCAGTACTCTTGCCTGGAAAATCCCATGGATGGAGGAGCCTGGAAGGCGGCAGTCCATGGGTCGCACAGAGTCGGACATGACTGAGCGACTTCACTTTCACTTTTCACTTTCATGCATTGGAGAAGGAAATGGCAACCCACTCCAGTGTTCTTGCCTGGAGAATCCCAGGGATGGGGAAGCCTGGTGGGCTGCTGTCTATGGGGTCGCACAGAGTCGGACATGACTGAAGTGACTTAGCAGCAGGGAGGATGTTCCCAGGATTCACTGCAGAGTCAAAGGAATCTATACATAAACCAATTAAGAAATACTGTCCTAAAAACTCTCATCCCCTCACACATCTTTAGGGTAAATGAGTAGTTTCAATTTTCTTCTAAAGCATAGACGTTCATCGTGAAATTGGGAATTGATCTTGACAATGGTTGTCTCCCTATCTGAGCCCCGAAGGAACTTCAGGGCTGTGTATGAGGTTCTATAACTTGGATTGATGCAGGCTAGGTTCTGTGGTCACAGAATAGCATGCAGTGTGGTCCCTGTGGCCTGGGTTCTCTGATGGGTCCCCAGGAACAGAAATATCTGTTCCTTTGTAGAGAAAGATGGACCTTGATGGAGTCCATAAGCTTGGTCCCAAGACTGACAGCGATGTAAGACCCTTTCCCTAGAAGTTTGCCTCTCTAGAGGGTTTTTGTTCTGAGTGAGCTGAGTGAGAGCTGAGTGACCGACGACTTCTACTTGACCAAAGATTCACAGTGTTTGTATTTAAGACTAAGTTGGTCCTGCTCTCCCTGTCTCTCTTTCTCTCTCTCTGTCTCTCATTTGTCTGACCCTCTGCCACCACTGTGTGTGGGCATGCTCAGTCTGTCTGACTCTTTGCAACCCCATGGACTGTAGCCTGCCAGACTCCTCTGTCCATGGAATTTTCCAAGCAAGAATTCTGCAGTGGGTTGCCATTTCCTTCTCTAGGGGATCTTCCCAACCCAGGGATCAAACCTGAGTCTCCTATGTCTCCTGCATTGGCAAGCAGATTCTTTACCACTGCGCCACCTAGGGAGCCCTCTGCCACTACTCTCCTCTATGGTAAATGGATAGATGAAAGAAAGATGTTAGATAGATAGCTGTATACCTTAATGGTACATGGTAGGGAAAATTCTCAGTCTGCATTATTATAAAAAAATCTAGCTTTCCCTGCCAGATTTATTTTACAGAAATAAAAGAAATTTTAGCAAGCTGTTTAAACTAAATAGTTTCCTAAAACTAATAGTTTCCTAAAAGTTTCCTTCACAGCCAGAGATCTCCAATAGTCTCCCCATCAGACCTCAGTTTTTCACTAACGGATGAATTTGGCTTTTATTTTGGGGGGAGAAAGCCTCTTGTTTTCTACTTGCCTGCATTATTGTTTTAATGTCTTCTGGAAAGCTGGGGTATTTTGATGCATGTGGACCACACCTGGGAGTATCTCCACCTCACTCTGTGCTGTGAGCATCTCCATTCAGCCATCCCTCTCCTTGTATCTGACAGGCTGGCAGCCAAGTCACACGCATCACGGGTGCAGGACTGGGGAGGGTCTGCACAAAGACACTCACTGTTTGGAAAGCATCTGTACGACATCACCGAGAGCCAGGTCTGATGAAAACCCCCTCCCCGGCTTAGACTTCCTCACGGGCATGAGTGCCAGGGCGTCACGCTGTCGCCTGCTCCTGGCCTCCCCTGAAGGCTGTGATCATTACCAGTGTTATTCACCTGGGCAGGGAGGAGCCTCACAAGGCCTGCTTCTGTGGCCATGGGGTGTCCTGGCATCAGGTCGGCAGGGAGGAGAGGTGGCCAGGATTTGAGGGCAGTGTGTGGGGAATCCCTTGTGTCCCGGGGCTGCTCCCTCATGAAGGGGGTGGGTATCTCAGGGGGGAGCGTCACAGTGTAAGCGTGAGACCCCTCTTATTTTTCACATGGAAAGTCCTTGAGGGTGTGGGGCACTTCCAGTGTCTGAGACAGGTCTCGGGAAGCACCACCTGTCTTGAGGTGGGTGGAGGGACTCAGGGGACAGATGGAAGCGGGGAGAGGGAGCCCTTATAGAATTGGGATGGGCCGGGGCCTGGGAGGCAGACGACTCCATGCCTGAGACTGGCGGCCCCTCATCTTTGACCAGCAGAAGTAACCAGGTCAGTTCAACCCTGACAGAGCCAAGTCTAGGGCCTGAAAGACAGTCGGGGGACCCCCTTGTGGGCTATGGGGTTGCTGAGACCTCTCATCTCGACGTTTTTGTCCTGAGTGGCCTTGGGCTGCCTGCTGTCTCCAGCATCATCATGTAGCCTAGCATCGGGCCACACTGGAGCAGCCCACCCTCCTGGGAAGACCAGGCTCTTTGTCCTCACTGAGGTCTAATAGAGTTTTGCCAAGAAAATGCACTGGTCATAACAAACACCCTCTTCCAACAACACAAGAGAAGACTCTATATGTGGACATCACCAGATGGTCAACACCAAAATCAGATTGATTATATTCTTTGCAGCCAAAGATGGAGAATCTCTATACAGTTAGCAAAAACAAGGCCAGGAGCTGACTGTGGCTCAGACCATGAACTCCTTATTGCCAAATTCAGACTTAAATTGAAGAAAGTAGGGAAAACCATTAGACCATTCAGGTATGACCTAAATCAAATCCCTTATGATTATACAGTGGAAGTGAGAAATATATTTAAGGGCCTAGATCTGATAGAGTGCCTGATGAACTATGGAATGAGGTTTGTGACATTGTACAGGAGACAGGGATCAAGACCATCCCCATGGAAAAGAAATGAAAAAAAAGCAAAATGACTATCTGGGGAGGACTTACAAATAGCTGTGAAAAGAATAGAAGCGAAAAGCAAAGCAGAAAAGGAAAGATATAAACATCTGAATGCAGAGTTCCAAAGAATAGCAAGAAGAGATAAGAAAGCCTTCTTCAGCAATCAATGCAAAGAAATAGAGGAAAACAACAGAATGGGAAAGACTAGAGATCTCTTCAAGAAAATCAGAGATACCAAAGGAACATTTCATGCAAAGATGGGCTCGATAAAGGACAGAAATGGTATGGACCTAACAGAAGCAGAAGATATTAAGAAGAGATGGCAAGAATACACAGAAGAACTGTACAAAAAAGATCTTCACAACCCAGATAATCACGATGGTGTGATCACTGACCTACAGCCAGACATCCTGGAATGTGAAGTCAAGTGGGCCTTGGAAAGCATCACTATGAACAAAGCTAGTGGAGGTGATGGAATTCCAGTTGAGCTATTCCAAATCCTGAAAGATGATGCTGTGAAAGTGCTGCACTCAATATGAGAGCAAATTTGGAAAACTCAGCAGTGGCCACAGGACTGGAAAAGGTCAGTTTTCATTCCAATCCCAAAGAAGGGCAATGCCAAAGAATGCTCAAACTACTGCACAGTTGCACTCATCTCACACGCTAGTAAAGTAATGCTCAAAGTTCTCCAAGCCAGGCTTCAGCAATATGTGACCCGTAAACTTTCTGATGTTCAAGCTGGTTTTAGAAAAGGCAGAGGAACCAGAGATCAAATTGCCAACATCTGCTGGATCATGGAAAAAGCAAGAGAGTTCCAGAAAAACATCTATTTCTGCTTTATTGACTATGCCAAAGCCTTTGACTGTGTGGATCACAATAAACTGTGGAAAATTCTGAAAGAGATGGGAATACCAGACCACCCGATCTGCCTCTTGAGAAATTTGTATGCAGGTCAGGAAGCAACAGTTAAAACTGGACATGGAACAACAGACTGGTTCCAAATAGGAAAAGGAGTTCGTCAAGGCTGTATATTGTCACCCTGTTTATTTAACTTATATGCAGAGTATATCATGAGAAACGCTGGACTGGAAGAAACACAAGCTGGAATCAAGATTACCGGGAGAAATATCAATAACCTCAGATATGCAGATGACACCACTCTTATGGCAGAAAGTGAAGAGGAACTCAAAAGCCTCTTGATAAAAGTGAAAGTGGAGAGTGAAAAAGTTGGCTTAAAGCTCAACATTCAGAAAACGAAGATCATGGCATCTGGTCCCATCACTTCATGGGAAATAGATGGGGAAACAGTGGAAACAGTGTCAGACTTTATTTTTCTGGGCTCCAAAATCACTGCAGATGGTGACTGCAGCCATGAAATTAAAAGACACTTACTCCTTGGAAGGAAGGTTATGACCAACCTAGATAGCATATTCAAAAGCAGAGACGTTACTTTGCCAACAAAGGTTCGTCTAGTCAAGGCTATGGTTTTTCCAGTGGTCATGTATGGATGTGAGAGTTAGACTGTGAAGAAAGCTGAGCGCCAAAGAATTGATGCTTTTGAACTGTGGTGTTGGAGAAGACTCTTGAGAGTCCCTTGGACTGCAAGGAGATCCAACCAGTCCATTGTGAAGGAGATCAGCCCTGGGATTTCTTTGGAAGGAATGATGTTAAAGCTGAAACTCCAGTACTTTGGCTACCTCATGCAAAGAGTTGACTCATTGGAAAAGACTCTGATGCTGGGAGGGATTGGGGGCAGGAGGAGAAGGGGATGACAGAGGATGAGATGGCTGGATGGCATCACTGACTCGATGGATGTGAGTCTGAGTGAACTCTGGGAGTTGGTGATGGACAGGGAGGCCTGGCGTGTTGTGATTCATGGGGTGGCAGAGTCGGACACGACTGAGCGACTGATCTGATCTGATCTGATCTGAGGTCTGCACAGTAGGCCTTGAGAAGGTAGTTGGCGTCTTGCAGGGAGACCCCCACATCTTCCACTGTGGTCACTCACCCCTGGGGCCTGGGCACAGAGTTCAGCGGTGGGTGTGCATTCAACAGTGCAGGCCATGAACTCCCCTGGACTCTGATGTGAGTGCAAGCCCAGCATCTCATCACCTCTGCTCCCGACAGCAGGAAGAGACAAAGCTGACAGGTAGGAATGGTCTGATTTCAAGTTAGCCACCTCGGTTTCCAATAGACTCACTACCAAAAGAGCAGGGTTTTTCTGCTTCTTCCTCTTCAGAGGGCGGTTGGACTTTGTGTCCTAGAAATTGAATTGTTCCTAGCCCCAGGGGAGAGTTGAGTGCTTTCATTTTAAAAAGCCTGCCTGGACTCATAAAATAATCATAACACAAGAGGTTTTGGATAGAGGAAGACTCCATGGACTGAGTCCAAAGAACAGCCCGAGGCTGGCCAGGACTGGGTGGGGACAGGCACTCCTAAAGTGCCAGGTGCCTGCCCAGGAGGGTCAGGGAGGGGCAGGACCTCAGCCCGGGGAGGTGTGGAGGTGTGGAGCTGCCTCTGGGAGGTGCGGCCCTGGAAGGACGGCAGGAAAGAGGCAGTCTGTACCACAAAAGCTGGATTTGTCAGGGTCTTTAGAGAGACAGAAACATTGGGGACATATTGTTGTTGTCTAGTCGCTAAGTCATGTCCAACTGTTTTGCGACTCCATGATCTGTGGCCCATCAGGCTTCTCTGTCCATGGGATTTCCCAGGCAAGAATACTGGAGTGGGTTGCCATTCCCTTCTCCAGGGGATCTTTGCGACCCAGGGATCAGAACTGAGTCTGCCACATTTGCAGGCAAACTCTTTACCCCTGAGCCACGAGGGAGGCCCATTAGAGACATACGTGTATATATATTTCCTATATATATATATATATATATTTTTTTTTTCCTGTATGTATAATCAGGAGCCGGCTCATCGCATTATAGAGGCTGAGCAATCCCCTTTGCCCCTCCTTGTCTCTTTCCGCCCCTGGTCTCCTGTTCCTTGCACCTGCCCCAATCCAGGTCTTTCCACGTGTGGAGCCCCAGACCCCTAGCAGTCAGCTACAGTGGGAACGTTAATCCACAGGAGTGCTGGGTCTGTCCCACGTGTCACTGTCTATTCATCAGGGTTCTCTGTTCACACAGGTCAGTCACTTTCAAGCCTGAGTGCAGAGCATTCAGTGTGCTGTGTTGTAGGGGAACAGATTCTAGGAGTGGAGCTCCCAGCAAGGGAGGCTCTTTGTTTCGACTCGCAGGGAGCGAGCAACCAATGACTCAGGGAGCTGTTTTCCTGTTTATGGCTCCTGAGTCTCCTCTGGTGAGCCTGCATGCTTCCAGGTGGGACGTTTTCTCATCCCTGCTGCAGCCCTCCCTGTATCTGCACACCTGACTGAAGGCCACCACTTATTCCTCCACTGGATCCACATTTATCCCTCCTCCAGCTCAGGTGGACCCTCCACCAAATAACCGAGGCAGAAGCAGGACGCCGTGTCACTCACAGCCAACAGCTACCATCTCAGAGAGCAACAGAGAAAAGATCGGGGTGAGGAGGTGGCTGGAGGAACTTGAAAGCAAATAATTGCCGAGTAACTGGGTCAGCTCCTTCACCTTGGCCTCAGCCCATGACTTGCAGGGAGCCTCCAGAGACTGGGAGAGAAACCTCCGAGGGCCAGGGTGGGCAAGAAGTAGGAAATGGGGAGAAAAGCCGTGTCTGGGGTTCAGAGATACACGACCGCATCCCGAGTCTCCCACTTCGTGGTCATGTGACCCTGGCAAGTGCCTCAACCTCTCTCACTCTCAATTTCCTGTAAAGTAGGAATTTTAGTAATTTTAGTGTCTTCTCCACAGGGTTATTAAGGTGAAAAGTAAATAGACCTCACAGCCAAATGCACTGTACCAAAATAAACTGACTGGATCCTAGTTTGAGACTAATTGGGGGAATTTAAAATGGGGGGATTTCACTGGGGGGAATGTCTCTGTAACATCATCTGGTGTGGAGTACTTGTTCATTTCTTGGCACAAGGATGGTCCATACTGTGCTGAGTCATTTCAGTTGTGTCCGACTCTTTGCAACCCCGTTGACCATAACCCGCCAGGCTCCTCTGTCCATGGGATTCTCCAGGCAGGAATGCTGAAGTGGGTTGCCATGCCCTCCTCCAGGGGATCTTCCTGGCCCAGGGACTGAACCTGTGGCTCCTGTGCCTCCAGCATTGCGGTGGAATCTTCACCACTGAGCCCCAGGGAAGCCAATGGACCTCCATAGAACACTATATTCGTGGGTGATAACATGCTAAAGGATTTAGGCACAACTTTCTTGAGGTCTGAAGCTCATTCACGTGGTTCAACACCAACAAAAAGTACATTTGTGTGGCGAGAACCACAAAGCAAATATGATGATATGCTAACCGTTGGAGGCTCTGCAAGTGTTCGTGTTCACGGGATGTGCTTTCCATTTTCCTTAATGTTTAAAATTTGTCAAAAATTGGAGGAGGGTGGGGGAGGAAGGAGAAATGAGACAAGATATGTCAAGCACCCCGCCCAGCACCCATTCCGCAATGTTTATTTCATAAATATTAATGATATGTCACCAGGGGTAATGTCAGCAGAGAACCACAGAGGGGCCTGCCAGGTACTGTCCTGGGGATACAAAACAGTGGCTGCTAGAGGCCCGGAGACAAACATTAAATGACAAAATAAATATATGAACACATTGGCCCAAGACAGTGCCAAGTGCTATGAAGACAGTCACAGGTGAGGGACCAGGGCCCCAGGGGTGGGAGTGCCACACTGGCTCGGCGGGCCCTGAGGTTCTGAGCAGGTGGAATGTGAACTGAAGATGGACCGTGCCAGTGAGCCAGCCGTGCAGAAACCTCCCCCTCCCCATCTGAGCATCCAGGGGCCCAGGAAGGGCTCAGGATGCCGCAGCGGGTGACATCAGCCAAGAGCCAGGGCTGGGCGTGTCTGGTCCCTCTCTGGGAGTGACCAGCTGTGGTTCAGTTTACGCTCAGACAGACCAGATACCATCAGCCTCCTGGAGCAGTGAGCTCTGTGGTTTGCCAGCAGGTGACAAGGGAACCAGCTGGGCCACTTCCTGGAACCAACTCGTGATCTGGAACGGGCCTCAGAGGGAATCTCCGTGGCCCTCTTCACTGAGGCTGCCAAAGGAACTTGTCAGCAACGCAGTGAACAAAGCATGTTCAACCTCATTCACGTCTCAAGAAATGCAAGTTGAAATTTCACCCATCAGATGAGTAATGACTAAGAAAATATCAAGTTCAATGAGAGAGAGAATATCATAACAGATTCCACAGGTATTTAAGGGAGGGATTTCCCCATGGTCCAGTGGTTAAGAATCCGCCTTCCAATGAAGGAGTCATGGGTTCCATCTCTGGTTGGGGAACTAAAAGCCCACATATGGCAGAGCAACGAAGCCCACTTGCCCCAGAGCCTGCATGCCGCAGTTAAGACCTGATGCAGCCAAATAAATAGATAAAAAATTTTTTAAATATTAAGGGAGTATTTTGAACAACGTTTTGCCAATATATTAGAAAACAGGGATGAAATGGACAAACTCCTTGAAAAACACAATTTTCCCAAACTGACATGATGAAACAGAAAATCTGAATATTGTAGTCCTATATCTATTATAGAAATTGAATTTCTTATCAAACTTTTCCTACAAACTCCAGGCTTAGGTAAGTTTTACCAGTGAGTTTTCTTGTGTCTCCTGTATTGGCAGGCGGGTTCTTTACCACTAGCGCCACCTGGGAAGCCCCTTTGTCTCTAGAGAGCTGTGGAGCTGTGGAGCTCTAGGGAGTTGTGACAACTCCCAGTTCCAGGTCTCTCAGAATCAAGTGCCAAATTCCTGCAAGGGACAGTCTGATTGGCCCAGCTGAGTCAGAGGCAGTGAACCGTCAGGGTAAGCTGTCCCCCTGACAGGGAGCCATCTGAATTGGAGACCCTTGTATTGGTTTCCTGGGGTTGCTGTAACAAAGTACCACAAGCCCAGTGGCTTAAACAATAGAAATCTATTGTCTCACAGTTCTGGAGGCTGAAAGTCCAAGATCATGGCATCAACAGGCCTGGATCCTCCTGAGGGCTGCCAGGAAGAACTGGTCCCAGGCCTCTCCCTGAGCTCTGGTAGCTTGCCAGCAATCTCTGGCATCCCTTGACTTGTGGGCACTTCATTCCGATCTCTGCCTTCGTGTTCACAAGGTGTTCTCCCAGTGTGTGTGTGTCTGTATTCACACCTCCCCTTTTCATAAGGACACCAGTCATATTGGATATTGGGCCCACCCTAATGCGGTGTGACTTCATCTTAACAAATTACCTAAATTTAGATATGGATACATTCTGAGGCTCTCAGGGTTAAGACTTCAACATATGAGTTTGGGGCAAGACAGGGTTGTGGGACAAAATCCAACCCATGGCGCAGCTGTTATGGTCAAGGTCAGGAGAAAGATCTGGGCTGGAGAGAGAGCTGGAGACTCCCTGACATGACGGAGGGTGGAGAGCTCTGGGAGCAGACTCAAGGAGGAGCAGCAGGGTAGTAAAGGAAGCCCAGCAGAAGGTGGGGCTAGGAAAGCCACAGAGGCATGGGGCGCGAGGATGAGGCAATGACTGACAATGGTGAGAGCTTCTGCGAGGTAAGAGGTACTGAAGGAGGTCTGCTGGGTTAGGTTCTTGGCAAAGAAGGCTGGCAGACTATCGAGGGTTGAAACAGACCGTAAGTGGTTTAGGAGTGCTTAGGATGTGACAAAATGGAGAGAGAGGGGGACAATTCTCTTGTTAAAAAAGGTTGGTTGTTATAAGTAAGAAATAGATAAGGTGTTGGCTGGAGGGGACTTGGGGTCCAAGAAGGCATGTAAAGCTTGATCGTGTTTAATGATGATGGGAAAGAACCAGTTGAAAAGGGAGAGACTGAAGACAGAGGACGGTCTTTCCTGGTGGTCCAGTGGTTAAGAATCTGCCTAGTAATGCAGGGGATGTGGGTTCGATCCCTGGTGGGAGAACTAAGGATCTCACATGCCAAGGGGCAAATAAGCCTGCGCACATCTCAACTATGGAACAACACACCACATCTGGAGAGTCTGTGCACTGCAACAAAATGATCTGATTGAAGATCCTGCTTGCCACAACTAAGTCCAAATGCAGTCAAATAACTAAATATTTTTTTTTAAAAATAGATCATTGTGGTGCAGGCTCCTAAGCTGGTGCCCTGGCTATTTACCCACATGCCAGGCATACAGCCTGTGCTCATAAATAGTGGTAAACTGAAACTGCAGACAGGAGAGGACGAAATCCAGAAGGCAGGTTTGAGGGACTGGCCAGGCTCTCACTCTGCTGCCCTGGGTCTCTCCACTTCTGATCCCTC
Organism: Bos indicus x Bos taurus; assembly: GCF_003369695.1. Classification (NCBI taxonomy): domain Eukaryota; kingdom Metazoa; phylum Chordata; class Mammalia; order Artiodactyla; family Bovidae; genus Bos; species Bos indicus x Bos taurus. The sequence continues at coordinate 16,808,359 of NC_040079.1, forward strand.
AGTGCCAGTGCCCATCACCAGCATCCCATGAGCACTGTGGTCTACAGCTCAAATTCAAGATGGAATCCTGAGTGCCTCTGAGTCTGGAGCCCAGCCTGGGTTGGTGGCTGTCGCCAGGGGAGCCAGGCCTTGGCGTCTCCCCCTCTGAGGAACCGTGTCGCAGTGAAACATGTCGTGTTTTCCTCGCTGATTCTCTCTGAGTCAAAACACCTGGAAGATAAGAAGTCTTTTAATTTTTATAAACTACATATGTGATGATCATCATCTCAGGTGAAGATATTTAAGCAGGAAAGCAAGTCAGGAAGCCTCCCTCTCAGCTGTAGTCCATGCTGAAAATGGAAGAGCAGTCCATCTCAACAGGGACAGCACCTGCCCCTGAGAGGTGACATCCAGGTACAGAAGAGAGCTTTTCTTTATATTTAATATACTTGTTGAACTATTTTCATTTTTATAGTAATCTTTCAGTTCAGTTCAGTCGTTCAGTTGTGTCCGATTCTTTGTGACCCCGTGAAATCACAGCACACCAGGCCTCCCTGTCTAGCACTAAAAAAACTTACTATTAGTACATGTCATCTCTTTAAAAACTGAATTTTTATGTAAGAATATACATACTTTCCAGTAGTCATGTACAGATGTGAGAGATGAACCATAAAGAGGGCTGAGTGCCAACAAGTTGATGCTTTCAAACTATCGTGTTGGAGACTCTCAAGACTCTTGGGAGTCCCTTGGACAGCAAGGAGATCAAACAAATCCTAAATGAAATCAACCTTGAATATTCATTGGAAGGACTGATGCTGAAGCTGAAGCTCCAGTACTTTGGCCACCTGATGTGAAGAGCAGACTCATTGGAAAAGACCATGATGCTGGGAAAGATTGAAGGCAAAAGGAAAAGGGAGTGACAGAGAATGAGATGGTTGGATGGCATCACTGACTCAGTTGACATGAGTGTGAGCAAGCTCCGGGAAATAGTGCAGAACAAGGAAGGCTGCTGTGCTGCAGTTCATGGGGTCCCAAAGAGTCGGACACAACTGAGCAACTGAACAACAAATACATACAATAAATCCGTTCTCTTTCAAGAAAGTGGAAACATTGCAGATCAGGTTAAGTCTCCTAGACAATCCCTCCGCCCACCCTCCAAACAACCTACAGCAAATACAGCAAAGTATTATCACTTTGGTATGTATCTTTCCATATCTTTTAAAATTCATTTTCATGCATATATATGTCCTCACATTAAATATATAGCCTGGGTTTGGAAGACATTAAATATAAAGTGTTTTCATATTGTGTTTTCTTTCTGCCGGACTTTTTCTTGCAGTTATCTGTCTTCAGGGAGCTTCCTTTCTAGCAGTTTAACTGCCCTCCTAAGATCCTTCCCCTTCACCACCTCCTTCCTTCTTTACCCCAGGAGTAACAAGTCAGTGGTCTTTTCAAATGCTGTTCCCAAGACCACTCCAGCAGAAGTCCCTAGAAGTAGAGTTGCCTGGTTTCGTGAATAAAAATATAGGAGGCAGGGACTTCCCTGGAGGTCCAGTGGTTAAGACTCCACCTTCTGATGCAGGAGGTGCGGATTCAGTCTCTGGTTGAGGAACCAAGATCCCGCATGCTGCACAGCATGGCCAAGACAAAAAAAGTAAATAAATACAATCACATCATTTAAAAAAAAGAAAAATATAGGAGGCAGGTTAAATTTTAATTTCAGATAAGGGAGCACTTGGGACGTGAATGAGTGAAGTCGCTCAGTCATGTCCGACTCTTTACAACCCCATGGACTGTAGCCTACCAGGCTCCTCCTTCCATGGGATTCTCCAGGCAAGAATACTGGAGTGGGTTGCCATTTCCTTCTCCAGAAGGGGAGAGTATCCAGACAACGTAGTGGGGGAAGGAGCGGGACACATGAGAGGTCACCCCCAAGGCAGAAGTCGCAGGGACATAAATACTTGGGACGTACTTATACTTAAAAAAACAAAAAAACAACTTTTATCAGAAATTCAGATTTAACTGAGTGATCTGTATTGTATCTGCCAATCCTGCCCTGGGGCTGTGCTGTGCCGTGTGTGCTAAATCCCACTCTTTGCGACCCCACGGACTGTAGCCCGCCAGACTCTTCTGTCTGTGGTATTCTCCAGGCGAGAATACTGGAATGGATAGCTATCTCCTACTCCAGGGGATCTTCCCGACCCAGGGATCAAACCAAATGTCTCCTGCATTGACAGGCAAGTTCTTTACCACTAGCACCACCTGGGAATCCTGGGGCACTTGTTGAAAATTGCCCTCTTTATCCCCTTATGAGATTCAGTAGGTCTAGGAGGAGTCCGCCAGGAATCTATATTTTTAAACGGTATTTAGATTACTGGTCCCGGTGAAAATACACATTTTCAAGCTTATTAATCTCTCAGTCTATTGAGTTCGCACAGTGGGAGTCGGGCCTCCAGAGTAGATGTCCCTGCGACTTCTGCCTTGGGGGTGACCTGTCAGGTGTTCCGCTCCTTCCCCCACTACGTTGTCCGGATACTCAGCTCTGCTCCTTTCCACAAGCAGGCCCATTTCCCTTGGCCTCGCTGATTTTACTGAGGTCCCAGGATTTCTACAGGCTTGGCCAATCGCTCTCCGCCCAAGCTATAACTCTCAAAAATCAGCACAGTCCAGAGCGCTAGAGGGAGAAACGGTTGGGACCAGGGACAAGAAAGAGAGAAGAGTCTGAGCTCTGGGATGAGTCTGTTCCCAGCTCTGTCTTTCTGAGTAAAACCTCAGAAGGGAGTCTGAAGGGCGTGGCCAACAGAACCCGGGCCGTAGCCCATCCCAGCCGGGCCCTGGTTTGGGAGGAGGAAGTGGGTGTGGAGACAGGGAGGGGTGTGGCTTAACAACTTACGCGACTCCTCTGGACCAATCCCAACCCGGGAGGAGAAGTTAACCCTCTACCTGGGCCCAGGTGCGTCCCGTTCGGCATCTCTACGCTCCTCTGCGCACAGGATGGAGGGTGCCCGGGCGGCGTGGGGGGCGTCGAAGGAAGACCGAGCCGGAGCCGAGTTCGAAATGGATTCCTTGGGAAACCAGGTCCCGGAGCTGGAGCAGCCGCAGGATCCCGCGGAGGAAAGACGCCCTGAGAGTCCTGAGAACAGTTTGAGTCTGGCCCCCGCCAAAGAGGCGGCGGGCGCGGGCCAGGACCTGTCGGGCGGGAAGATGCTGCCTTCGCCTCGCCCCGCGCCCCTGCGATTGCTGCCACCCAGCCTGGGCTATGGCGCCTTCCGCCGCCAGGCGTCGACCGGCCCGGAGCCGCCGTCTCCGGACCCGCCGTCTCCGGACCCCGCCGCGGCCGAGCAGCCCCGGGACGGCGAGACGCCGGAGACCGAGCTGATACCCAAGGCAGCGCCGGGTGAGCCAGCTCCGGGCGCCTGGACCCCGGTGGAACTGCAGGTAGACGTGCGCGTGAAGTCTGTGGGTACGGCCGGCGGCAGCCGCGCGCCCTCGCCGGCGCCCTCCACGCGCTTCCTCACCGTCCCAGTGCCCGAGTCCCCGGGCTTCTCCCGCCACGCCTCCCCCGCGCACACCCTCCTGCGGCGGACCCCGTCCCCGGGAGGTACGTGGGGCCGCGGCACGCCGCCGGCCGCCGCCGGGACTGAGCGCGGCCTCGACGTCGAGGGCTGCGCCAGTCCCGCGGAGGGGCGCGCAGAGTCCTCGGGCTCCCCTATGTGCCGCTGCCGCTGCCGGGAGGACTCCGTGCTCCTGCCCCACGCCGAGCTGGACGGAGACAAGAAGATGTCCCGGATCATAAAGCGCGTAGGTAAGCGCGCGGGCGCCGGGAGCAGCGCTGCCCGGTAGGGGTTGAGCCACTGGGGCGGAGGAACCCCAACCCGGTCCCTCTGGCTTAGAGCCAATAACTTTAAGGTCTACGTAATTATCATTCAAATTGTTGGTAGTAAAAAAATAAAGCCACTATTCTCCCTCCCTGACCCTCTAAGAACTTAAGCGTTCCATCTTAGTGTGCGCAGCATCTTTGAGAAGTAGGGGTGGAAGGATTCCAGGCGCGAGGAAGGCTTTCAGGATCACGTGACGGTGGTGGCGACCGGGTAGAACAGCCTACTCCTGGCTCTGGCTGGCCGACCTCTCTAGGCCCAGGGTTCCTCTTTCCCTCCCATATATCAGGGATCACCTGGCCCCTAACACTCATCCATTCAGCAGCTACTGCGGGGGGACAACAGGCCAGACGGGGCGGGGTGGGGGTGGGGCGTGCCCCGCGGCGTGGGGATTTGCAGGGAAGAAGAAAGATCCTAAATATAAAAATCCTGGACACAGAAGCAGAAGGGAGTGGTTGGTGAACTTGAGGGCATGGGAAAGCTTCCTTCAGCTAAGTCTTGAAAGCTTAAGGAGTTGCGGGTGGTAGCTCCTCCTAGGTAGAAAGCCAACGGGAACAGGGACCCTGTGGAGCTAGACACAGACACATTGCTAAAAAGCTTGGCCAGCCGAGAGGAAGGACGGTTCAGCTGGACAGGCTGCAAATCCCGAGGGGCTCTATGCCAGAGGTGGGGAGGTTGTTCTTGGACATGGTAGAGTTCAATGACTCTGATCACTCAGGAACTTGTGCAGAGTTGGGTGGGAGCACACTTTGTGCATGAGAAGTGTAGTCGATTTCTGGAGCTGCTGTAACAAACTGGCACAAACTTAGAGGCTTAAAATGGCACTAATTTATTATCTTGCAGTTCTGTAAGTCTGAAATCTGATGTAGGCTCAGGGGTCTAAAGTCCAGTTATCAACCCCCGTGATCCATTCTGGGGGCTTCAGGAGATGGTTGTTTCCTTGCCTTTTCTGGTTTCTAAGGGTGATCGAGTTCCTTAGCTCATGGTCTGTATATTCAGACCTCTGTATATACAGACATCTGTATATTCAGAACCAATGTCTGCTTGAAGCCTCCCACTGCCATCTTTGACTCTCCTGTCCTTCTGTCCCCCTCTTCCATTTATAAGGACCCTTGTGATTACATTGGACCCACCCAGAAATCCATCTCAAGGTCAGCAGATAGGAAACCGTAATCCCCATGTACCTGTAACCTAACATATTCCCAGGTCCCAGGGGTTAAGATGTGGACGTCTTTGCTGCTGTGCTGTGTGTGCTCAACTGTGTCTGACTTGTTGTCACCCCATGAACTGCAGCCCGCCAGACGCCTCTGTCCATGGAATTTTCCAGGCAAGAATACTGGAGTGGGTTGCCATTCCTCCTCCAGAGGATCTTCCCGACCCAGGGGTCAAAGCTGCATCTTCTGCATTGGCAGGTGGATTCTTTACCAGCATCTTTAAGGGGACGTTATTCTGTCTACCATAATGAGTCTATAGCTTTTTATGAGATTAATAATATAAGTTGCTCAGTCATGTCCGACTCTTTATGACCCGATGGACTGTAGCCTTCCAGGCTCCTCTGTCCATGGAATTTTCCAGGCAAGAACCCTGGAGTGGGTTGCCATTCCCTTCTGCATGGGATCTTCCCGACCCAGGGATTGAACCAGGGTCTTCTGTGTTGCAGGCAGATTCTTTACCATCTGAAGGGTGGGGTAACAAGGAAATGACTAAAAAGTGAGCTCTGACAGCACTGTGGAGGAAGGTTGGGACAGGCATGAGGTTGAAGGAAGACAGACCTTAGGAGGTGATAGCAGTTGTTCAACCAGAGATGATGAAGGCCTGATCTGTGGCAGGGGTGGGAGGGAGGGCTCAAGAGGTAGGATTAGTGAGCGAGGCCACTGTGCCCATGAAGATGCGCGAACAGGAGGAGTGGGGATACCCCCCAAGTTGCTGATCTGAGTAGCGGAGTGATGGATTCATTGGGTTATCCTTCCAGAGTGGAGAATGGGGAAAGAGGTGGGGAAGAAATAAGCAGGTGCATTTGGGAGTTCCAGGTAGTGATGTCATTTAAAGGAAGAAGAGTCAGACGTCTCTGGGAGTCCAGTGGTTAAGACTCCAAGCCCGACTACAGGGGTCTCAGGTTCGATCCCTGACCTGGGAACTAAGATCCTGCATGCCATGCATCACCAAAAAACAAAAGGAAGAGGAGCCGGTCACAGACTGGGAAAGAAAAGTATAGGTGGTAGGGAGAGAATCAGGATACAAAGAAGCCGCAAAAGGAGAAAGTTTGAGGAAGATGTGGTCAGCAGTGTCCTGGGGAGAGGCAGACTCAGGGAGTGCTGCCACGTGGGAATAGAGCTCTGGGCATGAGGCAAGGAACCTGGGGGCGTGGGGACGAATTTTGAGGGTATAGGGGGAAGACAGCTAACAGAAAATACTGCAGGGTGCACACAGACACTGGTGCTTTGGGCTTGCTCTCTGGGAAGTGTGGGATCAAAGAACTGTAAGGTCCCCAGCACCTGGCTGAGGCTTGGTCTGAGGGAGGCTGCCTGGATGAGGAACTCTGCGTGTGGTTTCTGCCTGCTATGGCCTTTACCACGAGGGATCAAGCTAGTGACCTTAACAAGAGGGCACTCGAGGGTACAGGCTGGGGGACTTGCCCAGACCCCCAGCACAGTAATGCTGCCACCCCGCTGTTTCATGTCCCCTCCTTATGAACCTGAGAGGGTGGAAGCCACTGTGGAGAGAGTTAGGGGACATCACTGCTTTGTCTCTTCACTGCTTTGGGGGGCAAATGTCCCAGAGGCGCTGGCCCCATGTAAACTGAAAAATCGAAGACTCAGGGAGGGACTTGCCTGGTGGTCCAGTGGCTAAGACTCCGAGCTCCCAATGCAGGGAGCCTGGGTTCAATCCCTGGGATCCCACATGCTGCAACTAAGACCTGGAACAGTCAAATTAATAAATATTAAAAAAAAAAAAAAAAAAAACACAGACTCAGGGAATGTTCTCTATGGCAGCATGCAGACCAGAAGTCACTTTTTGCAGACAGCCTAAAACTGGGGGGACAGCTGGATCCTCAGATGGAGAATATGCCCCCTTAGGTGCTGGTTTAGAGTCACCTCATCTGGTCCCAAGGCTGGTAGGTGTCTCTATTCTGTGCTCCACGGGCTCTTGTGCTGCCCAGCTTAGCATCCCTCTTGTGAGTATCCTCAGGGTTCCCGAGCCCTGCGGGGCATGGCTGGTGACAGCCTACATTTCACCAAATCTCTGACACCTGGCAGTGCTCTGTGAATCAATACTCAATGAATGGCACTAACTTCAGAGTGTGAGCACGTGCCAGGAACGCTTCCTCCCCAGCCCTGTCGGGGCAGGAGAGCCGCAGCTGGATCTCAGTGGTTGTCTAACCCGCTGGTGCTGGTGGCATTGTGCTCAGCACGTCAGGGGTAGAGGATAGGAGGAAACAAAGCCCTGCCCCTGCCCTCTGGCAGTCCTTACTCTGGAGAAAACAAAAGGGCCTGGCAGTCTGCAATGGCATGGCGGGGGGAGGTGGGGGACATTCAGAGGAAGAATGTTCTCAGTGTCTGGAGGAAGTGGAGCCGAGAGAGTGGTGTCCAGCATGCTTGAGCTCAGCCAGAGGGACAGAGGCCACCGGCCAAAGTAGACTGACCTGCAGGTCTCTCAGTGGCAGGAGCCCTCTGAGTCCTCTGGCAAGCTTTGTATTTGGAAGTGTGTATTTTAGTTTTTATGATGCCCCTCAGCTGCCCCAGGTGAATAAACTGTGAGTCCCCCCAAACTGGCTCTACCCCAGCTGTGGGATTTGGCTACAGGAGGAAGCAGGTAGTGTTTCAGTTGTGGGTTGGGAAAGGTAGTCAAAATATAGAGAATGACAATGGATGAGCCGTGATGAATAGCAGTACAGGGTGAGACATCAGAGATGTCAATACCAGATACAAAAAGGGAATCAGATGGTGGGTATATACAATGTACGTAGCTTCTTTTTTTTTTTTTTAATGGAATTGGTCTTTTCAAAATAATGAAATATTTGCCACAGACTTACTTCTGCTGTTCTAGACTCTGGGAAATATGACTGATTTCTTAAGACCCTCACACCGATTATGTGACATTCCTGACCCACATCCCCAAGATCTGGGTAGGTCCAGGGCCCCCTGCAGCAAGATGTTTTTGCTCTGATTGATTTCACACCGGAGTTGTGGCCGAGGTCCCATCCTGAGTGCTCAGTGACTTCAGATGCGCGTGTCTTTCTGGGTGGAAAGCTGCTTATAACTATCGATGTCTGTGAGCAAGCACTGACTATGTTTTCTTCTCCAAGTGTTCCCCTCTGGTCTCCCCAGTTAGTCTGTCTACAGGGTAGGATGTGACCTCTGAACACATTCTATCTCTGAGTCCTTCCTCCCTCCTGGAGTGTCCCCTGTCTTCCTTTCCCCTCCACAGCCTCATTCCAGCCATCTGGTCCCCTGGTCCCTGAGCGGCTGACTGCTCACATTTGTCTAGTGCTCTGCAGCCTGCAAAGCACTCTTTGCCTGATGCTTCATCAGTGGTCTCCAGTGACCTGGAGCGAGAGAGCAGAGGCAGGTGTGAGTCCAACATTAAAATGGGAAAACACCAAGAACACTTGAGGGGCCCTTGGAGTCAGGACTTGAACTTGAATTGGAGGGTCTGTTGAACTTTGAATCTAGCCCTGGGCCCTCTCTCCTGTGGAATTTTATCTCCTGGCATCTTTGCCTGTCCCATTAGCAACCTGAGCGCAGGGACCTTGCCCGCTCCTCGGTGTTGTTGGTGCCTTGCCTCTAGGGCACATCAGGTGCTCCGTTAATGGCTGTTAGCCACTTAACTCTCTCACTTGAAAAGAATCTCGTGTCTCCTAGTTATTTAAGACGTGGAATATCTTCTAGCAGTTTTCTCCCAAATATGAAGTTTGGACCTAAATTGAATGGTGTTATGGGCCAAGGGGGTGGGTGCTGAGGTGGGTGTGATGCTCTTGTAGGATTCAGCATGGTCCTGAATTGTGATGACACCCTAACCTGTGTCTCCTGGTTGTCCCCTCCCCTCCTCCCAGGGCTGCCCATGTACATGAGGTCCCTGCGCTGGGCCCTGGCAGTCATGGCCGTGCTCCTGGCGGTGTTGGCGGTGGCTGTTGTGGCCTTGGCCTCAAAAACAGGTGTGGAACTTCTTCCCCACCCTCACCCCTCTCCTCCCCATCCCCTTTCCTCCCTTTCCTCCCCTGCTCCACCAGCAGGGTGTCTAGTCCTTCCAGCTTCTTTGTGAAATTAGTAAAAGACATCCCTAGTAATCCAGTGGTTAGGATTTAGCCTTCCAACGCAGGGAGTACAGGTTCAGTCCCTGGTTGGGTGGCTAAGCTCCCACCGCGACCAAAAACCCCAAACATGAAACAGAAGTAATATTGTAACAAATACAATAAAGACTTTTAAAAATGGGCCAAATCCAAAAAAATCTTTTGAGGAAAAAAAAGAAAAAGACACCCCCCTGGGCAGATGCACAAAGATAGGGGGCTCAGTGAGCAAAGGTAAGGGATTAGAGCCCCTTCCGGATGGATGATGGATGAAGCTTGTGCTTAAGCCTTCCCGGGACCTGCCCCGCCCCGCCGCCCCCGCTCCTGCCCCAGCCGGTGCTCGCCCCGCCCCCCCCCCCCCCCCCCGTGCTCGCCCCGCCCCCCCCCGTGCTCGCCCCGCCCCGCCCCCCCCCGTGCTCGCCCCGCCCCCCCGTGCTCGCCCCGCCCCCCCGTGCTCGCCCCGCCGCCCCCCCCCCCCCGTGCTCGCCCCGCCGCCCCCCCCCCCCCGTGCTCGCCCCGCCGGCCCCCCCCCCCCCCCCCCCCGTGCTCGCCCGGCCCCCCCCGGCCCGTGCTCGCCCCGCCCCCCGTGCTCGTTTCCCTCTCCCCTTCCAGGCTCGCCAGCTCCATGTCTCCGCACCTGCCCCCTGATATTTGAACATCCATACCAACCCTGAGCTCTGTACAGTTTACCCTGTGCTCACCTCCGGTCTCCCTCTGTGCTGCAGGGATCAGATGCCGACCATGCCCCCAGGGCTGGATGTGGTCCGAGGGGCAGTGCTACTACCTCGCTGCCGAAGCCGAGGCCTGGGAGACCAGCCAGGCTTTCTGCTCAGCCCACCAGGCTACCCTACCCCTGCTGAGACACACCCAGGTGAGAAGTGGGTAGGTGGGCAGGGGAGGGGCATGAAAAGTACTGAAAGGAAGTATACTAATGGTTATCACTGGAGCCACAAGTGATAATTTTTCTTCTTTCCAGCTTTTTGGAATGTTCTAGGTGTTCCACAAATAGTGTGCTCTAGAAGTAGGGGGAAATGGTAGAGGAATGGTAGCCCAAGCGATCAGAATATAATGGTTCCTGCCAGACCCAGCCTGGCTGGGTCTGCAAAGTGAAGGCCAGTGAGAACTTGCTGGGTCCCTAGAGAGTGCCTGGAGCTGATGGAGGGTGGAGGGTGAACTGGGCAAGGACTTAGCAGCCCATCTCCTGAGACCCACTCAGCGCAGCAAGTGTCATCAGAAAACTGGTGAAGCAAAAGGTCCCTGCTCTCTGGCCTCACATCAGACAGGTTTGGTCCACAATGACTTTGGATATCACCTGAACAAATGGCCTCCCGGTGACTGGGGTCCTCCAAGAGGGGAGATGGGCTGAACTATCCCAATTGCAAATGGATCTTAAATTCTTTTAAAACTTAGCACATAGGATCAATCATTTGTGACACAAGTATATATAATCAGAAAATATATCACAAAGTTTCAATAAGCTTTTTTCAAAAAGGAACTTCCAAAATGCCCTTTGCAAAAAGACCAAAGTGAAGACTTGGGTCTCAAGCAGTTAAAATCCTGAATATCATGGTTGTGGAGTTCTAGAATTGTCCCGAGTTCTGGATGAGGGCCAGAAGCTGCAGGAGGCACCGAGGTGGAGGTGGGAAAGAGCAGCTGAGGACAGGCCGGCGGCTGGCAGAGGGGCTGGGCTGGTTGGCAAAGGCTGGGCTCACGAGTTGGGAGGCACAGACTCATGGGACATGCCAAAGTGCCAGTAGCACACACAGCCCAATGATACACACAGCTCCTCTTCCTCAAGAGTTTAAGAGGAAAGGAGAAAGTTTCAGTGCTTCCCAGGTGGCACTAGTGGTAAAGAACCTGCCTGCCAATGCAGGAGACACAAGATTCACAGGTTCGATCCCTGGGTCAGGAAGATCCCCTGGAGGAGGGCATGGCAACCCACTCCAGTATTCTTGCCTGGAGAATCCCATGGACAGGGGAGCCTGGCAGGCTACAGTCCACAGGTTTCAAAGAGACACAACTGAGGCAACTTAGCTTGCACACATGTGCCATCAATCATTAGATTCACTAGCCACTGGTTTAAGATCAGCTGGGTTTCCCAGGGGTGAGGAAATTCAGTTCAGTTCAGTTGAGTTGCTCAGTCATGTCCAACTCTTTGCGACCCCATGAACCGCAGTATGCCAGGCCTCTCTGTCCATCACCAACTCCTGGAGTCCACCCAAACCCATGTCCATTGAGTCAGTGATGCCATCCAACCATCTCATCCTCTGTCATCCCCTTCTCCTCCTTCCCTCAATCTTTCCCAGCATCAGGGTCTTTCCCAATGAGTCAGCTCTTTGCATCAGGTGGCCAAATTATTGGAGTTTCAGCTTCAACATCAGTCCTTCCAATGAACACCCAGGACTGATCTCCTTTAGGATGGACTGGTTGGATCTCCTTGCAGTCCAAGGGACTCTCAAGAGTCTTCTCCAACACCACAGTTCAAAAGCATCAATTCTTCTGTGCTCAGCTTTCTTTATAGTCTAACTCTCACATCCATACATGACCACTGGAAAAACCATACCCTTGACTAGATGGACCTTTGTTGACAAAGTAATGTCTCTGCTTTGTAATACACTGTCTAGGTTGGTCATAACTTTCCTTCCAAGGAGTAAGCGTCTTTTAATTTCATGGCTGCAATTACCATCTGCAGTGATTTTGGAGCCCAGAAAAATAAAGTCAGCCACTGTTTCCCCATCTATTTCCCATGAAGTGATGGGACTGGATGCCATGATCTTAGTTTCCTGAATGGGGAAGGAAGAAGATTCTTGAAATGTACACATCGACTGTAAGCCACATCTTGAGTGCAGAAAGATGAAAACACAAATAGATATCATAGGATTCAGCTTAAAACATTTAAACATTAAAACATTTAAATATTAACACAGAAATGTTTGAAGGCAAAAAGTAGAATGGTGGTTGTCGGGGGAGGGGGAAATCAGAGTTGCTTCATGGGTGCAAGGTTTCAGTTGGGGAAGATGAAAAAGTTCTGGAGATGAAGGGGGGCGGTGATGGTCATAAAGCAGTGAGTGAACCTAAAGCCTCTGAGCCACACACTTAAAAATGGTAAATTTTATATGTATATTTTACCACAGTTTTTAAAGAAGAAATGTATGAAAGCATGGTAAGTAGTTTACCTTAATTTTAAGATGTAGAGCATAAGCTTTCAGGTAATATCAGGATCACATCCCCCACCCCCACATTGGTAGCAAAACTGGAGACATACCGGCTACACACAGTGGAGGCCCAGTGTCAGCGCCGCCCTTACAGAGCTTTCCTTTGAGCTGTAAATTACTCTTAAGTTTCTGTACTTCGTTGCTCAGTCGTGTCCGACTCTCTGTGACCCCATGAACTGTAGCCTGCCAGGCTCCTCTGTCCATGGGGATTCTCCAGGCAACAATACTAGAGTGGGTTGCCATGCCCTCCTCCAGGGGATCTTCCCGACCCAGGAACCGAACCCAGGTCTCCTGCATGGCAGGCTGATTCTTTATCATCTGAGCCACCAGGGAAGCCCCCCAAATTTCTAGAATTTACTTTTATCTCTGCTGTTGCTGCTGCTAAGTCGCTTCAGTCGTGTCCAACTCTGTGAGACCCCTTAGATAGCAGCCCACCAGGCTTCACCGTCCCTGGGATTCTCCAGGCAAGAACACTGGAGTGGGTTGCCATTTCCTTCTCCAATGCATGAAAGTGAAGTGAGAATGAAGTCACTCAGTTGTGTCCAACTCTTTGTGACCCCATGGACTGCAGCCTACCAGGCTTCTCCGTCCATGGGATTTTCTAGGCAAGAGTACTGGAGTGGGTTGCCATTGCCTTCTCTTAAACTTTTATCTCTAAACAGTGCTTTTCCCACGTCACAGTTTTCGCTAACAATGGGAACAGGTTAGTGGAGTCTGAGCTGCAAGGAATGGAATGGGTGGAGCTGGGTGGGGAAGGCCCAGGGAGAGAGCCTGATGGCCTAGGGCTGACAGAGAAGGGCAGGATCACCTTGGCAAACATCAGATGAGGTCTTGTATGTTGGAATGAGACACGAAGCTTTACACTCCACCCAGCAGACTGGAGACTCCTCATTTAATGAGTGTATACTACACGCCCTTGGCTTTGTGGACATGATCTCAGGCCTCATTGCAAACATCTCCCCCACTTTAGTTCAGTTCAGTTCAGTCACTCAGTCGTGTCTGACTCTTTGTGACCCCATGAATCGCAGCACGCCAGGCCTCCCTGACCATCACCAACTCCCGGAGTTCACTCAGACTCACGTCCATCGAGTCAGTGATGCCATGCAGCCATCTAATCCTCTGTCATCCCCTTCTCCTGCCTTCAATCTTTCCCAGCATCAGAGTCTTTTCCAATGAGTCAACTCTTCGCATGAGGTGGTCAAAGTACTGGAGTTACAGCTTTAGCATCATGCCTTCCAAAGAAAACCCAGGGCTGATCTCCTTCAGAATGGACTGGTTGGATCTCCTTGCAGTCCAAGGGACTCTCAAGAGTCTTCTCCAACACCACAGTTCAAAAGCATCAATTCTTTAGCGCTCGGCCTTCTTCACAGTCCAACTCTCACATCCATACATGACCACTGGAAAAACCATAGCCTTGACTAGACGGACCTTTGTTGGCAAAGTAATGTCTCTGCTTTTGAGTATGCTATCTAGGTTGGTCATGACTTTCCTTCCAAGGAGTAAGTGTCTTTTAATTTCATGGCTGCAGTCACCATCTGCAGTGATTTTGGAGCCCAGAAAAATAAAGTCTGACACTGTTTCCACTGTTTCTCCATCTATTTCCCATGAAGTGCTGGGACTGGATGCCATGATCTTCGTTTTCTGAATGTTGAACTTTAAGCCAACTTTTTCACTCTCCACTTTCACTTTCATCAAGAGGTTTTTTAGTTCCTCTTCACTTTCTGCCATAAGGGTAGTGTTACCTGCATATCTGAGGTTATTGATATTTCTCCCGGCAATCTTAATTCCATCTTGTGCTTTTTCCAGCCCAGCGTTTCTCATGATGTACTCTGCATATAAGTTAAATAAGCAGGGTGACAATATACAGCCTTGACATACTCCTTTTCCTATTTGGAATCAGTCTGTTGTTCCATGTCCAGTTCTAACTGTTGTTTCCTGACCTGCGTACAGATTTCTCAAGAGGCAGATCAGGTGGTCTGGTATTCCCACCTCTTTCAGAATTTCCCACAGTTTATTGTGATCCACACAGTCAAAGGCTTTGGCATAGTCAATAAAGCAGAAATAGATGTTTTTCTGGAACTCTCTTGCTTTTTCCATGATCCAGCAGATGTGGGCAATTTGATCTCTGGTTCCTCTGCCTTTTCTAAAACCAGCTTGAACATCAGGAAGTTCACGGTTCACATATTGCTGAAGCCTGGCTTGGCAAATTTGGCCTTGGAATATGGAATGAGGCAGGGAAAAGACTAATAGAGTTTTGCCAAGAAAATGCACTGGTCATAACAAACACCCTCTTCCAACAACACAAGAGAAGACTCTATACATGGACATCACCAGATGGTCAACACCGAAATCAGATTGATTATATTCTTTGCAGCCAAAGATGGAGAAGCTCTATACAGTCAGCAAAAACAAGACCAGGAGCTGACTGTGGCTCAGACCATGAACTCCTTATTGCCAAATTCAGACTGAAATTGAAGAAAGTAGGGAAAACCACTAGACCATTCAGGTATGACCTAAATCAAATCCCTTATGATTATACAGTGGAAGTGAGAAATAGATTTAAGGGCCTAGATCTGATAGAGTGCCTGATGAACTATGGAATGAGGTTCGTGACATTGTACAGGAGACAGGGATCAAGACCATCCCCATGGAAAAGAAACGCAAAAAAGCAAAATGGCTGTCTGGGGAGGCCTCACAAATAGCTGTGAAATTTCAGAAGAGAAGTGAAAAGCAAAGGAGAAAAGGAAAGGTATAAGCATCTCAATGCAGAGTTCCAAAGAATAGCAAGAAGAGATAAGAAAACCTTCAGCGGTCAATGCAAAGAAATAGAGGAAAACAACAGAATGGGAAAGACTAGAGATCTCTTCAAGAAAATTAGAGATACCAAGGGAACATTTCATGCAAAGATGGGCTCGATAAAGGACAAAAATGGTATGGACCTAACAGAAGCAGAAGATATTAAGAAGAGATGGCAAGAATACACAGAAGAACTGTACAAAAAAGATCTTCACGACCCAGACAGTCACGATGGTGTGATCACTGACCTAGAGCCAGACATCCTGGAATGTGAAGTCAAGTGGGCCTTAGAAAGCACCACTATGAACAAAGCTAGTGGAAGTGATGGAATTCCAGTTGAGCTATTTCAAATCCTGAAAGATAATGCTATGAAAGTGCTGCACTCAATATGCCAGCAAATTTGGAAAACCCAGCAGTGGCCACAGGACTGGAAAAGGTCAGTTTTCATTCCAATCCCAAAGAAAGGCGATGCCAAAGAATGGTCAAACTACCACACAATTGCACTCATCCCCCACTTTACAGAGGATAATACTGAAGCTCTGAAAAGTCAGGGAACTTGCCTAAGGTCACGTAACTTGCAAGTCACAGAACCAGAATTTGAGTAAGGGGTGGCCAAGCCCCATAGCGCTGCTCTGCAGTGATAGCTTCCTTCTCAGCACTGGAAGAAGCTCTAAGATCTGGTGATTAGGCAGTGACTGTTCCCAGGAGGCCGGGGCTGGGCAGCAGGAGGCCCGTCTGCTGCAGCCGTAGTTGCAAGATGCTCAGGGCTGGCCTGCCCTCTGACTCAAAGCTAGCCCAGGTTCCTTCTCATCCCCTCCAAAGCTCCCTCCAGCCCTGCCCCTGGGCCCCAGCCTGTGGAGTCCAGCCAGAGAGCAAATAAAATGCCTAGGAATGGCTGTGTGCCTTGTGCAGTCTGGTCTTCTGGTCTTTGGGGTTTCAAAAGGGGTAAGGCTGTCACCCCTCAGTCTGGAAGTTCTTTTAGGTTCTTCTCCCAGCTGATGTTCCTGAAAGGGGTGGTGGGGATGGGTCTGCACCAACAGCTCTGGGTGCAGGGCTGGCCTCACAGCTCGTGTGTTACCTGTGGTCCTTGCTGGTTATTGGCAGGGACATGTGGGTTGGGGGGTGCATTTTGTTGGGCTGGTCTGCTGTGTGCTGGGCTCTCACGGTCAGTGATCAATAGGGCAGGCCCCCAGTCCTCACCAAGTTCACTGATGCAGAAAACTGACAAGGTCAGTGTCTCATACCACGCTCCAAACTATGAAGGTTGTAGTGATCCAGGGGAGGGGTTCCGTGCAGTGTCCCTAGTCACCTTTAAACTGAGACCCAAAGGACAAATAGTGTCATCAAGGGGGCAGGCATCATTCTGTGCTTCCTTTCTGTGGGTTTTATTTTTTGGGGCCACACTGCACAGCCTGTTGGATCTTAGTTCCCCTACCAGGGCTGGAACCTGCACCCTCTGCAGTGAAAGTGCAGAGTCTTAACCATAGGTCCTCCAGGGAAGTCCCCGTGCTTGCTTCCTAATCCCCAGGGTCAAACATAGAACTTTTGTCTCTGTCATCCTGAACACTGGTAGAGAGGAACTAAGTCTATGTCAGACGTATGCCAGGCCACTTCCTGTCATCACTAATGTGCGTGCTGCCATGTGTGAGCGCCATGGGCTTGCTGGCATGGTTTGCTTTTTTCCACTTGGCATGATTTCATATTTACATTTTTCTTGCCTAACTGTGTCTTTGGTGTGCCTGTCATCTTTAAGAGCACTGTAATTTTCCATCATGTTGATATCCCATAATTTGCCTAGTTATTTCCTGACTGCTGAGCATTTGGGTGGTTTCCATTTTATCTTTATAAATAGCAGCAGGAAATTTTGAGAACGTTCATTTTCTCTTTCTGTTCTTGGATTTCTTCCCTAAAGTGGAATTACCCATCTGAGCAATAGGAACCATGATACCGCTCTTGTGACATAGCACAGCTTATGTTCTGGAAAGACTGGGCTGGTATGGACAGCTGCCCCGCCCTTCCCCTTCCAGTTCCCTACACCAGGGCTTAGGATATGGAAACATCTTTTTTCGAGTTGAAGATTTTTTTTAAATTGGAGGATTATTGCTTTACAATGTTGTGTTGGTTTCTGCCATACTACAACGTGAGTCAGCCATAAATATACATATATCCCCTCCCCCTTGAGCCTCTTTCCCACTCTCCCCCCGTCAACATTTTTAAACACGGGTTTTTTTTTGCTTTAATTCATTGCTAAAAACATGGCATTGAGGACAAGTATTTAAAAGAAAAAAGCATCTCCAACAGCTCCCTGCACATCCTTGTTTTGGTTTTGTTGTTCCTCATGTGTCTGTGTCCAGGGGTGTACACATTTTTTTCCATTCTTATAATCAGGCCACAACTTTAATTCAGCTTTTTCATGGACTCTAACCCCTCACATACTATAACTTTTCCCCATGTTGCCCCATGGATTTCATACTCACCCTTATTTTTAATGGTCTTTCTTTAAAACATCTTTTATTATTACTATTATTGATTTTGGCTGCACTGGGTCTTCATTGCGGAACACAAGCTCTGGAGTGTGAGGGCTCTGTAGTTGCGGTTCTCAAGACTTAGTTGCTCCTTGGCATGTGAGATCTTAGTTCCCCAACCAGGGATTGAACCCTTGTCCCCCCGCATTGGAAGGTTCTTACCCACTTCACCCCAGGGAAGTCCCCTTTAGTGGTCTTAACAATACTTCCCCAGTGGATGTAATGTAGTTTATTATTCTTGCTGGCAACTGTGGTGGTGACCATCTGTTCCCTGACCACCTCTGCAGCCTCCCGCCCAGTGAGGCTGCTTGCTGTCTGTCACCTGGATTTCTCCGTAGGCTCCCAGCTTTCCCCACGCCTTTCACCATCTTCTCAGAGCTTCCTCGTTTCTCTGTCTGCTCAGTACCCATCATGCATTGCTTGTGGGGATGGAGGATCACATCCGTTACCCCCTTGAAGGCCGAGAGGGGATCGCCCCATTTCTGGTCCCCAGCCCTGAGCACAGTGCCTGTCAACCAGCAAGCATCCAAGACAGCTTCCCACTTCCTGGCGTTTGGGGAGAAATGAGTCACGTCTCTGGCTTGGGGAGCTGGGAACTTGTGGAAGCCGGGGTGGGGGGATCGGACGGGGATGGAAGCCCAGGTGAGCCGTCCCAGTGACCTGAGAAGAATGACCCACTGCTTTCCTCCCTCAGGATTTCCTGAGCAGACACCCGGTCACCAAGTACTCCTGGGTGGGAGCCCGACGAGGCCCCCAGGGCTGGCACTGGATCGATGGGACCCCCCTGCCACCCCAGCTGTGAGTGACCGTGGCTGGCCCCTCTGTCCCGTTTGCTAGTACTGGCCCCCCTGTGTGACCAGTGTGACATCACAGCAGCACCAGAAGGACCCTGAAGCCTTCCCCTTCACCTGTCCCCAAGTTGAGTCCTCTCCCACCCCCCTCCCCTTCTCCATCCCCCTCCTAGGATGGGTATTTCAGTTTCACTTGGTCCCCATCATGCCATCCCTTGTTTGGGTCCCCCACGCATTTGCCCAAGAAGGACTGTCACCCTCTTCTCTGGATAAGGGGTGTGCCTCTCAGAGAGGTTTGGTGGTTTGCCCAGGGCCACCCAGCTGACACCTGGGGCGAGGGGGAGGGGGTGCGGCCTCCTGGCTCCTGCCCCAGGGCTTTCCCCGACCCCGGGCTCCAGGCGGCGATCCCAGCAGTACACAGGCAGCGGCCGCACAGGCCAGGAGGGCCCGTCCTCCTGAAGGCCTCTCTGTCCTCTCACCCTTCCCCAGGCTCCCAGAGGAAGACCAGGACCAGCCAGATCTCGAGTGCGGGTGCCTGGAGGGAGGCAAGCTGGTGGCTTCGGACTGTGCCTCCCCCAGACCCTGGGTCTGTGCCAAGGGCACCAAGTGACTTAGGTTTCTGCCAGCCCTGAGTCTGCTGGGGGATTGTGGCTCCCCGGGGAGGCCAGGTTGAGAGCTGGGGCAGCCTCCTCCCTGGACCGGGGTGCCCAGGTCTCCCCGCTTGGTGCTTAACAGTCCTGCCTCAGCAAACCAGGGAGCATGTCCTGGGACAGGAAGATGGGGTCCACGGGAGAGGAGAGCCACCGTGGCCCCGAAGCTGATCCCCCCACTGGATCTCCAGCTGCTGAAGTGCATTTGCTGTGACCTTGTGTGTGTGTGTGTGTTTTTAAAGCATTCTAAGCCTGTTTCTCCCTCGTTAAACTGGCCATTCCCCATTCTCACATACCTGCTGCCTCACAGGTGCATGCCCTTTCCGAGAGGAACAGAGAGGACTCACAGGTGATCCCAGCCTGGGTTCTTGAGCCCACAGAGGGAGGCTCCTATTTCATGCCTGGGATTTGGCAGCAATGACGCCATTGCTATAAGGACCCTTTCCAGGTGGTCAGACGCACCCACACACCCACAGCATGTGGAGGACGGGGCAGGAGAAAGGGCCGCCTCGGAGGAGAGAGGAAGCAGGTCCCATCCCTGCTCTGGGAGCAGGCAGAGAGTAAGGTTCTTTGTGCAGACCAGCATCGGTGGGTTGCTGGTGGGGCGTCCGCCCAGCTGATGCCAGAGGCTGAGGATGTGGCGAGGACAGAGCCATCCAGGCAAGGGGAACCAAGGGAGCACCCCCTCTTGGTTGATGAAGCTGCTGCAAAGCTTGGGGTCTGAGTGAGAAAAAGCAATCAGAAATGTGGGGAGGCGCGAGGCAGCCCTGCCTCTCACAGTTGTGGGGACACAGCCTGGAGATGCTCCCCAGTTGAGGTTCAGTGAGGGTCTTCGGGTTGAAGGGCATGGCAGCAAAGTGGGGGGAAGGGAGAGTGTGTGCACGCGCATGCACACAGGCTCATTCAGTTGTGTCCGGCTCTCTGAGGCCCCATGGACTATAGCCCACCAGGCTCCTCTGTCCATGGGATTCTCCAGGCAAGAACACTGGGGTGAGGGGTGCCATTTCCTCCTCCAGGGGGATCTTCCCAACCCAGAGGTTGAACCCACGTCTCTTGCACCTCCTGCCTTGGTAGGCAGATTCTATACCACGAGCACCACCTGGGAGGCCCTTCCAGGCTGGAGAGGCTCCTCCAAAGGAAAGAGACTGCCTGCCCTGCTTATGGTGCCGATCAGGTGCAAACCAGCCTTCCTCTAAGGCAGGCCCGGTGCCCGCACTCCTCAGGGAAAGCTCTACTGGTCGAGTTTAACTGTACAGAGTGTGTGGCTGCCTGGGAGAAAGGGGTGGAGAGCCATGAGAACACACATGATGATCAGTAAAAATCTTAGAAACACGCTGGTGTTTCTCATGACTTCCTTCCAACTACAAATTAGTCCAGAGCTTGATGACGTGTCCTAGTTTTAACTATCATCAGAGCCCTTCTTGGCAAACATTCTGGCGTTGTCAGGCTGGTTTCATGTCAGTTTCTGGGTCACCACCGGCTTGGGGCCTTCTGGGCTCAGTGCCACTTAGGATCACCTGTGGTGCTTAAAGGACCCAGGTGCCCAGGGTGGGTGGTGTGGTGCTGCGGTGTAGAAACCTGAGAGTTTCTCAGCTTCAGTGGGTAAGTTGCTGCTGCTGCTGCTAAGTCGCTTCAGTCATGTGTCTCTGTGCGACCCCGTAGACGGCAGCCCACCCGGCTCTGCCATCCCTGGGATTCTCCAGGCAAGAACACTGGAGTCGGTTGCCATTTCCTTCTCCATTGTGTGAAAGTGAAAAGTGAAAGTGAAGTCGCTCAGTCGTGACCCCATGGACTGCAGCCCACCAGGCTCCTCCATCCATGGGATTTTCCAGGCAAGAGTACTGGAATGGGGTGCCATTGCCTTCTCCGTCAGTGGGTAAGGAAGGTGAGTAAATGAGTGAAGTTTGATCTACCAAAGTAGGAAGCTCCTAGTTACTGTCCAAAGTTGGCAAACCAAGGAATAGCAGTGTACACTTATTATTTAGAATTATGGAGAAAGTACTAGAAGAAATGGGCTTCCCTGGTGGCTCAGCTGGTAAAGAATCTGCCTGCAATGCGGGACCTGGGTTCAGTCCTGGGGTTGGGAAAATCCCCTGGAGAAGGGAAAGGCTACCCACTCCAGTATTCTGGCCTGGAGAATTCCATGGACTATACAGTCCATGGGGTCACAGTCAGAGAGGACTGAGTGACTTTCACTTCACTAGATGAAATGGCAAAAATCATTTCAGATGGTCACCTTAAAACTATTTGATGGTGACAGTACTTGTCTTGAGGCAAGGCAGTATTAACTGGACAGAGGTACCAGTGAGTATTTGAGGATGCTGGAATGGTCTGGATCTTGATCTGGGTGAGGTTAGGTGGATACACGTGTAAAAATTCATCAAGCTGTACACTTAAGGTTAAAAAGCTTAAATGTCTAAGGAACAGGAGTGAGATTACAAGGGGACTGATGTTTGTTCTTTTTTTAAAACATACATCCTTTAGTACTATTAAAACCATATTCAGTTCAAAAAAAAAAATACTGTGTTTGGGACTTCCCTGTAAGTCTAGGAGTTAAGACTCCCAGCTTCCCCTTCGAGGGGTCAGGTTTGATCTCTGGTTAGAGAACTAAGATCCCTCCTGCTGTACCATGCAGCCAAGAAATAAAATAATTAATTAAAAAACCTGTATTTGTGTACTACTTCGATAAAAAGAGAAAGTGAAATGCTTTAAAGGTCCTAAAGAGACTGATGTGCAGCCTGGCTTGAGAACTACTCGTTTTAGAAAGGGTTCCTGTGACTGGAATGCCTTTTCTTACAACCTGTAATTATCTCTTACATCAAGATACGTTTTCACAACTTTCAGCCTCACCTCACCTTCAGAGCGTGTGTTTCCCTTTCTACTAAATGGAAGCTGGAAAAGTTACACAGCAGGTTGGTCTGCATGGAATTCCTCTTGAGTAGTTTCTCTAGGCTCTTTTCCCACCAGGCACTGCCAACTGCTATTGTTTGAAAACCACACTAGTAACACTGCCACTGGCACCCACTTGTTTCTCGGAGCTTTGGAGAACAGCCTCTGACACAGGCTGGCCTAGCAGGTCACAGCGGCCTCTGCGGTAGAGCTCAGAGGCCACCTCGCTTGTGGAAGTCACCAGAGTGCAGCACACACAACTCATCCTGAGATGGGCAGGGGGTGGTACCGACCCCCAAGTCAGGTTTTTAACCAGCTTTCCTGGTGAGACACACTGTCTAAGAGTCCATATTGTCACCAGGAAAAGCATATTTTTGCAAAGAAGAAAATAACCTCATCTCAAGAGTACCTTTTGGGACTACCCTGGGTGGTCCAGTGGTTAAGAATCCACTGCAGGGAGCATGGGCTCGATCCCCGGTCAAGGAACTAAGATCCCACAGGCTTCATGGTATGGCCAAAAATGAAAAATCAAGAGGGTACCTTCTGAAGACTGTAGGCACCCAAACCACTGCCAGTCAAGACATGGAGTAGTTCCAGGAAGTTCCCTCCTGTCCGTTTGTGGTCAGTGCTCTTTCTCCTGACCTCCAGCCCCAGGCAAACTGCTTGTTCTGGGATTTCACATGAACTGTACATTATGTACTGTGTGCTTCTTTAGCAACAGCATGAGCTTTTAAGGACATGTTCAGGTTGCCACCTTTACTGATAGGAGTTCCTTTCTTTGTAGGGATGTCAGAATCTGTTTATCATCTCTCTAGTTGGTTGTCTCTAGTTTACGGCCATTATAAATACAATGCTATGGACATTCAAATGTAAGTCTGTGTGTGGAAGGAAGCTGTCAATTTTCTTGAATATCTAGGAGTAGGGTTACTGGGTTGTATGGTACGGGTGTGTGTTCAGGCAAAGGAATCATTGGGGATACTGGGCTTCTCCCTATAAGCTCCAACCTCCTACCGCCACCGTGGAGCAGCCGTGTGGTCTGGCAGTGATGCCAGTTTGCAGGTGGAGGTGAGCAGCGATAACCTGGGAGGCACCTGATACATCTAAGCCCAACGTTCGTCGTGTGGTCCCAGCCCTCTGGCCAGTGTTTGGTTCAGGAGTCCAGACCGAAGTCAATTAGGGATGTCACTAACTCTGTCCACTTTGCTTGGTTTCCAAATGGGAACTTGACTCAATTGGGCCATAGACCTAAGCAAAGATGGCCTTGCTCTTTACAGACACAGGAGCAATGGTTTTGAAATGGTACGTGATGATTGATCAAATCCATTTCACCTGTCTCCACTAATCAAGGACACTTCGGTGTTCTCTCAAGCAGCAGGTAGCCTGAACAGTGTCTGCCTGGGTTATTTTCCGGGACCTTGGAGCCTCAGCTAAGCTGGTTAAGGCTGGATGGAACCACCCACCCTCCACCTCCCCCAGCATGAGTGGGTGCCCGCTCCCACAACCTCCTTGTAGCTTCATTGCACCTGTGCACAGGAAGATTCCTGCACCTCTTTCCTGTCTCCTCTCCCCATCCCTCATCAGCTCTGCCTCTTCGTCGTCCTGTATATACACTGAGCCCCTCCCTTTCTGGGAGGCAGATTCGAGATCTGAGATCTGTTATCCCATCTCCTCTTTTGGCTGGAATATACCCATTCTTTGTCCCCAAACTCGGCATCTCAGTGTTTGGCTCTCTGTGCAATGCGGCAGGACAAAGCTGAGTTGGTAACACATTGAGTTGGTAACACATCTGTGGAGCCTGGTAGGAGGGGAAGCCCAGGTGGACTTTATGCTTGTTGGCCCTTGGTTGGAACTGAGAGCCCACGGATGGGTCCAAGCAGCTGCCTGGTCCGTTTGTTCCAGGACCTCCCCTGAATCTCCCCTGCCAGGTGCCACCGACATTTCATTTCACAGAAGCTAGTTTGGAAGATGTCTTGTGGGTGAGTAACCGCATCAAAGAAATCCAGCAGTGCTTAAACCATCCGATAACCCTGACCAGGTCATGGGCTGGGGGCCCATCTACCTGGAAGGATTCTGGCAGACAATACAAAAGTCACAGCTGCTGAGGTACCCTCTACCTGCGTTGGAGGCCAAGGGTTTTTGGTTGCTGATCTTGTTTGGGTCTTGTCTCTGTCCATCTTCATCTTATTGTTTCAGTTGTTCACAATCGCCTGTTGGGGGGACTTCCCTGATGGCTCAGTGGTAAAGAATCTGCCTGCCAATGCAGGGGACACAGGTTCGAGCCCTGGCCTGGGAGGATCCTACATGCCATGGAGCAATTAAGCCTGAGCACCCCACAGCCTGCGCTCCGCAACTGGAGAAGTCACCGCAATGAGAAGCCCGTGAACCACAACATACAGTAGCTCCCGCTCTCTGCAACTAGAGAAAACCCGTGTGTGCAGCAATGAAGACCCAGCCCAGCCAAAAATAAGTAAATAATAAAAGAATTGACACTTGGGGATTGAGCTTGGTAATGGCAGCAAGGACCCTTAGAAAGACTTCATTACTGAGACCACCTGGAAGCAAAGCCCCTTCAAAACGGGAAGTACTCAGTTCCCCCTTGCAGCCCTCTAGACTGCATTTTCCAAAATTGGGAGACTTTCAGGTATGAATCCATGGAAAAGAAAGTGATGGTAATTTTTGGTAACAGAGCATGACCACAATATCCTGTAGATTCCTGAGCAAAATGGCCTGTAAATGGATCCTGCATTTACAATATCCCTCTGCAACTGGATTTACTTTGTAAATGGGAAGAAAAATGGGATGAAGTACCTTAGGTACAGTGACTGAATCAGAATAAACCTGTGCAAAGACGTCAGGTCATGGTCCAACAGGAAGGGAAGGCAGAGAAACCTGTTTTGCTTAATCCTAACGGAAAGGGGGATTGCTGTTCACCCTACCCAAGGCGGCTGCTGCTCTTTCCCCTGAGCACAGCCTCAGGCTTGGGGCCCTCCGGTCTCTGAGGGGCCCACAGGAGTGATCTCGCCCTTCTCATACCTGTCACTTGACTGGGCCAGGGAGCTATGCAAACTCAGGTGGGGCAGCGTCCAACAAGGCAAGTCCCCACTGGGGATGTGAATGCTGAGACCGGGCAGCTGATGGGGATGATCTGGGTCCAGTCTCACTTTCAACTTCAGGTTTAATTGGAAGAACAATATGCCAACTTATAGAGATGAAGCAGAGAGAATGGAAGAATTCTTTTCTCGTCAAAGAAAAAAAAAAAATTTTTTTTTTTTTTAAACTCCAAATCCGACCTGGGCAGATGTTCAGAATTTCATTCAATACCCTTCTCATTTCAGAAGATCGCAGAATGGTGCTGGATAAAACTCGTGAGGAGGCAGTTATGTAGCCCTGACAAGCCGGTGTGGGAGGCTGTGAGCATGGCTATGTCAACAGCAGATGATAAGTGGGATGTGAATGCTGGGGATAGGCCAAAAGTTGAGACTGATTCAAAGAGGGATGCGCAAATGAAGAAGTTTTAAAAGTACAAGAGATAAACAGAACCCAAATGAGGGTCTTTCAGAATTTCTAGCAAAGGTCTTCAAAGCTAAGAGGCATTATACAGATACAGACCCTGAGGCCCCAGAACTTAAAGGTGGTTAATAAAACTTATTGGTCAGAGTGCCCCCCCGCCCCCCACCTTCTACCATACACAAAAAATGGAAGGTGCTCTTGGAATGACTATGTCTTAAACTGTTGAGATTGCCTGCAGTTTCTAATGGCAGGGCAGGCTCAGAAGAGAACAAGAGAATGAAACAGGCCACTCTGTCTTCACAGAGGGAAGAGCTGGACCAGGGTGAAGACCCTACAAGGCACTTGGCAAAAGGTAGGAGGCCCCAGGCTTCTATGTGAATGGGGCAATCAATAGTGAGACCTCTGGGACTTCCCTGGCGATCCAGTGGTTAAGACTCCACACTTCTACTGCAGGGGGTGTGGGCTTGATTCTTGGTCAGAGAACTAAGATCCTATATGCCACATAGCACAACCGAAAAAAAAAAGACACCCCCCACCACCACTGTGCATATTTCAAACAGGAGGGACCCCAGAAAAGATTGTGCCATTCTAAGGAAGACTCTGGAAGAAGATAGTAAGACAAGTGGCACATCAGATGGCTGAGATAGCT
Organism: Bos indicus x Bos taurus; assembly: GCF_003369695.1. NCBI lineage: Eukaryota > Metazoa > Chordata > Mammalia > Artiodactyla > Bovidae > Bos > Bos indicus x Bos taurus. Next base: position 16,834,528 of record NC_040079.1, read on the forward strand.
GAGAATGATAGAGACCAAGGAACCCAAGGGCTCCCCTAAGTCCTGCCAAGTCCATCAATTTCCAGCATATAGAACCTCACAGGACTAGGACAGTAATAAATCAATTTTTGGACTTTCTGATCAATATGGGGGCCACTTACTCTGTTTCAAATATCTAGCTTTGAGACTACGTTCATAACTAAGGTGTCTGGAGAAATGTTGAAAAGCCTGGTCTCCAGTCTCTAGACCGTCAGATGGGGAAGATTCATGTGACGCAGCTACGATTTTAAGTCACATAGCTTGTGGGATCTTTATTCCCCAACCTGGGATTGAACCAGGGCCCTTGTCAGTGAAAGTGCCAAGGATCTAACTGGTGCCTGGACTAGTGCCTCCCCGAAGCAGCTATGTGCTCTGTGGCACGTGAATATTCCCAGACCAGGAATTGATCCGGTGTCCCCTGTATTGGCAGGCATAAGTTCCCCAGGAAACTCTTAGAGGAGGAGATAATGAACCTCTGCCCTGAAATCTTAGAAGGGTAAACATCTAGAAGACCAGTGCCATCCTTGCTGGACTAGACCTTCTGATGAACACAATGGGAAAAAGAGACCCTGCTGCAGAAGGGAAACAAACCTTGCCCAAGGTCATCCAAACCTTGTCTGGTTCCATAGCCCTGACACTGACTTCTCTGAATGGGCAAGGGAGTCCCTAGCAGATCTTAAGTTGCTTTCCAGAAAGAAGCTGTGAGAAAGAAACTAAGCTGAACAAGACTGCTGCAGTGCTGGCTTTGGTTAAAATTCTTCAGAAGGTAAGTTACTTTAGTAACTTGTTAGGTTACCAGAATGACTGTTCTTTTGACCTCCCGGGCTTGGAAGAACAATGATTAGGATTTCTCAGACTCTGGCAAAAGCAGGGACTCTCTCTAGCTGTTGGACATGTTACTCCAAACCTTTTTATATATTTGATCATGCTGACCCCTTAGTTATGCTGGTCAGCAATTTTCCACCACCTCTACCTTCACAGACACTTAGGAAAAGAGCCCTCAGATGTTAAGGTCGGGTTGGACTAATCAACCCAATTTCCAGTCCCCCGGAAGCTGGAACTTGGTCCTCTCCTTGTGTCCTCAAATAACCCTGGGTGTCCTTCCCCTTTAAGAGTCCACTTGGTCAGAATATTGTAGCAATCATACTTAATCTTCCCTGCCCATGTCCCTTCCATATTTAGCATCTAAGTGTTTCAGCTAAACTGGTTAACAACTGAGGCACTTTAGGTCAAAGTAAGCCACTGACCCCTGACTTGATGTGTGAAGTTTATCAATATGTCTCGCACTTACATTCTGTGTGCTTTACCCTCCCCTCCCCACCAAGGTACATCTTTTTGATGACCAACTTTGGCCTATAAATGTTGTGACAGCTGGCACATAGGTGCCGTTTGCTTACTGGGGTCAAAATGTTAACTTGAAATCAGGAGTAAGAGTATTTTCAAATGAGTGCTAACAGCTTCATTACTAAGTCCTTGTTAGGTCTACACACCCCTTACCAGCAAAAAGTATTCAGAGTGGGCACTGCCATTCCTTCCTCAAGACTGAGGAACAAGGGACTTTCTCAATGGATGAGTGGTTAAGAAAATGCGTATCCACTGTAGGAGAATCGAGTTTGATCCTTATTCAGGGAACTAAGCTCCCATAGCCATGTGGTACAGTCAAAAAACTAAATTTTTAACACTTAAATAAAAGATTGAAGAATGATCCAAAGATGCAGTGGGCTGAAATGGTGCATGAGGATTAGTCAAATCTGCTTTACCTGCCTCACTGCTCACGGTTAACATCTGTATGTTTCCCAAGAGGCCAGGAGCCTGAACACTAAGATGGCTGGCTGGGCTCCTTCCCAGGCACTTGGGAGTCTCAACCGCACCTGGTGCAAGTGAACTGGTTAAGGCTGGCGAGGACCACCCCCCAACCCACCTCCAGCGGAGCACGCTCAGACACCTGCCTGGTGACCTTTCCAACCTGCAGAGGCCTGTAGCTGAGTTCCACTAGCGCAGAATGACCCCTGCACGTTTTCCAATCACCTTTCCCCGTGCACCCCACACCTCCGCTTCTTTTTATTGAAGTACTGCTGATTTACAATGTTGTGTTAATTACTGCTGTATAGCAAAGTGATCTGGTTATACACACACATTTAATACTTTTCCATTATGGTTTATCATAGGGTACTGAATGCAGTTCTCTGTGCTATACAATAGGGCTTTGTTCATAAAAGCTTACAGGGAATTCCCTGGCAGTCCAGTGGTTAAGACTCCACGCTACCACTGCAGGGGGCCTGGGTCTGGTCCCTGGTCGCTGAGTTAAGACCCCAAGAGTCATCCAGTGCAGCCAAAAAACCCCAAAAAACCCCAAGCAACCAAACAAAAACCAAACCTTCACACCAACCTTCTACTCCATCTGTCTTGATCTTTTATGGTTCCGTATGAATTTTAGGACTGTTCTAGTTCTGTGAGAAACGTCATGGGTAATTTGACAGAACACTGAACCTGCAGAATGCTTTGTGTAGAATGGGTATTTTAACAATGTCAATTCTTCCAAGGCAAGGCATGCTGCCCTGCTTCATAACTCATCATCCAATCAATACTCTGACACCTTTGGGGTGGCCAGTTTAAGATCTGTTCTCCCATCTCCTCACTCAGCTGACTTGCCAAGAAACCCTCTTTTGCCTTAAACCTTGGCATGTCAGCGTTTTGGTTCCGTGTGTCAGGCAAGATGAAGCTGGTTTGGGAACAGTTCATCTGGGTTATCTGGTGCTACCCTGAGAATGGAGCTGTCACATGGAACTCAAGCAGCTGAGTTTTGAGTGATCTCCTTGTATAAGGCTGCTGGAGCTGGGTCTTCTGTTACAAGCAGTCAGCAGTACCCAGGTACAGGAGTGACCCTAGCAGCTTCTCCCAGAGCAGTATCAGCAGATTCAGGTGTGGGTGCTTCCTACAAGGCTTCCCTTGGCTGAATCCTCGACCGATAGCCCAGTTCTGCGAGTCTGAATGCCTTACTTGCAGCCTGAACCCTGTTATGCTGTCGGTTTGGTTTGACCCTTGGTGTATTTATAGACCCCAAACCTCTGACATCCTGGTCTCTGCTGATACCTGGAAAACATGAAGGCCCACCTTGAAGTTCAGAACAGTCCTGCTCACCTGTGGCCCCAGCACTACTCACTCCACTGGCAGTCCCCTGCCTGGCCCTCCAAGTCAGCCTCTGCCACCAAACCTCTGTTCTCAGCCCTCTCCTGCCTTCCCTACCTCTGCTGAAGGTGAGACCTTATTTTCATTTTCAAATTACAACGGCTAAAGAAAAAACAGAACAACTTTGTATTGCCTTATTTATACCGGGGAAAATCTGAATACCAGTAATTGAGGTATAATGAATAATGGATGTTAACAGCTTCTTTTTGGATAGGAAAAACAGACAAGAACTTTCTTCCCCCAGAATATCAGTACAGCATATTGTGCTGGATCAGATTCCAAAGATTCTCAGCTGTGCCACAGCCTAACCTGAGAGATGTGATCCTTGAAAGGATCTTAAGTTATACTCACAGATCCTTATATTACTTAATATTTTCTCAGCTTTTCTAGAATCACAAGTTTAACTACTGTTTCAACATGAATGGATATACAGCTTTTCAATGCAGAAATCGTTAAGTCTCTTTACACTGGTTACACCATGTTTTTATTTCGGTTTGTTCAATGTGAAGAAAAACAAAACAAACAAACCCAATTTCTTCTGCAGGTCTGGTCCTTCTCTACAGTGGTTGTTACAGTCCTGAAGCAGCTGGAATATAATCAGCAAGGGCCCAGGTGGAGCAACAATTCAGCTTGAATCTCTGTAAGTATATATTTATTTCCTTTGGTGCCTTGCACAGTAAGGCACTATAATAACAGAATAGAAATGGCCACCGCAAATAGCTCTAGTGACAATTGACTAGACAAGTTACAGTTTAATGATGGTGGTGGTGATTCTTTCACTTTATTATTTTTTACAATAAGGGTGTCATCTTTGTACTCCACACACACAAAATAAAACAAGTGCTTATGAAAGTCCCTGCCCCCACCCCCATCTCAAAACATCCTGAATGTAGCTATTCAAGAAGAACAGAAAAATCAAGACATGTTTGATTTCAAAATTTCAATAAAAAAGCAAAGTATGTAATGCAACAGCTGTTCAACTTCCAACTCTAAAATAGGCACCGTTAGACAAACAAAACTCCTCGTATTTTAAATTTCTCCAGCACACATTCCAGTATAAATGTTTTGAACTGTAATCAGCTAGTAATTAATAATGGGCATAGAACCTTAGAACAGAAGTTATATTGCTTCCTTGTACCCCTTTCTCTTACCACTAGAGGGTAGAAGTGTCAGGGGATATAGAGTCAAAGGAAGAAGGATTAAAAAGAAATACCCAAAGTCGCTGTTGTTTGGGACTAGAGAGGAAGACAGCATTTTACAAATGTTCAGAAAATCCCAAGGCAAGTAACACAATTCACCCACTATCAGTCCTACTAGAAAGAATAAAGACATCTGTGTCTTATTATATAAAACTGGACTTTCAGAAGTGTATTACAGGTTCACCAGAAACTATGGATGTAGTTTTAGGCTTCATCAAAGAAAACAAGTACAGACTGAGTTAAGATGCTGTACACCTAGCCTAGCTGGATCGGTGTCTGGAACTGCTCACTGTGCCACCCCGAACAGCTGTAAACTAAACAATAGTATGTAACTCCAGAAGAAGCTTAAGGATTGAGGATATGTACACAGCTAATTATATCTCCCCTGCTTCGCGCTCTTCAGAGCTCCTCCTGTCTTCTGATCTGCCATTAGCGCTCTCATAGGACCGCTTCTTATCTTTTCGATCTCTGTCACGAGGTGATCTGTCTCTTGAATTCCTGTCTCTGTCACGTGATGCTAAGTCTTGGTCTCTGAATCTTTCTTTTGAGGATCTGAAAAATATTAATTTGAGGAGCAAAATGTGTTGGGAAACCCAAAACCCAAATGAAAGAATCGGATAAATATTAAGGTACTGATTAGTTGAAGATACACAGAATACAACCAAGAAAGAGGAGTCAGTTTTCTGACAGAAAAGAGCACTACTGTATTTTGCTAAGGGGACTAAATAAGGAGATGGGTGAAAACAAAGAGCTAAGGGTAAAAAACCGTAAGCCAAAATAATGATTTCCAAGACAGTCTCATTATCTCAGAGGCAACCCTAGAGCTTCTCCAGCTCACAGCAAATGTATTTCATATGAAAATATACAAGATAATACCTTAAAAATGTTATCCAACATTTTAAAAACAGAATGTACATTCCAAATTAGATGGAAAGCACTGACTTATGATAGGAGTCAGGAACTAATTTTTCTTTGCTGTCTGGCCAGAGATGTAAAGATTTTAGGTGTTACAGGTCATGTAAGTGTGGTATATTCTTCCTCTTCCCTTTGTCAACTCCTTAGCAATATAAAAACCATCATCCATAGCTCCCTGGCTGTATAAAAACGGGCCAATGGACCAGATTTGGCCTGCAGGCAACAGTTTGCCAACGTTCAACTTAGGTAAGAGAACTACTCAATGATATGGCTTTAGGTAACCATCGATTATTTTAAAACTCTGCTTTATTCCTCCTGAGTTAGCTCATTCAACCAAAAGAAAAAAAAACAGAATAAAAGACAGGTGATCACACTAATCAATCTTGATTAACCGTGACTGTTTCTTAATACCGCCTTTCCATTCCCATACCCAGCCAGTAAGAAAGGTAAATATAAGCTCATACCAGAGATTCAATCAGAAGGAAAACCAAAGGACACTAGGGGATCAGAATTAACATGGAATCTTCTATACCTTCAACATCTAGAATAAATTAGGAACATATCATATTTATTTGGTTCTTTACAGGTGACATGGTACTTTTACATAATTATCTCACTTAATCCATGCTTAGAATTAGGATCTGAAGCCTAATTAAGTAATACTTTCAACTACTAAGGCAAGGGGAAAAAAACACTACTATACTAGGCAGCTGTAGAAATACCATTTAAAAAGACTAAACCAGAAAGGTTGAAAGATTAAATGTCAACTTTGAGCATTCTACTGAATTAAGGTTTTAATAAGCTTAATTTAAAAATGATGTGTTAAATCACTCCACACATCCTACCTTTGTAGGATGTCTTTGTAGGAATGGAATATGGAGAGAGAAGACTGAGATGCTGCCTAAGAATAAGGACATGTACTAAGCCCCAGAGAAACGATGACAAACTATGAGATGAGTGTCAACTAATATTTTGCCAGAGGTTACAATGTCCTGTACAGAAGCAGTTTCTACTCAGTATACCAGTAATTCTGATGAAGCAGGTACTCTTCTACTAAGTAGATGAGGAGAGACAGGAGGGGTAACTGGATAATTTGGCCAAGGCCCTTTTCATCCAAGTAGTCTGACTCTGAAGTCTGCACTGTATGCGCCTGAACACAGCAGAAAAATGCACATGGTCCTCGTTTACCAAGGGTGGGAGTTCCCAGCAAAAGCCGCACGCAGACTCTACTGAGACCAGTACTTCATAGCTGAAGCAGAAGAAAGCCAAGTCATAAAAGACCTTTAACTGGGATTTTTACTTTGAAATTAAAACTGGTACTATGTAGCAATAACTTGATATTCTCTTTTATATCAAGTAGATTTCAATAGCAATTGCTCATTTTCGGCAAAAAACAAAATACTGCTTTGAGACAGTAATCTGAGTATCAAGATTAGAAGTGTTCTTGAGAAAAAAATACTTCTACAAAAATAATCCTCTTTATGAATATGCTGAAAATATTGGATGAGGGATTGTCAGGTAGCATGGTGGTCAAATTTCCTATATATCTTCATAAACGCAGGAAACATTAGAGACTGGGTCCCGGAAGAGGGAGACTTCATGCCTATCCCGCCATCCCCACCACCAATGACAACATTTAAGAGTGCAGAGATACCAAAACAATGACAGGGGGCCAAGGTGACAAGAGAAATTATCTAGACCTTCTACCAACCAGCAAGATGATTCTTAAAATTTACAATGTAGGTAAGATTCACGGAGAATTTTTTAAGATGTATTTTTCTGGGCACTGTACTGTGTGCCTAGTTTTAAGGATATGAGATAAGGGACCTAAAAGCACACTATGAACAACTCTGTCCCTTAAAAATTCACAAATTCCCAGCTCATTCTCTGCATGTGCCTGTAATATCTAAAATATCTCTTTCCTACCTGGTTTTATCTATTCAAATTATACCTACTCTATTTAGGCTTTAGGCTACTCCCTGAAGCTATCTTTTAAAATTACTCTGATATTTCCCTCATCTAAACTCCCAGGTGGCGCTAGCAGTAAAGAACCTGCCTGCCAACAAAGGAGATATAAGAGATGCAGGTTCGGTCCGTGGGTCGGGAAGATCCTCTGAAGAAGGAAATGGCAACCCACTCCAGTATTCTTGCCTGGAGAATCCCAGGGACAGAGGCGCCTGGCAGGCTACAATCCCTAGGGTCGCATAGAGTCGGACACGACTGAAGCGACTTAGCACTAGCACTAAACTCCCATACTGTTTACTCTGATTCCAGTTTAGCGCTTAGGTCAACCTCATTATTGTCAAAATATTAGTCCTATGCCCTAATTCACTTGAATAAAGTTGCTCAACTACCTTATATATATATATATATAAGGCCTAGTGCAGTAGAAGAACTACTTGGGTTTCTAAGAGTAGAACATAAATGTTCTCACCAAAAACAACAAAAATATATGTGAGGTGATGGATGTGTTAACTAGATGGGAGGAATCCTTTCACAATGTACCTGTATAGCAAATCACCACAATGTACACTTTAAATATCTTACAACTTTGTTAATTACACCTCAGTAAAGCTGGAGGAGGGGGTGGGAACCTACTTGGAACAAGGCAAGAAAATAAAGAATAAATAAAAGGGCCTATCATATCCAACTCAGTCTGTGAGCAGTTTCAGGGAATGGCTGGCTAAGGCGCCAAAAATAAAAAAAGGAATCTGCAGAAAGCTGTTAAAAATTTATCACAGGTTTCATGTGGAGTAATAATCCATAGAAAGCTTGAGATTAGTAGATACTAGGCACTCAAAAAAATGTTTCTGTTCCTTAGAAATGACCTGGCTCTTCAAGGGCCATGATGGGACCTGAGAAGTTTGGGGAGCTTGGTTTATACAGACCATGAGTGCAAAGGCTCCATCACATTCTAATCCTTTGTCCTTTGTCAAACCAAGTCCTTAAACATACCTCAACCTGGGTCTGCCCTCCCTGCATGTTTTGAATTTTCATGCCAGTGATGTCTAACTTCCTTAAAATTCTGAACCTGCCCTGCCAAGCTAACTGTATGTAACATTGCATACCTATAGTGCAGAACAAACAAGAATATACTGAATGTATCTGCTCTAAAAAAGTACACCAGCTCCAGGAAGTTTAGAAAACAGTAAGTCAAACAACTCTTAACAAAAGGACTTCTCAGAGTCCCTAATTTTCCAATACATACTGGAGAAGCTCTCACAGTACTGGTACCTAAAATTATTTGCCCATAAAGTACTTTTCCCCAAGACACACTAACCAGAGAAAAGCAATAACCTCTGCATGTACTGGTTCCAATTTCTTACTCTGGCTCATAAGTATATTCTTTCTGAACTACCCATATAATCAGGAAAAAAAAGTTATACACTCACACACAAATGTGTACAAATTACCAGATGCAAGTTCAAACCACTAGTATTCCAAGTCTAAACTGTAAAGGTAGTTCCATATCCTCCTATGGACCTCAGTACCTCCTCCTCGATCGCTCTCTGCTCCTGTCTCTAGAACTGTGCCCACTTCTCTGGTGGCTGCGGCTCCGACTACGGCTGCTGGAGCGGGACCTGTGGCGATGGCGTTTCTCCCGGGATTTGGATCGAGTTCTCCTTTTCCGTTCTCGTGACATGGAGCGAGACCGATGTCTGCGATGCTCCCTGGACCTGGATCTATAAAAGATATTTTGTTTTTAGTTTCGTTGGCACTTAAGTTTCTCATTTACTAAAGCCTACTCTTTATAGAGAAACTTAATGCCAGTACTATTTCAAATCAGCTAAATCTACAATGAAATAAACTGCTGGTATATTAAATAACTACATACTAGAATTTTGAAATAAACAGTTCTCAGGTCAGTGTTGTATAAATTTACATTAGGAATATTTTTTTAAATGGAGGAAACAATCTATAATACTACTACATGCCAAGGACTATATTACCTAGATGTTTTATGGATTTAATTTTAAATCTCTATGGATTTAACTATGATTTTTAGTATACTTTAGAAACAAAGTATGTACCTGGTGAACACGGACAGAAGGGAGGAGACACATGAGAAAGAATATTGTTTAGGGTAAGTTTTAACTCGCTGAATTGGAAAGGTTGTATGAACATCAAAATAAATGCCCACAATGTGTCTTGTCAGTGTAATCAAAACAGTTAAGACCGTTCTCTCTGCAAGTAGTACATAATTTATTGGGAAGAAAAAGATTACATGCATAAATCATTTTAGAGAACTTTACTTATACTGCAAAATAATAATAATAATTTACAACAAGTATGTAGGCATACAGAGAAGGAAAAACGCTTCTGTAGCCTCTATTGGGTTACAAAACTAATTTATGTATTGTGTATATGGTCACGGTGGGGACAACATATATAGAGGATATAAAACATTTGGGGAACAATGGGAAGAAATGAATGAATATTGTTACTGCTGCTAAGTCGCTTCAGTCGTGTCCAACTCGGTGCGACCCCAGAGACGGCAGCCCACCAGGCTCCACTGTCCCTGGGATTCTCCAGGCAAGAACACTGGAGTGGGTTGCCATTTCCTTCTCCAATGCATGAAAGTGAAAAGTGAAAGTGAAGTTGCTCAGTCCTGTCCGACTCCTAGCGACCCCATGGACTGCAGTCCACCAGGCTCCTCCGGCCATGGGATTTTCCAGGCAAGAGTACTGGAGTAGAGTGCCATCGCCTTCTCCAGAATATTGTTAAGAGTGATGGAAATGTTTTAAACTGGATTGTGACAGCTGCACAACATAAAAATTTACTGAAAAATCAACCTGCAAACTTAAATAGGTAAACTTATCAAATGGTGTGTAAATAATGAAGTATTTTCTCGTAATCTGATTACAGTAAGTTCAAAAGCACATTATTCAGGTAATTTATAAACTGGGTTTATTTTCAAATGATTACTTTGTTACGGTTTAAAAGTATTCAGCTTCTATCAACATTAGAAAGAAAGGCATCTACTATGGATCTAGTATCAATCGCAGCTGAATACAGTGTTTCCACAACTGAGTATTTCTGAGAAGAAACAAAGGGAAAAGAGAAAATCCAGTCCATGTGTTTTTATCAAATGGTATTTTCTTTTATCACTCACTCTGAGCTATTGTAACAAATTATTTCCCCAAGGCATACTTCATTTTACTTGACAATAACTGTCTGGTAGAAACATTTACTGGGTGCCTACTGCACTGTTCTAGGTCCTAGGGAGACTGAGCAGCCCATACAGCAAAGTCCTTAACCTCCTCATGGTGCTTAAAGTCCAGAAAGAGGCCTCCAGACATGTAGGCAGCAAATAAAATATAGGTCAGGTAGTAAGGACATGACAGAAGAGTAAAAAAGGAGAGTAAAATTAGGTGGTCCTCTTTTATACAGAATAGGCAGGAAAAGGTTTACCAGCTAATCAGGGAGCACAGAGAAGAATGCTTCAGGTAGAGGGAACTCAGGTGCAAAGGCCCTGAGGGGGGGAAAGTTCACAGGAACGAGACACCCTTCTGGCTGTCATGAGATTAGCAAGGGGGAGTAATATCAGGAGTCTAATAAGCAGGATGACCTGCTTGACCTGAATGACTTTGTCATTCAAACCAGGATGCTTTCAGTATTAAATTATACAGAGGAAAAGAGGGAGCTATTAATAAACATGCTGAGACAAGAAATAAACTATAACTCTCCTAGGGCAGATTGATCACTCTACTTAAAAACCATGGTGAGGATTTCAACTTCTCCTGAGTGAAACGGAATACCTTTAGAAGGTTTGAAGACAGAGCTGATTTGCTTTAGTCCACTTTTTAAAAGAATACATTTTGGCTAATGTGTAAAAAACAGACTGAGGCCAAAAAGGGACGTGGACATGAACAGAAATTAAGAGACTTGTTAAAAGGCTACTGTAAATAGCGAGGTAAAAAGTGGCTTGGACTAGGGTAGCAGAAATTAAATTTCTAGCCTGAATATCTAAGGATGTTCTGTGTACAAAGAGTTTAAATTTCTCTCCAATGAAGGGACAAGCCTGCAGTAACCAATCAGTAAAAAATAATCATCATTTAATATTTCTACTTCTCATCCTGGACTGAGAAACTCACCACCATATAAATTAGCTGATACAACTGGTCCTGACTAATGTCTTAGTTTTTTAGTGTTTTATGCAGAAATACCACTGAAAGATGCTAAAAAGTACCAAGTAAGTGTTAGTCGCTCAGTCATGCCCAACTCTTTGCAACCCCATGGACTGCAGCCCACCAGGCTCCTCTGTCCATGAGATTTTCCAAGGCAAGGATACTGGAGTGGGTTGCCATTTTCTTCTCCAGAGGAAATCCCTGACTCAGGGATCAAACCCAGGTCTCTTGCACTGCAGGCGGATTCTTTACCGACTGAGCTACAAGGGAACCCTCTTCTCCCTGCCACCAAAAAAAAGTACTAAGTAGTACTTAGTACTAAAAAAAAATACTAAAAAGTACTAAGGGACGTTTAATAGAAACACAAGGTTTTGCTTTCATAACAGCAAATGCTCTTATTCTTTAAAGTCAAGAATACGTAGAAGGTTTCAAAAAGAAGATGTGATTTGAGTTGAGAGCAATGGAAGAATTTGGGGAAAAAGCTTCAAAAAGTCCACCAATACTAGGGCCAAAGATCAAAATTAAGTCTTCTCCTCTTCCTCTTTTATGGATGTAAAATGCCCCATTAAAGCTTTATGTGATACCTGTGCAAAGGGAGAAGTAATAAAGCCCAAGTCTAGCTTGGGTGCAAACCAACATTTTCGTTTCCCTTAATTAACTCACCATGGATTCCCTCATTCAAAACATATCCAACTATTTATTTGTATTTTGAACAGATACAACCTCTTAGAATGTGTTTCTTAGATGTACCACCCAAACTGATTTTTAAAAAATAAATCTTGTCACATGTATACTCAGCTTCTAAATAAGATTTTAATGAAATATTCTGAAATATTTTTAGCTCTCTCTGTAACTTCAGGGCACTGTATATAATTTATTCTGATAAAATTAAACTGTAGCTCATGAGTATCTTCTGACCAACTTCTCAAATGACACTGCTCAAATATGCACTACAAAAGACTTAAGAGAACTAATAAATTCTCATTCACTACCCTCAGAAAACACAGCTTCACCACTTATCTTGTATAATACCTACCTTTTAGGATTCTTGCTATGTGAGCGAGACCTAAAAAAAGAATTCTGTTTTTAGAAAAATAACTATAAATAAGGAAGAAAGGGTACAATGTGGTATTAAAATTACATTCCCATTTCTAATTTTTATATTACTTTTATAAATACAAGGCACATGTGTGTATACACAAATTTTCCCAAAAAGCACCACAAACTTTACAGACTTTCTCACTCTGGCACATCCCTTACCTAGGCTACCTGGCTCTTAGAAGACTTAAAACACAATGCAATTCACTAATTCTCCAAAAACCACCTCCCAACCTGGAAAGAATTCTTTGTTCTTTACATCTGTCATTTCGTCTTTCCCTCTTAGATCAGAACTTCTGAGGGGCACATACCCTAGAATTATCACCTCATACAATAACCCCTAGAACACTCAATTCAATCTTACAATGTTTCTTAATATGACACACAATTCTCTGATACAAAGTACTCTTCATGTTGCCCAGTACACAATTAAAGCTCAACAGATAGTAAGAGCAAGTATTACGGTTACCAGGAAGTCAAAGGGTTTTTTTTAGTGGAGTGTATATAGCTTGGTTGGAACATGAATGTGGACTGAGCCTCATATAAGCCATAACTGTTTCCATCATTCACTATCTGTGTGGCCTGGGCAGATTATTTATCTTCCTGCAGCTTAGTTTGCCATTTTAAAAAGAGGAATAATAATAAAAAATTCACCGGGAGCTTTCAAGTAATAGATAAATAAATACAGGAAGTCTTACTTATTAGCACAGTATCTGGCACACAGTAAGCATCTAGTAAAGTGATAATAGTTTTTATCATTATCCTTTCAACACCATAGTTGGAATCCCATTTTGTGTATAATTTTATACTTACTAGTAATTTCCTCATCTTCCATACTTAGGGTCCTTCAAGTTCACAGATAGTTTAAAAAAATTTTTTTTAAACATTTCTGAAATAGCATTAACATTTCATAACCAATATTAAAAGAAATGTGGCATTAGAAGAGTAAGATGTGATGTACTTTCATCTCTGACAGATGTGAAAATGTAGTCTTGCAAAGAATTCTTTTTCTTATTTGGCTGTCATCTCAGATGTATAATTTGTATTAGTGGCAGTATATTCTGTTGAATTTTAACTTAAACTGAGATTCAAATTCCATTTGTATTATCTTAAATATTACAATACTGGGTGCTATTTCCATGGAAACTTAGTATACACAAAAGAGAACAGGGATAAAGCTCTAAGGTAAAATTTACTAGTAAATGAAGAAAATATATCGATGGAAGAATAAAAGCACTTCCTCTAAACAGGAACATGTCCATATATAGCTTTGTTTCATTTTTGTCATCAAAGTGCAAAGAGATTACCTGTTACAAGCCATGTAACAAAAATGAAGTCAGTTTAAGTGTCTTGAAATAGATTGCATGTAACAATCTCAAAGCTTGGAGGAAGGTGACATAGCTGAGTCACATATTATCAAAGGTTTTAATTAACTTAGGAACATCTACTGAAGAGAAGCTATTTAAATTTCAGAGCAATATAATACCATTAAGGAAACACTGTAAGTTAGAATGATAGGTAAATCTTTTCTGGCACATCCCTCCATCTGAAAATTGTTTAAGTTTTTAAACATGTTATCACACAACATGCTGCCAATGGGTAACAATGATCCAGAACATGCACACGTTCTAAATATGAAGAATCCTGATTTTATCAATATACCAATATAAAAAGAACTGTGCACATTTAGCTATTATATTAAATTAATAAAAGTTTTAACAGTTTATAGCTTCTAAATTGAACAAATAGATAATCAAAGTAGCATGTAAAATAATCAGTGAAACAGATTAAAAAAAAAAAAAAACACCCAGCCCTTCTATCAACAAGTATGTACCATAAAATAGTTCTGTGCCAGTCTAGCTCAAAGTGAGCCTATTATGGTAATCAAAGGGCTAGAAACGGGCCTTGTTATCTTACTAAACACAAAGATGTGAGGTGCTCTTGGCTCCCTCTTCCATACATTTTGAAGGAAATCTCCTGGACTTAAACAGTCTTTAGTTAATATACTTGAATAAACACTGTTTCATATGGTAATATTTTTAAGAGTAAACAGAAATTTCCCAAGTCCAGATTTACTGATGTCTAAAATCTTATGCGCCATCACATCTTTTTTTATGCCCCACTTCAGGTCCTTGGACCACTCCAGTGATCACGCCATACCTCCTCAGCTTCTCCCTTTCTTCTCTCTCCCTTTCTTCTCTTCTTTTCAGGCGTTCTTGGTTTCTTTTCTCCTGCTTCTCAGCTACAACTCTCTTAAAACACAACGACAGTTCAAAATAATATTAAATGAGAAGCATTATTTACCCGGCCCATTCTTAGCATTATCCTCAACTTTACCATATCGAATATCAAAACTTTTTAATACCAATTCAATTTGAAGTTTTGTCAGGTTTAATCACTACACTTACAAGTCTGGTTTCCAAAATCTTTCCTCCCTTTCATATAAAATTTCATATTTCTCTATGACTTCTTAATGATATTTCAAAATCACTTTTAATATTTTTCTCCTCTTATATCTTCTAAATTCTTTAAAAATGATTTAAAAAAATCAATCATTATAAATCACTATTTCCATGCTCTATGATTTCCAACACAGAAATGTCTTCTGTTGACTTCTAGTTACAATCCTGATGCTACTACTTTTAAAAATACCAGTGATAAACTAACAACAGAAGAAATAAAAATAAAATAAAAATACCAGTGAAATGCTCAACAGTTCTGCTTCTAGGTCTGTATTTGGTACCCAATCAGGTACCATTTTTATCTTTGAGCCCAATGATCATTTGCTATGGTGACACATTCGTAATTTCAAAAAACTTACCCAAGATCATCTAAGTTACTCAGAATACTGGACAAGAGCTCACAATAAACTAAAAATATGGAGAAATCCCTAGGTGATTTGATTCTACATTATTTTAAATGCCCAGCTATGGATGCTGGGTTAATTTCAGTGATAACTACACAAGAAGTGACTACTGGTGTTTGCCATCTTTAAGAAAGTCCTCAATTCATGACAAAATGCGACAGTGCCAATTAAAAAAAGACAAAAAACAGCTAGCCACATCAGACTGCTGAAAAGTAAACTGGCCCTATCCATTGACTGTGCTCACTTTCAATGGTTTAGAAATATCCTTTTCTGTCTTTGTTTATCTTCTCAGAAGAATTTGGCAGACAAGTAAGAGTTGTGTTGCCTTTCTCACATCAGCCTATTTAAATGACACAGACTGTCCATTTAAAAAAATAGGTTTCTAAGCTTTCTCAAGTGGGAGCAGAAGCATAAAACTAGAGGTTTTAAAATCTGCTATTTAGTGAACTGCAAAATATTTAAAATATTATCATTTTTTTAATCTTCCTTTAAATGTTATATTAACATTATTACCAGTTTTTTTTTTTTTTTTTTTAAAGAAAGTATCATTGGAAATTTTAGGGGGCTTGTAGGATTTTCTAACCCAGTTTGCAAGATTCCTACCTGATTCAATATAATGTCCAAGAGAAAATATTATCTCCACCAAGAATAAGAGGATTTTTAAAGTTTGTCAGATATCCATTAAACAAGCTATTTCCATTTACAATCCTACACAAAATCCTATAATCTGAATTATTAACAGAATCACAGTTAAGAATAGTCTTCAATATCAAAGAAAAATACTACACAAAATGAGTGGCTATAACTGTAAAAAGTGTGGGATATTAATTTACCAATGTACCTTTAATTCTTCAAGCTTCTCTCTTATTTCAATAAATCCCAGGTGCAGTTTACCCCCAAAATGATCAGCCAGTCGTCTGTCATTATCATGAAGACCTAAATAGGCAGAGCAAACTTCACAGACTCGAAGTTTCTGCTGCTGGAAACTGGAAGCGGGCATAGAATTCCGATAAACTTCCTAAACAAAAGTGAGAAAAACCATGTTCATATAAACTGCATTCAAATCACACAATTAAACAAAATTCACTATGTTCATACAAAAAAAAATGCTTCTAGTGAACATACGAAAGTATGGCTATTTTGTCATGAAACAGATTTCCCCCCCTTACTCCCATCCTCCATCCTCAAGACTTCTCCACTAGAAATGAAAGATCAGAGCCTCAAATTACCTTTTGCCAGAACTACAATAACATTAACAGGATATAACTTTCTTCAAAGGTTTTCTCTTTCTGTTTTCTGTATTTTTTTGTTAAAAATGAGATGCAGCAACCTCAAAAATATACACTAGTGAAGAATCAAGGTAGTCGCCGCCCATGCTTGCAGAAAAGGAATGCACGCCTTCCATACTGTTACAGCTTCCTTCCACGTATCGTTCTCCCCACGATGTAAATACAGACAAGGCCTACAAAAAACTTCGCCTCAAACAGAGCGGCTCTATAAGACATAGATGAAAGGTGCCTTACTGAGATTAAGAGGTCTTGGACTCATCATTTTACTTATACTAAGGAGATAATAAATTAGTATATTTGTGCATCCATTCTACCCTTTTTCCTTATACTGACAGAATTCTGATTTGTTTGAGGCAGCAGCATGCCCATATAAAAGCATGACATTTCCAAGTTTCCACATAGCTTTGGCTAAGGAAATATAAGTGGACACTGCTGGAGAAAATCTATAGGAGGTTCTTTAAGCATCCGCCTTGCAAAGCAAAGGACACCAGTTCAATCCCTGGTCTGGGAAGATCCCACACAGCACATCTACTGAGCCAGCACTCCAGAGCCCGTGCTCCGCAACAAAAGCAGCCACTGCACCACAACTGGAGAGTAGCCCCCATTTTCCACAACTAGAGAAAGACCACATGCAGCCAAAAATAAACGAGTGAAATTTTTTCAAAAAATAATAAAATGCAGTCTCCACTTTGGGCCCAGTTTTTGTATACCAATTTTTTTTTTCTTTTTAAAAAAAAAAAAAAAAAAAAAAACAGGCAATGGGAGAAATGTCTATATAGGTCTTCCACCCATTTTTTGATTTTTTTTTTTAATATTGAGCTCCATGAGCTGTTTGTCACTTTGGAGATTAATCCATTGTCTGCTGCTTCATTTGCAAATATTTTCTTCCTAAATAAGACATTTCTCCCATTTCTAGGGATTTCCTATTAGCTCAGCTGGTACAATCTACCTGCAATGCAGGAGACCCAACTTTGATTCCTGGGTCAGAAAGATCCCCTGGAGAAGGAAATGGCAACCCAATCCAGTATTCGTGCCTGTGAAATTCCATGGACAGAGGAGCCTGGCAGGCTACAGTCCATGGACTTGCAAGAGTCGGACATGACTTAACGACAAAACCACATATTACCACGTGTAAAACAGACAGCTAGTGGGAAGCTGCTGTATGGCACCGTGTCCTTGATGACCTAAAGGGGTGGGGTGGGAGGGAGGCTCTAGAGGGAGGAGGTACAGGTATACATGTAAACAAACCACTAACACATGCCTTTGATAGGCTATGACATTGTTTCAGTGGTATTCCTCTCAAAAATCTAATGAGAAAGAAATATTGAGCAAATCCAAAGTGAAGGACATTTTACAGAATAACAGGTCTATACTTTTCAAAATGGTCAAGACCATGTAAGACAAAGACTGAGGTACCAGATTAAATAAGATTAGAGTAAGACATAACAACTAAAATGCAATACATGATCCTGGACTGGATCTTAAGCAAAAGTTTTTCTTTTCTGAAAATGAACATTATTGGGACAAATGGTAAAATATGAACAAAGTCTTCAGATTAATAGTATTGTAACAATATTATTCTGTGATTCAGACAACTGGTACTGTGGTTATATAGTAAGATATCCTTGTTTTTATGAAATACACACTGAAGTATTTAGGGATAAATAGGCATCATTTTTATAACTTATTGTCAAACAGTTCAAATACACACACACACTGATGTAGGAAGAGAATGATAAAGCTAATGTGGTAATATGCTACCATTTGAAGAGTCTGTGTGAAGGATATAGAGAATTCTTCACCCGATATTTTTTCTTTCTTTTTTTTTTTTTTTACTTTTCTTAAAATATTTCAAAATAAAATATTTTTAAAAAGAAAATCCGAAAGCACAAGAAAGCACAGGTCAACTCAATTTTTGTGCCTTATTATTCCTCCTCTTTCTGCTTAGGGAGAAATGAAAGGCTTTAGGCTTAGAGACCATGGTGGTACCACAAACTGTTTATTTTCTGCATTGACATTAACTACATTTAAAAAAATCCTAATATTAAGAAATTAAAACTACCTAGAATGGCTACTTGGTATACCTTTTCCCAGCCTAGAACCTTTAATCTGTGTCTCTGTATTTAGAGTGGGTTTCCTGCAGCTAGTACACAGTTAAGTCTTATTTCTTTTTGTTGTAAATCTAGTCTCACAATCTCTTTTTAATTGGACTATTGAGACTCAGACGGTAAAGTGTTTGCCTGCAATGCGGGAGACCCGGGTTTGATTCCTGGGTCGGGAAGGTCCCCTGGAGAAGGAAATGGCAATCCACTCCAGCACTCTTGCCTGGAAAATCCCATGGATGGAGGAGCCTGATAGGCTACAGTCCATGGGGTCGCAAAGAGTTGGACACGACTGAGCGACTTCACTTTCACTATACCTCTTTTTCTGCTCCAGTGGTTTCTCTAGAGTTTATAGTATACAACTCCAACTTGTAAAAAAAAGCTAGAATCTTTTATTATAATCAGACAAAGGATAGTTCAAAACAAGGGACATTAATAGGGAGAGAGAAGGACATTTCAAAACAAAGGGTTAAATTAATCAAAAGACATAAAAATCCTAAATGTCTATTAAGCTAATAACAGAGCTTCAAAATAGATGAAGCAAAAAGTGACTAAATGGAAAGCATAAAGAAACAAATCTACAATTAGACTTCAACCACTCCTCTCAGTAAATATTAATAGAGTAAGTAGGCAGGAAAACCAACACGATATAGGTAAGTTGAAAAAATCTATCAACTATCTTCACTCAAAGGACATTTACAGAACACTTCATTTAACAAGGCAGAGTATCATTCAAGTGCAAATGGAACATTCACTAAGACAGGCCATAGGCAGGGTCACAAAACCAGTGTACTGACATATTTAAGAGAACTGAAATCACAACATGTTTTCTGACCACAACAGAATTAAAATCAGTGAAAATAAAGACTAAACAGATCTCTTAAAACCCACAGGTCAGAAAAGAAATCATAAGCAATATTAGCAAATATTTAGAAATGAATGAAAATAAAAACACAACATATGAAAATCTATGAGATGCTATTGCTGTGGTTAGAAGAATGATCCAAGGGGGTTGGAGGAGGGAAGGATTGGAAGCTTGGGAATAGCAGACAC
The DNA here is from genome assembly GCF_003369695.1 of Bos indicus x Bos taurus. Lineage (NCBI taxonomy): Eukaryota > Metazoa > Chordata > Mammalia > Artiodactyla > Bovidae > Bos > Bos indicus x Bos taurus. The sequence goes on from NC_040079.1 coordinate 16,854,385, forward strand.
AAACTATGATATACAGTATGGATGAACAACAAAGTTCTACTGTATAGCACAGGAACTATATGTGTATTTCATAATTCATGATAAAATATAATGGCAAAGAAAAAAAATATGTAATGACTGAGTCACTTTGCTGGGCCTGCTAAGTTGCTTCAGTCGTGTCCGACTCTTTGCAACCCCATGGACGGTAGCCTGCCAGGCTCCTCTGTCCAAGCGATTCTCCAGGCAAGAATACTGGAGTGGGTTGCCATGCCCTCCTTCAGGGGATCTTCCCGACCTAGGGATCAAACCAGCGTCTCTTAGGTCTAACTTGCATTGGCAGGCAGTTTCTTTATCACTAGCACCACCTGGGAAGCCCAGAAATTAACACAACACTGTAAATCAACTACACTTCAGTAGAAGTAAAAAATGAAAAATAAATCAATAAAATAAACTGAATCAATGCTCTAAACTTCTGCCTCAAAACACTATAAAAAAAAAGAACAAATTACACCCAGCTGTGATACAGTTAAAAACAATGGAGACTATAGCAAAAGGGGAGAGTACAATCTTATTTGAAGGTATTTGATTTCCTGAAAAATATCGGGGGGAGGGGCAAAAAAAAAAATAGAACTTTGTCTGCAGGATAGCAGATTTTGAGCTGTGCTGTCGAAGAAGAATGAGAGGAGGCTTCCAGTGTGCTAGCAGACTATAATGAGGAAGGAAGAAAAGGGAGAATACTATAGTTGCATGGGGATGGAGAAGGGGGTAGGGTATCATAGTGACCATGGATATGAATACTGTATGTGTGTGTCTGTGTGTGTGAGAGACGTTTCAGTTCAGTTCAGTTTACTCGCTTAGTCGTGTCCAACTCTTCACGACCCCATGAATCGCAGCACGCCAGGCCTCCCTGTCCATCACCAACTCCCGGAGTTCACTCAGACTCACATCCATTGAGTCAGTGATGCCATCCAGCCATCTCATCCTCTGTCATCCCCTTCTCCTCCTGCCCCCAATCCCTCCCAGCATCAGAGTCTTTTCCAATGAGTCAACTCTTCGCATGAGGTGGCCAAAGTACTGGAGTTACAGCTTTAGCATCATTCCTTCCAAAGAAATCCCAGGGCTGATCTCCTTGAGACGTTGTTTAGGTAATTTCAATTTCAACAGATCAATGACTCTAAATTCCAAAACAACCACTAGTTTTGATATATAACCCATTGGCACGACATAAACTAGATATTTATTTTTAAACTGGTTTAAATTTCCTTTAACTTTTCAGTAACTTCTGATCAAATATATGTTCTTTTGGAAGTACAGATGCTAAGGCTCTAGAAACTGTAACTATAAACTACCTCTGCTTCTCTTTTTTTTGCCCGTGCTTTTTCCACTTCATCCATTACTTTCTGGGATTCCTCCACATTTCCTTCAGCTCCTAGCTGCTCCACCTTGGCCAACAATTTGCCAATTTCTTCATTTAACTCATGAACACGTTCTGCCTAGAAAGAAACAGAAAAGATGATCATGAATAAAAATCAGCACGTACCAAAGTTCAAAATATTTCGTAAGTGTTCAGAAAAGACGTTTGAGCTATCTAAGGCAATATAACTAATGCTTTCTGAGCATATCATAAATGAATTGGTGGACATTAGAGTATTTTGAGCCTGCCTGCCTTTACTTGTGAGTTCAGGGAGACAACTGATCTCAATATAACTACTGCTTTTTAACCTCTGCTTTGGCAGTGTATTCCAAGTATAAAATACATTTTCTTCCACATTCTGGAACTCTGTGCCTTTCCAAACCATCTCTTTCTGTTCTCTGACTTCACAACAAATCTGTTATGTTTCCCAAACTCACCCTGTTGTTTTCTTCCTCTCTGACTTTCCACATACTGCTCTCTCTTGCTAGGATGTCATCCATTATCTCCTTTACCTGCCTCATGCGTGTCTATCCTTTCAGTAAGATCCAACTGAACAGTCTATTATGTGAACAATCAATAGTCACACCTCACCCTCACTTAAGACACTTAAGCAGAGAGCATCATACACTCCTTTGTGCCATCTTTGTATCTTCTATGACAATTATTTTATCTGTATCACATTACTCTGTATGCCATTTTTGTATTTCCAATGCCTAAGATAAGCTCAAATATGAGTAAAAGAAATGAATTGGGGGATATTCTTTAAAGTGAAGATATGGCTTTAAAGTCCAACATATCTATCTGGTTTATGGCCAAACCAATTAACAGCTATGTAATTGTGGCCAGATTACCACACCTGAATCTACTTCCTCATCTGAGAAGTAGGGATAATACCTATCTCTCAAGGTTGTGAGAGATGAGAAAATGTGCCTTGTATATGCATGTGGCATATTACTAATATTCAGTATACCAGCATGGCACCTTTCTCCCATGGTCCATCCCTTTCCATTGGGATTATTTCTTTCCTTGGGTTCTGATATACCACCTCATCACCACCGTTATGGGTATCTAGTTCATTCCTATTGTTTTAATGGCACATGACAGTCTTTATTCTGGCTACAAAGTAAGTATTCAGCCTATATGGCCAATTAGCAAAAAAGGTTTTGATTTGATATTGACATCCAATCCCAACAAAGTAGTGTGCCAATAATCTTTACTCCTTAAATTTCCCTCAATCCAAGATATTTGTCCCTCAAAGAAATTCCCAATTGTATTATCACTATTGTCCTACTTTAACAAAATGGTGTTTTCCTCAAGTATCTGCCACAGAAAGACTGCATTAGTGACCAAAGCTCTTCACCCTCCTGCACCTGTGCCCTTTGCTATGTGAACACCATCATACGCTGACTCTGAACTTGGCCATGTAACTAACTGGCTTTGGTTAACAGGATGGTAGCAAATATGACATAAGGGAATGCTTAAAAACTGCTTGTACGATGGGGCTTGATACTATTGCACCTCTGCTACCACCATGAGAATGTGTTCAGGCCAGACTTCTGGCCTCCAGCTGACTAGAAGACATGAGTGAGCCCAGCTTAGAGGAGTAACTGCCTAGTCAATTTCAGCTTAAGTTACTGATTACAGACTCATGAGCTAAATAAATTCTTAATGTTTTAAGTTTTGAGGTAACCTGTCAGCATTTTTGTAGTGATGGATAACTAATACAAAGCTTTATAAACCAATATAGCTGGGGTCTAGCCAACTGCTATGGATCTCTTCCTACCAGGAGATATGAAATCCCATGTACTTTAGGACACCTATCTTTATAGTCCCCATATTAAGAAAACTTTCCAGAAAAAAGTTGGTTATACATAATCCTCTCCTCAGACAAGGGATCCATTTCACTTTGTATACACATATCTGAGCACTACATTTAATGACGTTACCTAAACTCTATTGGATAACTTTGTCTCCATTCTGCATTTTCATAAAATGTGCCAGACTACACTGAATGGTACACAACATTATAAAGCAGTGAATCATCAAATCAGCTAAAGTCAATATGTGGACTTCGGAACTCTGATTTAACACACCAACTCTACATAGGAAAATGAATTCATTCTGGGTATTGGATGATATTAAAAATTTGTTACCTTTATGAATGTAATTTTGTGGTTATGTTTTAAAGGTGAAATGATATGACATCTACAATTTGCTTTTCAAATAATGAAATAGCAGAAGACTGATGCCTTTGAATTCATTGGGATTCACTGTACTTTTCTCTCTACTTTATGCATAAGTTCACAACAAAACATTTTTGCCTAAGAATGAGGTACTGATACACACAACTTGTATGAAACTGAAGGACGTTGTACTGACTATAAAAAGCCAATCTCAAAAGGATACAACCTGCATGATGCCATTTATGCAATATTCAATAAAATAATTACAGAGATGGAAAATAGATTAGTGGTACCCAGGGGCTAGAGAGATACAGGAACGAATGTGGCTATAAAGGGGTAATATGAGGGAGTATTGTGGTGATGCTACAGTTAAGTATCTCAATTACAGTGGTAGTTAACCGTTACACATGTGACGAAATTGCATACAGCTGCACACACATGCACAACTAATGAAATGTGAATAAAATGTAAGGACTGGCCCAGTTATCAACTTCATGGCTTTGACACTATTAATTATGTAAGATGTTAACATAGGGGAGGACTAGAGGAAGAGTATGCAAAATCTCTACATATGTCTCTGCAATCTCCTATAAATCAGATCAGATCAGTCGCTCAGTCGTGTCCGACTCTTTGCGACCCCATGAATTGCAGCACACCAGGCCTCCTATAAATATAATTATTAAAAAATAAAAAGTCATAAAAAGTATACCTCAAAGTATAGTAAGGTAAAACTACTTTGTATTAATGAAATAATTGACATCTTACCTTCGCTGCAACTTCAGCACTAATTTCTTCTTGAGTTTCTGCTAATCTTTTCTTAGCCACTTCTGTTCTTCGATCACAATCTGCAATGAATGACTGCAGATGATCCATAGCCTACAAAGTTTAATTAAGACAATTACTGTAAGAAAAATCAACTGTATCTGTAAATATCTTTACTCAAAAAGTATACTTTATTATTTTAAATGCTATTATGGGAATTAAAAAAAAAAGTGAGTTCAACTACAAATTGAAAACCACTATCATCATCTATCAAATCTACAAAGAACAAACATAAAAATTCCCAGAAAATGTAAGGCTGTAAGGAAACCACCACTCTCACACTTTGCTGAAGGAATCACAAACCAGTGCAGGCTCAATAAAAAGGCAATATGGTAATCTTTATCAAAAGCCTTAACAATATGCCCTGACTTAGTAACTTTTACTTCTAGGAATCCATTTTAAGAAAGTAATCAGAGGTATATGGAGAAATTAATATTCAAAAATGTTCTTCACAGTGTTAAATGGGGAAATATCCAGGTAACATGTAGAGAACTTAATCTTCAGTCATTTAAAAAAGGTGTCAGTAGAACACGTAAGGACCTAAGAAAATGCTCATGCTTCATTTGTAAATAAAGTTACAAAATGGTATATGCAGTACGAGCCCAATTTTGTAAAATAAACAAACAGTAGCAAAATTGACAAGCATACATTAGATATTAACAATTTCTGAATATATGGATAATTTTTAGTAATCTGTTTTTCTGTGTCCTTCAAATTTTCCACAATGAAAATGTTACAATCAGGAACAATTGCTCTTTTCTCAAAGAATAAACCACTGAGAATTTTGTAAAAATCTACATCAGTATTTACATAGATGTTTATCAGGCATATGTTAGTATGTCTATAAATAAATCACAGTTCATATAAAACTAAGCTTTAAAGATGTATTCCCAACCCAACCAATTTAGACTTTCGTATCTTACTGTACAGAAATACAGCTAATTCAAAACTCCAATGTTTAAAAATATAAATTTATTAGACACACATAAAATTCTAAAAATGGTTATTTAACCCATGAATTTCATGAAAATGTAAAACCTTTTATCTGTGATGAAAAAGAAATAGTTATTTAACTCTAATTAACTTAAATTTTATTTTTAAAAAACGATGGAACTAATCAATAGTGTTGGGTCAACTAAGCAGCTATGTAGAAAGTGAGACCTATACCTCAATTCCTTGTAACAGAATAAATTTAATTCACAGATTCAAATACATAAAACAAAGCCATAAAAATACCAGAAGAAATAATGAAACAGAATTCTTATCACAGCAGGACAGGAAAGGCCTTTTGACTTAATTTAACAGATTTTTAACAGTTAATAAACGACACAACTACACAAATATTTTGCAAAACTCACAACTTCCAAAAAAGAAATAGAAAAAAAACCACAACATATTATCTGAGATAAGGGACTAATTTTCATTATATGTAAGGTGCTATTTAGTACAAATCAAGTAGAAAAATACTAACATCCAGGACTTTCCTGGTAGTCTGATGGCTAAGACTCCCTGCTTCCACTACAAAGGGTGTGAGTTTGATCCCTGCTTGGGGAGCTAAGATCCCATATGCCACATGGCAAAAATTAAAACACACACACACACACGTATCTGAAATTAGTAAATAGCACCCCCCACACATACACACAAAATGATGTACACTGAAAGTTCACTGAAAAGGATATATAAATAGATCTTAAATACATGAAAAATTTTCAAACTTACTTATAATAAGAAATGCAAATTAAAATTATACTTATAGTCCATTTCATTTATTAAAGCTGCAAGGAAATCGTGACCAACACACTATATGGCATATGGGAAATAGTTTCAAACATACTTGTGGGAGTTTAAGATTGAAAACCCCACACCCATACATCTAGATGTTGGTGAATTTCTGCAGTATTTTATGCCCAGTGTACGTTAAATCATAACAAATTCACTTAAGGCATTTCCCCAACTGCTCCAGCCCCATATTAAAATTATGTTTACATAGATGACTTCATTTCCATTAGCAGAAGTTCTTGGAAGTTCAAAGAAGTAAATGGGGGGCAGGGGAGGGGAGGTGGCTATTTACTACTTTTCTCCCAAACCAAATAAACCATCTGTTACCTCACTGATAAAATATACCATAAGGTTTATGGTCATCAGTATGTTTTATATAATGCTGATTAGTATGTCTTCTACTTAAAAAAAAGTCACGACTACTCTCATGTTTGTATAACAAGTTTGAGCCTTTTAGATACCTATATAGCATCTTCTATTTCCTCTAATATTTCTTCTCTTAAGCACATTTAAAAAAAAAAAAAAAACAAAATAAAACACTGCCCTTAATATCTTCCCTCTCTTTACACGTATACTTATAGATACAAAAACAAGTATGAATATAAAAATTCAGTTAATTATTAAAGGGTTTTATATACACTAGAAATTAGTTGTTTACATTTTTTTTTAAGTTGTCTACATTTAAAATGGTTATTTTCTTAATCACAAATACCTAATTGGGAAGAACATCCTTAATTTTCAAATCAATGTATGAATTACACAACTTTCACACACTTTCTTAAAATATGCAGTTTCATCTCATATTTTTCAAAATTATCGTTAGGAAAGTACATAATCCTACTAGTTTAGTATTGCCCTTCCTGTGTGTGTTGTGTGTGTTAGTCACTCAGCTGTGTGTCTGACTCTTTTGTGGACTTCCCTTAAACCATCCTTCATATTAACCACAAAAATAAGATGATTTTTCTAAGAGGCTTTTCCATTAAGAAATATCAATCTATATTCAAAATATTTTACTGCAAAAGGTAATCCAACTTGTTAAAACAAAATCACATACATCAAGTTCAAAGAAAAAATCTTGTTCTTTGGATGCGATTTCATAATCTGCTCTTAAAGCCAGGTCATGGACTTTCAGACATTCTCCAAGATCCATTCTCTGGAGGAGGAAAAAAGACACATATTATTAAAACAGAAAACACTTTTTTCAAAAATTCATTAACAATCACAGTTCTCTTCAGAATAATTATTGAGTCATACAGATGCTTCTTTATTTATGGATTTTTCGAATCATGCAAACTTTCATAGACAACTATAAAACTAGGTGCCAGAAAAAACCCAAATGAATTCTATCTACCAACAGATGGGAAAGATGATTACTTTTGTACTTAAGAACAAATAGAAAAGGAAAAGCCTGTCAGAAACTGAAAAAAGCTTCTCACTTCTACCTCAAGACATTTCAGTTGGTTGTTTAAGACAAAAAAAGATAAATTTAAAATCAAACTAGCAGAACGTGTAAACCAAACTGCTGAATTATACTCAATATTCTATGAATAACATTCTAACTTTCAAATAAAGATGAAGTCCTCAAACAACAGACTGGTAATCTTGATATGGATTCCAGACAAGACTCCAGGTGAACTAGTAAAGAGGTACTTTATTAAAACCCATAACAATTTGACAAAGAGTAAGTATCTAGCCCCACTATGATTAGCATATGTCAGGAAAATAAATACCTACTTGGTATTTATTTATACCAAGTTAAGTATTTATTTCAATAAGGAATCTAGTAGGAACCTTCTATGGGGATTCCAATTTGACATTATTTACCTTTCCTGGTGGCTCAGACAGTAAAGAACGTGCCTGCAATATAGGAGACAAGGTTCAATCCCTGGATCGGGAAGATCCCTTAGAAGAGAATGGCTATCCATTCCAGTATTCTTGTCTAGAAAACCCCATGAACAGAGGAGCCTGGAGGGCTAGAGTCCACAGAGTCACAGAGTCCCCAGTCAACAGGACTGGAGTCTAATGGTTTTACTTTTTCACCCAATTAGAAGATTTCCTCGTATCTGAGACAAAAATTTCTAAAAATCTGTCCATTTTTACATGTATCTGGACAACTGATAAGATCTTTCATGAAATTCTTTTAGAAGCATATTATGTAAAAAAAATGGGCTTGCTGTAAAGATAATTAGATGTGATTAAAGGTGATCATGGCATCTGGTCCCATCACTTCATGGCAAATAGATGGGGAAACAGTGGAAACAGTGGCAGACTTCATTTTTTGGGGCTCCAAAATCACTACAGATGGTGATTTCAGCCATGAAATTAAAAGACGCTTACTCCTTGGAAGGAAAGTTATGACCAAACTAGATAGCATATTCAAAAGCAGGGACATTACTTTTCCAACAAATGTCCGTCTAGTCAAGGCTATGGTTTTTCCAGTGGTCATGTACGGATGTGACAGTTAGACTGTGAAGAAAACTGAGCGCCGAAGAATTGGTGCTTTTGAACTGTGGTGTTGGAGAAGACTCTTGAGAGTCCCTTGGACTGCAAGGAGATCCAACAAGTCCATCCTAAAGGAGACCAGTCCTGGGTGTTCATTGGAAGGACTGATGCTGAGGCTGAAACTCCAGTACTTTGGCCACCTCATGCAAAGAGTTGACTCACTGGAAAAGACCCTGATGCTGGGAGGGATTGGGGGCAGGAGGAGAAGGGGACGACAGAGGATGAGACGGCTGGATGGCATCACCAACTCGATGCACATGAGTTTGGGTGAACTCCGGGAGTTGGTGATGGACAGGGAAGCCTGGCGTGCTGCAATTCATGGGGTTGCAAAGAGTCGGACAGGACTGAGCTACTGAACTGAACTGAAAGGTGATCAGAGCAAAGCAGATTTTCCAATTGGAGTTATGATATCCCATCACTGAAATGTGACAGAATCTCTATAAGGGTGGTAAAAGGGAATACAGTAATTCAAAAAGCTAAATGTTCCTTTTGTATTTATTACACAAATATATATAAAGTAAAACTACAAAAAAACATTGCAGCAGTAAAATTATTCCTTCAACTGAGTCCCCAACTTGTGCCAAGCACTATGTTAGGTGCAAGGGACATAGCACTAAATGACAAAGATATTGGTCTCTGACCTCACGGAGCTGACATTCTAGAAGAGGAGAAGTTAATAATAAACCATATTTGTATCTCTGACCAATGTTAAGTGATCTAGCAAAACAGTAACATTCCTATTACCAGGGGAAGCTACTTGGGATAAGGTTGTCAGAGAAGCCCTTTCTGATGAGGCTACATTCCAACTGGATCTAGAAAAGTGAGAGGAAGCAGACTAACCTTAGGGAAAGCTAAGAAGAGAGTCTTTCAGTTTTACAGATTTAGAAAGCAGATCTTTAAGAAAATATATACAAGTGTAACTCAAGAGGGAAGTTTCTAGAAGCAAGGAACAGGACTAACGTATCCATAGCACACAGGTCTGGGTCTTACCTCTGTATATATTACCTAAAAATGACTCTGCCTATTTAACATTTTTGCAACCACCTGGACATATAGAAGGATATGATCAACAATTCTGTGCAATATCCCAAGCGAAAAAGGATAGTGAATTTACTGGATTAAGATTCAAAAATACTGATATACCAGATTAAATTTAATATGAAGAAATAAGTGCTAAGTTCTAAAGGACTTTCCTGGTGGCTCAGTTAGTAAAGAATCTCTGCCTGCAATGCAGAAGACCCAGGTTCGACCCCTGGGGTCAGGAAAATCCCCTGGAAAAGGAAACAGCAAACCACTCCAGTATTCTTGCCTGGAGAATTTCATGGACAAAGAGGAGCCTGGTGGGCTACACACAATCCATGGGGTCACAAAGAGTCGGAAATGACTAAATGACTAATATTTTCACTTTCACAGTTACATCAAAAAATGAAATTTATAAATAACTAAGTATAAGGAAAAAATCAGACAAACTGAAAAACTTGCTAGTCAAGAGTAAGGGTTACAGAGTGGCATGACTGAGATCAAGTTAAGTGATACAATAGTAATTTATAGGATATAATATGAGCAAGTGAGAATACTGTTACTGAAAGCTGGTTTAAAAGCAAGTCCCTCTCTTCCAAAACACACATTCTGTGTGCTAACACATTTCAAAAGTGATATGAATAAATTAGTGTCTCAAAACAAAGCTTTACAAAATAGCCAGAGAACAGATGTAACTAAACTGGAGAATTAAGATGTGAAAAGTCAACTGAAGAACTTTTTAAGATGGAATCAGACAAAGATTGTATTATGGCCCCAAGGGACTCCAGAGACACTTTGGTCATCTTAACATAATACATTCTAATCTAATGCTATTCAAAAGATGGACAAGCTTTCTTGGCAGTTACTTGAGTTTCCAGGTAACAGAGATTCAAATACTGTTTAGACAACTACTTCTTTGGGGTACTCAATAAAGAATTCGAACATCAGGTAACTGTTAGTCTTTCTTCCAACTCTGAGATTTTATGACTATCTTTGGAAAAAAAAAAAAAAGGTTCTCAAAACTGTATTACCTTGGTTCTTAATTATGTAAAGGAATGAATGGGAAAATATAAATAGACAATGTCCTCAGTTATCCTTTGGGAAATAATAAGGACTATTCACCACCATTATAAAAGTCATCACACTAATAGTTTAAAGCAGGCTGGAACCCAACCCCGAGGCTGGAACCAGTCCATGGCCTGTGAAGAACCAGGCCACACATCAGGAAGTGAGCAGTGGGCGAGTGAGCCAAGCTTCTTCTGTATTTACAGCTGCTCCCCATTGCTTGCATTACCACCTGAGCTTCACCTCCTGTCAGATCAGAGGTGGCATCAGATTCTCACAGGAGTGGGAACCAGCCTGTGAACTGCACATGCAAGGGATCTAGGTTGCTCCTTACAAGAATCGCTCTGAAACCAGTCCTTCATATTCAGTCTGTGGAAAAATAATCTTCCATGAAACCAGTCCCTGGTATCCAAAGGTTGCTGCTACTGCTGCTTCTAAGTCGCTTCAGTCGTGTCCGACTCTGTGTAACCCCATAGACGGCAACCCACCAGGCTCCACTGTCCCTGGGATTCTCCAGGCAAAAACATTGGAGTGGGTTGCCATCTCATTCTCCAATGCATGAGAGTGAAAAGTGAAAGTGAAGTTGCTCGGTCGCTTCCGACTCTTCTCGATCCCATGGACTGCAGCCCACCAGGCTTCTCCGTCCATGGGATTTTCCAAGCAAGAGTACTGGAGTGGGGTGCCATTGCCTTCTCCGATCCAAAGGCTGGGGACTACTAAAGTGTCACTGTGATGCTGAGATTTTTCCAGGCTCCAATGCTTACTCTCAATCATTAGTCCATGGATTAACAAACTAAGGAGATTTCCAGTGAGAAGCAACAGCAACTGAAACTTTCTACAGATGTCTGGAAATTCAAAGCTGTTTATTAGGCAATGCTTATTAAAACAAAACAAAACAAATAACTAGAAAAACACTTAATACCCTTTAAAAAAATTGCAGGAAAATAAGAGGAATTAAAGAAGTTAATGGCAAAAGAATGTTCTTACCCTCTGTTACACTAGCCTGTTGATTTAATAATATCTTAATATTACTCATCCCAACAATCCTATTTACACATATTTCCACAGCTATAGTTGTTCATGCTACACTTACTTCATCAAATGTTAAGATGTCAGAGTTGGAAATGCCTTTGATCTTGGGAGCAGTTCTGAATCTGAACTTGGATTTAAATATTATCAGTGGAAGCTTCTGAAAATAGGCCCAAGCCCTAACCTCCAAAAACTGAATTGTAAAAGTCCCCCAGAAGTTTTTAATGCACAGTGTTGTGACTCACTATTTGATCTAGTTTTATCCCCATTTCAAAGAGGACGGAACTGAAGCACACAGACTGCCTTCTTCAGGGCACTCATTAGGAAATCTGGTTAGAGATTTCTGCTCTAACACCTCTTCTGCTTTACTATGCTAATTCCAATTATTTCAGTACTAATTTATCTTTTAGTATTTTTAGTCGACAATCATTCCCCATCACATCTAAAAAAGCTCTGTACTGCAGATATTCAAAGCAGCTGTCTAATGCCTTTACTTCAGCAATCTCCCTTATTTTTATCTTGTGCTTAACTGTATTTCCAATCTGTTTTCAGAAACATGTTAATTGCCTCACTGCGCTTAACCTAAACATCTGTCGTCCACCCATACTATCCTTTGGCAGGAATTCCAGGCTCCCCCCGCCCCCCGCCCGCCTCTATCTTTAAATTCACACCACACAACCAATCAAAACAAAAGCAACTATGTGGATCAAGAACACAATGAACACTAAAAAAAGATCCAATTATGTCACTACAGCAAAGTTGGAATCTGGGTGAAAGGAGTAGAGCTGGGGGAATATGTGCCTTGTGGGGGACTCACGGAAGGGAAAATGTGAGCTCCACAAGGATAAAGACTTTTTTCTACTTTATCCACTACATATCTGGGTCTATACATCAAAATGCTTGAAATATTTAACCTTTACTGAATGAACAAAACTGGGCAGAGAACATTTGGCACAGAGGGTCCTATCCTTAAGCAAGGGTGGTCAAGATGCAAAATTGGACTAGGGCAAAATTGGTCTGAACTCTGAAAAGGGAAGGTCTTCTTAGCCTCTCCTTGGATTTTATCCTTTTGGAGGCTCCCTTTCTTCTTAACTGTTTCGAGCTAGTCTTCTGTTTTTCCCTATGCACTCCTCTCCTCCAGGAGGAAGACTTACTTGGGCTTTTCACTATGGTGGGCTAAAAGCATCTTCAGCTTTAGTCTTGTCTAGCTCACCAAAGTAGATTTGGGGGCCAAAGCTGTAGGAGCTCAAAGAGCCTAGTTATGATGAAAATTCCCCCCCACCCCCCCAGCCCAATAGCCTCAGTGCTTATTTCTTCAGGGACCTATCAGGACAGTATGTGTAAAAAGGCAGATTTTCAATTCTGGATACTAGCCATGTTTTTTCTTCAGTCTGTAACATCATTACTAAGCACTTACACTGGCGTCATATTGTGCACATGAGTATTTAAGAAGCCAAAATAAACTCAACAATTACCTGCCACTGTAAAACTGAGTGAAGGGAAAGTATAGTAATGCTCTTCATGATCCTAGTAATGTAATTAAAAAGCCACCAGAGCCAAGCATGGTAGAACCACACCATGACTAAGCATGAACCTGACTCCATCACTGATGGTGCCAACAGTGCTTTGAACACTAAGTGCACGGATATTTTCTGTTGCTACTGCTTCTCTTTTGAAATAGTTGAGCTTCAAACTGAACAAAATAAAATGTTTGGTCATTTATTTTAACTTAAAATAACTATTTACGATGAAAGCCACAGGAAGAGTTTTAAATTTTTAAATTTAACAAGTAATTTACTCCATAAATTCTTTCCACAAACTTACTCTTGGTGTTTTAATTAATGCACATTTAAATTCTTAGATTATTGGGAAAATGGATAAATTCAGTTCTGCATTTTGCCCTCTCCATCCTAAATCCACTTTTTCCATGAAGTCTTGATCAAATAACTATACCTGATCTTGGTAACAGAATTCTCTTACAACCTCCCAACATTTTATGTTTTACTATTTAACAAAGCTGATTCTGTTAAGTGCTTTTTAACTGTTCTTTTGAAATTCCAACACAGATCAGGTTTGCATAACCCACAACTTAGCCATTTTTAAAGAGACACTGCTGTGAGGTTGAATATTTTGTTTAGATTTTTAGATAATGGTTGAATTAAATGTAAATAAAGATGTATATACAAGCATTCCACTGCCATACTGCACACCAAAAACAAGAGCAATTAAGAGTCATTGGATAAGTAACTTAGGGAATGGCTATATTGTAAAATATTATATCTGCATTTAAAAAATATAGACCACTGATATGGAAACTTCTCCAAGACAAGTGAGAAAAATTCAAAGATGCTATTTGTTAAAACACACACATCACACATACTCGTAAATGCACAGAAAGGAGAGTGGAAGATGTACATTAAATTGTTAACAGTGTTTAGTTCTGGGAAGAGGGGTATGACGAACAAGGGGAAACTTCTATGTTTTATGCTTTTCCTCTTCTACTTGAAGACTATATTGCCAAAGTAATAAATAAAATATGACAGACCAGGCACTGACCTGGTCTGAACTCAGAAAATATCCCATTTTCTCATTATCCCATATCTCATTATCCATTTAACTGTGAGAAATTCACTTAATCTCTCAGAACTTCTCTTTTCTCCAGAACTTCAGGACTGCAGCACAATTTACTTACAGACTGACTACACTGTGGAAGATTCTGAATGTGAATCAACACATGCAGAACTTTCTCTGCGGCAGAGAAGAATGCTGGACTACTTGGACAGGAATATGACATGATAAAACCTGTTTCAGAAGCATTAACACCACACTACTCCTCCTCCTCACAATGATAAAATCTTGCTCTTCCATCCATGTTCAGTGCCCACCTTAAGACCCAGCTTAAGAACAAGAGAAAGCTGAAAAAACTTCGGAAGAAGTCTTGAAATGACAAAACCTGGATACGAGTTTCAGTTATGCCACGATTGTTTTAAGAAGGATGTTTTAATTAGGATGTTTTAACATCCTAATTCCAATGCTGGCACTCAAAACTAACAAACTAAACATGAGTGGCAAATGAAGAGGAATGGGGCCCACTGTGAACGCACCAAGTAGCTCCTGCTTTTCCACCACTTCCCCACTTGTTAACTGCCCATTCTCACTTGAATGTTCTTCCTCCAAGTTCACTTTTTCCTGAGTGGATAAAGAAAAATAAAGCTCTTTGTTTACGATTTCTTAATGAATGTTTTTTCATGAATACAGTAGGAAATATCTCATCCATTTCTAATCTTAGATATGCAAACATAACGGGATAAAATTAAAACAGAAGGCCTTGCCTCACAAAGACCATCTAATCAAGGAGAGAAAGGATATATATAAACAAGATAAAACAAGTGACCACTCGGTAATATGGAGGGTAGGTGCTCCCCTGGGGTTCAGAGAAATCACATGTAGTGTCCTAGGCAGGATTTAAATTTGTAGAGAAACGGTTATTCCAGGCATAGAAAGGCGGATAGGCAATAATGAACATGCTGGGCAAGGACAGCAGTGAGACAACAATGAAAAAATCAGTCTGGTCCAAACAGAGGACCAAACTGATTTATTTATTCAAAGAAGAGACAGATCCAACTGAAGACTTTCAGATTTTTGACCATATATAAATACATAATAGGGAACGACCAAAAGTTTTTGAGTGGAGGCGATATATGCCAAATTTATTTCCTCTCAGGAATAACTGGCTTCTTTTCCCCACATTTAGAACTCTTCAAATGTCATCTCATCAAAATGTTTTCTCCAGTCGTCCTGTCATAGCAGCCCCTTGCCCACCATCCCAGATCTAACCACGCATTTTTGTCACAGGGCTTGCAACATTCCTGAAATCACAGTGTTTCTTTTCACACTTGATTGTGAAAGAACCTTAGAAGGTAAGCTCCCATCACTGAAAGAGAAACCCCGATATACTTGTTATCTCTAGCATTTTTACATATGACACGGAGCAGGTCCTCAATATGTATTTGTTAAGTGAATTAATGAATGAATGCTGATCTCAGCAATCAGTAACACTCCCAGATATTAAAAAAAAAAATTAATTTCTTGAAAGAGAATTTTCTGTTAATTTTTACTGTGAATTTTCTTTACATTTTCCATCTAACCCTCATTAATCTGATACTCTTGCTCACCCTTTTCTATTTCTTCCTCTGCTTAACTTCATTGTTCCAAACACTGTAATAATAAATACAAAAGGGGTAGGGAACACACAAAAATCTACCTAAAGTTAGATATTTTACAAAATTGCATTATACAAACACATCAACATATATGCTTATATTTTTTGACTTTATAGACCAACAAAAAGGCTATAGGGTAATATATAGTCAAGATGTTTTAGTCAATATAAATCAGAGTAAAACATCAAATGTTTTTAAAAGTTTCCTTTGTAACTACCCTTAAATAAGGAAGGATTATACTAAGTCATTTGACCTTGCCACCAGCACATCAAGGTAGAATGCATCACATTAAAAAAAAACATTTTCAGTGATAAGACATTTTATGATTTTGCTTGATGCCTGCGGTTAATTACCTGTACAATAAAAATATGTTTCAAGTTTTCATTTATTACTATGTTTGCTTTGTGTTCACAGTCTGATTCTTCCAAACAATGCATTTATAACTCCATCCCACCTTTCTCAATGAATAGCCTCAGAGAACACACTAATTCAGATTTGTTAAAATGCAATTTTTAAAACTGTTCCTACGTCTAAAAAAGACCTAAAATGTTCAAGAGATTACTGAGTGATGATTCCTAGTTTTTAAATAATAAACATTTATTGAGAGCCATTGTACAGAAAAACAAATGTGTGGGAACTACCTGGCAGTTCAGTGGTTAGGATCCACACTCTTAACTGTGGAGGGTCCAGGTTCAATCCCTGGGGAACTAAGATCCCACAAAACACCCTGCCCCGCCCCCAAAAGAAAAACCAATGTGACAGTGAAATATACTGACCAAGTACCAGGGTATTAAAAACAATCTGCTTGAACAATGACTTCCAGACCTTATTCTTCTTTGCTTGGAAGTTACTGGTCTTTGCTACTTTATAGTGTTTCAAGAGTTATCCTAAATGACAGGTCCAAAATGTT
Organism: Bos indicus x Bos taurus; assembly: GCF_003369695.1. Taxonomy (NCBI): domain Eukaryota; kingdom Metazoa; phylum Chordata; class Mammalia; order Artiodactyla; family Bovidae; genus Bos; species Bos indicus x Bos taurus. The sequence goes on from NC_040079.1 coordinate 16,871,314, forward strand.
AAGATTTACCTCAAAAAACAAACAAAAGGATGAAGAGGACATTAAGTAATTATAAATGACATAAGGTAGTTGTGTGTAAAATACTTATGAAGCTGGAATATGGGGAGATGAAGCTCAGTATACAACTCTACTTTTACATAGCTGAAATTTAAGTTTCAAAAGATTTTTTCCCTCAAACTGATTCAACAGCACAGAATAAAAATGAAAAGTAAAATTAATTTGTATTTGATCTACAAAGACTGGACATGAGCACAATAGATGCACGTATATTTACATATATGTACTTTTGTATTTAACCATTAATGCAAGTGTCATGGACAAATATGCTGACTGATCTTAACTAGAGACACTAAAGTAGAACAAGACCCAGAGATGGTCTCAGGGTCTCCTTTTAAAAGATTACTTCCACAAGCCTAAAGTATATTAACTTGTTTTAGGAACATGAAATGAATGACTGCAAGATTATTCAGAACAAGAGAAAAAGGTTATTTCCAAAGGACAGAACCACCTGAAGCTGAGCAGTTCAGGGTATTCATATCCCAAGTCAATAATACTCCAAATTATATTCAGGACTTGGTTTCAAATTTGTTTCTTTTTTTAAATGTGGACCATTTTAAGTCTTTTTTGAATTTGTTACAACATTGCTTCTGTTTCATGTTTTCATATTTTGGACTCAAGAGACTGAACCAACACCACCTGCATTTGAAGGCGAACTCCTTACCACTAGGACTGCCAGGGAAGTCCCCAGGACTGGGTTTTTCTTTTTTTTAATCGTAGGATAACTGCTTTACAATATTGTGCTGGCTTCTGCCATACAACAGTGTGAATCAGACACAAGTACATTTATGACCCCTCCCCCTCCTTCCTGAGCCTCCCCGGCCATTCCCCATTCCTATACCTGTCACATTGTACACGATTGAACTCCCTGAATGTAAACTGATACAGCCGCTATGGAGAATAGTATGCAGTTTCCTTAACAAGCTATGAATAAAACTATCATATGATCCAGCAATCCCACTACTGGGCACATACCCTGAGAAAACCACAACTGAAAAAGAACATGTACCCCAATGTTCAGAGCTGCACTATTTACAATACCTAGGACTTGGAAGCAACCTAGATGTTCATCAACAGATGAATGGATGAAGAAGTTGTGCTACATACATACAATGGAATATTATTAGTCAGCCATAAAAAGGACTAGGTTTTTGAGGTGTGGCTGCTGCTAGGCTGCTAAGTCACTTCAGTCGTGTCTGACTCTCTGCGACCCCGTAGACGGCAGCCCACCAGGCTCCCCCGTCCCTGGGATTCTCCAGGCAAGAACACTGGAGTGGGTTTCCATTTCCTTCTCAAATGCATGAAAAGTGAAAAGTGAAAGTGAAGTCGCTCAGTCGTGTCCGACCCTCAGCGACCCCATGGACTGCAGCCTACCAGGCTCCTTCGTCCATAGGATTTTCCAGGCAAGAGTACTGGAGTGGGGTGCCGTTGCCTTCTCTGTGAAGTGTGGCAGTAAAGATCAAATTATTCACTGGGAAGCTCTTAATGTGCCTCTGATTTCCTAGGCATCAAATGTATTTTTAGTGTAAGGCATTCTCTAGAACTGCTTGTTAAAGGAATTTTTGTAAGAAACCGAGACTAAAATACAAACAGCAAGTTTGATAATGTAAGAACATCTCAAAAGCCAATTCTGCTAAAAACCTGGGTTATCTGGCAGTTTCACAAATTGGGAAGCTCTAGAAACTGGGGGTCATAGAAATTAGGGGGAAAAAATTTCAAGCTAGTTATCTAGGCGTGTGTTTTATTTTGCTTTCCTTCTTTTCTTTTTTTATTTTAGCCATGCCACGAGAGCTTAAGGGACATCTCAGTTCCTTGACCAGGGACTGAATCCAGGCCATGGCAGTGAGAATGCTAAATCCTAACCACTAGATCACTAGGGAACCTAATGTTAAAAACACTTGCTTACCAGAGGGATGGTACGGGGAGGTAGGTGGGAGGAGGGTTCAAGATGGGGAACACGTGTACACCTGTGGTGGATTCACGTTGACGTATGGCAAAACCAATATAGTATTGTAAAGTAATTAGCCTCCAATTAAAATAAATAAATTTATATTAAAAAAACAAACACTTGCTTAAAAATCTTAAGTGTCTCAAAACAAACCCTTTCCAGAGAAAAGGTTATGAGTTTAAATTATCTACAGACTTTTTCATATATATGTAAAACCACTGCTGTCATGTTTTGGTAAGTAATCCAAAATCAAGATACACTCCTTATCCATTAGAAGGTAACACTTTTTCCCACAATAATTAATTTTTGAAACTTAAAGCTTGCTCTGAACAACACGTGTTCCATGTCCTACTTCTGGGTGATTGATTATTCATGTTAACACAAGGGAAGGACACCATTCTAGATGCTAGATACAGCACTGAAGGAAACGGGTCTGCTCTCACTATGAAATTTACATTCTACTTAGTGGCTGAGAAAATTTTGTGCAGGTTTATTTCTTATAATGCTTCTCTAAACTTTCATGGCTCCTTTAAATTTGTACTATCAAACACACTTCAGCAGTTGTAAAGTTCAGGTTTGGAGGTATTCAAGGAACTGACTTTAACCAGGTCTCAAGAGAGAAGCAGTAAAGGAGTTCTGATTAATAAAAATTTCATTTTGGATAAAACCCAGAACCTACTGGGGACACCATAAAATCGACTCAGGAATTTTGACAACCAATACTCCCATCCAATCACTTCAAAGAAGCAGATAAAATTTTACCTTATCCCTGTCCCTAAGTATTTCTCCTGGAGTCCAAAGACAAGTGGGCCTTAGGAAGCATCACTATGAACAAAGCTGGTGGAAGTGATGGAATTCCAGCTGAGCTATTTCAAGTCCTACAACATGCTGCTGTTAAAGTGCTGCACTCAATATGCCAGCAAATTTGGAAGACTCAGCAGGGGCCACAAGACTGGAAAAGGTCAGTTTTCATTCCAATCCCAAAGACACTGTCAAAGAATGTTCAAACTATTGCACAATTGCACTCATCTCACATGCTAGCAAAGTAATGCTCAATATTCTCCAAGCCAGGCTTCAACAGAACGTGAGAACTTCCAGATGTTCAAGCTGGATTTAGAAAAGGCAGAGGAACCAGATATCAAATTGCCAACATCCACTGGATCATAGAAAAGGCAAGACAGTTCCAGAAAAACATCTATTTCTGCCTTATTGACTACACCAAAGGCTTTGACTATGTGGACCACGACAAACTGTGGAAAATTCTTCAAGAGATGGGAATACCAGACCACCTTACCTGCCTCCTGAGAAATCTGTATGCAGGTCAAGAAGCAACAGTCAGAACCAGACATGGAACAACAGAACTGGTTCCAAATTGGGACAGGAGTATGTCAAAGCTGTATAGGCACCCTGCTTATCTAACTTATATGCAGAGTACATTATGCAAATTGCCGGGCTGGATGAAGCACAAGCTGGAATAAAAGTTGCCAGGAGAAATATCAATAATCTCAGATATGCAGATGACACCACCTTTATGGCAGAAAGCAAAGAGGAACTAAAGAGCCTCTTGATGAAAAGTAAAAGAGAGTGAAAAAGTTGGCTTAAAACTCAACATTCAGAAAACAAAGATCATGGCATCTGGTACCATCACTTCATGGCAAATAGATGGGCAAACAATGGAAATA